>NC_136067.1:1539308138-1539908138 GCF_964261635.1 Lissotriton helveticus | reverse complement strand
AGAATCTCCACAGATACATTCTGCAGGACCTGTCTGACCTGCCAAGCTAGTGGGAAACCAGGGGCTAAGCTGAAGGCTCCCCTGGAACCACTGCCTGTCGTTAGCACCCCCTTTGAGAGGGTGAGCATCGACATTGTTGGGCCTATGGATCCACTGACTTCTGCTGGTCACAGGTTTATCCTGGTTCTGGTGTACCACGCCACCCGGTACCCAGAGGCTATTCCTCTGAGAACCATTCACTGCACCTGCAGTGGCCCGGGCCCTGATGGGGATTTTTACCAGAGTGGGTTTCCCCAAAGAGGTGGTATCCGACAGGGGCACCAATTTTATGTCTGCCTACATGCAAGCCATGTGGAAGGAGTGTGGGGTTACTTATAAGTTCTACACCCCTTAACACCCACAGACCAATTGTCTCATGGAGAGATTTAACAAGACCCTAAAAGGCATGATCAGGAGTCTGCCGGAGGGCCTGAGGAAAAAGTGGGACATCCTCTTCCCCTGTTTGCTGTTTTCCTACAGGAAGGTCCCGCAGAAGGGGGTGGGTTTCAGCCCCTTTGAGCTTTTGTAAGGTCACCCTGTGAGGGGACCTCTCAGTTTAGTGAAGGATGGGTGGGAGGAGGCTTCCCCAAGATGTAGTGAGGTACATGCTGGCCTTCCACAGCCAAATGGCTAAGTTGTGGAAGCAAGCTTCTGACAACTTAGAGGCCAGCCAGGTGGTGATGAAGGAATGGTACGACCAGAATTCTCACCATGTGGAGCTAGAACCTGGACAAAAGGTGTGGGTCATGGAGCCTGCAGAGCTCAGTGCCCTCCAGGACCGCTGGACTGGCCCTTATGAGATATTAGAGAAGAAGGGTAAGGCCACTTACCTAGTGGACCTTAAGACCCCCAGGCAGCCCCACATGGTACTACACGCCAACCGCCTCAAACCCCACCATGAAAGGTCTGAGCTCACCCTACTGATGATGACTGATGGAGCCGAGGAAGAGGAAAGTGAACCTCTCCCGGACCTCTTTGCTTCCAAAGAGAAGGATGGATCGGTGTATGGAGTGGTCCTCTCCCCATCCTTGACTCCTGAGCAACAGAGGGACTGGTGCCAGGTCCTGGCGCAGTTCCCCTCAGTGTTTTCCCTTATCCCTGGGATTACCCACCTGTGTACCCATGATGTGGACACAGGAGACAGCCTCCCTGTCAAATCCAAGTCTTACAGGCTGTCAGACAAGGTGAGGGCCAGCATCCAGAGTGAAGTCACTAAGATGCTGGAGTTGGGGGTGATAGTGCCCTCCAACAGCCCTTGGTCCAGTCCGGTGGTTCTGGTACCAAAAACTGGCCCACCGGGCACCACAACAGAACTTAGGTTCTGTGTGGATTACAGAGGACAGAACTCTGTGACCAAGACTGATGCTCATCCTATCCCTAGGGTGGATGAGCTCATTGACCGACTGGGGGCTGCCCGATACCTGAGTACCTTTGACCTCAAGTCAGGGTACTGGCAGATCGACCTTACGGTTGGAGCCAAAGAGAGGTCCACCTTTTCTACCCCAGAGGGCCACTACCAGTTTAGAGTGATGCCCATTGGATTTGAAAACGCTCCTGCCACCTTCCAGCGGCTGGTGTACCGGTACCTCTCCGGTTTAGAGGCCTTCTCTGCTGCCTTCCTGGACGGCATAGCTGTCTTCAGTAGCAGCTGGGAGGACCATCTGGGTCACTTCCTGGAAGTGCTTCAGGCCCTGCAGCAGGCAGGCCTGACTATCAAGGCCAGCAAATGCCAGATAGGGCAGGGGTCGGTAGTCTACCTTGGACACTTGGTGGGTGGGGTAAGGTGCATCCTCTACAGGCAAAGATAGAGACCATCCTGGCCTGGAACCCCCCAGAACACTGACTGAGGTCAGGGCTTTCTTGGACCTCACAGGATACTACCGCAGATTTGTAAGGGTTATGGCACCATTGTGGCCCCCTTGACTGAGCTAACCTCTAAGAAACACCCCAGAAAAGTAATCTGGACAGCGGCTTGCCAAAAAGTCTTTGACTCGCTAAAGCAGGCCATGTGCACAGCTCCTGTGCTCAGGACCCCTGAATTCTCCAAAGAGTTCATTGTCCAAACAGACACCTCAGAGCATGGCATAGGGGCAGTACTTTCGCAACTCAATGAGGAGGTCCGGGACCAAGCAGTGGCTTTCATCTCCAGAAGGCTACTCCCTCGGGAACAGCGGTGGAGTGCCATAGAAAGAGAAGCCTTTGCGGTGGTCTGGGCTGTGAAGAAGCTGAGGCCATACTTGTTTGGCTCCCACTTCCTGATTCAGACTGACCACCGGCCCTTCAGGTGGCTCATGCAAATGAAGGGCGAAAATCCCAAATTGTTGAGGTGGTCCATTTCCTCACATGGGATGGACTTCAGGGTGGAACACAGACCCGGAGTAGACCATGCCAATGCTGACGGTCTCTCTAGGTTTTTCCGCCTTAGTGATGAGAACTCCCTAGAAGTTGGGTAGTTCTCCCCACTTTCAGCTGAGGGGACACGTGTTGGACCTGTCAGCCTTTGGGTGGTCTTCCCCTACCTTTTTCCCTTGCGCCTCACATTTTCACTGTACCTTTTTGTTGGACCTAGGACTCTGGGCGCCTCACCACTGCTAAACAGTACTGAAGTGCAGATGCTCTCCCCTAAAACCTTGTGAGGCTGGCATATCTGTCACAAGCCCCTGCTACTGGAGTAAGGCTTAACTCTCCATAGGCTAACATTGGGAACCCCCCTTACAGGATAATTTCTGACATGGTTGGTCTTGTTGTACTCGAGGCGGGAACCCTTTCCGATGATATATGGAGTTTGGGCACTACTACGCTAGAGACCCCACTTTTAGAAAGTTGACCTTTTCCTGCCTACACTTAGATTGGGCACTGCAGACTCCCCCCTCCCCTCCTCATACTGATAGCTGTCTGGGTTGGGAGGTGGGAGTGGTGATTTACACCTTCTCCCCTTGGATGGGCTGTGATGGGCTGCCCACTGTAGCCTTAACGGCCTGTCTCTCGTCACAGTGACAGCTAGGTCAGGGAAGGCAGGGAACATCCCATAACTCTCTGGACTCTTCCAGAAACCTATGCCCCAGACCCTTCCAAAGACTTTTACCACTTTCTAGCCCCTAGACTGAAAGATATATAAGTCAGGGTCCTGGCCTCACTTCTTTGTTACACTGCTGGACTACGAGGGATCCATGCTGGATTGAGGACTACTGCGCCAGGAAGGATTGCCATCTGGAAGGAGGAACTGCTGCCTCAACCTGTTGGGCTGCCCTACTGCCTGCCAATCCTGCCCTGCTGGGGAGACCTGACGAAACACCTCCAGAGTGTCTCCACCACTTCTTAAGGACTGTCTCCCCAAATCGCACACTGCATGCAGCATCACTGGCCCGTGGACATTTAAAAGCTGTCTCTGCCGCCCGGGGTGTGTGGAATCAATTTATTTAGCACCCCCCAAGGTCACCGCTGCTGGTCCGTGGTTGAACTGAAAGGCGCTGCAGGGAATTCGCTAGGGGGAAGCGCTGCGCAAGGACTGAAGCTCTGTTACAAAGGAGGACTCTGTGCCTTATTTAAATCACCCCGGGGCGCTGAGCGCGAGTGTCTGCACTCCCTGGGAACATTGGGAGTATTGTGCCCATCACCGCTGCGGACCCGAGTGAGCAAACTCAACTGAGGAGTTCCTGAAGACCCTGCCGCAGCCCGGGAGAAAAGCACACCAGGACTGTCTTGGAGACTCCCCCCGATATCACCGCTACGGCCGGGAGTCTCAGGAAGCCTGTGCACAGCCCCTCTGACATCAGAGAGGGGCCACACTGGGATTGGTTACCGGCGTGGGGCATTGCCCGGCAACGGGGGCTCATCCCAGCGTGAGGTCGCGTCTGCACTAGGAAGGCCCGCCCAGCAGGACGCCGTCTCCCAGCCGGTGAGGGAAGTGTGCCCGGACCCAAGAAGACGGACCTGGTTTCCCCAGAGGGCTGCCATCAAGGAAAGGCGCGGCTCCGGGCAGAGGAACGCCCCGGAGCGGACGACTGCACCAGACCCGCCTCCCAGGTAACGCTCGATTTGCACCGTCGCCGGGTGTTGCCGGGGTGGGCCCCGGGGAGAGAGGGAGTCAGCGGGATTGTCGTTGTGCAGCAGGCCAAGGTTCAAAAGGGGCACCGCCACCTCACCAATATTGTTCACTGGGCCCCAATCAGCCGGGTGGCCGGAGTCATGCCTCCCGCTGGGGGTATTTATTCCAGGTTAGCGCCAACCTTAAAGGACCGCATTATACTGGCCCACTGCTGAGAGATTGTGACAACGGACTGCCTCGGTTAATAGTGGGCTGGGGACTGGTGGGGTTTCCTAGCCAGCCGGCCTCGTTCTTGGATCAAAGCCTTACTGTACTGAACCTAGTGGGAACCCAGACAGCTTCCAGCACTGTTTTGCCCGGAAGGTCGAATACAGTCCCATGCAAAGGGGAAAGACTCGTCAGTGTTGCGAACCGTGCACAACAGACTGCGTGCCAGGAATAGTCTTGCCCTAATGATTGCTAACTGGATGTCAGTGCCTCCTAGAAACTGCATACCAACCACACCAAAGGACACCTGACTGACGCCTGTTGGTTCCAGATGGTGAATCCTTATTTTTTTTTTAGCCTTGCACAATTTCTAAATAAGGATAACTTTAACTGCTTTATATGCAGCTGGAGTCCCCTGAGTATTGATTTTGTCAATTGTTGATCTTGCATAAATCTTAGAAAAAGATATTTATATTTTTATATAAAAACTGGTGTGGTGTCCCATTTGTGAGTGCTTTTACTGCGTTGCTGTCGCTGTGTGTTGCCCAAATACTTTACACATTGCTTCTGAAGTCAAGCCTTCCCACTCTGCGCCAGGCTACCCTGTCGGGAGCGGTGGTCCCTACTTGGACTAGGGTGCATACCCCGGCCAACTAGAGACCCCGGTTCTAACAGTCTCCCGGGTTCTCTGTGAGCTGTGCAGAGCATCAGGCATGAGCAGTGGGGTGGAACTACAGACTTCATATCTGGACAAAGGATATCAACATTGGACTTCTTCTTGGTATGTAAAATGACGACATGAGTTTCAGGAAAGGTGGGTGTCAAGCTTTATATTCTGCCCTTTTCAAGATGATGGTCCATGCACAGAATTCTAGCTGAGGTTCCCAGTCCACGATGAAGTATAATCATTTCCTGTGATGTCTCTACTGTTTGAAACATCTAGAAAGAGGCATTTAAAAGTAATGGATGAGTCAAAACACATTTGACACGATGACTTTAATGCCATGCTAATAACTTCTGAATGAATCTTCATCTTTAATCAAGAGCTAGATTGCTGAGAATGTGTTTCTAACCATCTGTATTTTATTCCTACATACTGGGACGCTCTTAAACAGACACTTGCACTTGACAGTTTTTATTAGTATTGTTAAGTGCACAAATGCCCTTTCCTCAGGCAAGCAAGAAGCAAACTCAACAGACTTCTCAGCATCCAGTCCCTGACATATTTCTATTTTTATGTGTACCCTCTTTAGTTTTTTGTCATGTATGTAGGGGTACACAAATAACATTGCTTGGTTCAACCCCATGCGTTTTTAATCTCCTTTTATTTGGTATTTGTGGTTTGGATATTATTCAAGTATTAGAGGGCCTATGATGAGAACAGAGAAAAAGGAGTAAGGACAAGATTTTCTATAAAGTGCTTCTCATTGCAGAATGGACAAATAATAGAGCGTACCACACCGGCTGGGTGAGGGCCATACACACGATTGTTGTCACATCATCCTGATTGTAGCAAAAATCATGGTTGGCTTAGGTTTAAGAGGATAGATGCCCCTTTCTACTTGCACCCTGATCTGTTTAAAGATTCTGCTTTAGTAGTGTGTGTGGTAGTCATCATATCCTCTCACTTCCTTTTAGGGTGAGTTGCAGCCGCGGGCCGTGGAGGGAGTTACGGTGGGGCAGGGAGGCGGGGAGGGGGAGGGGCGGGGTGGAGGGTGCTAAAAGCAGGCATATGGATCATTGCAGGTAAGTACACAATTTAATTAATAAAACGAAATTCGTAGCGCGCACTGCATTGCAAAAAGCAATGCTGTGCGCGCTACGAATTTCGTACGAATTTTGTTTTATTCATTAAATTGTGTACCTACCTGCAATGATCCATATGCCTGCTTTTAGCACCCTCCACCCTGCCCCTCCCACTCCCCGCCTCCCTGCCCCACCGTAACTCCCTCCACGGCCCGCGGCTGGTGAGTTGCACTTGTGGAAATGCCAGGTTGTGAGAGCACAGATTTCCATGCAGGATTCTACATCAAAACATCAGAGGGTCAAGCAAGTATAATGGTTAGTGAAAACATTGGTATTCACCTTCCCGAGCAACAGTATATGTGGAGATTATGATAATACTGGTGCAAAAAGGTTGGTCTTATAGGGCCACATGTAACAACATTAGTTATAGTGATTACTTATGTGATTTTCTGCTAATCGTCATTAGGTAATTGCTATTTCTAATGTATGAAACTCCAAGAGTTTCATTTAGCGATTCCTAGGGGGTGTTGCAAATCAACCTACCTCAATATTAATAATGAGGTGGATCACAACTTTCGACCCCCTAGGAATCGCTAAAATCACCGGGATGGTGGCCTGCTAGGGCCAGCAGACCACCATGTTCGTGATTGCTTTTCAATAATGAATTATTTTTTTAAAATGCACCTCATTTTCCTTAAAGGAAAATGGGTTGTGTTTAAAACAAAAACATTAAAAAGTTTTCCTTTAATTTTTTAAGAGCAGGCAGTGGTCTGTGGGACTACTGCCTGCTTTAAAAAAAAAAATTTCGCCACTATACCCAAAGGAGAAGGGGTCCATTGGGGATCCCTGCCCAATTGCGAATGGTTTACCACCAAATTGAAGTTGGTGGTAAAATGTGCAAGTTTTGTGACCGCATTCATGGCATTCATACATACCGCTGCAATTCGCTATTTGGAAGGGATGCCCTATACACACCCCTTCCAAATACTGAATTACAAACCCATTTTGTGACTCAGTAACAGGTTACCAAATCGCAAAATAGGGTTTGATAAGTAGGAAATTTCATTTTTGTGTTCACAAACAGGCTGATTCTGCAAATCGGCCTGTTTGCGAACGGAAAATAGGATCAAACATGTGGCCCATATTGTTTTGCTTAGGGGTGTGTTGCAGGGAAATACAATACACATTTGGGGTATATGTGTGCTATATTCTTCTATTTGTCGTTAGCAAACACATGAATTAATATGAATTCGATGAAAAAGTACCTCGGGTCAC
Source organism: Lissotriton helveticus (assembly GCF_964261635.1). Taxonomy (NCBI): domain Eukaryota; kingdom Metazoa; phylum Chordata; class Amphibia; order Caudata; family Salamandridae; genus Lissotriton; species Lissotriton helveticus. The sequence continues at coordinate 1,539,900,823 of NC_136067.1, read as the reverse complement.
CTATAGGCAGAAACATTATCATAACTAGTTTTGATACTAAGCAAAGTGCTAGCATGACCCATGGGACTAAAAAGAACAATAACACTGTTCACTCATGTTTGTAGCAGAAATTACAAGGTATTTTCATGATTAGATTGTGTAGTGTACTTTTCTTTGTCCACCATTCAATTCAATTAAAAAATCCTATATTCGGCCAATATAGACCATAAAAGCACATTAATATTATTATTAAAAAAATAATAAAAATAAAAATATAGTTCTCTAAAATAGCCATAAATAGAAATGTATACCCATTTAGCATCAATAGCAACAATCTAAAACCGCTTGTGCATACTGCAAATTAATACTAAGAATACTTAAGACTTTATAAATCACATAAGAGCAAACATGTCAGTGGGGGACCACAACAGTTAATCGAATTCATTCCTTTACCAAAATATCACAGTTTGATGTAAGCAGCTGAAGACCCATATGAACACTGTCAATGGGTAGACCTCTGTTCCTTAAAGATTTTTTTCCTGAGTTTGAGGGCTCCTGGCTTGCGATCAAAAAGAAGCCATGGGAGAGGGTAACATTTGAAAAAAGGACAACGCTGGCCTTACTTGTACAAATTGATTGTTTTTTTACTAACGGGATAACACATTTTTGTCTCAAAATACGATAAAAGTCACACAAAAATATAAAGTCAATGGTGTCCTGCTCTGAAAAGTTATCACAGGAACGGGGCCTTAAAATTCTCGACTTTGAGAATCCTTTAGGGACAGATAAAACCAGTGTATAAGATTGAGTCTGAATCTGGGGCCATATTAACAAGAAAGGGCGATACATTATCACAGCTTTTATCGGCAGGAAACTGCCGCTAAAGCGGCGATAATGGGCTTGATAATACGCCCTTGTGAATTCCCATAGAAGCCCAGGATCTGGTGTTAACCTGGGCTTCTATGGGAATTCACAAGGGCATATTTTCAAGCCCATTATTGCCGCTTTAGCAGCAGTTTCCTGCCGATAAAAGCCGCGATAATGTATCGTCCTTTCTTGATAATATGGCCCATAGTCAATAAAAAATGATGGGGAGCATTGTTGACATACGACAAATAAGGCTCACCCTGTGGACTTGTTCACCATTCATTAAAAGTAAAATATGTGTGTTTGTGTGTATGTGTTTGCTCTGGCATTGTGTTGTGTTCCACTACATAATATGTATTAACATTGTGTATATAATTGCTTAAAGGGTTCTCTTGTTAATGATGTTTAATTCTTAGTGCAAACTCTAAAACAATTAGTAAATCCAAACCTTAGAGGTCTCCCAGGTGGAAAATGTAAACATTTTGAAATTCAAAAGGGTTCACCAAGTTATGTCTGGAAAGCTGCTACAGTTGCAGGTTGACAGGGAAACCCCTAGAAAATCTGTGTGAAAATCCGCTGAACTTTTTTTTTTTTACTGCGAAAATGTTGTTCCACACAGAGAAACACTTCACCCCTATCAACCTTGACGGTGCTCCGTTTCCATCCTACCCAGGAAAGAACTTTACTCCTGCCCTGGGAGGAGCACATTCCAACACCTTTTCAGGGTATTTAGGGGGTCAGAGAAGTTTATCAATACCCAATCATGTATAAGTTTGTGGATGTGCAAAAAAATAACAGGACATTCCAGTCGTGAAACATTCAACCTCAGCCTACTTAAAGCCCATACATTTATATTTGCTCATGAAACATATTTACATAAATTAGTTTAAGAGTTTAACCGGCTTTTAAATGTGCTTGCAAATTGTACAATAATGACTCTTTGTGCATGGAAACTAAACTGAAATGCACAAATAGTTTTGTGAATCAGGCCGTTTCTTTGTCCTGATTTTTGGCAGCCTTCTTTGAAAAGGCAGTCATATTTTCCTATATTGCATGTTGATCCTAAGAGCTGTTTTGGCAACAGGGTCAAACATTTTCTCATATACATCTATTAATTAAAATAGCTGGCAAGCAGACTTTTTTGGCCAAGAAAGGGCACAATATTAAATCAAATCACATCTTTTATAACAAGTTCTTTTGGCCAGAGGCCCTGAAATACAGACCATGCAGCTGTGCAAAATGTATGAATTACACGATAATATTTCCCCATTTTAAAATAATCTACCAATACCTAGAGCAATTGACATGTGGCCTAGAAGTACAATTGAATCTTTACACTCAATGATTTGGTATTTTAAAATTATTGGAGGTAAATAATATTGATATAGCAGGAGAGAGTGAAAAACAATCCAATTCAATAAGACACCTACAGAATATATTTTCTTCTCTGAGTGCATGAACATATTCCCTTGTAACACTGCATCAAGGAAGTGAATCAAGATATAATCCTGCTGGATGGACTGAAACCCTCCACTTTTAAAACCCAATTCTAATCAAGGAATCCAGTTCCCTTGGATATACTTCTCGTTGCAAGCTTTCCATAACTTGACGAAAGAGCCGTCGAGTCTTTAGACTGTAATTATGACGAATCGTTTTCTTTTCTTTTAGTCAAAATTATGTTTTCAAACCAAATTTCTTCCTGTTCACACCTAATCCACTACATTTAATTCCATCCTGACATAATTCCACTATCCTAAAAGCTAACACTCATACAAATGATTCATGCCAAGAACCAGGAAGAACAGTTTAAGTTGCCTTGTAAATAAGGCTTAACTCTGCTTCTTGTAAATAAGGCACCCTTTCATGCTATACATAGCGTGAAAGGGGCGGGCAATGGGTGTTGTGGTGGGCGTTCCACCGCAAAACCCACTGATTTTTACGCTGCCCCATATTTACAAAGGTGGGACACCTTCCTGCACATAAACAATCTTCCCCTGCAACGCAGACACCCTATGGTGCAATGGTGCCTGCATTCGAGCTAGACGGATAGATTTAGCACCAGCGCAGGGGGAAACGCAGGGCTGCACCATATTGTTGTAAATATGGTGCAGCCCTATGTTTCAGAAGTGGCGGAGAGCTGCATTAAACCAAGAAGGCTAAAGCCGCTTTCCGTAACTTTCATTGTAAATAGGTCTCTAAGTGGTAGATTTTCAAACATTTTGCGCTGGATTAGCATCAGCACAAAATGTGTTTTGAGGAATTTACTTTGCAGCGCAAAACTTATTTTGCACTGGAAAATACCCTAAATGTAGAGCAAAGCAGGGCAGAGCACTGCTTTGCGTTAGTTAGCGCTAAGGGTGTGTTACATGGGTGGTACTTGGGCGTTCCTCTGCAACCACTCATGCCTTTTGACGCAAAACCCTATCAACAAACAATTGTAGACAGGGTTTTGTGCCAAAAGTTAACACCACTTTAAGGGAGATGCAAACAGACGAAATGTGTTTATTTCTCCTTTCTTTTTTTACTTTGCATGTGTGCTACACTGTATAGCACACATAATAAGTGGGAAAAACGTTTAAACTTGTCAAGGCATGGTATTATGTACAGGAGGGTTACCCTTCCTGTACAAAACCTATGCAAGACTCACGCAAAAACCTTAGAGCTATAGCTCTAAGGTGTGTGCCTGGCGCACAGCAGCTGAAATTAGCTTCTGGCCCTAGGGATAGGTGAGGAAAGAGCCATATCTCTAGATATGGCGCTCTCCTGCTCCCTCCCTGTCACACAATGGGGCTGGGCTGCGCTGCTTTGCATGCATTTTTTGAGAATCTGGCCCTAAGACCCAGATTTACTAAGCCCTTGCGTTGCCCATGTGCCACGCTGGGCGAAGCATGACAATGCAAGGTTTCACGTCAGATTTACTAAGCCATGCAAAGACACCTTGCTTAGCTTAGCGTGGCTTGATAAATCTAGCGTGACGCAAGGCAGCTGAAATCGCTGCCTTGTTCTAGTCTGCATTGGGAAGGCGTTCCATGTGTAGAGTGTGGGCATTCCCACACATCCACCCATGGATTTTAGTGCATTTCCAAAACTTACAAGTGTAGTAAACCTGGGAATGAGTGTAAATGCTACACCATCCCAACAGAGGTGTAACAAGGAGAAATACGTTATTTTCTCATTTTTATTTCCTCTTGCTACATCTGCTGTATTCTGCAGCACACATAGAAAGAAGAGTATGCCTCAGAGGACAGTTTTGTTGTGCATGAAGGTGTCCCTTTCTGCACAAAAACAATTCTGTCTGCAATGAAGGCACAATTGCACTATAGTGCAATGGTGCTGTGTTGGTCATAGGCAGCACACAGTGTGCCTGCATGGATAAAGAGCAGGACTGTGCCACATATTAGTAAATATGTCGCATTCCTCCTCTTTCTATTTGACACAGAGCAGTCCATTTTCATAAATCTTTATAAATTTGGCCGTAAGAGAGTGGAGTGGCTGCTACCTGCTGCTGTCATTGTGCTGTAGCATTAAGTGCAAAATGCTCCCTTTGAAACATTTTGGCTGCAAGGGTGCATTTTGCACTAAGAAAATAGTGCCAAATACTGGATCGTGCTTCCCAAGTAATTACGCATAATTATGAGCAATTTTGCCTTAATTACTAAAAATTACTCTAGATATAATGACACCAGTTACTCCCACCCCTAGAAATAAGATAACTGGTATAATCCTTCTATCTATGGCCCTGATAAATGAGTTGGTCAATAGACCACCATGGAGGATGTTGAATCTTTGCAGGCTGGTTAGAACAGTAAGAGCCTTTGATTTTGTATGATCAAAGTGGGCTGTTCATGTCAAGGTTCTTGAAAATAACATGCCCATGTACAGATAGTTATCAAGCTTGTTATTCCCTAACTAAAAATGTGTCTTCCATTTTCTTTTATCACCCACAATTTATTTGTCTTTTTGGTATTAATCACCAAGCTATATTTTTGTAAACTGACATTTTTCCTCTGCAGTCCAACTGATTTTTGATCAAGCAAAACTAAATCATCAGCCAAATGTAAACTATCTACATAATGACTATCAGTCACGATATAGGGGGGATTAACCAATTAAATAATGTTGTGGCTTGTAGGCAATGCTGTTGAAATATCTTTAAAGCTATCTTGTGTTGGGGTTTTCTTATATAGATGCCCATTGAGTAATAAGTACACCTGACCCCAGATACCAGTATGTACCAACTCAACTGTGAGCAACAAACCTAGCAGAATGACATACATTTTCAACTTACTCCAGTCACTGGTAGCCTGATCAAAATGCTTCGTTAATCACCAAAACAGCAAAGAGTGACCCTGTTTTCTCAACAGATCTACAAGCTGCAACCTTAGGACAGAACACTGGTTCAAGGTAAAATTATAACTTTGGATACCAGCTTGTTGAATAAGTTGTATTTTTTTTCTTCTACCCAAACTTTCAATCTTGAGTGAACTATTTCTGAAAAACAGCTTTATCACCTCAAGTCATATCACCCTGTGACAAGCTGACTCGATGTTTGTCCTTTTTTGAAAAAAAATATAAATACTGTTGATTGGCAGGAGGCTGTTAGTTTCCCATTTTGAAGTACCACCTCTAAAAAGGCCAGGTAAGTTATCGGAACCTGCAGCATGTGAAAGATCAATTTTATTAACAGGAAACATCGTTTGGGACGAAGCAGGAATCAAACTGTGCCTCACAGCGCCGGCAACAGAACAAATGCGTCTTTAGCACCCATTCATTCTGCACGCAAGTCATTACGACTACTTGCTTTAGGGGTGCGCAATGGTGGAAGGGTGTTGGAATTAAAGTCCAACACCTTCCCCACTGTTGCGCAGACTGGAGTAGGAATAGTAAATTCAATTATTCCAATATCCAGCGCCCCTTAATTACAATTCTTTTTAGACTGAACATGACATTCTTACCTCCTCTCAATCCAAGGTTATCACTTACTAAATATAATAAGGTAACCTGTTTTTTGTCTATGGGAGAGATAGGCCTTACAGTAGTGAAAAATTAATTTAGGAGATTTTCACTATATCACAAATGTAAAACACGCATGTTAGACCTAAATCCTTCAGGTAGTATTTCCCCAGACTTTTTGCTTTCTCCTCCTGGGTTTTGTTGATTCCTTTGTTAAGGCCTTAGAGCCTGGGGCACTTTCCCACTGTAAATGCAGTTCAAAAGTACACACACCCTTCCTATACAGGTTAGGAAGTAGTGCTTTCCTAGGGGCTGCTAAGCATGTGTCCAGCCTACCCTTGCAGGCTGGTGTGCGCACTTGCACAGAGGATGCTCCTAAATACAGGTCTGGCCTGCCATTGCAGGCTGCTGTGCACTTTGCACCGATGTTGCTCATAAATATGTGTCCAGCCTGCCATTGCAGGCTGATGCACTCAATTGCACAGACTGGCTTGTTTGACTCACTATCTGTCCTAAGAAGACCTTTCAATTCCTCCTGAGTGCCCCAAGATTATGTCTTTAGGGGTGAAGCGAGTGGTAGTTGAGAGGTAGGGCAGATACGCATTTATGTCCCCTGCCCATTTAGTGAGGAATACCCATGTGTGTTTTCACTGCTTATGAGGTTTGCTCTTTCTATAGGCTAACATGGGGAAATGGTTGAAATCCCTTCAGGGTGCAATAGTGGATTGCAGTGGAGCAGCCTCATCATGTATCCTATCCCCTTGCCAGTGGTAAAAGTGACTTTGTCTTAATTCGCTTAGAAATGCCACAAGTAAACAGTTAGCATTTCTATGCTCTAACTCTTTGTTTGCCTTGGCACTTGGATTCAGTCCCAACTGGAGGTGAGGAACCGCATCTGGGCATTCCCCAGCAACAGCTGTAAAACACTGGCCATGCAACTAGAATGATAGACCTCTGCCATCAGCGACTGTTCCCTTACTTGGCACTCTGCGCAGCAGACCAACTGCCCTCCAATCACTGGGCCTTCTAACATGACACCATGCAGCCAGGTAGCATTGCCCAGCTCGGCCCTGGATGGTGAGATTGACTGACTGGGCTGGAGGAATGCTTCTGAGAATGATCGGAAGAGGGTCAAGTGACTACGTGATTCCCCCCTGTGCGTCACAAAACTGGGCTGGTGCCAGAAGGCCATTGGGGATTCCTTTGGTTAACCGTCTATATTGCCCTCAGCATGTGTTAGCTCCTCATACTGTGGGGGAACTTCTCGAGTGACTGACAAACGCCTTTTGCCAACTGCCTCCTAATTGACCTTGCTGACTATCGCCACCTGCTGTTTTTACTGAGACCTTGACTAATAGAGACTTCAGACATGTGTGGCCTAGTGCTCGGGGGGAAAGATGGGGGTCTCCAATCTGTGGGTGTAGTAAGGTCTGGGTGAATTGGAGGATTGAGGGAGGCTTGGGGCCATGAGATCTGCATTGTGAAACCAACTGACCAGCTGGGTATCAGTTACACTGCATTAGGGTACTGAGTGTGTATGTGTGCAAGCGCTTCCATTTAGACTTGTCTGATATCCATTGCACGGCATAGTGGTGCAGAGTGAGTGTGTGTATAGGAGTGATAGTGGGGAGTTGCCCGTGATTCACGACACTGGATGTCTGTGTGCCTGGTACGTTAATTTCTTGTCAGAATAGACTTACAGTTGACATTGGTTTTATCCACGTTGCCTCGGCCCGGGGTCCTGCTATAAAGTATTATGAATTCTTATATGTACATATTTCTGATATCTTGTGACCCAGGGTGCACCCTGTAACTATGTGGTATTGAGTTGTAAGAATTGATAGCGGAGACTTGGGGTGTACAATGTGTTGCACGGCATAAGAGTGCTGTGGGTATTACTGATGTCATTTGAAAACGGTTGGGCCTAGTACTGCTAGCAATAATTCCAAATGTGAGCAATGCCCAGAAATGAATGATGTTATGTGGTGTTGATTATTATGTGTGTTGTATGTAAATGTTATTTACATACATCATGTGTGAAGTCTCTTTAGTGATACTCAAGGTATTTAGTGTGAGCAAGTGCTGTGCCAATTCTTTACACATTGCCTTGGTGTTAAGCCTGACTGTTCAGTGTCAAGCTACCCAAGGGTGAGCACAGGTTATACAGTGTGTGTAATCACCTGCCCCTGATGGGATTGATAGGTTCTGCCTGGCTGGGGTATTGCCTCAGCCAACCAGAAAGTGCCAGTTCCAAAAACACATTTCCTACTTTTTAAATGCAATGCACCAACAAAGGGTCATAATGAAAGTTTGGCGGATGGGGTACTGCAAGACAATTTGTGGCTTATGGTTTGCCATATTTAAAATGACATAGGCTATAATACACTTATAACACAGCGATGGGACATCTACCACATGTATGACATGACCGAATTTCCAATCGGCCAAACTCCACATAAATCCCAGAGTTGCTTGTGGCAGCCCACTGTGTGAAGAGTGTTATCCCAATTGAAATGTGACTTATTTTGAAGAGCAGCACGCTGTCCATTAGTTATGGGCAACTACATTCACTTATGTATTTTATGGAAACATTGTTTGTTGCCCATTTGATTATTATTGGTTTAACAATGCCAAACAGGATGAGGCGGGCGATTTTTGCATTCAGCCATTGGTAAAGACCAAGCCTGGTCCTTATCTACAGGACAGGAAGGACGTAGTAGGTGACATGACTGAGGCATTGTTAAAACCGATAATAAGGGAATGTGCAATAAACAATGTATCTGTAAAATACATAAATTACTGTACTTGCCTACAGTTTTTATAAAACGTACCAGCAGTTATTGCCCCTACACTGAATAAAGGGACCTGATTACCCATGGTCCTGATGTAAGCCAATCAACCTTCTTGGGATAAGATGGTTGAAAAATGTAGATCGCCATTATGAGATGTGAAGGATAAGTAATACATCCTGCATACATCTTTCAGTTTTTTAACCTTACCCCTATTACAATATGTTGTTAACATTGTGTATTTAGGTGTAGGAGGTAATTTTAACCACTCTCACAGATCCCACCAAATTTCTTCATCTAAATATTTTCCCTCCTGGTGGAGGTGTTACCTGCCTGGACTACCCCATGTCCATGTAGGAATCCAGATGATGAAGCTGTCCACTAGAAGTACACCAGTGGAGATCATATATACCACTGGCTGGAACTAGTGGGTGATGGTCTTCAAGAAACTTTATGGTGAGACTCTGTAATCTAGAATGGTGAGATTTCACTCTGCTTTGCTTTTTCCATTATACACTTGTAAACCCAGCGACTGGATATCAGTCACAAGTATGACATAGTGAAATATCCCATCAGCCAAACTCCAAACAAATTCCAGAGTTGCTTGTGCCAGCCCAATGAGTGAAGTGCATTATCCCAATTGAAGTTGACTTCTTTTGCAGTGCAACACGTTCTACATCAGCTCTCCATGCAATAACAATTGGCACAGAGAAGACAGAATGGCTGAGTTAATGAGCAGCGGTTTAGGGGCCTAATGTAAGAAATTTCCAGTCACAAAAAGTGGCTGCCAATTGGGCATTGAATTTTTGCAATTGAAAAAGAATGTTGCCAATCGGTCTGTGTAGTATTAGATTGGTTCACAAATGTTCTGATTCAAATGGGTCACAATCTGACTTACTTCATCAATACTGATGAGGTGTCACTAATTGTAAATCACTTCGACTGGATATTAATGCAGCCTGTATTCCTTATTGGAAACGGGTTGCCTTTAAGGAGACGTTTTTAAAAAAAATGTGGAGAGTTTTTTGACATTCATAATGGGGAAGGGGTTCCTTTTGCGAATTGGTGATCACCCTGACATGTGAATCCATAACTTTTCTATGTTTTGACACATACCATAAAAAAATCACCCTAAAACACCTTTTCCAATCAGCAATTTAGTATGCCTTTCTAATCCCATACTGCATTTCAGTAACTTGCTACCGGATCACTAAATGGGCTTAGAGTGCATTTAAAAAAGCCAATTTGTGGTTGCACAACTTGTGATTTTGTGAATTGTAGGTTTTTACTTCTGTAAAATGACTTTGTCGTTTGCACCCGAGGCATTAGCTAACTTCAATTCACTAGCCTGCATAATCCAATGTAAGCTGTTTAAAACAATATTAGTCAACCTTGTTGGTCTGCAATATTGAGGTTGCCATTTGATTTAACTCACCCTGAGGAAGACATTCTTGTAAGTAAAGTTACAAGGACATTGTAGATTTTCAAGATAAAAGCTGTGCAACGAATCCAAACTATATACTCGTCTCCTGCAACATTATCACGTATCAAAAAAGTAAAGGGGCATATTTACAAGCCCCTATCACCACATGAACGGCACTTTTATCGACGTTCTTGTGGCGGTAGGGGCTTCGCCTTATTAACAAGGCGGTTTTAAGCCACTAAAGAAATGGCTTAACACTGCCTTGTGACCAAGGGCCATATGTATCATACTACCGTTTTGCGAATTCCAAATAGCAAATTTTAAGGAATCGCTATTTGGAATTCGCAAAACGGTATGTATGTACAAAATCGCTATTAAATAGCGATTCTTTACCATTCCTAATTTGCGATTAGCAATTAGCTAATCGCAAATTAGGAATTTCTTCAAGGGTGCAGGGGTGTCTCAAGAACACCCTGCTGCACCCCTGAAAAAGACATTTGGGGGCATATGGCGCACATACATGCCCTAAGGGCATGTATGGGCGTCATATGGCACCTTTTGTTTTTTGGAAAAAAGCTTTTTGAAAAGAATTCGCAAATTACCACCAACTAGAAGTTGGTGATAATTTGCGAATCCTTAATGGCATTTTTTGAATATTTTTTGTTTGATACATTGCATTTAAGGAATCACAAAATTTGCGATTCCTTAAGTGCAATCGCAAAATAAGGAATTGCAAATTTTGTTATTCCTTATTTTGCATCAAACATGTTTGATACATACCATTTGTCAAATTAGCATTCGCAAAGGCCGAAATTCGCAGAATTTCGGCCTTTGCGAATGCTAAGCTAATTAGCTTGATACATATGGCCCCTAGGCACCTTTTCAAGCTATTCTTAGCATGAAATGGGTGGGCAATAGCTGTTGTGGTGGCCGTTCCACCGCAACACCCATTGATTTTGATGCTGCCCCATATTAACAAGGATGGCATAAACATGGGTCCACGCCAAAATTAAGAAAACCTGGTCTTAAACAGGCAAAACCAGGAGAAATGTTTTACTTCTCGTTTTTGCTGTTTCTATGTGTGCTGCATTGTGCGGCACACACAGAAACAGCAAAACGGCATGTATGATTGTTTATTTGCAGGAAGGTATCCTGTACATAAACAATCATACATTGGTAATGAGGAGTTGCAACTTCTATGTGTGCTGCACAAGCAGCACACATATGAGTTACAAATCGCCATTTATGATTGTTTATCCACAGTGTAAGGGTCCCCACGTTGTGGGAAGTGATTGAGTATGTGCAGGAAGGGGTCCATTCCTGCTTAAACGATCATAAGTGGCTATTTGTGATTTCACCAGCACACATAGAAGTTGCAAGTTGTCATTTTTAAAATGATTGTTTATGTGCAGGAGGGACATCTTTCTGCACATAAACAATCATACATGGCGTTTTCCTGTTTCTATGTGTGCAGCACACATAGAAAGAGCAAAAACAGGGATAAATAAAGCATTTCTCCTCATTTCCGCTGTTTAAGACCGGGTTTTCCCTGGTCTTCATTTTTGCATTGCCCCATATTTACTCCACCCTTGAAAATATGGGGCAGCATTACAATCAACGGGTGTTGCAGCGGAAAACCCACTGCAACACACATTGCCCACCCCTTTCCTGCCAAGAAGGGTGCCTTGTTCACAAGGAGGCATTAAGCCACATCAAGTGGCTTAACACCAGCTTGTGAAGAAGGAGAAGCCCCTATCGCCACAGGAACATCAATAAAAGTGACGTTCATGTGGCGATAGGAGCTTGTAAATATGCCTGTTGTTTAAAAAATCCTATTCCTTGCCAAATCAAGATTATACATGTTCTTGTGCTTACACCTTGAATAGTACTACCTCATCGCATATCACAATGGGTAAACCTGGTGAAGTGTGCATGTAGACAATTAGTCAGATTGTGAGGAAAACAATCAAAACAATATACACAGATAGTGATTTCTGTGATCATTCTGTAATCAAATCACAAACTTAAAATTATGCGATAAAACAGCACTGTGGATACTCCCATGGTATCAGTAACACTGGGACTGGTATTGCCACATAATTTGTCTGGCCAACTGGTAATGAGAAAATATATAGTTTAAGGACGGTGTCCATAACAGGTGCGTCTTGTATAACCTGGTCTTCACTGTTTTACGGGGTTGTGGGGGAAGGGGGGCGTGGGTGGTTGTTTTGTCTCTTGTTGATGGACACTATTATAACTTCCGTTCATTAGGGATGGGCAAGAATGACTTTTAGAATGATTTTGACGAATCGAGATAGCACTCTGCATCGTGAGGCAATATGTGATGTTATTATCTGCTGTGCACAACTTTTAACGTGCGTTTCTATTTAGTATTTAATTGATCGAATTTACAGGTTTTATATTACGTGATATGTTTTTAATGAAGCAAAGACTGGCTAATTGAGATATGTGAATTTTTAACGCAAATAGTTATATAAAACATAGGGCCATATTATCAAGAACAGGCGATAAAATTATCGCCGCATTATCGGCAGGAAACTGCCACTAAAGCGGCGATAATGGGCTTGATAATATTTTCTTGTGAATTCCCATAGCAGCCCAGGTTCTGGTGTTATCCTGGGCTGCTATGGGAATTCACAAGGGCATATTATCAAGCCCATTATCGCCGCTTTAGCAGCAGTTTCCTGCCGATAAAGCGGCGATAATTTTATCGCCTGTTCTTGATAATATGCCCCTTACTGTTTTAAAAATACAAAAACAACATGAACAAGTTCAAAGACGACGATGCCCATTTCAGATAATTACATGAGGATAAAGGTAATGTAAAGCTCTCTAACTAACCACATGTTAGCATTTCTCTAATTGTCATGCATTTCGCTCAGCTCTGTTTAACTTCAAAATGTTGCCATTGATTTGGCACTAAGCTTGATGTATGATGTTTTTACACTGTACGCTAACAAGGATTTTGTGGTAGCCAAAACAAACTACCGCTTGTATATAGTAGGCAAGCATTCACAGGCCTTGTCAGACGGCTGGATTAATTTCCTGAAATACCTTAAATTTAGCAAACGTTTATGATGCAAAAACATATTCTGCAGGGCACACATTTCAAGCAACCGTGTATTGGATAAGAGAGTTGCACTTTTCTCAAGTGCCTTTATGTTCAGGAGATAGGACAACAAATTTTTTATTCAGATTGATTAAAATAATACTTTTAGGTAATTTCTGAAAACGTTCATGTAAACGTAAACGGACTAATATGTTTTCTTATTTGAAAGATACATATCTTCGCCCCTACCAAAATGTGCATTTTGTAATCTGGTGGACGTTATGAACATTTTCCATAAAACCTTTCTGGGAGGTAAGTTTCTGAGTTCAAAATAACTCATTCATCTCCGATTGAATGATATTTTTCCCTAGGAAGGATTCAGCTGGTCTGAAAGCAGTGGGCAAAACGCTCAAAGTAATACACGTTTTGTGGATATTAATTGGCCACTCTATAGTGTTAGAATTCTTAATCCCCTTAATGTTAGTCAATGTTTGCATCATACACTAAGGCAAGGAGACCTCGGTAGGGAGGCTGATTGACCATCTAACCACCTTGAAAAGTGAGTATGCAGCCTCAAACTTTCTAATAACTGGAGATTTCAACATCAATCTCTTTCAACAGCCCATGGAATCTCTGGAGGAAGAGGCTGGAAATGCCTAGCCTGGGATATTATCAGAGCAAATCTACCGGGAGACAAGAAGCCCAGACAAAATAGACAACTTGGAGCCTGTGAACATGCAGTCTGGCAATCCTGAATGGGAGATACCAGGGGGACATTCCACCAGTATGAACTTGGCCCTCAACCTAAACAGCATCATATATAGACTACACCATGGTAAGCATCAACATATACAATATGGTTGTGGACTTCAGGATTGATAAATGCTCTTGAGGCGACCACCAGCCCCAGAATATATGGATAAGGACTAAGCCCTCCAGACTCACCCTTAGAGTTGTGATCGAACAAGCCAATACTGAAAATCTTAAGCCGTTATGATGGGAATCAGACAGCATTCAAGACCTAGCCGCTAGGTCACTAGAAGTATTGGAAACTGCTGTCAAGAATGAGCCAGGTAAGAGCTTGGGCATCATTTACAGACCAAATGGTGGCAATGTATCCAGCTAAAAGCCCACAGCCAAGTATGGTCATCAACAGTAGCAGAAAGACCCGACTTCCTAAAAACATACACTTTGCAAAATCGAGAATCAGTTGAACTCTGAAGCAAAAAAGTATCCAGCCACAAAATAACCTGTTAATTACAAGACTGACGGAGGATCGAAGAAGACTTAAAAAAGAGTTGAGAGCTTCTGGGCAACGCTTATAGGTGCCAAGAAAAGTAAAGGCTCAAGAAAGTTCTTGAGGATCATTAACAATCTAGAAAAAGGCTTGCAGACCACCAATAATGCCAATATCAGTGAGGGGTTACACAAACACGGGTTAACCCAAGAAATCACTGGGACCTGGGCGACGTATTAGTACAAACAAAGTGGTCCCAGATAGGAAAGCAAATAAAAACAATTTATGCAACAGAATAAAAGTAAATGCACAGGTGATTATACCAACATTGTTTTTAATCACAACGTGTTTTGTATACGTATTATTCATAAAATGGAATACACATTAAAACACATTTGTTGTGCCCCTAAAAGAATGAAAATAAGGAAGGGTAGTGCTGGGATAGTGAAAAGATAAGAACTTCAGAAAAGGTCAGCTAGACTAAAATACAACAGAATTATTATACAGAAAAACAGTCAATTAATCAGATACTTTGAACCATCATGCCTCGGAAAAAATCAATAATAATAAATGATAAAGGAGGCTGAACACAAGAGGGAGTGTCGACGTTTCGACCCAGTTGGAATGCAGGCGTGGATGAACCTTGCTAGAGGGTCTTCATCAGGACGGGGGTTGTGAAAGATGGGGCAATAAATCTGTCGATAGAAAGCACTGTCAGTGGAAATTAGCGAGCTGTAGCAAATGAATAAATGTATTGATACTGCCACATGCAGAAAAGGAATCACCAAAATTAATAAATGAGTGGGAGCAGTCCTCTTTGCTTCAATTATAGCGAGAATCTGCTTAAAGCAGAGCTGCGAGTAGAACCCGTTCAGTTGTTTATCGCCGCTGAGTTGTCAAAGAGGCGGTCGTCGTCACAGCCACAAAGAAAGGTCTAACAGAAAGTTGCTGTAGAGGACCATAAAGTTGCACTTCTACGTGTAGAGCAAACTTTAAAAACGCCCGTTAATAGCGTGTTCTGGCTTCAAGATACGGGATCGTAAGAATAAATGCGGAGGGTTCTATCCAGCAGCCGTCGCCAATAGTCAGGTCCTCTACAGCAACTTTCTGTTAGACCTTTCTTTGTGGCTGTGATGACGACCGCCTCTTTGACAACTCAGCGGCGATAAACAACTGAACGGGTTCTACTCGCAGCTCTGCTTTAAGCAGATTCTCGCTATAATTGAAGCAAAGAGGACTGCTCCCACTCATTTATTAATTTTGGTGATTCCTTTTCTGCATGTGGCAGTATCAATACATTGATTCATCGACTACAGCTCGCTAATTTCCACTGCCAGTGCTTTCTATCGACAGATTTATTGCCCCATCTTTCACAACCCCCGTCCTGATGAAGACCCTCTAACAAGGTTCATCCACGCCTGCATTCCAACTGGGTCGAAACGTCGACACTCCCTCTTGTGTTCAGCCTCCTTTATCATTTATTATTATTGATTTTTACCGAGGCATGATGGTTCAAAGTATCTGATTAATTGACTGTTTTTCTGTATAATAATTCTGTTGTATTTTGGTCTAGCTGACCTTTTCTGAAGTTCTTATCTTTTCACTATCCCAGCACTACCCTTCCTTATTTTCATTCTTTTAGGGGCACAACAAATGTGTTTTAATGTGTATTCCATTTTATGAATAATACGTATACAAAACACGTTGTGATTAAAAACAATGTTGTTATAATCACCTGTGCATTTACTTTTATTCTGTTGCATAAATTGTTTTTATTTGCTTTCCTATCTGGGACCACTTTGTTTGTACTAATATCAGTGAGGGGGCAGGTTGGAGTTCCTTAATGCCCTCTTTTTCAACACACCTTGTAGGTGGGGCAAGTCCAGAAACTGAGGAACTGGAAATCCCTATGGAAAACCGCTCTTTGTTCGAACTCGAGGGACTAAGTTACTCAATTGACACAATGATAGACGGTCTCACTATAACTGTGCACCATACCCTAATGGCATCATATTAAAGCATAGTGCAGCAATCTGGGCAAAACACTTGGCAATAATGCTCAACAAGATTCTGTTATAGGGGGATATGCCGGCGATCTTGTGAGGCTCAATCATCCATCTATCAATCATCCATCCGATCTGCAAAGGCGATAATGCTTCATCTCCAAGCAGCTACCCCCTTATAGCCTTGTTAGATGTGGAAACTCAAAAATGTTTCATCTCTATTGCTGCATGACTTCCCAAATTGGGCAATGAAGTCAGGAAGTATCCCTTTAAATCAAACAGAGTTCACGAAAAAACAAGGCGCCCTCACAGATTTGATGGCAGTGTGGTTGCTAATGGAGAGAGATTGCAATTGCAGCCTGCCTCTATATATAGGGTTTTATTAACTTCAAGGAGGCCTTCAACTGTGTAACTCATGGAAAGTTGTGGGCGAAAAAACCTTTAAGACCCATTAGAAAGCTCTACACCAACATGTGGGTGAAGATCAGAGTGGGGTATGGAAGGCATCTTTCAAGGGCTGTATCAACAACAATGGGATTGAAGCAGGGGTGGGTTCTTGCCCCTCTCTTGTTTAATCTGTGTATCTCTGATAATTCAAGAGTCCTTGAAAAAGTGCCTTTGCACGCCCCAAGTCTGGAAGGCCACCCATATTGAACATTCTCTATGCGGATGACCTATTGTTGATGAGTCAAACATGGGTGGAGCTGTAAAGACTAATAAATGAGCTGTCCGGGTACACAACAGATCACCCCCTTGAAATCAATCTTAAAAAGACAAAAGTTGTGTCACTCAGGAAGTGCATCGCTGGACAGTGTCAGTGGTGGTTTATTGGCCAACCAATAGGTATCTGGGAGTTAAACTAGATGCACTGGCCTCCTTCACCCCCAAGAAAGATAAAATCAAGGTCAAAGCCACGGTTTGAACTTTGCATTCATACCTCTTCATATCACTGTCAATGAGTTGCATTGTATGGGGGATGGTGGTCAATAGCTGGTCCACATTGTAGCTGAAGGACCGCCCACCACTTCTCACTCTTCTAATAGGTGGAACTGGTGCCAAACGGATGTTGGTGGATCGAAGGGTTCTGCTTGGTGTGTAGAGTGCAATCAGCTATTGGAGAATTGAACGGTCTTTAGTTCGAAGTGCCCTATGTGTATAGGGCTTTCAATGTAACCCTCTGTTCAGCAGGTAGTCAATGAAGGGCAGCCAGGGACCACTGGGCAGAGTTACATCTGGGGACATTAAGAATAACTCAGGCTGTGGAGATCTGCACCACTTGCATTTTTTTTTAATTACAGCTCTTGTTGCTCCCAGGAATCGCGAATTCCGGTGGTCCAATCGTGAAATAAGTAATACGTGAACCAAAGTCTTCTAGAAAGGAGGAGGAGCAGGTGTAATATTTTGTAAAGCATTCTGAGAATGCAATAACAGCTGGCAGAGAGTTTGGTTGCATGGACTGCCAGCCCTAATGATTTGTCCAACCAGTTTTCAGGATGTTTGCCAGACTTTACTTATGTTCTTCAGAGGCAGACTTCATACCAGTCCTCTTGTTGATTCTGTACTTCGACTTTATCTTGAACTAGGATTCTGTTTGATTTGACTAATCAATTGAGGTTTGGTTTCTATAATGATTCTTAATTATAAATAACCCACCGTGGTTTGGGCTTTGAATCTTGTCCTGTACTGGTTTTCTTTATTTGCAGCAGGGCCCTCATCCTTTGTGACTCACACAAGGCCGATCCATCCAATTGCGTCTTCGCTGAAAGTGCAAAGAGCCAACAGGGGTCAGGCAGCAGGTCAACATTTCTATGATCGCTTTTTTTAAAGTACCTTCTTTTCAAATGCAGACTGTTTTCCTTAAATGGAACAAGGTTGCATTGAGAAAAAAATGTTTGGTAGAGACTCTTAAACATGCCTTTCCAAATTGTGATTTGTAATGAATTTTTAAACCCGTTGTGCGATTCGAGAATCAGTTGCCAAATCACAAAATCCTTCAGTAAATTTGTAGAAGCCATTTAGTGGTCCCAAACCTCGTGATTTAGAGACTCGCAGGCTGTGTGAACGCTAAATGGCTTCGTACCACCACCCATAACTGCACTAATGTTAATCCTCGTGCATTGTTTTTTCGCTTCTTGAGCTTTAATTCTTCACAGGATTTCCTTCAGATGTGACTCCCATCCAGGAGGAGATGGATTTACAAGGCCACACGTCATCATTTTCATGCACGCTGCAGTGAGACTTTTTCACGGACCTAAATCCAAACATACTATGCACAAGTGTTTTCATACAGCAAGTAATTGGGTCACCAGACCCTTTTTGTGCCACAATACAAGGGTGCATCGGATAGACCAGCGTTTTAAAGACTGCCTTCATTTGCACACAAAAAAAACGTTGAATTTGCAAGTTTTTGTTGAAGTCGAGCTGTGTGATTGATCACGTTATACAACAGTTGCACTGTGGTCTAAAAATTATACTTTTTATACCAAAGTGGAACACTTCTTAAACACTGCAAATGATGTACACAGATGTTTATGCCTAGCATATATTTGGATACCCCACCACTTTTGTGTCACATTTAAATGCCCTAAAGCATGTCTGTACTAAAAGCACCAGACAAGAAACTACTTTGATGTTTCTATTCTTAGCAGAAGTTCACTGTTTCGGTGCTTAATTCATAGTTGCTCTTCAGACAGACAATTGTAGTTATCGGATCACATACAACTAACTGGTAGATTTTTGGATTTAAAATCGGTAAATAGTGTTGCATTTCTATTACCAAATTGTATGTTCAAGTCTGCGGTACCTTTTAAAATGATAGATTAGTCCCCTCAATATTCTTCTAACGCCTGGTCAGCACCAGAATGATTGCATTCGTTTTTCCATGAATGAATTGTAGCCAGACACAAAAACTAACAGCCTGATTCATCAACGGGCCGTTTTGCGAGCCCCTAATAGCGATTCATAGCGAATCGCTATTAAGGACTCGCAAAACTGTATTCATGTAGGAATTGCTAAATAAATAGCGATTCCTACACATTCCTTATTTGCGAGTAGCAAATTGCTAATCGCAAATAAGGAATAACTCCCCATTCATTCCTATGGGCCAAAAGGCCCATAGGAATGAATGGGGAGCATTCCTTATTTGCGATTAGCAATTTGCTACTCGCAAATAAGATAGCGATTTAAAGGGTGCCAGGGGTGTCCAAAGGACACCCTGTAGCACCCCTTAAATGCAAATTGAAACAAGTGTTGCGCACACACATGTCCAAAGGACATGTGTGTGTGCAACATGCAACTTAGAAAAATGCTTTTAAAAGCATTTTTCTAAGTTTTTGCTATTTACCGAGAGGTCTGACCTCTCGGTAAATAGCGGCCCGAAATTGCGAATTAGCAATTTAAAAATGGTTGATGAATTGCATTTAAGGAATCTCAAATAGAGATTCCTTAAATGTAATTCCTCGCAATTTAGCGAATTAGCAATTACCGATTTTTGCATTTGGGATGATGAATCCCAAATGCAAAAATTGCACTCGCAAAAGGCAAGATTCTGAGAATCTTGCCCTTTGCAAGTGCAATTTAGCTTGATGAATCAGGCGGTAAGGGCCATATGTACCAAGGTACCAATTAGCGATTCTGTAATAGCGATTTTTAAGAAATTGCTATTTCAGAATCGCTAATTGGTATGTATCAAGAAAATTGCAATTTTGTTTGCGATTTCTTGATATTCCTTAATTGCGAATTTGCAAATAGCGAATTCGCAATTAAGGAATACTTTCCCAGTCATTTCTATGGGCCAGGAGGCCCATAGGAATGAATGAGAAGTTATTCTCAATTTGCGATTCGCAATTTGCTAATCGCAAATTGAGAATAATTTCAAGGGTGCAGGGGTGTCCAAAGGACACCCTGTTGCACCCCTGAAATATGCATGGGTGCACATGTGGCACACATACATGCCCTAAGGGCATGTATGTGCGTCACATGGCACTTTGAAAAATGCAAAAATTTGCATTTTTCAAGGAATTCGCAACTTACCACCAACTAGAAGTTGGTGGTAATTTGCGATTCCTTAAGGCCATTTAGCAATTTTTTTGGGCTTCTTACATTGCATTTAAGGAATCGCAAAATTTGCGATTCCTTAAATGCAATCGCAAAATAAGGAATAGCAAATTTTGCGATTCCTTATTTTGCATGGAGATTTAGGTGATACATACCATTTTGCGAAAATGCGTTCGCAAATGCCGAAATTCTGCGAATTTGGGCATTTGCGAACGCATTTGGGCATGATACATATGGCCCTAAGTGACAATGACATGGAAACAGTGGAAACCATGTGATGAGGCATATGCCTCGGTCACAAAACTGTCAGATACCTGGCACACTATCCAAGAAAATTATTGCATGTCAAGCTGGACCCCTAGCTAGGGTTGAAAGAATGATATGTCAGCAATGACGTCACAGACTTTTCACAGAAAGACTTTATGTTACTGAGATTTGAAAAATGTCCTTGTGAAATTTGAAAAATGTCCTTGTTGTGAAACTAACAAAACATGTCTGCCATTTTTAAGGCGTCTGCCTACTCCGTCATCACTGTCATTACTTCGGTGACTGATTATCTAGGAGGGTGTTCTTTTTTAAAGTCTTCTGTCTGGCTCCTAAGATAGCCTCCTAAGACCCAGGTAATGTGTAAATGACTGTGTCGTCACGTACTGTGTATTTAGCTGTAGGAGTGATGAAGCAGAACTAAGAAAAGGAGCATTTGACAACATTTTACATTGTGGTATCACTGCAGCATGGTTCAGCCACAAACAGTGTGCTCACAGACTACTGTCTCCCCTTCAGTTCTCCACTTCCCACAACCTGGACACTCCCAGAGGAGTAAATACAAACAAATGCTATGGGCATTAAGTGGGCAGGTGAACATCCCATGGTCAGCAGGGAAGAAGACCTGCAACAGCTCACTTCGATGACTCCTCGAGATTAAAGGATTTGGAGGCTGTTTTGAGTTAACTTTACAATTTACTTTCTATTCATTAATCTAGAAATTACACTGTTAAGAAAATGCACTGACCACTGGTGTAACGAAGCTTAAAGTGGCCCCCCTGAAAGGCTAGAGCACTGAGCTGAGGGAGCCCCCTGGGGCTTGGGGGCCCCCCGCACCGCAGGTGTCCTGTAGGCATTTGTTACGCCAATGACAAAGTCTCTCCATTGGCCTCCTTTCATCACATTTCATGGTTGAAAAATAAGGAAGAGATTGTTTTAGCCCTAGAAGTTGTTTAATTACAAAATTGTAAGCATTCAAACCAGACTTTGGTCAAACTTTGGGTGAATGGATTACGATAACAAACTGAGGGCTCCATCACATAAATTACGCTGAACTGACTTTGTAATGAGGATCTGCTTCGCTTACAATAGATTCAGTATCAAAGTGAATCTGATTTGGTAAGGAAAACGGGGAGCACCTCATTTTTCAAACGCTAGTTGTATAGTTGCACTGGAAATTAAAATCTGCAACTTTTTTTGAGAAAACGTCGTTAAAACTGATCTCATGTCATGATTTTATTGTACTAATTGACATGCGGGCGACCATTTTGGAGGTTCGGCTCTTACAGAGAGATTAGCGCTCTCGTTTATCGGGAAGACTGTCTCACACTCCTGGCAAGGTGCACTTAAGCCCAGCCATGGCTCATACGAGTGCAGCAGCTGTGCCGCTTGCTTTTTATTTATTTATTTATTAAAATATTTATTTATCGCAAGGAGTAAACATAAAAAACAAAAACAGAGCTTCGGAGAAAACCGTAATACATTAGGTAAATAAACATATAAGAAATACACACAAGAAGAAAAAGAAAAAAAAAAAGTTCACTCTTTTGCTAATATTCAAAACCATTACAGTCCTGCTTTAGTCTAATTTAGCATAGGCCCCCAAATTCGATAAATCTTCTTTCCAGAGTGGACACCTCTACTCTTGGCCATAGACATCTCCCTTTCAAAATTGTCCCTTAGCATTGCCCACCATTCATATGCTCTAGGTGGAAGCTTGGATATCCATGCGCGGTCAATGCAGAGTCTTGCTGTTGCTATGAAGATCGATATAAAAGATCTTAATCCCAGAGCTACATCTTGTTAATAGCCAAGTATCAGTTCTTTATCCGTTAAGTGTATAATCATTTTTAAACGATTGGTTATTATACAAAAAACATCCTTCCATAAAACAGTCAAACCTGGATAAATAATACAAATGTGCAGGATGTCAGCAGCAACCAATCCGCACTTTACACATTTACATTTGTCATTCATATTTATACCATTGGGATCTATCCATTTAGCTATTAATTCTGGGGTATATTAGAGCATATGCATAGTCTTGAACTGTTGCAACTTTAAATTGATAGAATGTAGTGCAGTATCTAAGCTCTCTAATGATTCTTCAATATCCCCAGGACCTACATCCTGTCTCAGTACCTCGCTCCATTTGGATGCTATTTTAAGACTATCATTCTCCCATACTTGAGAGAATAGTTGGTACGATTTACTAGTAGTCAAATTTCCCCCTAGGTGTAGGTAAGTCAGTATATCTGATCCCGTAGGATGTCTTATTTCTCCATGCCCCCATAAGCAGTCTCTAATCTGTAAATATGTATGGAACATATTCCTAGGGATACCAAATGTCTTCTGAAGATCTAAAAATGTACAAAACCCAGTGGCATTATATAAGTGACTAAGTTGGCTGATGCCGCTTGCATGCCAAAAGCAGACCAAAGGCAAGCCCGTCTGGGCCTGTCCGTGCCTGAACAGGACCAGGGGCCAGGAACTATGGCCCACCTGCGCCAGACAGGTGAATGTATTCAGCATCATGCCTACTAGCTCTTTGTTCCAGTACGCCAGCTACCTGTGTCTCCTCTATCTACTTAAGAGCCAACCAGGACAGATGTGCACACTGCTACTTCCTGCATAACACTTAGGCACCATGAGGCTAATGAGTTGATGCCAAGTCCTAGACCAAACGTTAGTATACACAAGGTAGAATCGTCTCAATACCAATTCTTTACTATTAATTGTCAATCCCTAGTAAAGCAACAAAGAGACATTTTTGACTTTCTAACTGACCATAATCTAGATGCTCTTTTTCTAACCGAAACATGTCCCTACCCCCCGTACAGGGTATGATCAGATTGGATCATCAGGGTAGGGTGGGGGTGCGATCATTTTCAAATCAATCAATCAATCAGTGCATTTGTAGAGCACACAACTCACCTGTGAGGGTCTCAAGGCACTGAGAATTGGGGGGGGGGGCGGGGGCGCTGCTACTGCTTGAACAGCCAGGTCTTGAGAAGTCTCCTGAAGGTCAGCAGGACCTGGGGCTGTCGCAGTCGGATGGGAAGGGTGTTCTAGGTCTTAGCGGCAAGGTGGGAGAATGATCTGCCGCCAGCGGTCGCTCGTCAGATGCGGGGGATGGTGGTGAGGTCGGCGGAGCGAAGCTGGCGGTTCCGGGTGTAGAAGGTGAGTCGTTTGTTGAGGTACGCTGGTGTTGTGGAGTGCTTTGTGAGCATGGGTGAGGATTTTGAAGGTGATCTTCTTGTTGATGGGGAGCCAGTGCAGTTCTCTCAGGTGGGTTGTAATGTGGCTGTGGCGGGGGATGTCGTGGATGAAGCATGCAGAGGCGTTCTGTATATGTTGTAGTCGTTTCTGGAGTTTGGCTGAGGTTCCTGCGTAGAGAGCGTTGCCGTAGTCCAGCCTGCTGCTGACGAGGGCCTGGGTGACCGTCCTTCTGGTTCCGGTGGGGATCCATCTGTAGATCCGATGATGAGGACCTCCGTCTTGCCTGAGTTCAGTTTCAGGTGGCTGTTCATCATCCAATCGGTGATGTCCTTCATTCCTTCGTGGAGGTTAGATTTGGCAGTGGTGGGGGCTTTGGTGAGGGAGAGGATCAGCTGGGTGTTTTCGGCGTATGAGATGATGTGGAGGTCGTGTGATAGGACGATGTTGGCGAGCGGTGCCATGTAGACATTGAAGAGTGTCAGGCTGAGGGACGATCTTTGGGGCATGCCGCAGATGATATTGGTGTCTTTAGAATGGAATGGGGGGAGGCGGCAACTCTGGGTTCTGC
Organism: Lissotriton helveticus; assembly: GCF_964261635.1. Taxonomy (NCBI): domain Eukaryota; kingdom Metazoa; phylum Chordata; class Amphibia; order Caudata; family Salamandridae; genus Lissotriton; species Lissotriton helveticus. The sequence goes on along the minus strand of NC_136067.1, from coordinate 1,539,876,395 downwards.
CGGTGAGGAAGGCGGTGGTCCAGTCCAGGGCTTTGTTGCGGATCCCTGTGTTGAGGAGGTGTGTCCGAAGGGTGTGGTGACAGACGGTGTCGAAGGTGGCCAAAAGGTCCAGGAAGATGAGGGACACGGTTTCTCCGTTGTCCAGCATGGCCCTGATGTCGTCGTTGGTGGCGGTGAGGGTTGTTTCGGTCCTGTGGTTGCCTCTGGAATCCAGATTGGGATGGGTCCAGGATGTTGTTCTCTGCGAATAAGGAGGTCAATTGCTTGTTGACAATCTTCTCGATGACTTTCGCCGGGAACAGGAGTAGGGAGATGGGCCGTAGGTTTTGAGGACCTTGGGGTCTGCATTTGGTTTCTTGAGTAAGGCGTTGATCTCGGCATGCTTCCAGCTCTCCGGGAAGGTGGCGGTCTCGAAGGAGCTGTTGATGACCTAGCGGAGGTGGGGTGCGATGGTGGAGCTTGTTTTGTAGAAAATTTGGTGCGGGCAGGGGTCAGATGGTGAGCCGGAGTGGACGGTGTTCATGATTTTGAGGGTGTCGTCGTCTTTGATGAGGGTCCACAAAGCCAAGAGGTTGATGTGGCTGGGGGGAGGTGAGTCTGAGGTGTTGGTGTCTGTCAGGGGGGCCTGGTTGTTGAAGCTATCGTGGATGTCTGCGATCTTGCAGTGGAAGAAGGTGGCTAGTGAGTCGCAGAGGTCTTGCGATGGCGGGATGTCGTTGGAGTTGAGCTGGGGTTGGAGAGTTCTTTCATGATGTTGAAGAGCTCTTTGCTGTTGTGTGCATTGTTGTCAATGTGCTCTTTGAAGGAGGTCCTTTTGGTGGTTCAGATGAGTTGGTGGTGTCTGCGGATGACACTCTTGTAGGCTGCGTGGCTGTCCTTTGTCTGTTCGTGGTGCCATTTCTTCTCGAGCTAACGGCAGGCCTGCTTAGATGCCTAGAGGTCGGCGGTGAACAAGATGGCTTTTCTGTTGGTGCGTCTGTTAGAGGAATCCTTGATCGGGGCGAGAGTGTTGGCACAGTTGTCGATCCTTTGCCTGAGGTTGCGAGCGGCTGAGATGGTGTCGGTGGTGTCAGTTGGTGGGTTTCAGGCGAGGGTGGTGAGTAGCTGGTCTTCGGTGACTTTGCTCCAGCTGCGGCACGGGGCCAGTTGCGTGCAGTGGTGGGTGGTGGGCTTCTCAAAGGTGAAGTGGATGCAGCGGTGGTCGGTCCAGTGAAGTTTGGTGGAGTGGCTGAACGTGACATGGTTGCTGGCGGAGAAGATGGGGTCGAGCGTGTGTCCGGCGGAGTGGGTGGGAGTCGTGATGAGCTGTTTGAGTCTGAGATTGGCGAGGTTGTCAAGCAGGGTGGTGGAGTTGCTGTTGTTGGTGTTCTCAAGGTGGAAGTTCAGGTCTCCAAGGAGGATGTAGTCTGCGGATGGAAGGGCGTGCATGCTGAAGACGTTGGCGATGGAGTCGCTGAACTGGGGCCGGGGGCTGGGAGGTCTGTAGATGAGGGTTCCTCTTAGGGTGGTGTTGCAGTGGGTGTGGATCTGGAAGTGCTGGTGTGCGGTGGCGCTGAGGGTGTCGTCAGTGCTGGTCGAGATTCTTAGGCTGTTTCTGTGGACGTTGGTGCGGTCTCTGTGATCTTGTATCCGACAGGGATGGCTATGGCAATGTCGGGTACCAAGGAGGGGTTCATCCAGGTCTCTGTCAGGAAGGCAACGTCCGGGGAGGAGGAGTCGAGAAGGTCCCAGAGTTTGATGGCGTGCTTGTGGGCAGAGCGGGAGTTGAGTAGAATGCATTGGAGGTGTTGCGTCCTACCCCGGTGGACGTGGTGGTGGTTTGAAGGCTGGTATAGCTGCAGTTCCGGCAGGAGAAGGGTCCTTGGGTGCGCTTCCGGGGGCCTGGACTAAAGTGTGTGATCAGCCGGCTTTGAGAGCATGGAGGGTGCTGACATCGTATCGGTGTCGGGCGTCGTGGTGTTCCATGGGCTGGGGGTCTGGTGCTGGGTGCGGTCCAGGCGCGGACAGGCACAGATGGGCTTGCCTTCGGTGTGCCAGCGGCGCACCAGCTGTGCGCGGCCGCACAACTGCACCCATAGGAAGGGGAGGTGGCAGGGAGGAGCAGCTGGGAGACGGGAGCGGGATGAAGGGATGAATGGGCGAGCGGGGGGTGGGCCGCAGGGGACGCAGCAGCAGAAAAACGGGAGAGCAGAACAGGCGGAAGGTACAGGTGGCAGAAGGGCACAATACAAATAAAAACGAAGAATAAAAAAAAGATTACAGTGCAACAGATTACTGTACCAACAAATAAGCAATATTACTAACAGAAGGCAGACATGAAAAGGGACAGAGCGATTACAGTACCAACAAAAAAGCAATAATACTAACAGAAGGCAGACAGGAAAGGGGACAGAGTGAGCACACAGATACTTCCAGCTCACCACTAGGCCACCAGGGATGAGGCACAGGTGGGAGCCTGCAGGTGGAGGGGGTCCTCGAACTCGCAGCGGCATCGAGGGACAGTAGCAAGGGACACGGGCAGAACAGGTGGAGCTGTGCGGCGTGGGGAGCGACCTGCCTTCAACAGGGTCAAATCACTATACCAAAGCAAAATAGAGAACTTAGAGATCCCCAACTGCAAGAGCTTTCTGTTTTTCATATCACTATCAAACAACTTTGATTTGTCAGGAGCCTTAATGTATCACCCTCTGAAACCAACGGGTAATTGGCGCACTTATGTCTTAGAGACACTCTTGACATATACACTGAAATGTGCTATTTTCACTATAGTAGGGGAACTTCAACATTCACTTTTATAGCAAGGAATGTAGCATAGCCACAGCAGTTATAGAGAATCTCAGAGCCTTAGATACGAAGCTCATTAATAGTCTGCCCACACATAGGGCAGGCCATTTGCTCGACCCCTTGTTTTTCAAATTTCAAAAGTATTTACACTGAATTCCTCATTTCCCTGGTGTGGTCCGACCACCTAGCAGTACCATTCTCATTTGATACCCCAGCCACACACAGTAAACAAAAACGTGACATATCCATACCACTGAGGAAATATCCAACATTGATACATCAGCCTTGAACTGTGGGCTAAAGACTAGTGTCTCAACCATATGTAATTCAGTGGAAGCAGACTCGACTATCGTTGATGATTGGCTCTGATCCTCTATTGATGTCGTATTACCTTTGACCCAAGTCCCACATCACAGATTACTTCCCCCAGCTCCATGGGCTAACGAAGCACTGCGCAAAGATAAAAGAAAGTGTAAACACCTAGAAAGAATATGGCAGAAATCATATGTTGAAAAGGACTAAAGAGCTTATAAAATAGCGCTGAAGAGCTGTCCTAAAAAATGGTGCATGATCTGGCCCTATCGTTGGATGCTGACCACGACTCTACGTATGAGGGACGCGCTATTTTCAGCCGCCCATCTTTGATAATTCCACGCTTTCAAGCCCCTACTTATATATTGGAATACGCGTGCATCGGTGCTAAGGAGCCTGCTCGGGGTTCGTACCCTACACGACCGGGAGGTGTCTCTATCCGAGATTTCGTTGAAGAGTTTATATGTGGACACGAACTATTGTAAGGTGATACATCTATCAAACCCTGACCTACGCCTCTTCCAATTTTATTTTTATTTTGAGTCTTTCCCAGTCCAACGGGGAACATCCTGCCCCCGCGTTTATCATCCACGCTCTTCCCTGTCTGTAGATAGGGATACTGTCTACAGACTGAATATTATGATGTGAAGCGGCAGCCCTGAGTCTAGCTTTCTACATACAATTTATTGTATTGATTGATATGTTGTGATTAGTTACAGAAGAGACTATTTGTAACTGTCTGCGCCCTGACGAAGGATTGGTGAATATCGGTCCTGTTCCGAAACGCGCGTCGCGCCTCTGTTCTGTTTTGTTCTGTTTTATTTGTGTATATTTGTATTCAATGGTGTATATATACTTGTTTTGGAAATTGTTTGTATATATTGTGGATTGGTATGACTGACGATGGTTTGGATGGGTGTGATTGGTGGTTGCTATGAAGGTATGAGAGGGTATGTGTTGCATATATTTTGATATGTAAATAGATTTTGTACATATATTTATGTCTTTATTGCTGTTGAATTTATAAATGAAAAACTTCAAAAAATAACAATAAATAGATATGTTTTTCAAATAATTACTCTCTGTGTGGGACTATGACATTTTGTATGGATTAGAGCTTGTGCCTCCAATATAGATTTAGGTTTAGGGGGGGGGTTTCTTGTTTGTGATTACAGTCTAAAAAATGGTACACCTCTAGAGCCTCTTTTTTCTCGGACAAAATCATTAAAGCTCAAAACAGTCCTAAGATGCTCTTTCAAGTGGTAAAAAGCCTATCAGACCCCACCAAGATTGATAACCCAGTCTCTCTCTCACAACACCAATGCAATAAATAGACCTGCTTTTTCATAAAATAAAGTGGCCGATATTAAAGCCTCCTCTACTTCGGCGGACTCATCTGATAGCTCTTGAAGGGCTGAAAAGATAGTAGATTCCCTGATCCTTCTAGCCACCACCACCACCCCGGACAACTCTTGAGATGTTTCAAAATAAATTGCGACCCAGAACTCTTCATGAAATCATCAGAAGTTGACTGATGGGGATCCCCCATAAGTTTTGAACTCCGTGTGCTGAGCACATTTGCACCTCTGGACCTGGAGATTCCAAATACCATAAAATCAGGCTCTCTGCTAGACCCACTACCTCCTTTTTTTTTGGGGTAAGCCGGATCCACAGGTGTTGGAACTTCTAACACAGCATCTAAATGCCTCTCTAGGAAAAGGGTATGTTCCCAAGGCATGAAGGACGCATTGGTTAGACCATTACTGCAAAAGTCAAACTCAGATAGTGCCAAACAGTCTGTCACTGCACGGATGTCTCCAAAGCTGATAGTCCCACAACACACGCCATGGGAGTGACTAGAGTTCAAACCTGTCAGTAACAGTGATAAGCACATCTGAGGTAGGCCTAGGGGTTTCAGCCCTTCTCTTTAGGATTCTCTTATCAGCCCCATCTCCTTCCTGAGATGTGCCCAGACTGCTTTCTTGTGAACTCTCACTCAATCAAATAGCCGCCTTTGAAGCGTATCGGGTAGGCCAGTTACTTCCCTCACCAGTGTGTGTCGCACTTAGCTTACCTTACAGGAATGCAGCAATTCATAAATCTCTCTTGTGGGATCTCTCTACCACCACTCCATGTTCCACCATTGCAGCCTGGGTCTCCCAAAATAGAACACAGGGCCCTCCATGTATTGGGTCATCAACAAGTACACATACTCCCCATACATGTATTAAGCCTACATGTAGGGCACAGTACAGGATTCTCCATGTACTGTACCGGTTCAATATGTTTTTAAATGTGTTGGACTTGGCCCTTTATGCAGGGTCATCCCCAAATATTTTTACCTTGACTCTCCTGTTTTCTTAACCCGTTTTTGCTGGCTTCTAGGACTCTGTCCACTTCACTACTGCTAACCAGTGCTAAAGTGATTGTGCTCTCTCCATAACATGTGGCAAATTTGGTTTTCATCCAATTGGCACATTTAATTTACCCTCAAGTCTCTAGTAAAGTGTTTCTGCATATAACCCGGGCCTGTAAATGAAATGTTACAAGTGGGTCTTCAGCATTTATTGTGCCACTCACTTAGGTAGTCTTTTAAAACATGTCTGAGGCCTGCCATTGCAGCCTGTGTATGCAGTTTTAAACTGCCATTTGACCTGGCAAAGTAAACCTTTTGCAAGGCTAATCCTTCCTTTTTATACATGGTAGTTGCCCCTAGGATAGCCCATAAACAGCCCAGGAGGCAGGGTGCAGTGTGTTTAATAAGTGGAACATGTACTGTTATGTTTTACATGTACTGGTAGTGAAAACTCCTAGATACAATTTCCACTACTGCAAGGCCTACCTTTCCCATAGGATAATGTTAGGTTACCTTATTACATTTAATAAGTGCTAGCTTTCAATTGGGAGCAGGTAGGAATATCTAGTTTGGTGTCTAAAGAATTGAAATGTAAAACCCTCCTTCATGGTAAAGCCTGATTTTAAGTCACAATTCTGAAAATGCCATTTTTAGAAAGTTGGTATTTTCTTTTTTGAACTATTTGATACCTAGGTCACATGACTAGATGTCATGTGGCAGTTGGTCTTTGTGTATTGCGCCTAGACAGTGAGACATAGGGGAATAGATGTTTGCAGGATGTGACATCTCTGACTTGATGAGGGGGAGAAGCTGTCACCTATCACACATGCACATCACAAAGGGTCTGCCCAGAATGATCACAAAGGGCTTTGACACTACTCTTTTGTAACCCTAGGCAAACTGGGGCCATGGCAGGGAGGAAGGAAATTCAAAGCACGTCTGGGAGAGGAAGCCTCTAGAAACTTCTACTTCAAAATGTGTACCAGGTATTAAATAATGGACCCTCCAACTCAGCTCTTCACTACACCTCTGAATCTTTGGATATTACACCTGCGGTGCTTCTTTGCTGCTAGTAGGACTGCTACCCTACTGCCCTGCTAATCTGCAGCCCTGTTGTCTGCTGCTTTGCATGTTGTGAAGAAAGACTGGACCTGCACCCTTCATCCCACACTGAAGTGACTCCAAGGGTCAGCTGACTGACCTCCTGTTCTGAGCTACAGGAACATAACAAGCTCCTGGAGCTCCCTGCTTCTGCCCAGCAGCCCTGCAGCCTTGATGTGCAATTGGACCTGCCTGAGCTTTGCTGACCTCTGCTGGATTGAGTTCCTGATCACCAAGAGGCACCTCTGAGATCCTGGAGCCTGGGTGTGGCATCAGTTGAGCTCCTCATAAAAGAAAGGAGAAATCCTGAACTTTTGGGTTTTTTGTGACTGCAAAGCGGCCTGTTCGACATCAACAGCATGTGGTGACCACCAATGTGAAGCTCCAGCAAAGACCAACTGGAATGCCTGACGTGATCTTCACACTACAGCGACGACAATCTGAGATGCCCGGGCTGCTCTGCACGATACATTGATGACCATTCACCATGGTCTCCCTCCTTCAGGTGGCCCAGCTACGCCGCGAACAGAACTGTTCGCACTGGACTTTTGTAGGTAATTCTTTCAGCTAGACTAACTTGATCCCTGTACCTGGCCCGTGCTCCATCTCATTAAGCCTGACCTTGTGACCAGACCAGATATTCACAAGTGGCGCTTTGTGCTTTTAGTCTCTTTTCTTACATGAAATCTTTTAAAACTGTATATATCCAGGTTTACTGATTGGATTTTTGCCAATTTGGTCTCAAACTAATTATTAAATGTAACATTATTTTTCCTGTGTTGTCCTTTTACTTTACAACTGTCTGAAGTGCCTCAGAAATACTTCACATATTTCCTTTAAGTGAAGCCTAATTACTTTGTGCCAAGCTATCAGAGGGTTAAGCACAGGTTAATTTGGGGTTTGCTTGTGATTTCACCTTGACAGGAATTGTGACTGCTGCTTAATTAGAGCATCACACCCCTCAACCAATAACCCAATTGCCAACATCCACTATATGATTTTAACATGCATGCACTGCCCAGCTCTGTATCCTTTATGTAACTTACCACTCACAGGCAAACATACATCCAGCATGTGCATCTAACATGCCCACTGAGGGCCTGATGCACAAAAGTAAACGTACAAGTTGACATTTTGTGGGTATTTACAAAACTGCAATTTAATAGTACATTTACAAGATCAGAGACTCTGCTGTTGCGGAGGAGAACTCCACACACAAAAAGATGGGCCTGCCCTATCTGTTTATGTTTGGAGTTCTGCACCTCTCAGGGTTGTAGAACTCCACTCATAAAACTACAGGACAGGCCTGTCTTTTTATAAGAACTCCTCACATAAAAAGACAGGACAGGCCTATCATTTTATGAGCGGAGTTCTCCCACCAGACATTGGAGTCTCTGCTCTCATAAGCTTATTATTAAAATGTAGTTTTTTTAATACAGGGCTTAGACAAAGTCAAAAACCTGCTGCTAAATCATAGCTTCTCTTAAATACTTGTGAAGTGATAACAAGCTGTGTACATGTTTCCATCCATTGGATTTGCATCTATGTGTTAGGATCCAGAGAGTTCTCAGCCATAGTGATGATGAACAAAAGGAGGGCTATTGGCCCTTTAAATCAGACCTCTGTTTTAAACCCAGCTGGATGTGAAAATAAGAAAGCCCCCCACCGTCTGCAGGTTGCTGCTCCAAAAGAAAAGCAAACAACATGCAAGCCCTGCTGAACGTGTCCGGCTGTCAGCAGTTTAAACTAGGACATATAAAGCATATTTCACTGTGTCCAGCAACCTACCGAGGAGTCAGAGGCTACAATACCTGACATATGGAGCCTCTCAATATTTTACATGAAGGTGGTAAACCGGGACAATCTCGTTTTCGTGGTCCCATCTTCAGTTTCCTGCACCCAAACGTTCTGCCCTCCCTCATTAGTGCTCTCTCAGTGTCCCCCTGCAATATTCTACTGACTCACATGCTATCACCATTATGTATTTACTACGTGTCTCTGTCTTTCATCATTGTCCCTTTTTTCCATCTCGCCAGACTCGCCCCTCTTCCCCTCCCTTTCCTTCCCTTGGGTCTGACCCTCATCTCTGGGCAGTCTGCCGGTTCCCATCTCTCCTGCTTGGTATACTTCCCACCCTCCTCTTCTGCGGCCTTCATCCCTAACCCCCCTCCCCCCGCCCCCTCCCCCCCCCCCCCCATTATGCTTCTAACATTGATGAGCAGGCCAGGCGCTGAAGGATAGTACAGTGGTGAGGATTTGGTATTCTGTCACTCACAGATCAGAACTCTGCAGTGGAGGAAAGTAGAAATTAATGCCTCGGATAAAGACGGATCTTTTCCACTTCAGAGCCGTAGAGGCGAGGCCCTAGATGGGAGAGCAATGCCTTCACCGTGCCAGGTGATCAGAAGCGCCAGCACCAGGCTTTGAGTATTGCCGGTACCTGACTTATCGGTGACAACACAAGGTAAGTACCCAAACTAAAAGCATGATGGTGCCAGCACTGAATGCAGCCGTAATCGAAACGAGGGCCAGCAGAGGCCCGAGCAGCGACTGAATCAAAATGTGACCAGAGCTAGTTACTGCCCTGGAGCAGTGTCAGCAACAGTATTTAGACAGAATATCGGGAGCAAATATTTTGTGGACAAATATCGTATTAAGAAAATTGAGGACAAAAATATCCTGAAGGTAAGTTTTTATGGGTAAGCAAAATCTTACTATTTATAACTCCACATATATGTACCTTGGCAATATACATATTTTCAATGAAGTTAAGGATAGTAAATCTATGCTTACCTATTTGCACTTACCTTCTCGATAATGTTAGCCCTCGTCTGTCCGCACAATATTTTTAGGTCTCGTGGCGTTGAACAGCGCGTAAGCGCTGTCTCCGCCAGAGACCTATTGTCGCTGGGTCCGCTTCCCAGGAGACAGCACCTGGCCGCGCGCATCTCGCAAAAGGCGATCGGCGCAGGCCACGCGCACGTGAACGTGCTCGCTTTGGCCTGCTCCTGTCTCCTCTCCAGTACCACACAGACACACCTCCCCCTGCTTACACATGCGCACACAGAGACACACACAAGCACACCTACACACACGCACGCATGCACACATACAGAGACCCCTCCCCCCCGCCGCCGCCGCCACCGCCGCCGCCGCATACATACAAGCGGACCCCCCCCACTAAGCCCCACTTACCGCCATTCTAAACTTCTGCAGCCTCCGCGGGGCTCTCCCTGGGGCATGGGAGCCCCGCGTCACCAGCACTGCTTCTCTTTCTCAGTGGGCGCGTGCGCGGGCTTCCGAAGACGGAAGTTCCGCCCCATGGACGTCCCTCCCCACGGAAGGTTTCGGTTTCGCTCACGTCGCCCTGCCGGATTAACCATGCTGGCACTGTCAGATTGCGCTGTAGCCTGATCCGACCCAGATCAGCCCCGAGGATTAAAGGGGTGCCTTTCGGATGCTGGTTAGGCCTTGCGAAGGGGGGCCTCTCTCCCTCCATCCCTCCCCCGCACATAAGCCTCCCCCCGGGTCCGGCCCCGCCAGTGCACAGCCAGGGCCACGGAGTGTCGGGCTGGCTCCAAGCTGAGGGCAGACTTGGGCTGAGGACAGACGGACTCGGCTCTGGGACGGACGGAACCCCCCGGACTTTCACTTTTATCACCATCACTGATTCTTACAAGTGCCTGACCCCAGCGGGTGACATGGTAGGTCAGACTCCGTCCTGTCTTTACTATTTTATTTTATGTATTTATTTATAAAAGTTTTATAGAGCGCAAACTTGACCCAAGAGGGTTTCAGAGCGCTTTACATTTAGGATCTAGTTTAATTAATGGTGGTATCGCAGATCTGAAGGAGGCGCTTTTGATGGTAATAATCCATGGCACAGCTGCGAGGAGTGCAAGAGGGTCGGTATGTATGGGGGAAACCGCGGCAGCGGGATAGCGCCCATAGGCGACTTGGATATGTATCTCCTAAAATACTTCAAACCATCAGAAAGCAAAGTCATAACGTAAATTACACAATGTAGAGGGATCTGATCATAAAATATAACGTAATAGTAAACGTAATGTCACGTGTGTGACGTAACAAAATGTCACACAATGTTAGATAAACAAAAACTTCAACTGATAACATAATACATGAAACCTCCAACACAAAGCAACAAAATAAAAGGCTATTTAACATAGTAAAAAAGCGCCAAAATTAACATTTTACAACAACTCATAATTTAACAAGACGTGAGGCTTTTTTCCAGCAGGCAGAAAACTTTAAATGGGGAAACTGCGCGCTATCCTTGAGTGTGTTCTTTTTGTAATCAAGGCGCTATACAAAGGCTCACGGAAAACTGTTCTGAAAGGTCCACACCCCGTGTCATCTTGGGCTGAAGAGATTCCGTGCAGGGCTTCTGGTGCCGGTAACATGTGTGGCAGACAGTGACTGCATGCAACAGGGCCGTGGAATGCTGGGTCACAAGTCCCGGCGCCCCCCCACACAAGTCCTTTATCTTGGCCAATCAGCAACATCATATACGGGCTAATGAGCCAATTTGCCAACCTGCCTAGACAGCCTCAAAGCGCTTTCTGTCTGAACCGACTCTTCTGTGCACTTCTTGAGGAGGGGGGGTGATAAGAATGCTTTCTGGATAAATGTGAGCTTGATGAAGTGAGCGCCTGTGTTTTCTCATCATCAATATCTCAAAATAAACTGTTTATTAGATTTTCAAGTGTAATGTGGTATAACGCTGCGATGCCTTGTGTCTAGTGAGCGCTATATAGCCCAAAAGAATACATAAAGAGGGGTTTAAGCAGCAGCGAGGACGGTTCTTCTGGGAAAGGGGTGTTTCAGACAGGAGCGCCCCCGCCCCCCCCCCTGCCTTCACTCTGGTGTTTTGGGGTGCCCTGTCGTTTTTGATGCCCCTGAGCATGTTCTAGGACCCCTTCATTTGCCTGCCTGTTTGGGGCGGTGCCCGCCCTGACCGCAGTGTACTTTGCAGAGATGCACAAGTTGGACTGAGGAATGCTGCGGCTGTAGGGGAGGGGGGCGGGTCAGCCTGTCAGGCTGGTGAGGGGGGGCGGGGGGAGGGGGTGTCAGTCTGAGGCAGGGCACAGGCTGTCCCATAGGGTGAATGTTCGAGAGCATCCCTCCCCCGCCAGGCTCATGGAAGGGGAGAGTGCTCCCCCTCCCAACCCACACAGGGCGCGCGCGTCACACAGGATGACCGAATTATACAGGATGAATTTATTTATTTATTTAGCTATTTATGCGTGTTTATATAGCGCGTACTTTACCGAGAGGTGTCAGGGCGCTTTACAATAGATTGAAGTAATATACATAAGGACAAATAGTAACTCGGAAGTAGGTGTCAGTATTTCTATGTACAACAGTTACTCGCGGTCTGAGTTACAGATGAACAAGTTAGGCATTCACTCAAGTTTACAGATTAAGAAAAGGTGGCGTGATTGAGGTTACACAAATACATAATGCATCATTACAAATAGGTCCGTCGATATTATGCTGGATGCCCACGTTTTACAGGGCTAATTGATGATAAAGAGGAAACCAGCATTTTCAAAAACTATTGCCCTTGTAGTCAGCCCCATGCCTGAGGTGCATCATCAGAGCTGTGTGAATAATAACTGTGTCAGCCCCAAGCGTGAGGTGCATCATCCACATTGCTCAGGTCACCCAAATTCCTGCACTCTCTACCACACTGCTTTCAAGAACAGCATACTCTTGCACACACTGTCACTGCTCACCAATTCAAAGTTTGCTAAATATTTTATGCAACGCATTGTCATACACAATGCCAATAACTCAAACTTTAATGCTACGAGACCTATTGCATTGTAAATGCTTGTTGTTTCTGGTATTCTGGCAGCAGTGCATCAGCAAAATGGTATTGCAGGGCCCAGTCACGACGTGCTCTAGTTCGAGCAGTCGTGCCAACATTAGGTTCTGAACAGTGCAAAGGCAGGGCCGGTTCTTGGATGTTTTGTGCCCTTGGCAGAAGGGGACTGTTAGAGGCCCCTCTAATGTGCATAGATGTGTTCCATTCAGGGCAGTTTGCATCTGAATAGATGTCCTTGCTCTTGAAGCTGCAGCCCCTTGCTCTCATCCACCTACAAGCACCTCTTAACAGTTCATCAAGGGTTGAAGGTGTGAGGTTTGCTCATCTCTATACTTCCAGGGAGCTAAACAGCAGGGCAATAGCAATCCCACTGTGCCTCTGCGAGGGTGGGAGGGGGAGGCCTAATTGCCGGACAAACCTGAGTTTTCAACTGTGAATGGGGTTGGGGATCACCTCGAGTCCCCTTGCTGCACCATAGCAGTGAGGCCAGGGGAGGGGGCCCCCTAAGGGGGCGCACTTGCAAGGTGGCACCTTTTCATGCCGTGGTCTTACTCTGTCGCATTGGTGCAGTTCCCACATTGGAGGGCTGACTACAGGGCCCTGGGCAGCTGCTCACACTGCCCATTGCTAGCGCCGGCTCTGACACCAGGCGCTGAGCAGTGTGTTTAGGTCCAACATTAGGCACTGGCAGTCCCCAAACCTTTCAATAAAATCTTCTTACCTGGAAGTCACATTGTATATCACATTCAGACAGCGGTGTAGCAAGTGGTGTAGTAAGGTGCCACAGGCCTCAAGATAAGCACGAAATATGCCTCATCCCCAGCTGCTCATTAGGTGACCACATATAGCTATAATTAAGGGCAGAGGGCTCCTCACACTACTGGGCCCCCGTGCCACTGGACCTGATGCACTATTGATATATACACCCCTGCAGTTGGAAGAAGGTGGAAACGTGCTAACTACTGCACCATTTATTTGATACTGTTTTCCAGTTTATTTATTTTATTTAAAGATTTTTATATAGCGCTGGCTAGACCCTGTTATGTCGTGGGGCCCTAGGCCCACATGGTGGCAATAACTGCGACACGGACACCAGAACTGTAGTGGGTTAGTGAGCCACAAGCACGAGCGCTCGGCTCTTTTTATTAACTGTGTCACGTGATGTCGTGACATTAGTGGTGGGTGGGTGTTAAGTGTAGCCTTACATATTTTTTAACCCTAGACTGTGTCTGCTAGGACACAACATTCCTCCCAAAATTTGATAAAAATTAAGGAAAGACAAAAGTCCGAATCTGTGGGAGAAAATACACACATATACAATAATTACAAATTTACATTGAGTCTCTTCAGCTGCTTGCTTGATGACGATGGAAATTACTGCTGAAACTTTAGTTCTTCTTGGCTTGACGTCCTGGTTCTCGGTGGGCGTGCTCTTCTTTACTTGCGCCATGGAAGTCTGTTGGTCAGTCCACTGAGATCTTGCTTTTGAGGATAACGTCAAACAGGATGACCATATGGTAGACTTGAAAGATGTTGTCTTCTACTGGTCCGTCGGTTTCTTCACTGTAGGCAGCTTGGCTTTACTTTACAAAGGATGGAGTGTTCGAAGGACATTCTTCTCACTAGGACGCCCCTCTCTCGGGTGTTCTCCTGCCACGAGATGTCCCAGAGGCCCTTTTTATCAGGTTTCCACTGGGCCGGGTATTATTCCACAGCGTTGCTCCAACTCCACAGTCTGCGTGTGAATGGAGGAGACGATGGGGGTACTACCTCACAAAGTCCGTAGCTCCACCTGCAGGGTAGTTGTTGACTCCTGACTTCGCACACAAGTTCCTCATCTTCCTGGGACGTGCAGGTTAGACGGTGATGGATTCATCTCTCGTGTTGGGACCCTCTGCCACCGGTGTCCCTGAGGCCTTTGCCCCTTGGATCTCCACGGGCTGGTGTGGAATGGACAGTTCTCCTTATTCAGGCCATCTGAGCTCCCTCCGCATCCAGGTTTCCGCTCGATCCCAAATGTGTGTTTTGCCTATGGTCCGGCCTGTGCTCTCCTACCGTCCACGGGTCGTCGGGGTCTTGTGAATAGGTGCCTGTTCTGTTCTTGGTGCTGTCAGTGTTCTCCTGGACGTGCGGGTCACTGTACACGTTGTTGTGGTGTGTCACCTCTTCTTCTTCTTATAGGTGTGTGGACTTGTTACACCTCTCTTCACCTTTTCCAGATGTTCCTGATGGCGTCGTGCCACATGACTTCTAACTTCAGTTCTTTTCTTCATGGAATCGTGCCACTCTTCTCCCTTCTCCTTTTCGCGACACGGTGCGGTCACCTTTCTGTATTTGTCTTGCTGACCAGGGTTCTTCAAGCAGCGTGCACTCCGCCTGTTTCCCTCTGGTCTTGTCCTGGCTTTAGGACACTGTCTTCTCTCCCTTCTTCTGTGACTGGACCGGTCATTACGATCTTCTTTATTGCCTCCTATTACTTCTAGTTATTGTTGGTGTTGCGTCCGTCTCTCCAGGTCTTCTGATCTCTCAGTTCACGGACGTCTTCTGGCAGGACATATTCATCCTGACTTCTTGGCAGAATTTCTTGGGCGCCCCTCTGGCTTGTCGGATCATCCTTTTCTTCTTGGGCGATCTTCTTTGCTACCAGATGGGGTGGACAGCTTCCTCTTCGTGAGTCTTCTCGCTATCCGCGATCATTGGGATCGCCATGAGCTTCTGCTGCAGTGCTTTTTGCGTTGGCGCAGTTTCGCCTGCGCTATTCGTGTGCTCTGCTGTTTCCGGAGGGTTAACTTCATCTTCTCCATGGACCTTCTCCGGTGGATGCACCACTCGTGTGCGCTTCCGGTGAGGCTCTTTAGCTTCTTGGGGCGTTGACCATTCTTGGTTGCTTCGCTTCCTTTTGGCTGTGGGGTAACTTTGCGTTACTCTTCCGTTGCACATCAGCGTGCATTTGCAGTGGCAAGTTCTCGCTTCACTTGGTACCGCCGTGGTACATCTTCAGTGTAGCTTTGTTCCTTGCGGTTCATTAGATTCTTTGGCGTCGTCGCTCTTCCACGTGCGTATCGCACTTTTCTTCTTCACACTTGGGTACTTGCCTCGCACGTCTTCTGGTGCTTTGGGTGTGGTTTCCTCTCTGTTAGGCGCTGTCCTGTACTGTCCGCGTCCGGGGTACACTGGCGCTCTTCCAGTCGGTTGCCTTTGGATCTTGCTGCTTGCGGTAGACGGTTCTGATTCTCCCTCGACGTCCAGCGTGAGGTTGTTGTCTCTCCTGCGTTTGCGATGAGCACCTGTGGCCACAGGCGTCACTTCTGCAGTGGTGATGGGTCTCCGTCTACGTCCACGTCGCTGCAGGCTTGACCTCCCTGTAGGCTTTCCCTTGTGCTGTCTTGTGCTTGTTTGCTGATTGGATCTATTCCAGGCTGTGATTGCTGTAGGTCTGTTTTACTCTGGAGACCTTCCTTGGTTTGTTCAATGCTTGTTTGCTTCTCGTGGCTTGGTTTATTTTTTTTGTGCACTGCTCTCCATCGTCCACTAGATGGCAGTGTAGATTTAGGGTTTCCTTCAACAGCAGCTTCCTTTTCGTGGTAACTTTATTCCCCGGTTGTTTGTGCTTGGAAGACTTGTTTTCCTCGACCTGCACATAAGTTGGAGCCACTGCTGATTCCAAGCGTCTGGAGCAGGACACCTCGCCTTCCCAGGTAAGTCCGAACTTTCTGTTCATTTTTTTTTCTTTCTTAAAACATGGGGGGAGTGGGGCACTCGAATGTCTATGGTGCGATGGGGGGGGTGCCGACTGAAGCTGCACTGATGGTGTCCTACGTGTGTTTGTCAGAGCCGGTAGCTCTCCACACACTGCCGGTCACTTAGCGTTCCTGGGCGGCTCTTTGCACGGGTGGGGGCTTGGGCTGCAGGCTTCAACTTGCGGGTGGGCTCCGCTTCTGTTTTAGCGTCCTGCAGCTCCTCGCACGCTGCGGGCGCTCACGCCGCATTTCTTCTTTCTTCTCCCACTCCATGCCTTCCGCCACGGCAATTCTCCGGGTGCTTGCTCCGCTTGTGCGATAGGCGCCCCACAGCTCTCCACACGCTGCGGGCGCTTGACTCTGACATCTATTCCCCGCCGCCGCACTTTGCACACGCTGCGCGGTGGGGAACGGCTGCAGGCAGGCCGCGGGTGGGCTCCGCTGGCGCTGCTTTATTCAGTGTTCATCGGGCAGTTTACTCACCCCGCCGCCACAGCCTCACTACACACACGCTGCGCGGCGGGGACGCTGCTGGCAGGCCACGGGTGGCTCCGCTTGCCTTGCTTCATTATGAGTTTATTTTCGGACGCATATTTCGCCCGGCAAGGCGCGCTGGTCATGCGGGTGGGCACCGCGTCAGTTTTTTCTTATAAGGGGGGGTCGCTTCACTCTCGGCTGGGCGCCCTCTTGATGCGGGTGGGCTCCGCTTATGTGCACACATATGGGGGGTCGCTCCTGGCATCCGTGACGCCCCCTCCCCCCCGGGGCCATTCACAGCCCCCGGGCTCACCTCAGGCCTACGGGCCACTCCTTCAGCTGCGGCCGTGGCGAGTGGGCTCCGCCCGGCCAGCACTCCGCTCCGGTGGGGGTCGCTGCTGCTGCGGCCGACCCGGGTGGGCTCCGATCGGTCCGCTTGGGGCACAGTTGCGGCCGGTGCAGGTGGGCTCTGGCCAGTCCGCTTTTCGTCGACGGCTAGGCCCGGGGCAAGGCACACACCCCTAGGGCCTCTCGGCGGTCGGCGCCACCTCGTCAGGGGGTGCCCTTCACACGGGCAGCATTCTCCCCCTTTCCTTTTAGTAGTGGCACGCCGGGAGTTCTGCCACTCCTCGTCGCCAAATGTTATGTCGTGGGGCCCTAGGCCCACATGGTGGCAATAACTGCGACACGGACACCAAAACTGTAGTGGGTTAGTGAGCCACGAGCACGAGCGCTTGGCTCTTTTTATTAACTGTGTCACGTGATGTCGTGACATCAGTGGTGGGTGGGTGTTAAGTGTAGCCTTACATTTTTTTAACCCTAGACTGTGTCTGCTAGGACACAACAGACCCGAAGGTATCAGAGCGCTTTACAAGAGAATCAACAATGTAACAGAAAAAGATCAGCAATTTACACAATACATTAGAAAATAGGCAATACAATTAGGAGAGGTGGGAAAGGAGAGATAAAAGTGGGGGAGGGGGCAGGGGAGGTGAGAGAGTGAGGATAAGGGCAGAGACAACACAGAGAGACAAAAGGAAGTCTGTCTAAAGCCCGACTGGGTAGGTGACGGCCAAGGAGAGAATCCACGGCCCATCTCCCCTATAGCTCAACCAGGTAGCTCCATCGGGCATCAGACAGAATAGTTCAGTCTCGATACATTGAGAGAAAAGAGAAGGAGAGACATAAATAGAGGGAGGTGAGAGAGGGAGGATAAGGGAAGAGACAACAAGGAGAGACAGTAGGAAGTCTGTCTAAAGCCCGACTGGGTAGGTGACGACCAAAGGGGGGAATCCACGGCCCATCTCCCCTATAGCTAAACCAGGAAGCTCAATCGGGCATCAGACAAAATAGTTCAGTCTCGATACATTGAGAAAAGGAGAGACATAAATAGAGGGAGGATGCGGGAGGAGAAGACAGGAGAGATGAAAGGAAGTGCAACAATGTGGTTCAACAATATTACAGAAAAAGATCAACAATTACACATTATATCAAACAATCAGCAAAACAATAGGAGAGGAGAAAAAGGAGAGAGAGAAGTAGTGGGTGGTAAGGGAGGTGAGAAAGTGAAGATAAGGGAAGAGACAGTAGAGACGAAAGGAAGTCTGTCTAAAGACCAACTGGGTAGGTGACGACCAAAGGAAGTAATCCACGCCCCATCTCCCCTATAGCTAAACCAGGTAGCTCCATTGGGCATCAGACAGAATAGGTCAGTCTCAATACATTGAGAGAGGCGAGAAGGAGAGAAATAAAAAGAGGGAGGAAGCGAGAGGAGACGACAAGAGAGATGAAAGGAAGTCTGTCAAAAGACCGACTGGGTAGGTGACGTCCAGGGAGTGAATCCCCGGCCTGTCTCCCCTATAGCTAAACCAGGCACCTCCATCGGGCTTCGGACAAAATAGCTAGATCTCAAATGACGAGGGAAAAATTCACAGATAGAACGAGGGAGCTAAAGGGCCAGGACAGGTGAGGGCAAAGGTCAGAAGCAGGAAAGTGGAGAAGAGTAGAGGGGGGAGGGGTAGGGGGTAGAGGGAGATAAGGTCAGATGAGACGCAGGAGGGTTTGTTGCGGCCATCATTTTAGGCAGGTACCAGCAGTATTTACATGAGGGTCAGAGTTACAGGTTATAAGTTACATTTATTCCAAGAGCAAAATAAATATAGGAATTAGGAGTGTGACAGGGGGAGGGAGGCAAAGGAAGGCGGGAGAGACAAAGGGAAGTTTGCCCAAAGACCGACTGGGTAGGTGACGTCCAAGGAGGGAGTCCCCAGCCCGTCACCTCTATAGCTAAACAACGTAGCTCCATCGGTCAACAGTCAAAATAGCTAGGTCTCAGCTGAAGAGGGAGAGTTCACATGAGGAAGTCCAGTGGATACATATGGTGGTAACTATAAGCAGGGACAGGTGAGGGCAGGGGCCATTAGCTGGAAGGGAGAGAAGATTAGAGCGGTAGGGGGTAAGGTGAAGGGGGGAGGGAGAAAAAGTCAGGAAAGACGCAGGAGGATTTGCCCAAGGATTGTCGAATGCAGGATGAGCTCCCAATCGCATGGGAGGTGGGCAGCACAGCGGATTGATAGTGAGGCTTTCATAACACTCTGCAGTTAGTTAAAACGCTGGGTGAATATGCGCAAATGTCTCTATAACGAGTGTATTTATTATGGCCGCCATCTTAGGGTCAGGCTACAACAGAGAGAAGCTCCGGAGCTCGTTCCGCGATCCTCGGTAGACTCTGGAGACTGCCATGTCCCTTGCTCAGCCTCCTCAGGGGATGTCACATCCGGCGATCCGGGGCCGAGTGGGAGGGGGGCTGTCTCGAATTCCCGGAGTCGCGCTGCGGCGCTCCTCGCGCAAGTGTGGTTTGTTCATCGCATGAGGTCCTCCATATCTTGACCGGTGAGAGGAAGCAGGATGGGCGGGGGGCGGGCAGTGCAACGGCAGGGCTCAGGCAGGACTCTGCACAAGCAACCCCCCCGCGGGTGAATGTGATGCCGCTCCAGGCCGCCGGACCGCCAGCGGGAGTTAAATTGCGCCAAAGTGCGGGGTCTGCCGCCATCTTGAGGTCAGGCACGGCGGCCGTGAGGCAGCGCCGTCGGGTGCATTGTCACGTGGAAAAGCCGAGAGCGGCCGTTGCTTTTTGCGCTGGTGGCCGGCTCACTTCCGGTGCAAGGGCAGGCAAGATGATGTGAGAGCCCAGCGCTGGGAAATGAATCTCAGATTCGCCGCCTGTGTCTCGGGACAAAGCCCCTGAAGTTTCCTTCCTGAAAGAGGCGCTGTTATTAGTTTTTGCCAGTGGTCGGGACCCTGCACTTATTTTTGGGGACAATTCTTTTTTTATCATCAGACTTGTGCGGCTAGTAATACTCCAACGTCTCACCACTCTCTCTACCCCTTTTGTGTCGCTTCTACAGTCGCATTTCACGTCCTTGCGTGTCATGCCGATGCTGTAAAGAAAAAGGAGGACTGAATTTGTAAATGCTAATTCTTATTACTAATGATATTTCTAGCCAGATTCCTTCCAGAATTTCTTATACTCCCTACACCTTTCAAGTATTCCATAAATTACTTATATATGCATTCTTTGAAGACTCTACTTTGACAACTAATATTTAGATGCTTAGACTTCCGCTGAAATAACATGTTTTGTTGTTTGGTTAAGCTATGGATTGTTGTTTGGTTAGCTGTGATCTGTTCATTGAATGTGAAAGTCAAGTTGCCATTTTGAACTATGATGCTCAATCTTAACTTCTTCACTAGGGCCCTATTACCAGTGGCCTGGATAATTCTGATATGTGCTGTAACTCCTGCTACCAGCCATATCAGAATTATGTGTTTTGAGGTTTTTATTGCACTTGGTAAGTACAGGGTGTGATAAAAACTGCATTCCCTTGATAGATTTTAGCATGTTAAACCTGCCCATATTTATCAGGGGATAAATGCCTGGTAAATACCCTTAGATGAGGATGTTATTGGTGCAGTAAACTTCAAAACCCACGTTATTTCTGGTTTTATTGACAAAAAAAACTCATAATAGGGGCTATTTATCACAGACAATAAATAACAAACCCACAATATTGCTATTTATCTCTGGTGATGAATATTGGACAAAAATCTAGCCTTCTCATATTTAGGGTCGATGGGCCACATGTACGACCTGCCAAATAGTGCCTCGTAAATTGCATCACATTTGCGACTCACAATTTGCTAGGCACTCTTTGGCATGTACAACACTGTGTTTAACACTGTTTGTGATTCCCAATGGGATCGCAAATTGCAAGGCTCATGAATATTAATCCAGGGATGGTGGCCTGCTGGGCTCAGCAGACCACCATGTCTTGGACTGCTTAAATAAAGCAGTTTTTTTTAAATGCAGCCCATTTCCTTAAAGGAAAACAGGCTATATTAAAAAAAAAAAGAAACGTTTTTGTTTCATTTTTTAAGGGCAGATAGTGGTCCCTGGTACCACTGCCTGCCCTTAAAAAATATTTTTAGAGACAGTCACAAATTGCGACTGCATTACCACCCTCTTGAAGAGGGTGGCAATTTGCGAGTATTTGAGACCGCATTTGCGGTCACAAAACATTCATACATTGTTTTGCGGATGCATTCAGGAAGGGAACACCCTTCCTAATAGCGACTCACAATTCCTAAATAACAAGTTGCAAATAAATTGCGACTCGCTATTTGGGAATTGTACATGGCCCTGGGCAATTTTGCATGCGCAAACGGGTCGCAAACCCGTTTGCACATGCAATTTATGGTCGTACATCTGGCCCGATGTCTTTATTGGATTTAAATGTTTTTCCAAATATTTTGGTGCACTTTTCATTGATTGTTCTTAATAGTTTGGTGAGTTACAGTTGTTAACAGGTTTTCATTTCCGTTTTAACTTTCTCTCGAGAATTACTTCCTTTTGTAGTTGAACATGATTTCTGTAGACGATGAAGGGGTGTGGTATTGTCCATAACAATTATTGTGAATTTGAACAGGTCATGTTGTAAGCCATGAAAGGAAAAGTGGCTATTCAAGTTGAAAAAAATGTATATGTATTCAGGAACAGAATTTTTTCAATTTAGTGCTATAGTTCTCTTTCCCCTCTCAAATAATTATTTGATTACCTACCTCTCTTCATTTTTGTGGCATTGTAACTGTCTCGAGGGTTTTTCACGTTATTGTATTGTATGTTGCTATTAAGAATGTATTTTTCTTTCTTGCACCAAAGCCAGAAATGCTGTTGTCCCTCAGCTTCACAGCATCGAGTGAATAGTGCTCAGTTTCCCATTTATACTGATGTTCTATTAAACGCTGAAATTCTTGTATTCCAAAGCTAAGGCTTTTTGTGTACAAATGATACTTGACAGCGTTTTCCTCCAGAAGAACACTGCCTTCATTTTCAAGCTGAACAAAATGCCTCTGAAGTTTCTGGTCACAAACAAAACTCTGTGATTATATTTTGCCTGTATGAATTAGTATCAAAAGACGTGTTGTGAGAAATTGGGTTATTGGTTGAGGGGGTGTAAACCCTCCTTAAGCAACAACCACAGTCCTTGTCAGGGTGAACCACAAAAGTCACTAAATTAACCTGTGCTTAACCATCTTGTAGCTTTGCACAAAGCACAAGCCTTAACTTAACAGCAATGGGTTAAGTATTTAAGAAGCACACAAACAGTAATAAAGTAAAAACACAACACAACAAAAATCCCAAACGAACTAGAAAAAAATATTATGTTTCAATAAATAATTTGAGACGAAAATGCAAAATTACAATGAAAGCATCAACTGAGGGCATCTTTTCAGCTGGAGCGGGACAAAATCAAAAGTTCAGGCTGACTGTGAAGGAGTGCAAGCCGCCACAGGACCTATTTCGGCCAGCTTTGCAGAGCTTTGTGCCACTTGACGTTGCTTCCAAAGAAGTATTGTGCTGTGCGGTAAGGCTTTGTAGGGATTCACATCATCCACATTGGTTCTGATGAAGCTTGTAGCTGTGTGGCAAGGCTTTGCCTCGTTCAGCGTTGGTTCCAATGAAGCTTTCAGCAGTGTGGTGAGGCTTTGCGTCACTTCATGCCGGATTTGGTGGAAACTTTAATTAGGCCAGGAGGAGTTCTCCCTGATGCCAGACAAGGTTCTCGACCTGGGAAGGCATCTCTTGGGGATCAGAAACTCAATCCTTCAGAGGCCAGCAGAGCTCGGGCAGGTCTAGTTGCAGGAGGGCAGCTGGGCAGGTGCAGGAAGGCCACCGGTAGCATGTTGAGTCCCTGTAGCTCAGAACAGGAGGTCAGTCAACTGACCATTGGAGTCACAGTGATAGTCCTGGGTTCAAAAGGATGGTCCTCTCTCCTTCAAGCAGCAAGGCAGGCCTCAAGAAGCAGGGCAGTCTTCAGAAGAACAAAGCAGGCTCCAAGCAGGATGGCAGTCCTCTGAGAAACAAAGCATGCCTCAAGCAGAAGGACAGCCCTCTGAGGTGCAAGGCAGTCCTTCTGAAGTCTTCCACAGATCCAGGAGTATACTTAAGAGTACACTCCTTGACGTTAAGAGGATCCAATATTTATATCTGGTGCAGGCCTTTGAAGTGGGAGAATCCTCTAGTTTTCCCCCACATCTGGTCTTGCAACTATCCTTTCTCTCGTGCCCAGGGTCCAAGGGGTCTAGGATGACAATGGACCATTGTCAAGTTCTGTGTGAGTGTGCTGAGGCAGCCCTTTTGAAATGTAAGTAGGGAAGGGAACAGCCCCACTCCTCCCATCCTGGGAAGATGGCCATCCTGTCCTCAAATATTCCCCCCTTTGTCTCACAGTCTGAGAGGAATATAACTGCCAACTACACCCAGTCGAGGGACCCAGGCTACAAGCTGCAGGTGCCAAATGTTTAGGACAAGAAAATGTCAAATTTCTAAAGGTGGCCTTTTCAGAATTGTGACATATAATCCAACTTTATCATTAAAGAGGTCTCGCAGTCAGCGTTCCCCAAGGAGGATATGGCACGTTGCCCAGTGGCAGCGGCGGCGTCTGGCGGAAGGAGTGGCCCCAAGATCCGATCCCCAGAGAGCCCGGGGTCTCGCAGAGAAGTGACTGAGCCCTTGCCCGGCCCGAGCCCCAGTGGAAGGCGGGACGCAGCGGCCCCAGCTCGACCCAAGTGGCAATGCTGGACTAGCGAGTCGAGGGTCCCTAGGCCCGAGGGACGACCGGAGAGGACCGGTGGGTACGCAACGTGGCGCAGCCGGCGTGAGGCTCTCACGCGGGGCCGGGGACGCGGCCTACAGCTGGAACGTGGTGACCCCCCACCCCGACCTGAGCAGACGCCACCCTGGGGGAGGTCAAATGGAGAGCCTACAACGGTGAGGAGAGCCACAGAGACCACGCTCCCCGGTCCGGTGAGGGGGTGAGCCCGAGTTTAGATACGAGACAGATCTACGTATCAGTGGAGGAAGGGACACAACAAGCGCCCAGAGAGACATTATCGGCACCCCGAAGGGCCTACCGAAACCCGCGGCTGCCCCGGTGCGGGCCTCTCGGCAGGCTCAAAGAGCAGAGTCTGACGGCCTCGACGCTGAAGGGGGACTAATTGTGCATTGCCGAGAGGGTGCCACGGAGGAGTTGGGGAACCGCGCGGCATCGATCAGTGGCCTTGGTCTGCAAGGGTGAAAAACTTGAGAGTCCCAACTGAACCGACATACTCTCCCCACACAGCGGACTGCAACCGAAGGGGATCGGTGTCCCCGCGGAGAGAGGGGTCGGTCTACAACTTCGAACGGGGGAGGCAGGCTGCAACACGAGGATTGGGGACGCCGCCCTTCCCGGTTGACCTCTAACCAACACGCGGCCACTCTTTGTCTTGGCCTCGCTGTCTGGCCGGCCTTACTTGTGCATCAACACCCTCTGCGATGGCGAGCAACAGAGGGCCAAAGAAGGGGGACCGAACACTGCCCGAGATGTTGAACAGGGGTACTTCGAAACCTGACAAAGGCCAGCACTCGTCTGGCCCCTCGAGATGCCCGCTGGAGGTGGAGGAACGAGAGCCACCAGTCACCAGATCCTTCCTGGAATCTCTCTTCAGCTCCCTGCGGGACGATTTCCAGACGCTGAAACAGGAGGTGGCCGGAGAAGTCCGAGAGGTGCGGAGAGAAGTCGATAACCTGGGCGAAAGGGTAGCTACCATGGAGGGAGCTGGTCACTCCAGGGACGAGGAGATCGAACACTTGCAGCAGGAAGTGCTCCGTCTTCGGGATCAACAACTGGACTTCCAAGCACACAACGAAAATCTTGAGAACCGGTCCCGTCGAAACAACGTCCGTGTCCGGGGAGTGCCGTCCAAAGAAGAAGGGGAGGATGTTGTCACTTATCTGCAGTGCATGTTCAGGGAGGTACTAGGAGAATCGGAGGACTTCCCCGTCAGAATAGACAGGGCGCACAGAGTGGGCCTAGCAAGGCGGACCTCTGCGCCACCGCCGGACATCCTGGCCTTCCTGCCGGACTACCGGCTTAAGGAACGCATCCTCCGTGAAGCTAGGAAGCGACAGTCATTCTGCTTTCGGGGGCACTCGATCGCGCTCTACCAAGACTTGTCGGCGATTACGCTTCAAAAACGCAGGACATTTAAGATTGCAACTGACTTTTTGAGAAGCCATGAGACGCAGTACTCTTGGGGACATCCTTTCCGGCTTATCTTTCGATGGAATGGCACCTTGCACCAACTACGCTCCCTCCAGGACACGTGGGAGGTGCTGGGCATCACCGTGTCGGACGAAGACCCACCTACACCACGGTCGCAGACGCACCACCAGGGACGGCTGGCAACGGATCCCGGACCGCCGGTCTCCTGCTTCATCCACCTGCCCGGATTCACCCACTATCCGGTCCGGCATGGACAGTGCGGTACAGGAAGCAGCCACCGATGCCATAGCGCTGACGGCTTAAGATACCTCCGGGGGGAGAGTGATGCAGCCTTTCTATGATGCAGGTTTGGGGGTACGGGTGGAGGGGGGCGGGCGGGAGTGCAGTGGCCGGACGTCCACTACAGTAACCTACCACAGTCTTGCCCTCGAGGGGCCGGATTGGGACTATGAGAACTTGGGACTTGTTGTGGGGGAGGGGAAGAGGGAGGTGCGGAATGTTGGGGCTGTTTTTGTTTTTGTTGCTCTGGAGCCTAGGAGCTGTTCACGGGCGAATGGAGGAGAGGGAGGGGAAGACGGGTGGGGACAAGGCAAGGGGAGTTCGGGGGGAGTTGTGGGGGAAGGGGTGGGGATTCGTCCAGTGCTTGTATGACGCTTACTTCGGCCGGAGAGGGCTTCCATACACTATTTAGCACAGAACCGCCCTGCCTGGGTCCCGATTCACTGCTTGCACTACAGTGGTCCCTATAGTGATGGCAACCCTTAAAGTACTGACCCTTAATGTGAAAGGACTGAATAATCCAGTTAAGAGGAAGGCGGTCTTGTCTCTGCTAGAGAACACCCAGGCGGATATTTGTCTCTTACAGGAGACCCATTTGCTGGCCCGTGATTGCCATAGGATGCGATCCCACAAATTTCCCACACAATTTTATTCGTCCAACACCACCAAGACAGCGGGGGTGGCAATCCTAATTTCCCGAATATTCCGGGGGGAGGTTTTACATAAGTTTGCAGAACAGAAGGGGAGGCTTCTAGTGTATAGGATTAAGGCAGGAGGTCTAGTGTTCACCATAGGGTCGATCTATAGCCCCAACGAGCATCAAGAACGTTTTTTTCACTCAGCCCTGGTGGACGTCACGGCCACCGCAGATAGACACATCATCATAGGAGGGGACCTAAACATGGTGTTCGATTCATCTTTAGATAGGTCGGCCCAGAGGTACCCGCAAACGGGAGAGATTTCACGGGGAGGCAAATCCAAATTGGAGGACCTAGATCTTCACGATCTCTGGCGCCGCCTACACCCCGCCGACAGAGACTACTCCTATTATTCGCATGCGCATAAGACGTATGCGAGACTGGACCACCTATTGGTCACAGGGCCAGTGTGTGCCCTAGCTATGGCGTCAGAGATGGGGGTTCTCTCCCTATCAGATCATGCGCCCGTCACGGGCACCTTTCGCTTACCACCGGTATTGTCATCGCGCGGGGTTTGGCGCCTCAGAGATACACTGCTGCATAAAACGACAGTGGTGAAGCATATCACGGATTCCATCCATGATTATCAGACCCACAATGATAATACGGACACCTCTTTAGCAACGCAATGGGCGGCCCTGAAGGCGGTGCTCAGAGGCGAGTTTATAGCAATATCGTCAGCAGAGAATAGAGACCGACAGCTCACACGAGACGAACTCACAAACAAGGTCCGCGAATTGGAACAGGTGCATCAACGCACGGGTGCCCCTAGGGTGTGGAAGCAACTTAAGGCAGCGAGGAAACTCCTGTCGGCTTTAGACATGGACAGAGCGGAGTACGCAGCGCTGCGTTTGAAGCATGCGTACTACACCGGGGGGAACAGATGTGGCCGGCTGCTGGCGAACAAGCTCCGAGTGGTGCAACAACAGCACTTGGTGAAGGAGCTCCCGGTCGCTACCAACGAGACGGTCACAGAAGATGACCAGATAGCGGAGACTTTTCGTCGATACTATGCAGAACTATACACCAGTGAGCCCCCGTCGCCATATGCGGAGGCGGACTATCTGGACTCTACCTTCTACCTTCCTTGGCTCCGGAGCAAGCGGAGTACCTTGAGAGAGACATTCGAATTGAAGAGGTGATCATAGCCATCTCTAAACTCAAGCATGGGAAGGCCCCGGGTCCAGACGGCTATACTTCACTTTTTTATAAAACGTTCTGCTCAGTACTGGCCCCTATCCTTACCCGGCTTTTCAATTCATTCTCCGCTCCTGGAGCTATTCCTCCTGATTTACTCCAGGCAACTGTGTCGGTTATCCCCAAACCAGGGAAGGACCGAACTCATTGCGGCTCGTACAGGCCGATTTCCCTCCTGAACGTCGATCTCAAGCTCTACACCGGGATCCTTGCTGCTCGGCTGGCACTTCACCTGCCTGGACTGATTGAACCGGACCAGGCGGGATTCATCCCAGGGCGACAGACGGTGGACAACACCAAGAGAGTGGTTCACCTCCTGGAGAAAACCTCCCGGATTCCTGGGGAAAGAATGCTGTTGGCCATGGACGCGGAGAAGGCGTTTGACCGGGTCCATTGGCCTTATTTAGAGCGGGTCCTGGTGAAGATGGGGATTGGGGAGAAGTTCCGCGCCCTTGTGTTCAACTGCTATAGGCTCCCGTTGGCAGCAGTGTGGGTGAATGGCTGTAGCTCCCAAAGGTTCACCATAGAGAGGGGCACCAGACAGGGGTGCCCGTTGTCACCGCTGCTCTTTGCCCCGTATATGGAGCATCTGGCTCAAAGGATACGCCAGAACCCGAATGCGACGGGAGTGAGAATGGGGAGATATACCCACACGATTAGCCTCTATGCTGCTGACGTCATACTGACACTAGCCAACCCGAGGGAAGCGCTTCCGGCGTGCATTGCTGAGCTGGAGGCTTTCTCGGCGGTTGCTGGATTCAAAATGAACATGGGAAAATCCGCGGCCCTCGATGTCTCTTTGACCGTGGCCACGAGAACTGAACTTCAGAACCTCTTCCCCATGCATTTGTCTTCGGATCTTGTGTCCTATCTAGGCATCCTCCTGGCACCCACCTTGCCCGCTATGGTGACCGCCAATTATGCGGCCTTGGGGAAGAAAATTAAAGAGGAACTGGGGCGCTGGGAAAAAAGGCACTCTGTCCTGGTTGGGCAGAGTAGCAGCAGTTAAGATGACGATCCTACCACAGGTTCTATATTTGTTCCGGGCCCTGCCACTCATGCCCCCCAAGGGATGGATCCAACAGACGCAGACGGGCCTTGCGCGTTTCATCTGGCAAGGCCGCAAACCCAGGCTGAAGAGGGCCCTCACCACGCTGGCCCCAGAGGCAGGGGGTCTGGGTATGCCGGACTTGCGCAAGTACTTTCAAGCGGCACAGCTACGCTATCTCGTTGAGTGGAGCAGATGGGAGTCAGATAAACACTGGCTCTTCCAAGACCAGGCGGTGGCGGGCAGGCCTCTACAAGAGGTGCCCTTCCTGCGTAGAGCACACCGCCCCCCCAATCTATACGCGTCTTTCATCACGCGTGTCCCCCTGCAGATATGGGATGCCACTAATCTGGTTCATGACCTCACCACGTTTCCCTCACCGTTTACACCACTGGTAGAGAACCCGGATTTCACCCCCGGGATGGAACAAGGTGCCTTTCAGAGTTGGCAGACGGCGGGGTGTAGGGCACTGTTCCATATGTATGCCCCAGAGGGCATTATCTCATTTCAGGATTTCAAGCGCGAATATCACCTACCAGAAACGGAGAGAATGTGCTATTTGCAGGTGCGACACTGGGCGCTGCAACCGCAGGTGCGTGAATTAGCGGACAGAAGGCTTACCCCTTACGAGAAGTGGCTTGTGACTCGCACCTCAGATGCGAAGCTGATCTCAGACCTTTACCAACTTTTGCAGCCCCCTTCCTCTCATCTTTATAATCCGGGTAGAGAGCGCTGGGAACGGGAACTGGGGAGGACATTGAGTCACGCAGGGTGGGATCAGATTTCATACCGGGCACGACACTCCGCATACCACACCGGACTTACCGAAACATTCACAAAGGTGACCACCTACTGGTACTACACCCCAGAGAGATTGCACAAAATGAATCATAGTATTGAGGGCACCTGCTGGCGGGCTTGTGGGCAAGTAGGCACACTTACGCATGTGTTATGGGATTGCCCTCTACTACGCCCCTATTGGAAGGAGATCTTGGACGAGATTGACACGCACTTTGATATAGAATTGCCATGCCTCCCTGCGTATGTACTGCTGGGTCTGCCTAACCGGTTGATGTACCCCTTAAAGTCCCGACGAGGCAGACAAATTGCAATTGCGCTGGGCTCGGCTGTTCAAAACATTCTTATACACTGGCGCACCACCACACTCCCCTCTATCACGGGCTGGCTACATAGGTTGTGGCATGTCTTGGGCATGGAGAAGTTGTCGCTCACAGTGGGAGGGGAGGTGGAGCAATTCAGAGAACTGTGGCAACCGTTTCATTCACTGTTAGTCACGGAATTTAAAGAACTCACATGTCCACGATATCTTAGACTTTTGAGATTGACGTCACTTGCGGATGTCACTGATTGATTAATGTAGGTTGGGACGGAGGGCAGGGGAGGGCAGCAGAAGAAGGAAGGCATAGGGAGGCAAGCTAGGCACTGGACGGGGGAGGGAAGGGAGGGACCTGGAGGGGGAGGAGTGATGGGGGGGAGTTAATGTTGGGGATTGTTTAGAGTGTATTGTTGTCGCTGTATGAGTATCAACGACGGAGCCGGACGGCTATCTCGTTTGCAAAGACTTTATGCACCAAATGCACCCCGGCATGGCGATAACATGACGCGAACCTTTTTGCGACTATTGTTTCCTGTTTTGATAAATGACTCAATAAAATGCTTTAAACCTGAAGGAGTGATCACAAGCACTTTATCATTGGTGAGCAGTGGTGAAGTGCACAGAGTCCTAAAGACACAAACGAAATTCAGCAACAGGAGGTGAGTAGGTAAAAATTTTAGGGGAAGACAATCCTAAGCACTGTCAGGTCTAAGACTTGTGCATCTTAAAATAGCATTAATTGGATTGCTTTTATTAATGCCCTCTCCTTCAACAAGAGTTGCATCTGAGTGCCTTTACTGAAAATATGGTGTCTATGTTTGTATAATACATTCTGTGCTATTTGCTTTGGGATAAGTTTGATTGATGTGAATTAGTGCTGAACGACATGATGTTAACAGTGATGAGTTGTGTTTTGTGCTGAATGGACGAAATTACCTTTTTAATGTGAAACACATCTTTTTGCAAAAATTGAGCGAATATGTCTGTGTTCGTTAAAATTGAACAGAGGGTCATACTCTGCACCACCAAAGTAACACAAGACAGAAGCAGAAGACTGGTTTGGCCAAAACGCCTCACACAGGAGCAGATATCAATGTTATAGTCCCCACAAGACATTTCTGCTCCAACCAACCAGTCTCGAAATTAAGTAAAATTCCCAAAATTGTGCAATCACCAATAAAAAAAAATCCCAAATTAGTGAAATGCAAAATGTGCAAATTTCACGGGATTCCACCTTCATAATTAAAATTTTGCCCGTGCCTAGAACTATGTGTATACTGATCATGACTGGAAATAAATAATAAATAAATGTAAACTTTTTACACTTTCTGATTTCTTTTGTATGGCATTAACATTTCAGTGAGGGCTACTGGTTTTCTTTTGACAGGGGTGCTAATGCATCTGCTGTCTTAATCCCATCTGCCTCTTGCTACAGTTATTAGAGCTGTAGTGGTAGTGCAATTACCCCATTGGGTTAACACAAAATGAAGGGGCCTGGCAGAATGAGGTAGATGCCCCTGAGTCTCCAATATCTCATCGATACTCATAGGTCTTGAACTGACAGATGGGGTCCGAAGGCTGCGGGCCACCCCATGCTGCAGGGCCAGCATGGGCCTGAGGTACGCCCCTGAGGGGTTGAGATGAGCTTCATGAAACCAATTTAATTCAGCTAGTTAGTAGTAGGTAAGAAGACAACAATTTTGCGAAATAGAGCTCTATACAAACAGCTCCTGCCATATTGATAGTACAGTCTTGCTTATCCAAGTTATTAATTTATGTAATTACCACGCACAAAGGAAATATAGATGAACAGAAACAATCTAAAGCCTCAAAGATTTAGAGAATGTGTAAATTGAGGGGCTTATTTACAAGCCCCTTGCACGTCTGATATGTCGTTTTTTCCCATGTTAAAATTGACGCACCGGCTGCGCAAGGGGCTTGTATTAAGCTGCCTGCGGGGTAAACACAAGGAGACAATCTAAGCCATCGACACAACAAGACTTTTTATGATACCAAATTCTTCACTCTGAATCAGAGAATAAGAATGAGTGCAATTTTCAAAGCACAAAAGGGCATATTTACAAGCCCCTATCGCCACTGCGATGTCACTTTTCATGACGTTGTGGTGGTAATAGGGGCTTTGTCTTATTTACAAGGCAGAGTTAAGCCACATAACATGGCTTAACGCTGCCTTGTAAATAAGGCACCCTTTTACGCTATACTTAGCGTGAAAGGGGAGGCAATAGGTGTTGCGGTGGGCATACTGCCGCAACACCCATTGATTTTGACGCTGCCTCCTCGTTTGTGCTGTTTCCAAACCCATTGATTGTTTATGTGCAGGAAGGGGTCCCTTCCTCAGTCTTAAATAAGCCACATATATGATGCAACAATAGGAGTTACGATATAAGAGTCGGATTCCGACGGTTGGCCCAAGGCTTTTTGAGTTGGAACCTTTAAATCTGCGCCAACATTGTGAACCCACATCACTGCTGGGAAACACATCTTAGAGAAAGTAAATATCAAGCCCTCGGTGTTCCTATAGATCGTTTAAATTATTCTGAACACATAAGACCTCGGAAGATGGTTCAAAATACTCTAATGTACTAATGATAACAGATATGGAATACATCATTGCCGCGGCCTACAGTCATTACAAAGAGATCAATTAACAAATCACCTGCGTTTGGTACCAAAAATGTCATATTTTTAAAAAGGCTCTGATGGCACAATGAATACCAATTTGCTCCTCTCTCCCACGATCCTCTTTGTCATTCTATAGTTTATTGTTCACATTTAAAGGAATAGAACAAATACGGTTTAAATGAGACTTAAGAAAAAGTTAGCTCTCATTAGATAGGTTTGTTGCTATATGACTAACTTTTACTGAGCACATGTGAATGCTGTCCTGGTTTCCATTTAAAACTCGAACACGTTTCTGAAGTCCTGCTTGAATCCAGTTGACAAAGTGGGATTAAAATGAAGGACTACACCGGTTAGATGTGGCCCAACAGCTAGAGCGGTCAACCTCGAAGCCGGGGAACGGGGTTGAAGTCTCGTCAGGGACACTCCACATCCTGTGACTCTGTGCAAATCACTTAGGGGCCTATTACGATCTGTCCATCCGCCATCGCATTGGGTCATGGGACCAACCGACCATGTCGCGGCGGTCCTGCCATGGACATTAGGAAGCGCCCGCCACAATGGCGGGCGCATACTGCATTTCTAACATTGCGGCAGGCGGTGCTGTCAGCAGCACCCGCCGCAATATCAGAAATGCATGTCCCGCATTTGCATGCACAACATGACAGGCACCATGCAGTTCCTGCCACCTTGTGCATGCAAATACAGGGGGTACCATAGGTAACCCCATGTACACCCCCCATGCCCCCAACACCTTGGGGGCCCTCAACGGGCTCCCAGAAGCAAAGACTGCATGCCTTTACTTGGCAGCAACGCCGCCATGGAAAGGTTGATCTCCGCAAACATCGTAATATGGACTATATTTTACTTTTTTTTCTGCCCGGTCGATGAGTCGACCAGCAGAAAAGCGTTGGGCGGTCTTTCTGTCCGCCGCGGACCCCTCAGCCATCCTAATATGTCGGGGGGTCATTCTGGTGTGAATGGCGGATGGTTTGCCCCCGCCGGGCCAGTAGTGGCTACCGCCGACCCAGTGGGGGCGAACCGCCCACCATCATAATGGGCCCCTAAATCTCCCTGTGCCTAACAAAATGAGTGTGCCCGTCTGCAACGCAACTGGTGCGCATGTAAAGCGCTCTGATACCTTCAAGTCGAGTTCGCGCTGTATAAAGCTCAATTTTTTTTTTTAAATTAGGACTCTAGATTCGTCCAATGATGTCCTACTTTTTAGTCTTTCAGGACAGTCAGCAATAAATAGGCTAGTCCATGGCAATATTGTGTTACAACGCACGCAATCCACGTTTCTTTTTCAGGTGGATCCAAGGTATTGGTTGGGCTTTTGGAGCAGGGTCATTTAAATCCGGGTCCGCAGTGACGTGATATTGTTCCAGATTGGTTTGCTCCTTCTGAAAGACTTCAAGCTAGGCACTGATTTGGGATCAATGTCACACAGGTGCCTAGTAAGGGTACCATTGGCCCCAACACAAAAGCAAAGAAAATGAGGCCCATGGCTGGTATCTGGTTAGGAAAAAAACAGCATTAAATAGGCATCAGTGGGCCCTCGAGGGATCTGTTTCCAGTGTCACTGCACCTGCTGCACAATCAATAGCTATGTCCTGAGGGCATGTCCACAAAACAGCAACTGTGCAAATTCGTGGGTGTTTTCATCTCATCAAAATCTACATGATATGGTAACTGCCAAACATTTTTGACTAGTTAAATTGTGGGCTTTGTAACCTGATAAAAATAAACCGGGTATATAAATGGTATTGCACCCAGTAATTACCAAGTGCAATAACATTTAAATATTTATAATTCAAACCACTGAGCAACCCGAGACTTGCACGAGGTAAGAAAACACAAGGCCGCTCATAATGGGGACCTTTGTTTATTAGGACAAAATCTATCCCTGCCAACTTCTTTAAAAAAAATGCAGGGAGGAGTGTGGGTTAGTGAAGAGCACAAACTAAGGAACCTCTGCCCGCCCCAACCGCCCTTTAAAAAAAGCAAAAACAAAAGTTTCTAAGTATGACATCATGTCTCAGAGGCGTTTCACCCCCCACACTGGACATTGGCTGTACAAGGCCTTGAAACAGAATGCCCAAACCCACTCTGTGATGGGGTTTCCATGTCATATTTTGAGTCACAGTGTGATGTCGGCTGTTCACCGGGAGACAGTGTCAAAGGGGGCGATACCGTCTCACACGGTGGCACCCTGTGAGGTGACAGGTCTGAGAATCTGCAGTGGCAGAATTCCAG
This sequence comes from Lissotriton helveticus, assembly GCF_964261635.1. Taxonomy (NCBI): domain Eukaryota; kingdom Metazoa; phylum Chordata; class Amphibia; order Caudata; family Salamandridae; genus Lissotriton; species Lissotriton helveticus. The sequence continues at coordinate 1,539,841,936 of NC_136067.1, read as the reverse complement.
AGATGTGACAGTGAGGGTCAATGTGTTGTAGGTGTGTTTCGGTAAACACCATGCAGTCAAAGAAAACCACACCTCGCACCATGAGAAACATAACCGGCTGTGTAAACACAAAACAACAGAAAACTGCTCTCAGTGCTTCCTGTGAAAACTAAAGACCGTGTGACCTTCCTCCACAAGGGGTGGTTTGCTGTGGATCTGTCTGCAGAGCTAGAATCACGTGACGGTCAATCATGTTAACATGTCGTCCATCATCCAGCGTCCTGACAGGTGCTATGTGAATGTCTGTGTACACATTCAGCTAACAATAAATACATGTCTAGGGCTTTCCTACAAGAACATGTAGAATGCTACCATGAAAAAACTCCTCCTATGCAAGGGAAGTCTGACTAATGTAAGGCTGGTTTGACAGGTTCCTCTGACTCAAGTCGTTTCCAGAACAGATTTGGTCGGTATAGGATGACGAGTGATGACACACTTCTGGAAGAAGTCGCTAATGAGATGGAAACTGTCTTAAAGAAAGGTTTCTTGAGCCTGTCGTTTTACTTTGCTTTTGATGTTATATGTGCACAATGTTGGGCTGGATTGACGCATTAGGACATTAAGCGTCACCATATAGGGTTGTTTCACAAAGTGTGCACTGGGGGCTAAATCACAAAACATTTTTGACTAGACCTATTTTAAGTTCTTTGTGGTAAATTAAGGCAATACTTGGCGAAACACTTTTTACCACTTTATTATGAAAGCAGGCTTCTGAGGGGCGGTAATGTATGACAAGAATGTGTATACTTACTAGTTATGTGGCATTTTGCTGTGGTTGTGAAGTGTTCTTTTGTTTTTGGGCTGCTTTATTTTAGATCTCGATGCAGGTGTGTTGTACTGTGGTTGTTGAGATGTGTTTAAGTTTAACTGTTTGTTGTTTTGAGTCCAGTTAGGTTCTGTGTACTTATAATACTTTGCGTACGTCATTGTTATCTTATGTTATAACAGACTTATGAAGCGCACATTCACCATAGGCTTCTTGGCGCTATTGTGTTATGTTTTGTTGTTTACTTTAGACATGCTAACAATTGCTGCTATGTTTTCGACCCAAATCCTCACATTGCAAAGTTAGTATGACAAGCAATAACATACCACTGTCTATGGTGGTACGGTAGTGCTGCTTTAGCTCTTGATCTATTTAAGACAACAGTCACCACAAATCTATCACAGCGACCATATCAGAAGTTAGCACTTATCAATCAATCAATCACTAAATGTTTATAAAGCGCAGCTACTCACCTGTTAGGGTCTCAAAGAGCTGGAGGGGGGGAGGGAGTGTAGCATGGTCCGGTTAGGTGGGTTAAAAAAGCCTAGTCTTCAGTTGCTTCGTGAAGCTGGGGAGGGAGGTGGTTTGTCTGATATTGATGGGTAGAGCATTCCAGGCAGTGGTTGCGATGTAGGAGAAGGAGGTTACTCCTTATTAGAAATAGGATTTCTGGTTGGCTAAGGTTTGCACCAAAGCCAGGCAGAAACCACCACTCTAGTCAAGGTAAGGGAGTTACACTCCTAAAATAACCCATGCTCACCCCCTTGTTAGCTTGACACGAGGAGTCAGGCTTAACTTAGAGGCAGTGTGTAAAGCATTTGCACATAACCAACAGTAATACAGTGTAAGTAATACAAACGGACACCACACCTGTTTAGAAAAATAGCCAATATTTTATATACTTAAACAAGACCACATACGATAAAAATCCACAGTACAGTACTTTAAAAATAGATGAGTTGCAAGATATCTTTAAATTGCCAAGATACCTTGAAAACACAGTTCCTTGATGTCGATAGCTCCGTCCAGGCTATCACGGCGTTGTGAACAAACAAATCCAAACAGTTCTGGCTGACAGCGGCGTCGCGGGTCAGCTGCGGTGTCGGGAAGATCTGTAAGCAGTACCATTCAGAGATGCAGGTCGTCGATGTCCTCTAGTTGTCACACCCGTTGCAGGTCGATCTACTCTCTGATGGAATCAGGAGCGCTGGCGTCGGCAGGCATCGGGTGCTGCAGTGCAAAGTGCAGCAGTGCAGCATGTGGTGCCCACAGGTCGCGGTGCGAGCAGTGGCGGTGTCGGATGGTGTCGTCGGTGAGACTAGGCTCACGGTGTGAGATGAAGGTGGTGCTCGTCACGGTGCTGGCAGGTCATGATGCAGCAGCGGCATCACTGTCGCTGAAGCGCTGTCGTCGTCTGATAACTGGAGTCGATGGCACCGGCGTCGGTAGACCATGGCTGTGGTGCGGGATGAGGTTGGTGCTTCATGTAACTTTACGAGCGGTGCCCCCGAACCACGGTGCAAGTAGCGGCTTCGAGTCCGGTGGGGAGCGGCGTCGTCAGGGATACCAAGGCGGCATCATGAAACGAGGCGGTGCAGAGTGCGGTGCCCACAGGTCACGGTGCGAGCAGCCACTCGGTGGTGGCGTCAGCAGGCGTAGTCGGTGAGACCAGAGTCACGGTGCGGCATTGCGGCGGTGTTCTCTGCAGTGCCAAAGCTCCGGCATGAAGCGAGGCGGTGCCCACAGGCCGCGGTGCAAGCAGTGGCTCGGTGGCAGCCTCAGCAAACGTCATCGTGAGATCAGGGTTGCGTTGCGGGGGTGTCCTCTGTGGTGCCTTCGGGACACAGAGTCGGCAGCGGCTTTCCAGACAGCGTCGGGCTTGAAGTCTTTGCTGTTCCTGGGACTTCTTGAACAGGGGGGCAAGCTCTACCTCAAGCCCTTGGAGATACTCAGCACAAGTAGAGAAAGTTCAGTCCAGTCCTTTCACTGCCCAAGGCAGAAGCAGCAGCTGCAGGCCAACCCAACAAAGCAACAACACAGCAAAGGGGCAGTACTCCTCCTGGCAGCTCTTCCAGCTCTTCTTCTTGGCAGGTTCCTTGATTCCAGCGAGTTCTCTGAAGTCTTTTCTATCCCTGAGACTTCCAACAGGAGGCAAGCTCTACTTCAAGCCCTTGGAGAACATTCTAACAGTAGATGATGAAAGCACAGTCCAGTCCTTTCCCTGCTCAAGACAGAAGAAACCACTGCAGACCAACCCCACAACACGCAGCATAGGGGCAGTACTCCTCCTCCAGCTTTTCCAGTCCTTCCTCCTGGCAGGTTCCTTAGTTCAGAAGTGATCTAAATCTCTGGGTTCTGGACCCCAAAATTTATACCACAAAATCCTTTGCCCTCTGAGGGCAGAGGGGCCAGTGCCTAGTTCAAACCAGTTCTGGGTGCAGTCTGCCAGTTTGCACCTTCTTCCTTTGTCAGTGTAGGCTAGGGTCATCAGACGCACCACAGGAGGTGGAGCCAGCATTGTGGAAGGCAGGCCCAGCCCTTTTCAGACCCAAGTGCGACTCCTCCCACCCATCTATGTGTAGATGTGTCTATTCAGCCCTGTGCTGACTCACCCTGTCTCCTGGAGTCTCCCCCAGCCCCTGTCACTCACAAACCAGACAGACAATACACAAACTAGCAGAGGCAGGCTGGATGGTTAGGTCAAAAAATACCTACTTTATAAAAGTGGTATTTTCAAAAACAGAATGTTAAAACCAACTTCACTAAAATATGTATTTTATCATTCTGAGTTCAGGCATACTAAACTTGAATTTCTACCATGTTCCCTGAGTCAGTTAGGATTATAGGATGTAATAATCAAACTGCCCATTCTGGCCTATGGGGAACAGGTACTCTTGGAATAGTGAGAAACGAAGTAGGCTGTAATTCACTATCAGGACATGCCACACACACCAGGGCATGTCCTACCATTCACATACAATGCACCCTGCCCATGGGGGTACCTTGGGCCTACCAGAGGGGCGACTCACATGTAGAAAAGGAAAGGTTTAGGGACTTGCAAGTGTGAGCACTGGCCAAGTCGACATGGCAGCCCCAGGCTTCACACAGGCTCTGCAATGGCTGGCCAGAGTTAACACTTTACGGGCTGTTTACGTGGGTGGCACAATCCAGTGCTGCAGCCCACCAACAGCATTTGATTTATAGGCCCTGGCACTCGCAGTGCACTTCACTAGGGACTGACACATTGCCAATCATGGGAATACCAATCCATATCACATTTTATACAGAGAGCATATGCACTTTAGCACTGATTAGCATTGGTAAAGTGCCCAGAGTCCTAAAACCAACACCCACAGGTAAGGAAAAAATAGGAGGAAAAAGCAAAAAGTTTAGGGATAACCCCGGCAAAAAGGGCCATTACCAACACTCCTGTTCTGGTTTTCCTGATGCGGGGCACTTCTGCGAGAGAGAGCTGGGCTGAGCATAGGGCCCTGTGGGGTACGTGGAGGTTTAGTTTCTGGTTCAGGTAGGCTGGTCCGGTGTTGTGGAGGGCTTTGTATGCGTTGGTGAGAATCTTGAAAGTGATTCTTTTCTCTATGAGGAGCCAGTGCAGTATATGTAGATGTTGCGGAATGTGGCAGTGTCGGGATAGGTAGAGGATCAGTCTGGCGGTGGCGTTCTGGATGTTTTGCAAGTTGCGGGTGAGTTTTCTGTTGATTCTGGCATATAGTGCGTTGCCGTAGTCCAGTCTGCTGGTGATTAGGGCATGTGTGATGGTCTTTCTATGTTCAAGGGGAATCCATTTAAAGGTCTTGCGTAGGAGGCGGTGGGTGCGGAAGCAGGTGGAAGTGACTGAGTTGATGTGATGGTTCATGCTGAGGTCGGGGTCCAGGATGATTCTGCGGTTGTGGGCGTGGTTGGTGGGGGTGAGCGGGTTTCCAAGAGTGGGAGGCCACCAGGAGTTGCTCTATGCGTTGGGTTGAGGGCCCATGATGGGTACTTCTGTCTTGTCTGTGTTGAGTTGAAGGCAGCTGTTTCTCATCCAGTCGGTGACTGCTTTCATGCATTCGTGGAAGTTGTGTCTGGTCTTGTCGGGTTCGTTGGAGAGGGACAGGATGAGTTGGGTGTCGTCGGCGTAGGAGATGATGTTTATTCTGTAGCTTCTGACGATGATGGCTAGGGGGCCCATGTAGACTTTGAACAGTGTGGGGCTGAGGGAGGATCCCTGGGGCACTCCATAGGTGGTGGGTGTGGGATCTGCAAGGAAGGGGGCGAGTCTCACTCGTTGCGTTCTGCCCGAGAGGAAGGATTGGATCCAGTCGAGGGCCTTGTCTCTCATGCCGGCTTCGTGGAGTCTTCTTATCAGGGTGTGATGGGGGACTGTGTCGAAAGCTGCCGAGAGGTGAAGTAAGATGAGTGCCGCCGTCTCTCCCTTGTCCAGTAGGGAGCGGATGTCATCTGTTGCGGCCAGGAAAACTGTATCTGTGCTGTGGTTAGACCTGAATCCGGACTGGGAGATGTCAAGGATGTGGTGGTCTTCTAAAAATGTGGTGAGTTGTCTGTTGACTGCTTTTTCAACGACTTTCGCAGGAAATGGAAGCAGGGAGATGGACCTGAAGTTTTTGAGGTCGGTGGGGTCCGCTGAGGGTTTCTTAGAGGGGGTGGATATGGGCGTGCTTACAGTCATCGGGGAAGGTGGTGGCAGCTAGTGAGCAGTTGATGGTGAGGCGGAGCTTGGGGGCGATGGTGTCTGCAGTTCTGTTGAAGATGTGATGGGGCGGGAGTCCATGGGGGGCCCGAAATGTATGGACTTCATAGTTTCCAGGGTATCTTCGGTGGAGAGGGGTGTCCAGGAGGAGATTGTAGGTTTGTTGGTGTCGGGGGTTGGGAAGGGGGGGTTCTTCTCGTGGGTTGTACTTGTTGAAACTGTCATAGATAGTCTTGATTTTGTGGTGGAAGTAGGTGTTGAGTCTGTCGCATTGGTCCTGTGAGGGTGGGATGTCCGTAGTTTCACTGTTGGGTTGGGCGAACTCCTTGATAATACTGAAGAGTTTCTTGCTGGTGTGTGCTTGTGAGGAGATCCTGCCTTGGATAGACTTCTTTCTGGTGTTTCTGATGAACGGGTGGTGTGCAGTGGTGGTGGCTTTGAAGTTGCTGTGGGCTTCTGGGGATTTAGCTTTTCTCCAGATTTTCTTGAGGCGGCGACAGGTACGTCTTGATTCCCGGAGTTTGGGGGTGAACCAGCTGGATTTCTTTGTGTGGGTGTTGTTGTTCTTTATGAGGGGGGCTATGGTGGCGCAGTTGGTGATCCAGTTGTGGAAGGTGCGTGCTGCGGTGTTTGGGTCATTGTTGCGCACGATGGTGAGGGCGGCAATGGCGAGGGCGGCGGTGAGCTGATCATCGGTTATTCTTGTCCAGTTTCTATGCGATGGCTGGAGTTGGGGTCTGGTGATGGTGGGTGTGTTGAAGGTGAAGTAGTTGCATCAGTGATCTGTCCATGGGAGTTCCGTGGTGTGGCTGAAAGTAGCGGAGGTTCCTGTAGTGAAGATGGGATAGATAGGTGTGTCCTGCGGAGTGTGTTGGCTCTGTCATGATCTGTCGGAGTCCTATGTTGTGGAGGTTGTCTAGGAGGGATGCATTGTTGGGGTCTTGTCAATTCTCAAGGTGGAAGTTGATGTCTCCCAGCAGAGTGTGGTTGGTGGCTGCGATGGCTTGTGCGGAGATGCAGTCCATGATGGAGTCGGTGAAAGGTGTGTGAGGTCGGGGGGGCAGTAGATGATGGTTCCCCTGACGGTGGATGTCGGGCTGGTGTGTAACTTGAAGTGGAGGTGTTCCATCAGGTCAGAGGCTTCTTTGGAGTCTTTGGAGTGAGTGTTCAGGCGGAGGTTGGACCTGTGGACGATGTTAATTCCCCCCCTTCAGGGCCGCTTGGATGGCGATGTCTGGGCCTGAGGTGTTGTTGGTCCAGGTCTCGTGAGGAAAGTGAAGTCCGGTGCTGTCGAGGAGGTCCCAGATTTCGGTGGCGTGTTTGTGGAGGGAGCGGACGATGAGGAGGATGCATTTCAGGGCTTTTGGATCCGGAGAGTTGTTGTGGGTTGGTTGTGCTGAGTCCCGGGTCTTTGTGGTGGTGCAGATTTGCCGGCAGTGGAGGCAGCTGAAGGGACCTTGTGTGTTGCCTGGAGATGCTTGCTTGCAGTTGTTGTTGCATCCTGGGTTGAGTGCGATGAGTTTTGCTGCTGTGTAGAGGCGGTGGGTGGCAGGACCAGGGGTCCTGGCACTGGTTGGGTTGCGGACGGGCACAGACATGCTTGCCTTAGGCGCGCCTGTGGTGCACCATTGGCGTGCCTGCTGGGTGCAGCCGCGCAGCGGCCGCCATTAAGTAGGAAGGGGAGGAGAGGACAGCTGGGTGGGGGCAGCAGTGGCAGGGGAGTGAGAGAGGGGGAGAGTGAGAGGGAGAGAGAGCGGAACGAGGAGAGAAAAACAAGGAGGAGAGAGTAAAACGCAGAGAGTGAAAAACTTAAAGGGGACTCAAAAGGAACAGAGCATGAAAGGAAAAGCACATAAAGAGTGAATAGGGGCAAGAGAGGAAAAAAACGAGAAAAGAGGCAGAGGGCAGCCCAGTAGAAGAGCAGAGCTCTCCCACTAGGCACCAGGGATGAGGCGCAGGCAGAAGTCTGCGGGTGGAGGAGGGCCTCGAACTCTTGACAGAGGTCAGAGTTCAGAGGAACAGAAGGGCTTCACTTGCCAGTGGAGCTACGAGGTGGCAGAGCAGTTCACTGACTAGGTCAGTGAGGTTGCTTAGAAAGCTCACTTTTGTGATGCAGCCCTGGAAGTGTTGGACTCTTGTCACCTTCCTGTGGAGAACTGATCTGGCTGTAGAGCTGGAAACCAGTCTAGTGTGTTCAAAGGACTCTACTATTTGGTGGATTCTTAAGCAAGATGGAGTAGACCGTTGGTGTAGTTCATGAGGAAATAAACATTGCACATTCAAAAGGAACCAATTGTGACAGAGTCCTCTACACCATAAGCCAGATAACGTAGGACCGAGCTGTTAGAAGAAACATTTGATCTCGTGCAGTCCCTTCAGCAGACCCATCATTGTATCTGGGTTGAGGATTATCCTACACAGATTATGGGTTCTACACAGTCTCTGTGTTTGTGTAGTTATTTACCATGACGAATGATGACATAGTCTAAGTATGGAAATGAGAAAAAGACTACCAGGCGTTTTGATACACAAATCCTCCAATTGAAGCCTCTGTAGGAGTACTGAATGGAAAACGTCTCTTGGTGGACATTTTTTTAAACTATACGTTGTGAGCCTATTTCATGCTTTCAGTGCACTTATAACCAATTTTAGATGTCAGCCAAAAGAGCCATCAGCCCACTACTACAGCGTCTATCACTGCTGGTCAGGCTCGTGGTGGGCGTATAATGTTCCTTTTAGCCACATCTAGATCAAGAGCTTCATGGAGGAGATCGAGGTGTGCCAGTAGAGTAGCAGCTACCTCCTCCACGGTGGACCAGATGGCGCTTCAGCCCTGTCTTATTTACAACACCTAACAAAAGGTTCAGGTGAAAAAGTCAAAATAGATATTCTAAATTCATACATACAGTCAAAACAGAGAAGCAAAAGAAGAAGCCTATATATTCAAAAGCAATTCAAAAAACAGTTATACTTTATTATACATATTAAAAAGTTCAAGAAAGAACAATTGCGCTCAAAAAAGAATGTTGGTAAACAAAAGACAAGCAACTAACAGACCAAACATGTGGCTAGCAAACAGACATTACATGTGCAAAAGAACAACGAGAACAAATAATGTGTCCTTCCAAAGTTATGGCCACAAAAAGCGTCAACTGTGTTTCAACCGCTGGGTTACTGTGCGGTCATCATCAGGACTTGAAATTGTTTGAGCGTAATATTGCTTTGTACAAGACTGGCCAATCACAAAGTTTGATGGCTGTCGCAAATAATCCAGCTTTAATTAGGGTTAATTTTTAAAAGCATCACAGAATATCCAAAATTGGTACATTCAATGTGTGGTGTGTAGATTACACCCACGTGTACGCCCAGTCAATCGGCGGAGTCCAAATACAGCGGTGAGTGCAGGCACGGAGGCGATTTTTGTTTTTGTTTCATCTTTGAACTAAGGGTCTTGTCCCTAGTGTTTGAATCGCCATTCCTAGACTCATACTTTATTCATATTAAATAAGAAGCTTCGACCACCCATCCATCATGAGACATCTCTGATGCTAGTTTTTATTACTACCTGTCTGTGATTGAAAAAGCACAGGAATAGGGGTTGAGGCAAAAAAAGACTTGCACCTAGCTATTACAATTGGCTAATACAATAAAGAGATGGTCCTTTTAGCAATGGCGGCCAAATTGGATTTAACGGGCACCGCTTAAAACTGCCGGTCAGTTTGAGCAACACCACATTAAAAAATGGCGGCCAAATTTAAAGTCGACTTATCCCTCTTAAAGATGGCCGCCAGAATGTGATAGAAGTTCATACTTTGTGGATTTCGTTTGTTTCTATTAACCAACAGTGAGACAGGTGATCCCAATTAGCAAACAGGTAGAATGTATAAAATGGCTCGGAGTTCAGGGTTCGGTTTAATCCCTACAAACGCTGACTTTGTGCTTTGCTCCCGGCCACCATGCCTCTTCCTGGTAAGCTTTTAATCGAATCCAATATGACACTTTCTTGTGTTAACGAAGCAATTATATTTTATACCTTGAAATAATTAATAACACTTACAATTCGTTTTTTCCTTTTTTTGTTTCTGTCATCTATAGCAACGGTTGCGCCTAACTATTGAAGCCAAGTAAAGATATTTTTCCCCCCGATTCCCTAACTTGACTACATTAGAAAGGGTGCCAAGATTCAGTTGGTGGAAAGAGATCGATATTCGTGTTGGCCTCTGTGGTACTAGTGTAACATATAAGCCTCCCTTTGTTAAATACGTCGTTTTCGATTATATTAATGATTAACTGGAGTTGATCTCGTACTCTTTTGTCATATTCGAATGGTGGTTCTCAAAGATTTTTTATTTGAATTACTGCCTGTTTGAGTATAATATTGTATGGAGCATAACCTTCCATTTGTGTTGCATGGCCAATTATTTTATTAGATGCTTTTTGACCCACCTCCATTCGCTATACACTATAGGCCTCACTCTTTTGAAATCTGCGTGTATGATTGAAGTCTTGTTGGCAGTAAGAAATTTACTTCCTTCAAATGTACAATTTAAATTGTATAATTTTAGGCTCATATTGCAAACATACCATTAGGAGTTTTGTAATAGCATATATAGAGGTAACGCAGTGGCCAAAATCTTTCTGGCATAAGTCACAGAAGTATGATTAATAATAACAACAAGTTTGATACATAGTGATTGATACGTTTACATCTTGCATCTATGTTATAGATATCTGGCACTTTCAAGATTACTATTATCGAAGGGGTCAATTCTTTCTGCATTTCCTGTGCAATTTAGGGAAATGCTACAGGCATCTATTTGAGGTACGATGCAACATTATTCTGGTATTTGAGGTATTTATAATATAAGAAAAGTCCTCTATCTTAATGTGTTCTTTTTAGTTCTAAATAACTTTTTCATACATCGGTTTGGATGTTATATTGATATGACAGTTGTCATCACTTATGTAATCAAGCGAAGTGATCATTATGTGGAATGAATTTCTTCTTAATATGATTGTGACTTATGAAAAGATGGTTATTCAAGCCATCATCTTTATTGGACAGGTCTGATTATTTTATTTATATCTACAGTTCATTCTGTGACCGCTCATATGATCACTATCACCTGATCAGGTCTACCTTCACTATCTGCATCATTGAACCACAATTCAATTACCCATACTTCAATTAGAGGTATGTTTTTGCTTTGTATATATTCTTTGAAGAATTGGTGTGCCTTTTTCTTTGCTTTGGGGCATAATAGTATTGCAACCAAATTGATGTTTAGTCAAAAATAGGGTGTGAATAGAAAGAAATTGTAGTAATAACCATATGGGCTTCTCTCTCGATTAGACAAAAAATAAATGCAATCATGTCTTCCTCCTCTGAGTAGAAGGGATATAGCCTTCCTGATTAAATGTTGTCCAAAAGATCATGGGTTTATACATAATAAGAGTGAGCTAGCGTCGTGGACTATGTATATATGTCTTCCTTTTTTTCGAAAGGTAATGATGTTTTTTTGATTAGTTAAATTTTTTACAACTCTCTTTTTTATATAAAAAAAACAAAAAAGAATGATAAAAAAGAATGGTAATGATCGGTACTAATTGTGCACATATGTGTACAAGTGTGCTGTTTTCACTTTTTAACATCTTTGAAATTCTTTATGTTTCTGTATATATATGTATTGTATATTTTGTCTAAAATGATTATGCATGTTATGTTGTTTTTTTTTTTAGCCCTGAAGAAGTCTCGACAGAGACGAAACGCGTTGGCTAAATTTCTGATGACTTGGAATTTTTAAAGAATTTTTTTTTGATGTATACTAATAAAGAACAATCTTTTTACTACAAGTGGATTTGAGACCTGCTCTTTTGGATTCATGTCTGGACATTCTATTTGATATATAAGGAAATTGTGAACATTTTATAAATATTGATGGGTGCTAATTCCAATTTGCTGTTTTCTGTCTGTGATTGATTCACCCCCGTGGGTGCCTCCCATTTTCAAGTTGATGTTTTACCTGTATTCACTAGGTAGAGGCTTTTATCTCACAGGACAAACAAATAAGGCACAATTTTCATAAAACATGCAATCAATATACCTGAGATACAATCATTTACTTTCAATGATTCCAAATGTCTATGCAGTTATCTATTGAATATTTATGCTGGATGCCTTGGAAGTTAACTGGATTGGGATGTTTGACAACTGTAGTTAGTTCCAAAGTGCAACTACAATATCATTTTCACGAGGACGGGAAATACAATATAAATTAGTAAAGCTTTGCTGCATCATTTTTGATTCTGTACTGTGTGAATGTGGATAAATCATTTTTCTTCAAATACTATCCTACACCCAAATGAACATATGAGTTTGATCAATTTGATATGTTTAGACAATGACCTTTCTGTTAACTAACAATCATATTGACATATCAATAATGTGCTGCTTTTCATGATCTCCAGATAACTTTGAAACATTTTTCCATTCCTAATTACAAAACATGGAAATGCAGTGACACATTAATGGGAGGACTCCTGGGGTTGTACATTCAAGGTTAGAACGTGAATCTATTATAAATTACTTGTTTGTAAGAGCAAGGGACATTTGAAAATATGTTGCTTTTGAAAATAGATATGATTTGGAGATGAAGCGAAGTTATCCCTTAACTGGTGTCAGAATATTGGCTAACATTTAAACCTTTAAAGTTTTTTTTGTCATTATTCTTTTTATACATTGTACCAACTAAGACTTTCATTCTCAGTACAGGTAAATATTTCAGTTCAAGATTAAACAGGAGTTTTCCCAGGGATCAGCATTTCGAATTTTGAGGTAAACATTGCACCCCTATACTTTTTCCCTGACACATTTCAGCAGGTAAAGCTTGCAGAAATCTACAGGCGATAAATGATGCAGGAAAATTATGATATTTATATATATATATATATATGCATAATTCAGTTGGGTAGCCACAGGTCATGCATGTAATTCACAATTTTAAAAGTGAAAGATTGAAATGTGAAATGTTTATGTCACTGGTAAATATCTCACCCTGGGGTATTTGTATTTTCTGTGTGTAATTAAGGGGCCGATTACGATGATGGTGGGACTGCCACCGACAGCCCGTCAGTGGCCGTCCCACCAGCATTGCAGTAAAGAATGCCGCCGGCCACATTAGGATGGCAGGTGGACGATCGGGGGAAGGATAGGCCATCTGACACTAATCCGATGGTCTGTAATGCCTACAATGGTGGTGGTGCCTACCAGGTACCACCGTAGGCATTACGATGTTAATTTCCGCTGGCCCTTTAATGGCAGTGAACCCGCCATGAAAAGGCTGGTGACATTGGGGACCCCTTGCAGGCCCTCTTACCCTCTGGCCCCAGACAGGGGACCGGGGGCACCTATGTTGCCCCCCTTCATATCCCTGCATCATGTGGCCGGCACCACATGGTGCCTGCCACGTATTGCAGGGATATGTACAGAGGGCCCGATTCACAGAACTAACTTAAGACAAAATCCTAAACTGAAATACCTAGCCCACATCTTTCATGGGGTAATGAAAACTTTGGGTTACTAAATGGAACAAAAATGGAGATTGTTGTAATGGGAGGGGCAGGACACAGACGGGTTCTGTTCAAAGACCTGAATCCCTGGGCAAGATCATCCATATCAAACAAAGCAAGAAATCAGTTATATTTGATCTATTGCACACACCTCATATTAATACTGTAGTTAAAGGTGTAATCTACAACCATCCATGCATGTGGAAATCCTATGTCCCTGTACACCAAACATTGAAATGGATGAGGACTCTAATAATGGGGTGGCTTGACTACTATACATTAGTTTGTACAGGGATTTAAAAAATGCTTATAGGTAGACCGCATAGGCTACTGTGTCTAGGGCCGTATTACACATAGAGCCCCGGGAGCACAACAGGTATTTGTGCTTGCTCTGCGCACCTGTGGGGCACTTTGGTATTGAAGAAGGTGCCTCAGACGCTTGTGCAGCCCCTTCTATAATACCGATAGCGCTGACACACATAAAGCACCTCTGCTATCTACAGGAGGTGTTCCCTCATTTGCATGGGGGCGTGCCTCTGAGCCAGCGCTATATTACAGACACTGGTGCAGAGGCAAAGAAGCTCTCAAAGGTGGCACACTGCCAGTGTGCCTCCTAGGAGCAACCCTCTGTGGGGAAGGGGCTTCTTTGGACCCTGTAGACATCCCCTTGCAGGCATGTGCAGTCACTGACTGCACCCACCTACAATGGGATCTATAATCCCCTTTAAAAGTGCAGGCGGGTGCCACCTGCAGTGTGAAAACACAGAGCGGCTTCAAAGCAGGCACTACATTTTCCACATGAATGCATAGATCCCAGGGCAGTGCAAGTTCCATGCTGCCCTGAAGGCAGCACATTCAGCATGATACAGCGCATTTCCCTTCATTGTGCTGGGCGCACCTTTTAAAAGGTGCGCCCAGCACAATGAAGGAGAGTGCACTGCATGTATATTGCGGCCCCTGGAAGCCAAACTATGCTAAAATCTTTGGGGATGTGATTGGGCAAAACAAACCTTGGAAGCCATTGGAGTTACAGGTCGAAATCATAATCGTCTCAAATCACCACATGACCCATTGCAACAAATGATCCAGCGACTCCACACTACATCTCAACCAGGAACCTGGAATCTATTTTTGTCCAACTGACATTTTGTCCTCTAATTGATCGCCAGGCATCCTAAACTTGAGCCATATTAATAGACATTCATTCCTATTAAATCTCCACTCCAGAACTGCAGCCTGAGAACAGAGCCCACCCATCTCTGGTCTAGAAAGGTTTTGAAGACCAAGGACCTGATTTAGAGTTTGATGGATGGGCTACTCAGTTACAAAACTGATGGATATCTTGTCTGCCATTTTACAAGTGCCCTTGGATGTAATGCACTTGTAACATGACAGATGTGATATATATCATGTTTGTGGCAGAGAATCCCATCTGCAAACTCTAAATCAGGCCCTAAGTTCTTGAGGCTCACCCTTGGGACAAGAAGGGCAGCATTTCATGAATACAAGAAAAGGCTGTATCCTATTGCTCTATCCGCAATGGAATTACATATGGTGCTTTAAAAAACCTTAAAAAGAAATAAAATAACTATAATACCTATCCACCATGCACAGATGTTTTAAATTGTGAACTTACACAATTAAATGAAAAGTGGGCATTGTGGATGTCTAAAACAAATGAAAATGTAACATTATTCAGCAGAAAAAAGGTTCTCAAGCAACACATCTTTATATTTAGAATAGACCAATGGATGTATGTAATGGATTCAGGCAATGAAGAGGACCATATGATCTATTGCAAGCAAGGAAAGCAGGCTGCCCTAAACAGCCACCTCAAAGTAAAATTCATCTCTGTAACACCTGACATACATGGTGTGGTATTCCCCCAAACAAGTTCCCTTCACTCCATTGCTTTGCTGAAATTGTTTGTGTTGACATTAGGACTCAGTGCTCTTTACCCTTGCTGAACAGTGCTAAAGTGCTTGTGCTCTGTCCTTAAAACAAAATTGCCTCACACCTAATTAGTACATATCATTTACTTGTAAGTACCTAATAAATGTGTTACCTGTACCCAGGGCTTGTAAATTAAATGGTACTAGTGGGTAGCAACACTCATTGTGCCGCCCACTAAAGTATCACTGTAAAATGTCTCATGCCTGTCACTCCAGCTTGTAATGCAGCTTCAAACTGCCATTTCAACCTGGAAAAATAAACCTTTTGCCAAGCCTAATACCCATTTTAATACCCATAAGTAGCCCAGAGGGTAGATCCTAAACATTCATAGGGTAGGTTGCTTGGTATTTTAAAAGTATGACATGTGTTTAAGTTTACACGACCTGACAGAAACAACACCTAAAGTCATATTTTTCACTCTGAAGGCCTGCCTCTTCCATAGACTAATATTGGGCTACTTTATTACATTTCTTAAGTGCCAACTTCAGATTGGGATCAGCTAGAGAAATGATGTTTCACTCAAATGAATTGTAATTTGAAATGCTCTTTAATGGGAAATTCTGATTTTAAGTTCCAATTTTGAAAATGAAACTTTTAGAAAACTGGCTTTGTCTGCCCCAAACCAACTATGACTTGAAGCCGGTGTCCAGTGTCACATGGCTGTGAATATCCCTGTTGTGTTCTGCATTGGCTCCAGACAGTGACAACAAGTGAGCCTAGATCTGTTTGAAGAGGGTCTTCCTGACAAGATGATAAGGGTGAAGCTGTATCCTGTCCTTATTATATTTCAAAATTCCTCTCTGTAGCACACACAAAGGAACTAGACACCAAGCCTGCCCTTGCCTTTGTCGTCCTAGACAGTTTGGAGCCAGGACCAGGGGAGGAGAAGAACTTACTAGAACCAGTTTTAGGTCAGGAATTCTTTCAGCCACAGACTGACGCAGGTATAAATATAGGACCTTTAGAACCAACCATCTGCACGCTCCTGGCCCTGTGGAAGAGTCACGATAAGGACTTTTCTGTGTCTGAGTAACAGGGATTGCCTGTAGGATTGAAGGAAGCATTGGATCTGCTTACCTTGACCCCAGGTTTCATAGGGGTCTGTTGGCTGACCCCCTGTGTGAGCTACAGGGAGACAACGAGCTTCTAGAGGCCTCACTGCAACTGCCCAGATGAACAGCACCACCGGGACTTGCCTGGATCTGCCTGAGCCCTAATCCCCAAGAGGTGCACCTCAGGTCATTGGCTGGCATCACTAAAAACTCCTGATTAAGAAAATTTAAGAATCCTAAAGTTTGGGCTCCTCGAGATCATGGAGTGACATTTTCGTGCCAAGGATCGACTGTCCAAACAACCACCATTGCGAAGCTCCAGCGAAACCTGCTATTCGGGATGGCAGCAGTCATTTGCAACAACTGGCAATGTGAGACCTGCACTTAGCGCAGACAATAACAGTCCACGACAATCAACCAAATTGAAGCTTCTGTGAATACCGGCTCTTCATGCTACAGTACTCCAATCTTCTCATGCTGACAACATCCTTCCCATAGCCCTGCCAACATGAACTTCATCCTTTGTGCTGGATATGAGATGGTAACTCTTTAGCGGGACTAATCTGAACTCTGTATCTGACCCATGCTCTCTCCTGGTCAGCCTAAACTTGTAACTTTTCCCCAGTCTAGCACGGCCAGATAACAGTGAATGATGGTTTATGATTCTTGGTGCTATTTCATTTCATTACTATTTATATGCCACATAGGTATTTTACAAGTTGCCTCTAATTTAAGCCACATTCTGGGCTCTCTAATACAGTTTTCAATGTGTGGCCTCCCCTGCGGTGGTCTCACATGACTGCTTTACTCGGACCTTTTCAAGGGAACAAAACAATGACTACATTTGTAAGGACTATCTTGGGTGGAATATATGATGTTACGATGCATGCAATAACAGCGCATACTTTTACAACGCAGTCTTTACATCGCAACTACCATTACATTGCATGATTTTGCAACGCATGCCATTACAACACATTTTTTAAAACTACCATTACAACGCATCCATTACAACGCATACCATTACAACAAATAATACTTTTAGGTCAACAGTAGGGTAAGTGTTGGATAGTGTAGTCGTAAAAATTACTATTCCCACTCCAGTTAGTGCAACAGTAGGGTACGTTTTGGATTGTGTAGGGGTAAAAATTACTACGTGTTGGATAGTGTAGGGGTTAAAATTACTATTCCCACTCCAGTAAGTGCAACAGTAGGGAAAATGTTAGCTATTGTAGAGGTAAAAATTACTATTTCCATGTACCCCAAAACCCATACCCACCCAAATACAAAAAAAATCACCATTACTTACCTTAGAATGCGTTGTAATGGCATATGTTGTAATGGTATGCATTGTAATGGCATGCGTTGTAGTGACATGCATTGTAATGGCATGCGTTGTAGTGACATGCATTGTAATGGCATGCATTGTAATGGCATGCGATGTAAAGACAGTTGCATTGTAACAGTTGCGTTGTAAAGGTAGGTCGTTGTAATAACTGCGTTGTAATGGATGTTTCCCCTTGGGTGTCATGCCTCCTATACCTCTGTTAAAGGGAGGGTTTATGTTGGCAGAATAGTGCAGCAATGCTGTTCGCTAGGATTGCACCGAGCCTGACTGTTGCAAGAGCACATCATCCTAGATTGTGTGCTAGCGAGAAATGCACAGGCATCATTCCATTATATGGCTTATAAATATTTATATACTTTGAATAAGCATGTCATTTGTGATTCTAGCGCATGTATATTCATAACCCTTTTAAGTAATAGGGTCTGGCTTTGCCCATGATCAGTGTCACTGGTATGGGAATCTGTTGCTCACTCGGGTAATAGTTGTCACGCATATATATCCTTAATTCGGTAGACATAAGTATTGTCCTAATATTATCTCAGAACAAAGTTTTAACAATGGCAGCAGTGCTTCATGGGATACTCACACACTTTAGATTAAAATGGTCGTGGTGTGAATAGTTTAGTTTTTGATGTGTTGCTCCTAGTTGTCAACATCTTTGAATAATACACTGCCATTTTCATTTTTATTACACTATTTTTCACATTGTGACAGGTTACTTTATTGCAACCTAAGAATAAAAATGAACAGTAGACAGAAGAAAATGTTAGGCTGAAAAGAAATTGCTCCATCCTCATTTTCATTGTAAATCACAGACTATCCATATTTTATTCTGAGATCAACGCACGGATTTAAATATGAAACTTTTAAGGTATAAAGTAATAGATAAACATCTTTCGCAATCTAGAGAAATCTATGATTCTCCAAAACGTGGAAACCTAAGGATTTTCGTTTATTTTTTTTCAGAGACTTTTGATTCAGCGATGAGCCCGTTTCATTGTTTGCAGGTACTAACTTCAAATAATTTCTCGAATTTAAAACTCAAACATTATTCGACCATGCAAAATAATTGCATCTTTCGGCAGCCTAACAATTAGAATTCTGTGCTTTATCAGTAATTATTAGTGCATAATAATTTTCATGCAATAGATGACTTTGTCATAGAGTGCCACCCACCAATATTATCGACTCCCAGTCCCAAGTTAAAAGAAATGCAAGTATTTCTCCTGACTTTCTCAAAACTATGCACCAAAAGTCGATACAATGGAATTGTAGTCACAAAGGGGCGCAAAGGGAACCTGAAGGGCTTCAAAATTAATGCCAGTCTTTGAGCAAGCATAATATTGCGTTTGTAGTATTTATGCTAACACAAGACCCTAACTGGGTTTTGTCATGGAGACATGGTGGAACGCATCATCGGTCCCGACTTGGTTGATGCAACTCCAACAGGATATACAATCCTTATACTTGATTGAGTGGGCAGATATGGAGGTGGACTAACCAATGTATATACACTTTAAATATAATTGCCAACTGGAGCCGTTTAAGTACACTAGCTTGTGTGAGACTTTTGAATTTTCCATACAAATCTCATCCACTGATTCATTTGCTGGCATTCTATTAAACAGACCTCCGGGCCCTTGGACCATGTTCCTGACTCAATTTGCAAATTTAATTCAATCATACCTAGTCAAAAACAAAATCCCTCTTTTTGGCGACTTTAATTTTCACCTAGAGGAGATCAGGGAACACACCCTAGACGGGGTCTTCTCCAAAGATGCCCGGCTGTCTGTGCAAGAGGTATTACCTCTACATTGGTCCGGTCATCAGGCAGTAGCCTTTACTTCAGACATTTCTTGCACTCAGATCAAAGACACCTTTGACATCACCATGACTTTTAAAAGGAATTGGAAGGGTGTTTCGGTGGAATCCTTCACTAGTGCCCTCGGTAGTAAGCATTGTGCTGAGTTCGAAGATGTTGGTATGAGAGCTGGTGAATTTGCAGCTTGGCTGAACTTGTCCTCAGATCTGGTTGCACGTGTTAGGGGAATTTGAACTCGCGGCAAGATGTCTACAGCACCATCGTTTACAGAAAGGTTAAGACTCCTGAGGCAGGTCTGTCGAAAATCTTACATAAGAATGCCATTAGTTGGCAGAATTCCTCCACCCCAAGGTTGCTAACATCTATAAAGAATGTGCGTCTTCTAATCAAGAGAAGCATGCAGACACCGGCCTTCCTGCCTTACAGCAGCAGAGCCTCCTAGCTACCACTGAGGTGGGGAGACACACCTAGCACCTTTTTCTTGGTTCCCTCCTATGACTCTCGATCAAATGGAGACACAACTGCTGAACTTAAAATTGGGATCACCGATGGAAGCTTGTCCCCTAAGATCCCTCAACTGGTAGCCAGTACAATAGTTCAACCTCTAACTGTCATTATGAACAGAGCGATTAGTTCTAGGTGCTATCCAAGTTTGTGGAAAAAGGCAGTGGTCAGGTCTCTTCTCAAGAACCCCAATCTTGACCCTAATGGCCTGAAAAACGATTGCCCCATATCCTTGCTTCCAATCTTAGCTAAGATTCTGGAAAAACATCCTAACTACTATTTGATGGCACACGTGGAGAAACAGTAATTATTGGACATCTCACAGTTCGGTTTCAGATGTCATCATGGGTTGGAAACTGCCCTGGTATCTACAACAGATAGCATTAGGCATCTAGTTGATGCAGGGCATGCCGCGGCTTCGATACTTTTGGATCTGCCCAAGGCATTTGACACCATCTCTCCTACCCTGATCTCTGAATGCTTACAGGCTTTGGATATAGGTGACATGGCTCTGAAACTACTTATTTCATTCCTTACAACCCTTTCTCCTTGTAATGTGGGGTTCCTCAGGGATCTTCCCTGAGCCCTACGCTGTTTAATGTATATGCCTCCCCTCTGGCCAAACTTAATCACTCTTTAAAGCTATAGGTCGTGTCATATGTCGATGACACACAGATCATTTTGTCCATTTAAAAACACACGGGTGCCACAGTGGCCAACTCAACAACTGCATGAAGGCTGTGGCAATGTGGATGGTCAAGAATTGCCTAAAGTTGAAAGGTGAGAAGACGGACATTTTCATGTTTGTGAGTCAGTCATCTTTATGGAACCAAAACTGGTGGGTACATAGTCTGGGGACACTACCAGCCCCAACAAACTCAAGCATGAAGCCTAGGAGTCATCCAGGATTGTAACCTGTCTCTGGGCATCCAGGCCAATCGTACTATGCTGACCTGATCCTGGATTTTCAGAACATTGAGGAAGATTTTTTTATTTATTTCTTCCCCCGCACAGAAACAGGTAGCCTTAGCACTAATCTCATCCAGGATTGACTATTGCAATGCTCTCTATCTTGATGCTAATGAGGCAACTCTAGCCAAGCTGCAATTGGTACAAAATACAGTGGCAAGGCTGACATTAGATATCCCCAAGCATCTGTCACTGTCGAGAGGATACACTGGCTTTCTGTACAGAAGCATGTCAATTTTAAAGCTGTGTGCATTGTTCATAAGGCACTGTACGGTGCTAGCCTGGGTGAAATAAAAAGCATGTTCCAATGGTATTCCCTAGCAGACATCTTTGCTCGGCAGCCCCCAATTTAGTTGTTATTCCCAGAGTTTGGAGAAAGAGATGGGGAGGACTTTTCAGTTGCAGATGCCAGGCTCTGAAATTCCCTTCCCCTCCATTTCACCTGCATGAAGCTGCATACTCCTTTCAGGAAGGCCTTAGAAACCTGGATCCTCTCTCCTTAAGAAGGTCAAATACTTCATTAACGATCTATCTGTACCCCGAGTCTACTTTCAGGATTAGCAATCAGTGCTGTGAAGCCTTTGGGCAATTTTTATGCTGTATAAATCTACATCATTTGATTTCATTTCATAAAAAGGAAGACATTTTAGACCTATTGGACCAAATCACAAAGCCATTTGTGCTTTCAATTCTAACTCCACAAATATCTAAGTTTATAGGTGCAAACTATTCACATGGCCATATTGCCCTTAGGATGGTGTAATATTGTGCAATAGAAATTTAGACTCAAAGGGTGGGGACTAGGTGTTTCATAGTGAAGTTTCCCTATAACGTTTGATTCCATGATTAAACGTGAAGGTTTGTGGTTATTCTGACAATTTCCTCATTGCATTTCTATCTTGAAGTCACAAATGTACTTCTGCAGAAAGTAAATAAGAATCCCTTTACAGGGTGGGTGGGTATAGGAGAGGAAAAACTCAAAATTAGTGGGGTGCAATGGAAAAGATATCCACACATATCTGTGGATTGAAGATGTATTGGTTCAATTGCAATGGCATTTTCGAAGTGCCATTGTGGGCTATGTACAATCACACATGTGGTAATGCCTTCTACATTGTTGCAATTGCATATGTTCAAAGTCAAAGGTTTGGAAACCTTTGACTGTCGGGCATAATCTGAGAAATCTTTCAAACCTTCAGTCATGCGCGGTTACAAATGTTAGCGGTTGGGTTTACTTGCTCTTTTGTAAAAGATCAAACGCACTTAAATGCAACGGGATCTGTTATGAAAAATTATTCGAAATGAACAGATTTTCTTAACGCTATCAGAAGAAGTCAAGAGTGAGTATGTATTAAATAAGCCATTTCAGAAACTAGTGTTGAATAATGTTGTTTTCAATCATGAAGAGATTTGCTTTTAACCTAGCTGTTTGTCTTTATTTTAATGTCGTATACATTTGTAATGCTTTGTTCGCATTATATAAAACCCTTAGAGGCATATTCTCAAGAAAGTGTGATAACCATCACAAAATTAACTTAACGCAGCTTTCAACATCGCAGTCTATTGCGGTAAAATTACGCCGTGTTAACTAAGTATTCACAACACAGCTGTACCATGCAATAGTCTCACGATAACGCGTCAAATGACCGCATTAAAACCAACGCGACGCCGCAAAAATGTGAAACGTGAACACAAAAAAAGCTGTGATGAGGCCAATTGCAATACAAAAATCAGCAAAAACCAGTGTCAGGCCTGCAATTCACACACGTCAGGTGGTAAAAATCACCATAAAAGTAGAAAATAAACCAGACAAACAAATGCCAAACAACAGTGAAGCACAATGGATGTTGCCAGAGCAAGTAAGGAGGACAACCAGAACCCCACAAGCCCCCCGGAGGACCAGCCAGGGACCTCGGGGTCAGGGAAGGCCAAGGAGAGGAAGAGTAGGAAGAAGCAGTTCAGTCCGCAGGAAAACAGGATCCTGATAACAGAGGTGGTAGAACACCATCAACAACTGTTCGTCACCTCCACTGTGTCATTGGCAACAAAAAATGGACTATGGCAGTCCATCGTGGACAAGGTGAGTGTAGTGGGAGTGCTGAAGAGGACAATGGAAGAGGTCAAGAGGCGCTGGAATGATGTCAAGCGCAAAACCAAGCTGAAACTCGCCAACAAGTGGAAGGCAGCAATGTGGTCTGGAGGTGGCAGTCCTGCTCCACATGAGGAGCTGGACGAGATGGAGGAAATGGTGTCCACAGTCATCAGTGGGGAGACGGCGGCAGGAGTTGGGTGACCGGACACTGCTCAACATGACCGAACACAACAGAACCAGGGTGAGTAACAACCGGGACTGGGGGTACAGGGGGGAGATGGGCACAATGGCACACATATACATTTGAGCTGAGCACATCTGCAGACAAACCATGCCCCAGGCCGCAACTCCCACCAAGAGACATATATACCTAAGTATGCAGCATCTCAGCATTGCATAAGCACAGAACTCATAGTCTCATCACATGAAATAGAGAAGGTACAGCAAAATCACAGTTGCAGGGGCGACTCCCCCGAAATGCAGCACACACAGATAACATGAAGAGCACTTCAACACTAACAACAATGTGGTACAAACCGCAACACATCCACAACAGAACACAGGACACAACTGGTGCCGCGTGTGTGTAGGCACTGGCCATTCACATTTGGCATTGCAGTGAAATGTGAGTGGATAATGTACAAGTACAAATACACAGCCACAATGTACACAGTCATGCAGTCTGTGTTAAAACATGTACAATGTGAAAACATACATGTCAACACAATGTTAAACTGCATCTCCCCTTCACATTGCAGAGGGAGAATCAACACCTCCTGCAGAGCAGCCCGACCCTCTCTTCTCTGATGACGAAGAGGACCACCACAGCTTTGACTCTGACGCCCCCGAGAGTTCATTGATAGCCTCCGCACCACACCTCCAGGAGCAGGCAGCCCAGCTGCAACAAGGAGATCCCACCCCCTGCCTAGACCACACAGCAGGCAGCAGCCACCACCACGATGAACACATGGCCTTCCAACTCCGTATGTTGGGGTGCTAGGAGCAGCTGGCTGAACAGGTGCGGTTGGGGTTTGATCGCATTGCAGCCAAACTAGATGCCATACGTGGGTCTCCAAGTCCTATCAGTGACCGCTCACAGTCCCTAACAGACTCGCACATTCCATGCCATGTGACCCTGTCAATGAAAAGGGCCGGGTGCACATGCTCAACGCCATTTCCACTCTCTATCTGGGTGTATCGGTGTGCTTATTATTTATGCATGAGGACCTAGGGCCTTGCAACCTAATATTCCCCCGGCCCGGCGGTGACATGCTGTAGTCCTCACCACAATACTCAATCATGCAGGGTCCATAATTTGCGGGGCACAGACTTGGTGGCACCGGATACACTGCCGATGGCACAGGCACACCGCTACCTGACGGTGACTTTCGGTGCACTGAGGTAGATGCCCTATCCTGGCGGTCTGAACTGCTGAAGATTTGACTGCCCTGCTGGACCACAGTGTAGGCCAGAGCCACCGTGCAACACGGCTTACCGCCACAAGACATCACCTCCCGGATCACAGAGTTAGTGGCAACTATAGGGCTGAGCTGGTGTGCAGCCTGCAATGATGCTCTGTGCAGTGGTATGTTCTCAGGCATGGCGAAATCAAGACCTAGAATCAAATATGGGACCTGGTGGCACGCTGAGTGGGGATGCATGATGAGGAGGGTGCCATGTCCGTGGGCCCCGGGCTTGGGGCCTGCACCAGCATGTGGAAGGCCCTCATTACGACACAGGTGAGCAGTGAGGCCTGGGTGCGCAGGGGCAGGCATGCACTGCAGGGTGGTGGGAAGGACTGGGGTGCAGCTGGCTGGCTGCGCAGGGGTGGGCATGCACTGCTGGGCAGCAGGAGGGCCTGGGGTGCAGCTGGCTTGGTGCGCTGGGGCGGGCATACACCACTGGGTGGTGGGAGGGGCTGTGCTGCAGCTGGCTGGGTGCGCAGGGGCGGGCATGCTCCGCAGGGCAGCAGGAGGGGCTGGGGTGCTGCTGGATGGGTGCACTGGGGCAGACAGGTGATTATGTCATGTGCTATTGTATGTACTTTGCCATTCTTGTATCTGAACTCTGTTTCAGATGAGAGGGATCTGTTTCAGTTGATGGACCTGGTGAACTGCACTACATACCGGCATGTGGTTGGAGACACAGGTGGGCACAGCAGGTGAGCAGTGAGGCCTGCAGTGAGGCCTGGGTGCGCAGTTTCAGCACTCTCTCTCCCTGTGCCTCTCCTCTTTTATCTGTGTCTCTCTCTCTCTCTTTCTGTCTCACTCTCTCTCTCCTTCTCTTTCAGTCTTACTCTCTCTCTCTCCCTCTCTTTCTGCCTTACTCTCTCTCTCCCTCTCTTTCTCTCGCTCTGTTTCTCTCTCTCGCTCTCCTTCACTCTCTCTCTGTCCTTTGATGGCGGCATGACACACCTTCTTATCTGGATTTTTGTCTTGCAGGCTGTGTCCTACAGATTGCCCAGAGGAGAGCCGCCATGAGTCCTCATTGATGTTAATTTTAGTTTTTTTTAATACATTTTTTCTGGTACTTCGAAGGTGAATGTGTGATGCTCCTTTTTGTGATGACACATGCATGTGTTGTGGTGCAGGTGGTCGTCCGACTTTACACCTGGTCAGAGCTGGTGTTGATTTCCTGCTGGTAATGCACCATATCGCATGTTTTATGATCTTATTGCCGATCTGGCTGGTTGTTGAGAATGTTGCGAAGTGGTGTTGTCGTGGTTTTTTGCAACGGAACGCCTACTCTGCATCTCATTAGCGTTAGTTGCTGGGGTAGTCTGTGGCGATGTATTTTGTGGCTGCTATCACGGATAAACTGGTGAAATGGGCTGTAAGCACCAGCTTGTGAATGGGGTGATAAATGTATCACAACTTTGGCTCAGATAAAGTGCCAATAACTTGGCGATAGTTCCTTGAGAATATGTCCCTAAATCTTCAAAGCTAACAATAACAGAGAGAGCTATGAAAAGTCCATTTTAATGTGATACATTTCTCCATGTCAGGCTGCTCTAAGGTTGAATGATGGAGGAGGAATGGAAAAGTGTCTGTGAATCTCCCTTTAATTTCATTATATTTCTTTCTCTGTTTCATGCAAAAGTGTTGTAATCTGCAGCTTCGTAAATTTTACGGAATCAACAATAAATATCGGCTTAATGACTTGCAAGTATACTAAGAGTAATTTTCTTGTGCCATGTTCAAGACGATAAAATGGCAGTCAAGCTTTGCTGAAGCTCCACCAAAGCCCTGAATATCCGATCCCAATCCGGCATTGTTGTGCATTGTTGGGCCTGTCCTGCCCCGGAGTCCAGTAGGTAACCACTGAGTAGGCAACGGGACGGATTTGAAAGGAAAGCACTCAACTTTCTGACCAAAGCAAGATCCCCAGGCCGCTGGGCCACATGAGAGGTGTGGCGGGTGAATGCACTGGCAAGACCCTATGTCACATGAGGGATAATGATGCGGCTGCCCAAGTCTCTCCCCAAGATAATTTTAGGGGACACGGCGGGCTATGTCAGATGCTAGAGATGCTGCCTTGACTATGACAGCCACGCAAAGAGGAGCCTGGACCTTCTCTTGGAGAAGGTGCACAAGGGAGATGAGCTAGGGAAGGAGGCTGGCTCCCATGGCCCGCCAGCTAGACACACCAGAGCCAACAACATTTACTGCAAAGGCTGGCCCCTCTTTCCAAATACTGTGGAAGTTCATAATCTTTGCTGCATGGGGGTGGGGATTTGAGGGCCCAAAATCTGAGACAGTGTGGTGACGGGGATCCCAAGGTGAGGAGTGACAGGGGAGCATGGAAGAGGTGAGGCCAGGAATCGGAGGAGTTCAGATAGGTGCTTGGGACCCAGCGTGGAGGGCATACTGGCTTAGCTCCGTGTGCCTTGTACAACACAGATTGGACATTGAGCAGAGTAGGGATGGCCCTCTGGACTTACCACACCTGCCATACTGGTGGTGAACTCAAATGGTGAGTGACAGACTGGTCTTCCCGCATTGGCTCCTGGTGCAATAACGTTAACAGACTTCACCATGGTGAAGGGAGACAAAGAGGCAGTTTCCTCACATGGAAAGATTGACTGTTTTCAAAAACAGGCATGGGAGTGACCCCCACCAAGGATGATGGTCCCCTAAGTCAACCCAGTGTGGGGATGACCCTGCATTTGCGGTTACTATACTACAAGCCACACAAGACTCAAATGAGGCCCTGGAGGGGTGTATCGATACGGTTGCTACTGAGATATCCCTTCTGTAGCACAACTTCCACAAGGTTTCAGAGCACATGCTGAGAAGGAGACAAGAGTCTTATTGGCAGACAATGAAGTGCATACTCTTAGGCAGGACTTTGCAAATCTGTGGGTAGCGACACTGCAGCTTGAACAAAATTCCCAGAATTTACAAAGGGCAGTTCCCAGTGGAACAATTTGTCTCTGTTAGGTGTCCCAGAGGGACTTGACAGCAGCCCCCTGGAGCAATACTTTACGCAATGGCTTCACTCTTGTGACCCAGATTACAAACTGTCCCTCTGTTTCATAAAAGAGAGGGACCAGAGAGTCCTTGTTCCCAACCTCCCCCGGGGCGCCCCCTAGACTGGTCAATCTGCAGCTGCTCAATCATTCTGGCATAGATGCTATCCTTTGGATGGCACAAGACTGCCAGTCAATCTCATTCTAGTCTGTCCTGATCATGATCATTCCAGACTATATCTTCTGAGTCCAGCAGCAACAGCATACATTCTTTGAAGTGAAACACAAAATCTGAGCAATGCAAATTAAATACATGCTCCTCTGCCTAGCCCAACTAAAGGCCATTCACCAAGGAAAGACTCATTCTTTTGATACTGTGGGAGAGGCCTGGTAATGGGTAGTGGAGAGGCCGCCGCTGAGGACCGTTAGGTGTGACTATCCCACAAGAGAGCCGAACACCTGGAGGGTGGTCCCTCACCCAGGCCCTGCTGGGTCGAGCGACGTCAGTCCCAAGTAGGGCAGCTGCTGGTTAGGACTGGGTGGAGTTTGTGGCGTTATGCTCCACGGAACTTCACAAAGAGCCCAAAAAACTCCTCCGCTTGATGCGGAGTTCTGCGAGCAGCAGAGTGTGGTAAGTTGCGCTGCTTGCACTGATTTTTAGCGCCAGGAGTTTGTCCCGCACTGTAGAATTACAACAAACGGCACTACGCGTCACGTCAGAGGGCATTGCTTGTTTCTGCTGCTCGAGTATATATTCTACTTGAGCAGCAGCTTCCTCAACGTGAACGCAGGTTTCTCAACACGAGTGGTCGAGAATGCCAGGCGTTGAGAAATCTCACAGCAGGAAAACTACTGTGCAATTTTTCTTGCTTGCCAGCTTAACATTGGCGAGTCTCATGAGAGAAAAAACTCCACTCCGTGTTACTTTGTGGAGTTTTGTGGAGCTCCGCACAGAGTGGGCAAAACTCAGCGAACTCTGCCGGCGGAGCGGAATTCTTCATCTAATGCTGGTGGAGAAATATAGATGATTGATGATTGATGGAACATGAGACCTGGTCCCCTGTCTATTCAACCAGAGACAACAAGTCAAATTTGCCTGCATTCTTAAAACCAGCATAGCCCTGGAACTCTGGATACTGTGCGACTGAGCCACACCCGGGAGGCATGGGAGGAGGGACAGTAAACGGGGGTCAGCGGTTGGGAGCTGTGGGGAGCTGTAGCAGTTGCCTGGGGTGATGACTCCAGGGATGGATCCACAATTGAAACAGAGCCCCTGGACGTGCCATAGATAAACAAAAAAAACCTACTGAGTGAGAACAGTCAATTAAATGGTGACAGTTCACCGCCCTGTGTTTTATTATGTAGAGGAATTATGAGTTAGTGCAACAAATACTTCCTGTCATGAAGTGTGGAATGGGAAAAGTTCGTTATGGAGAGGCTGGTGGAATCCCACATTTGGAAAGTCTTCATTTTACCCCTTCGCTGCTAGGCCTTTTCCCCTCCTGTGCTAAGCCTTTTTTTGGCGATTTGGGGTAGTGTGTGCTTAGGCCCCTGTAACTTTTTGACCACATAAGGTATCCACGCCAAATTTGCGTCCTTTTCTTCCTACATCATGTGGATTCTAAGGGTGCCCAGGGTTTGTGGATTTCCTTGAAGGGGTCCCAGAAATTAAGCATAATACAGTGAAATTTTAGTTTTTTTCAGAAAAATGGGAAAAACGGGCTGCAAATGAAAGCCTCTGGGTTTTTCCCTGCAAATGTTATCAAAAAAGGGTTTGTGGGGCTGAAATCTCCATTTTCTCAGCTGTTAGGGAATGACAGTATTTTGTCAGAGAACCAACATTTTTCACACAGTTTTGGCTTTTTTTCTGGGACATAGCCTATTTTTGCTATTTTTTGCACTTTTAACCTCCTTCCAGTTAATGGCAGAAATGAGTTTGAAAGCAATAATGGATCCTAAAAAGCTATACATTTTCGTAAAGTAGACAAAATTCTGAATTCAGAAAGGGGTCATTTGTCTAAATCCATGAAGGTTTCTTTATAGAAACTAACAGTTAAATATTGGAATTATTGAAAATTTGTTGAAAAAAACAGCCTTTTGTCTCAACGTTTTCACCTATAACTTCTTGTAATTTTGACAGCTCTTAGAAAGCAATATACCGTTACATTCGTTAGACCTTCCTGGTTGTGAGGATATATAGGACTTGTAGTTTCACCAAGAACCCGATGAACCCAGAACCAAAAACTGAGCAGCAACTTGCAATGGTATTATTTTATTTACTGGGTATAGAGCCCTTATTCTTGGAAATTGTGTACATGGAAAAATCTGTATGAAAGACACCTATGTATTTCTGAATTGGGTATAAATTATAGAGTTTAGAAACAGTATATATTTGCACATTTTCGAAATTGGGAATACTCATACTAGCATGAGAATTATTGGTCATTTTTCAAAAAGAATTTTTTTTTACACAATGTCTTTCATTGGGAAGGGAGAAATGCATGAAAACTCAATAGGTAATAACAGTTGATTTACAAATCTGAATTACTCTAAGTCTCCCGATAAAAACGGTACCTCACTTGTGTGGGTCGGCCTTGTGCCTGGGACAGGAAATGGCGCAAAATGCAACATGGTCACACCTCAATTTTGCTGTTAAAAATTTACCCTTTTATGGCAAAGTGCCTAGCTGTAGTTTTTGCACCCTAGCTCTGCCGGCACCAAGGGAAACCTAGCAAGCCTATACATTTTTTGAAACTACACACCCAGGGGAATTCAGGATGGGGTGACTCGACTGCCTCCCACCAGGTTCTGTTACCCAGAATCCCTTGCAAAGCTAAACAATTGACAAACAAAACACATTTTCCTAACATTTCTGTGGTGGAAAGTTCTGGAATCTGCGTGGATCAACAAATTTCCACCCACTCAGCGTTCCCCGGGTCTCCCAAAAAAAATGGTACCTCACTTGCCTGGGTCTGCCTAGTGCCTGTGACAGGAAGCAGCGCAAAACGCAACGTGGTCGCACCGCAATTTCGCAGTGAAATTGTGCGCTTTTTTGGCAAAGATCCTACCTTTTGTTTTTGAACCCTAGCTCTGCCGGCACCTAGGGAAACCTAGCAAACCTATACATTTTTGAAAACTAGACACCCAGGGAAATTCAGGATGGGGTGACTCGTCTGCCTATCACCAGGTTCTGTTACCCAGAATCCCTTGCAAAGCTAAGAAATTGACAAAAAAAAACGCATTTTCCTCAAATTTCTGTGGTGGAAAGTTCTGGAATCTGGAATCTGCTGGATCAACAAATTACCACCCACCCAGCGTTCCCCCGGGTCTCCCGAAAAAAAATGGTACCTCACTTGCCTGGGTCTGCCTAGTGCCTGCGACAGGAAACAGTGCAAAACGCAACGTGGTTGCACCTCAATTTTGCAGTTAAATCGTGCCCTTTTTGGGCAAAGAGACTACCTTTTGTTTTTGAACCCTAGCTCTGCCGGCACCTAGGGAAACCTAGCAAACCTATACATTTCTTAAAACTAAACATTCAGGGAAATTCAGGATGGGGTGACTCGACTGCCTACCACCAGGTTCTGTTACCCAGAATACCTTGCAAAGCTAAGAAATTGACAAAGAAACGCATTTACCTCACATTTCTGTGGTGGAAAGTTCTGGAATCTGCGTGGATCAACAAATTTCTACCCACCCAGTGTTCCCCCGGGTCTCCCGAAAAAAATGGTACCTCACTTCCCTGGGTCTGCCTGGTGCCTGCGACAGGAAACAGCGCAAAACGCAACGTGGTCGCACCTCAATTTCGCAGTGAAATCGTACCCTTTTTAGGCAAAGAGTCTACCTTTTGTTTTTGAACCTTAGCTCTGCCGGCACCTAGGGAAACCTAGCAAACCTATACATTTTTGAAAACTAGACACCCAGGGGAATTCAGGATGAGGTGACTCGACTGCCTACCACCAGGTTCTGTTACCCAGAATCCCTTGCAAATCTAATAAATTGACAAAAAAAAATAATTTTCCTCACATTTCTGTGGTGGAAAATTCTGGAATCTGCGTGGATCAACAAATTTCCACCCACCCAGCGTTTCCCCGGGTCACCCGAAAAAAATGGTACCTCACTGCCTTGGTCTGCCTAGTGCCTGCGACAGGAAACAGCGCAAAACGCGACGTGGTCGCAACTCAATTTCGCTGTGAAATCGTGCCCTTTTTGGGCAAAGAGACTACCTTTTGTTTTTGTACCCTAGCTCTGCCGGCACCTAGGGAAACCTAGCAAACCTATACATTTTTGAAAACTAGACACCCAGGGGAATTCAGGATGGGGTGACTCGACTGCCTACCACCAGGTTCTGTTACCCAGAATCCCTTGCAAAGCTAAAGAATTGACAAACAAAATGCATTTTCCTCACATTTCTGTGGTGGAAAGTTCTGGAATCTGTGTGGATCAACAAATTTCCACCCACCCAGCGTTCCCCCGGGTCTCCTGAAAGAAATGGTACCTCACTTGCCTGGGTCTGCCTAGTGCCTGCGACAGGAAACAGCGCAAAACACAACGTGGTTGCACCTAAATTTCGCAGTGAAATCGTGCCCTTTTTGGGCAAAGAGACTACCTTTAGTTTTTGAACCCTAGCTCTGCCGGCACCTTGGGAAACCTAGCAAACCTATATATTTCTTAAAACTAGACACCCAGGGAAATTCAGGATGGGGTGACTCAACTGCCTACCACCAGGTTCTGTTACCCAGAATACCTTGCAAATCTAAGAAATTGACAAAAAAACACATTTACCTCACATTTCTGTGGTGGAAAGTTCTGGAATCTGCGTGGATCAAAAGATTTCTACCCACCCAGCGTTCCCCCGGGTCTCCTGAAAAAAATGGTACCTCACTTGCCTGGGTCTTCCTAGTGCCTGCGACAGGAAACAGCGCAAAACGCAACGTGGTCGCACCTCAATTTCGCAGTGAAATCGTGCCCTTTTTGGGCAAAGAGCCTACCTTTTGTTTTTGAACCCTAGCTCTGCCGGCACCTAGGGAAACCTAGCAAACCTATACATCTTATTAAAACTAGACACCCAGGGGAATTCAGGATGGGGTGACCCGACTGCCTACCACCAGGTTCTGTTACCCAGAATCCCTTGCAAAGCTAAGAAATTGACAAAAAAACGCATTTTCCTCACATTTCTGTGGTGGAAAATTCTAGAATCTGCGTGGATCAACAAATTTCGACCCACCCAGCGTTCCTCCGGGTCTCCTGAAAAAAATGGTACCTCACTTGCCTGGGTCTGCCTAGTGCCTGCGACAGGAAACAGCGCAAAACGCAACGTGGTCGCACCTCAATTTTGCTGTGAAATCGTGCCCTTTTTGGGCAAAGAGACTACCTTTTGTTTTTGTACCCTAGCTCTGCCGGCACCTAGGAAAACCTAGCAAACCTATACATTTTTGAAAACTAGACACCCAGGGGAATTTAGGATGGGGTGACTTGACTGCCTACCACCAGGTTCTGTTACCCAGAATCCCTTGCAAAGCTAAGAAATTGACAAACAAAATGCATTTTCCTCACATTTCTGTGGTGGAAAGTTCTGGAATCTGCGTGGATCAACAAATTTCCACCCACCCAGCGTTCCCCCGGGTCTCCTGAAAGAAATGGTACCTCAGTTGCCTGGGTCTGCCTAGTGCCTGCGACAGGAAACAGCGCAAAACGCAACGTGGTTGCACCTCAATTTCGCAGTGAAATCGTGCCCTTTTTGGGCAAAGAGCCTACCTTTTGTTTTTAAACCCAAGCTCTGCCGGCACCTAGGGAAACCTAGCAAACCTATACATTTTTGAAAACTAGACACCCAGGGAAATTCAAGATGGGGTGACTCGACTGCCTACCACCAGGTTCTGTTACCCAGAATCCCTTGCAAAGCTAAGAAATTGACAAAAAAAACCGCATTTTCCTCACATTTCTGTTGTGGAAAGTTCTGGAATCTGCGTGGATCAACAAATTTCCACCCACCCAGCGTTCCCCCGGGTCTCCCAAAAAAAATGGTACCTCACTTGCCTGGGTCTGCCTAGTGCCTGCGACAGGAAACAGCGCAAAACGCAACGTGGTCGCACCTCAATTTCGCAGTGAAATTGTGCCCTTTTTGGGCAAAGAGACTACCTTTTGTTTTTGAACCCTAGCTCTGCCGGCACCTAGGGAAACCTAGCAAACCTATACATTTTTGAAAATAAGACACCCAGGGAAATTCAGGATGGGGTGACTCGACTGCTCCACACACACCACCAGCCAAGCACCACTCCGTGCACAGACAGCCAAGTACCACTCCACGCACACCATCCAGCCAAGCGCCACTCCACACACACCGCCAGCCAAGCGCCACTCCACGCACACCACCATCCAAGCACCAGACCATGCACACCGTCAGCCAAACACCACTCAGCGCACACCGACAGCCAAGTACCACTCCACACACACCACCAGCCAAGCACCACTCCACGCACACCGCAAGCCAAGCGCCACTCCACACACACCGCCAGCCAAGCACCACTCCGTGCACAGACAGCCAAGTACCACTCCACGCACACCACCAGCCAAGCGCCACTCCACACACACCACCAGCCAAGCGCCACTCCACAAACACAACACCAGCCAAGCACCACTCCGTGCACAGACAGCCAAGTACCACTCCACGCACACCATCCAGCCAAGCGCCACTCCACACACACCGCCAGCCAAGCACCATTCCGTGCACAGACAGCCAAGTACCACTCCACGCACACCATCCAGCCAAGCACCACTCCACACACACTGCCAGCCAAGCACCACTCCGTGCACAGACAGCCAAATATCACTCCACGCACACCACCAGCCAAGCGCCACTCCACACACACTACCAGCCAAGCGCCACTCCACGCACACCACCAGCCAAGGACAAATCCAAACACAACACCAGGCAAGCGCAAGAGCACGCACACCGCAAACCAAACACCAGACCACGCACACCGCCAGCCAAGCACCAGTCCACAGACACCGGCAGCCAAGCACCAAACCATGCACACTGTCAGACAATGGACACTACACGCAAACCAAGATCACACTTTAGTTTTTTTTTTTAAATAAAAAAAACCCAAAAACAAATTGCAAATTGATACAAATCGATTAACTCTACAACTAAATCTAAAAAGACTAAACAAATGCCAACTTTGAAACTGAACAATAAGTTTTAAAGAATAAAGGCCAACCAGTTCACTTTACCACTCATGGATGCTCCCAAAAATTATTTTGCGTGTGGTACAATCTAAAACAAGCAGGTACACACAGCCCGGGGTTTGAAGGGCAGTCGGGGCAATACATACGAACCTCCTTCCGCAAACCTCTTCGCCAACAGACTCTACATCTCCGACTGGGAAAGTCTTTGGAGGTTGGAGGAGGAATTTGATCAGGAAAGTGGCGATCTTCCATAATGATCTTTCAATCTGGCAACATCCTCCACCACTCCAACTCTAGGAACACTTGCCTGTTCCACTAAAACAAGACTGCCTATTACAGACTCCTGAAACTTTACAAAAGTCATCTTTGACTGGGGACAAGATTTCTGGAACACAACAAAAGCATTAAAGGTTGCCAAGTGGAAAAGATGGATAGCCAACTTCTTGTACCAAATGTAAGCCTTACGAAGAGCAGCATACGGTTCCAACCTCTGATCTACTCTGTCAACACCATCCATGTACTTATTGTAGTCCATTATGCACACAGGTTTGCGCGCTTCTGCAACCTGACCCCAAACAGTCACCCGTTCAGTGCTTTCATCATGTATGGAAGTCAACATGTAGACATCTCTCCTGTCTGAAAACTTCACAGCTAGAAGCTCCTCACAACGCAATGCACTGCACTGTCCCCGAGCAAGCTTTCGACAAACAAGTTCTTTTGGGAAACCTTTCGGTTTGAGCGGATTGTGCCACAAACAACAGTGTCCACTTTGGCCAATTCCCTGAACAACCGCACACCAGTGTAGAAGTTATCGACATACAAATGATGGCCTTTGTTAAAAAATCCACGACCAAGTTCCCACACAATTTTCTCAGTCACTCCAAAAGTCGACGGACAACCAGGGGGGTTAATCCTGGATTCCTTACCAGTGTACACCCTGAAATTAGAGACATATCCAGTCTCACTGTCTCACAGTTAAACCCAAAAACTTTTTCATCTCCTCCAAATTTGTGGGAGTCCACCGGGTAGCTCTAGCGTGGGGTTTAAGGCTGGCACTGTTCACCCTCAAAAAAATGTCAGCATACAAATTAGTCTGCTCTACAATCTCTGCCAAAAACACATCATCCATAAACAACTTGAAAAAATCAATAGGCAAAATGTTTTCAGTGTTCACCCTACACCCTGGAACACCAGTAAATTCAGGCAATGCCGGCTGCACCATGCCTGGTGCAACCCAAAGGTCAGAACTTTCAACACCAAGTCTTGCAGCCGCAGGCTGCCGCCCAGCTGCCTCTTGTCTCACTACACCAACTGGAAGTCTAGCAGCCCCAGGCTGCAGCCCAGATGTCTCTTGCCGCACTATTGGCACAGCAATGTCCTCCGCAACCACAGGCACTTCACCATCACCAAAAGTAGCTTCATCAGCACTCAGAGTGTCTTCATCATCAGATGAAGCCATGTGTAGAGAAAACTCACTACCTGAATCTTCACCTCCCACCTCTGGCTCAGAATCAGAGTCAGACTCTGGACCATGGTCAGAGGAAGAATCAAAAAGCATTCCAACAACTTGCTGAGCAGTAATCCGGTGGCTAGCCATTATCTTTACAAATAAAGGAGTCTGCACAAACAACTCAACAACCCCAACACTGTGCAAAGTAAGTTAAAAAATGTAAGCCTTTATCACAAATATCTATATTTAAAAAAATATTCAATTCACTTACAAGAGACAACTACACTCACCAGCACCTACTCTGCAAAGACACAGCAA
Source organism: Lissotriton helveticus (assembly GCF_964261635.1). Taxonomy (NCBI): domain Eukaryota; kingdom Metazoa; phylum Chordata; class Amphibia; order Caudata; family Salamandridae; genus Lissotriton; species Lissotriton helveticus. Next base: position 1,539,805,690 of record NC_136067.1, on the reverse strand, counting down.
ATAGGCAACGATATCCCACTAGAAAGAAGAAAAAAAAACTTACATCTACAGAAGTACACATCAAAAACAAATGCAAAACATGTTTTACAATCACAAAAAACAGAAACCAAACATACTCGTATTACTACACACTTTGCAAAATAAATAATTACATTACAATTGAACAAAAAAAGGTCTCTTACCAAACACATGCAACTACAGAAACAGCAGAACAACAGAACCACCAGTAACGGAACCGCACACTGCAACATTCTAAAGAGAAAATGAAACAATACACATTAGAAGAAACAAAAACAACACACATTACACCAGGCTATGTCACAGGGTATTTCACAAATGGGGTGTCTGTCCCCATGGGGGGCAGAATATAAATCATTATAAACGTGGGCCCCCTGGAAGCAACCCTACGGAGGGCAGAGAGGCCAAATAAAGACAAGACAGAACATACTTTTGAAAACAAATGGGCCCAAGGAAGCAACCCTTGGCCAAGGGGTCGCTCCCTATGAAAATAAAAACAATCCCTGGAGTCCAGTGGGCTTTTCTATCCCCCCCTGGGTCCAGAAACGGTAAAAAAAACAGCCAATCTGCCCCCGGGGGGGCAGAACAGTCTACAATATTTATATTGCCCCCTGGAAGCGACCCTTGCCCAAGGGGTCGCTTCCTTTATAAATATAAGATAATCCCTGGTGTCTAGTGGGCTTTTCTGCCCCCCCCCGGGTCCAGATGCGGCCCAAAAAATGGCCGATCTGCCCCCAGGGAGGGCAGACAAGTCTAAAAAAAATGATGGGCCACTAGGAAGCGACCCTTCCCCAAGGGGTCACTTCCTTTATAATTATAATCAAATCCCTGTTGTCTAGTGGTCTTTTATGCACCCCCCTGGGTCCAGATGCGGCCCAAAAAATGGCCGATCTGCCCCCGGGGGGGGCAGAAAAGTCTAAAAAAAAATATGGGCCACTAGGAAGCGACCCTTCCCCAAGGGGTCGCTTCCTTTATAATTACAATCAAATCCCTGGTGTCTAGTGGGCTTTTCTGCCCCCCCTGGGTGCAGATCGGCCAATAAAATGGCCGATCTGCCCCGGGGGGGGGGGGAGGGGGAGAAAAGTCTGAAAAATAATTTGTCCCCCAAAGGAAGCGACCCTTGCCCAAGGGGTCGCTTCCTGAACAGAAAAAAACACACAAACATAATCCCTGGTGTCTAGTGGGGCATTCCTGGTGCACGATCGCGACGCTGTGCGTGATCGTGCACCAGGAATGCCCTGCATTGGGACATCAGGGGAGAGGAAACACTGTTTCCTCCCCCCCGATGCCTCAAGGCACCAAGAAACGGCCCCCCACCCCACCGGAGGACAAAGACTCACCCTAGCTGCTGGACGCGCTGGAAACAAATGGCTTCCAGCACGTCCAGCGCTTCCTGAGGAAGCGTGGGGGGGCCAGGGGGTGGCAGCGGAAAGGCTTCCGCTGCCACCCCAGGTTAAAGCACCATGATCGATGCCCCAGGGGGGGAGCACCAACGCTCCCCCCCAGGGCTGTACTGATGACGGAGCAGTTCCGTCATCAGCACAGCCCAACCGACGCTGATGACGGAACCGCTCCGTCATCAGCGTCGAAGGGGTTAAAGTCCACCTGGCCATTAGTTGATGCAAAAGGCCAATGAGACAGGGAGGGGTATGGCAGTACTCAACGGATGGACAGATCTGGGACATACACACCTGGTTGAGGCCACACAACCAAGAGGGTACATTGAAGAGCATGACTGTGCCACATGACATAGAGGAGAGTCCGTTAAAGGTCTTGTCATGGAATGTTAACAGCTTAAATGTGGGTTGGTGGCTCAATACATTGGAAGACAGTCTTCCGACCCGATACTCCTTCAAGAGACACACCTAATAGGAAACATAACTCAATCTCTCAACAGAGGGCAGTAGAGAAAACTAGAACACTCATGATTAACCAGGGGGTCGAGAGGGTTAGCGATCCTGGCAATAAATAAACCCTCTTTCAGATGGGTAGGACCTGGCTTGACCCACAGATGGTTTGTGGGGATCAAGGGCACCAGCAGGCATACCTGTGTGTTTGCCTTAAGCATCTGTGCACCCCCTACATTTCAACATCCGGTTCTGGATACAGTGGGGCAACTTCTTCTAGACGGAAGCTGACATACATGTAGTGTGAGTGATTTTATTTAGGTAATAGACAAGCTCATGGACGGATCACATGTAGGTGCAGCAGGGTTCCCTGCAGAGTGCGGTTTGACACATTTCTCTGGTGCATTGAGCCTCCTGGATGTCTGTCAGGACTAAACACCCAACAGACAGACAGTATTCCTTCTTCTCCAGGGCCCACAAGACTTTCTCCCAGCAAGACTATGTTTTGCCCGCCCACTTCTCCGCGGAATATCTACCATGGAGAATCTCCATCACACCCCTTTACTGTTAGTGTTGGGGTTGCAGGTGTACACTGGAAGGGGAGAGGTGCACCTTAATATTTGAGAGCTTCAGGGCGGAGACATGGGGACAACCTGCGGACCGTAGTTACCGCATACTTTGAGGATAATAAAAACTCGATGCCCTACCCTGTGACCCTGTGGGAGGCATTCAAGAACATCTTTTGAGACAACACCCAAAATATAACATCCAGGAAATAATAACAGAGACTACCCCAGATGGAGCAGCTAGAAATGACATCTATAAGACAGACCAATCACACAGTAGATCGGACAGCCAGACAACGCTGCTTCATCTGGAAACCCTGCAGAAGGCATACTATGCTCTGGCACACAAGGTGACTAAGAAGGAACATCTGCCCTCACTGTGAAAACTTTATGAAGCGGGGGACAAAGCGGGCCACAACCTTGCATGGCTTGGCCAACAGAATCAAGCGGAAAACTTGGTGCACCCCAGGACAATCCAGGGAACCGATTTACAACTGACAGGGGGATAGGCAATGATTTAGCAACATACTTACTGTATGCAGCATTACACACTGCCACTGAGGCAGACAAAGTGGCTTTCTTGGATAACCTTGCACTGCTGTGCCTGGATGCTACCAATAGGGACTACCTAGACCAGGAAGTGTCCTTACAAAAAATCTCAGAGGCGGTGGGTTTGATGCAACCTGGGTAGACCCTCAGCCCCAATGTAATATTGGTATGTATCCCAAAGTACCTCAATATAGGCCTAGGTAGTTGCACGACCTTTTACCTACATTTGTCCTACCATTGTTCTACATAACAGTTCTGGCACTGACCTTTTACCCAGTTAGGTGTCACATAAATGTTGTGTGATTTTCTCCGAAACCTAGCCTAATTTATTATCCATGAGGACTCTCAGTATCTCAGTGGGATCGCCATCTTCTGAATAATAACTCTATATAAGGGTCACCACTATCGGCATCCTTGGCTGACATGCCCACAGTACCATGATACAGCTAGATAGAACCCCTTAGGGTACCTTTCGGGTATATAAGCACCACATTTTCGCTGGGCAAACCGGAGGAGAAAGAAGCTTCCATGCTGACACGTTGACACAAGATCTTGAAGTTCCTGCACATAGACACTCCAGCATGCAGTGGCCTGACATCCCTTAAGGGGTATCCAACTCGAGACCAAGATGGGGTCCTTCATTCTTTCACATCAGGTAATGTGGTTGTCTCTTTGCTAGGGGATTTCTTGGCATTACACCTACATATATGCGAGGTACACGTAGGTAAATCTAGTTATGGTTGCATCGTAGGAATACGCTTTACTACTGTCTTGTATTTATATGCATGCATATATTCACTGTTTTAGCTCTATGGTAGGATCTACCTTTTATTTACTCTTTTGGTGCTAGTAATATTATATATCTTTTTCTGTCTTATGGTTGTTGCACCACACGTATTTTACCCTAGAATGACGTGGTTCAGTAAATGCTTATTGAAAACGTCTCCACCGTTTATTCTGTGTATCTCTCTGAGACAAAGTGAGCACGAGTGACTGAGCTAAAAATACTTTACTGTTTCCACAATCCCTGAAGGGTCAGGGTTGTCACGTTCGATAGTTGCCAGAAACTATTTGTTCCTTGGTAAGAGGGGCCTATAGGGGCACTGTAAGCTAGCTGGTCTACAGACTAACCTACCCTTTCGGGGTGTCTGGAATCAGTCTGGACACCAATCCCTTAGTTTATGTTGTCTAAACGTGCAGATCCTATATAGGTTTGTTGGAACTACACAACTATACTGGTGGAATTCTATAAACGGATGCTGTCCATCCTGGGCCTTCACCTGCTGCCTATGTTCAATGGTGCATGAACCGAGGGTAAACTACCTCCTGACTGAGACAGGCAACAATAATAGTAATCCCGAAACCGGGGAACCAGATGCATGCATCTCTTACAGGGCCATCTCTCTCTTAAACACAGAAGTCACGACCCGGCAAACATTTTGACACTCCGAATAGTAAAAGTAATTTCCCCCCTAAGTCACAGAGAACAAATGGTATTCATGCTCTCATAGGTAAATAGACAAAACCTCTATCCCTTGCACAGCTGGCTGCAGTAAATAGGAACCAAAAGCATCTCTTTAGATGCTGAAAAAGCGTTTGACTCCATTGGCTGGGTCTTTTTAGTCGAGGTCCTTCTTACATTGGGCATCGGCCCGATATACCGTCAGTGATACAATTATGCTATCAAAAACCGACCACAAGGGTGCAGGTGCCAGGCAGGGGTATCCCCTTTATTGCTCACCCTTTCCATGAAACTCTTGCATCCTGGGTGAGAGTGAGAGGAGAAATAGTGTGCGCTCCCAGACTTCGGGGGTGAGCCAGGGAAAATATTGCTGTGCACGGATGATATACTACTATACCTGTCCGACACCTCAAGGTCACTGCAGGGGGTCCTGTCAATCATCTCCAAATTCTAATGTTATGCGGGCTAGAAAATGTAATGGGACAAGTCAATCTTATTCTGCTAGGGTGAATGGATCTCCACATTCTGATCCCACCCAAATAAAGAGTTATGACGGAAGGTTTCGTTACTTGGGGATCAAAGTGGTAAAGGATAGTTCCTTATTCATACAGACAAATCTAGGGTCCCTCCATTGAGAGTTCTAAGCCAACGTAGACTGATTGAGACGCCTGCCCCTCTCATTAGTGGGTAAGGCCTCCCTATTTAAGAGGATTACTCAACCGAAATGCCAGTACATCCTACAAAATGCCCCCTGGCCAATCCTAGATGCCTTCTATGATGGCATTGACACCACGCTGTGCATGTTGCTATACGACAGAGGCACCCATGACTAGCTTTATGCAACCTTCAATGCAACATATGCGATGGGTGTCGGGGCACTAGCAGGGTGATCTGTGAGTGAACGAAGTGACTGAGACTGGGAAACAACTGAATAACTGGGTTTGTGTGTGGTCTCTAAAAGGAATACTAACAAAAGAGCATATGAAATCTAGAAGGGAAGGAGGGCAGAAGCTGAGTACTGAAGCAGGTTGGAACAGGCAGCAATTAGGGAACCGGAAGTCTGCAGGGAAAGCACAAGTACCAACAACAGGAAAGTAAAGCAGGGAAATGATAGACAAAATATCATAAATCATAGTTCGTTTGTTCCCCGAAAATGATCGCTCTGTGAGAAGAAAAGATCTTACACAAAAGTAAGATCCAGATTAATCTCCCAGAGTTCTGAGAATCACCCAGAAGCTCCTACAGAGGAGTGCAGGGTGGTCATCTGTGCCAAAGGCACAAGCCTTGGAGTCTAACTGGCAACATTGGAAGCGAAGACAAACAGAATGACAATATAACAACAAGACAGAGCAATAGTGAACATTACAGGGAACACCAAAACCAAAACTGGGCTCAGGGAAAAGCAGGACTGGAATCAGTGGCAGGAACAGGACTGAAATATACTGAGCTGATAAAAAGGCTAGTAAAGATTTACACTCAAATAAAGTAAGACAGAAATATACAGACAAACAGGAACTCAGAACAAAGGCAAGAAGTCTGCATATTTAACAGGGCAGATCAAGAAGAGTGTAGACAGGAGACACTTATCAATGGCTAACACAGGAACAATGATGCAGGAAAACAATGACAGAGCAATAGTGAACATTACAGGGAACACCAAAACCAAAACTGGGCTCAGGAAAAGCAGGACTGGAATCAGTGGCAGGAACAGGACTGAAATATACTGAGCTGATAAAAAGGCTAGTAAAGATTTACACTCAAATAAAGTAAGACAGAAATATACAGACAAACAGGAACTCAGAACAAAGGCAAGAAGTCTGCATATTTAACAGGGCAGATCAAGAAGAGTGTAGACAGGAGACACTTTTCAATGGCTAACACAGGAACAATGATGCAGGAAAACATGGGACAGAAACAGATACTACAAATAGCCAAAAACATAAAATGGGTACAGGGTAAAGAGAAACAGAATCGGAGAACAAGCTGGAGCATAACAGAGTATAAGGAGACTAGAAAGAAGTTATTTGCAAAGCTCCTCTCTCTGACCTAACAGGGCTGAAATAGCTGAAGATGCAGAGGAGCAGCATAAGTGCAGGAAGAGAGACAGGTGCAAGCAATGATACAGGTGCACGGAATTCAAGAACCAACAATGAAGGGAAGGCTGAACTTGAACATAAAGAAGGGAAGACCAGAGGACACAGGAGACAGAAGACAGGGAATAGTAAAACCTGAAGCAGAGTATGGATTAGAGATAACAAAAATAAGCACCCAAAATGCAAATATAAAGGGGTCAGAATAACTGTAAGTTCCAGGAACAAACATAGTGAACAGGAAACAACCACTAGGACATGATCTAGGAAAAGTTGGAAGACAGAGAGAACCACATGTACCATAATGCATCAAGGAAGCGGAACAGAAACCTGGACTGTTGTATGTTTCCTACTATTTCAGTAAGACTGTGCGTTTGGACAACATAAACTTCAAGAATATGCTGCTCTAATTCCATGCACACCATCAGGATATGTTGACCTTTTTACTGGCTAGCTCACAGTTCACTATCTGGACCTTTAAACATTACAAGGTACCAGATGGTGCCTGCAACCTCAGAATATGACAACCCTGACTCCTGAAGTAAAAACGTGGAAACAGGTCTAACCCTTTCATTAGCAACTCAGGCATACCCAAAGGGAAACACAAGAAACACACAGATTGGTATCTGAAACATTTATTGAAGCAATAAGATTCTTATGTAAAATACGCGTGCTGCAATGATTAATAGAAGGAAACAGAACAGAGTAATCAGCATTCCAAGAACGGCAAAGTAAATAAATAGCTCAACCACTGTTCTGTTACATCGAATATATGACTACATATACTTACATTTATACTCCTTCGTAGCGCTTCCTATCCTAATATGCATAGGGTGTGCGGTTCTGCCAGTATACAGCAGAGTGATCTAAATCTCCAGTTACCTTTAGGCATGTTTCATCTGGAAGTTCGTTCTTGTGCAAAGAAGGCTAACCTCTTTCTCAGGAAAGGGTGACCTCAACAGTGCCAGCAAAATACTCCTATGTCTGAATAAAGAAGTGATGTAGCTTTTATAAAGATCATCACCTATGTTATGATGCCGAAGCCCTACTCTGGTCAGAATTATTGATGTTACCCTTGCAGAGATGTCACCAAGTGGACAACAACAGGCAGCAACATTTGGTGCAATGAATTTAGTCCTAGTACAGAATGTTCAAGGAACAGATAATATGCCTATGAAGAAGTGTAAATATAGCAAATCCATTCTAGAGAATAGTATATCATATGGGCACACAAGCAAATGTGTGTCAAGAGTTAGCATTCAAGAATGATGTCAACTCAAACCGTGAACAAGTAAAATGGTGTGTGTTTCCTGCCTGAGGCCTATATAACCACACGACACCCACTCCTTAGACGTAAGGCAGCACAACCTTCCTAAAACATATGCTAAAATATAAGTTGAAATATATAATTAAAATCTTCAATTTTAAAAGCAGTGTTCTTTAATATTAAAAACATCAAGAAAGCCAAACAGATATTTAAAATATAAAAAACACATGAAAAAGCTGCATATAAAAGCAACTGTGGATTTAAAAACATTGTCAAATTAAAATTGTTTAAATGTTCTGAGTAGCAGATGAAACAATACTGTGCATAGCCGCCTGAAACAATATTTCCATTGGCACCCCTCTCACAAGTTCCAAGGAATAAACATGGTCAAATCCATCCACCTCAGCAGCCGCTGAAAGTGTGGCAGTCAATCCACAGATGACAAGCCAGGATCTAGAAATCCAGGAGCCACAGCATCCCATGAAGGCTCATAATATGTGTTTTGTAGCAGAAGCAATCGCACAGGGCAACTTTGTAAGTGATTTTTCAATAGACCCACCAGCAGTTCTATGTTCCTACATTCCAAGTCATACATCCAGGGCACAGTTGAAAGAGAATATCAGACAGCAGAACACAGGCTGCACACAATGTAACTAGATAGGACGAAAGGACAAGAACCAGTTATCATTTATTTAAAGTAAAGGTGCACCAAAATACTATATCGGGTCCAATTGTTTTTTTTTAAAAGTACTACTCCTGCAGTATTTGAGGCATTAAAATTGCTGCACACAAGTTCTCTGAAATGGTGTGGGAGATTAGTGCTTAGTAAAGATTGTATCTCAGAAGAACTTGCAACTTGTAGGTTAAACATCTAACGTGCAGATGTTTAGGCAACTTCCATCTGAAACAAAAAGTCTTTCAGTCTGCTCAAAATATCAAACTTCACATTTGAGATTGGAATTGAAGGCCAGATTCTCACTTCCCTAACCTTGGTTGTTCAACATCAAATAACTCCCATTCAAAAGCAGTCTGAATGCCAGAAGAATTACAGATGCCTGGTAACCCTTCAGATAACAGATTGTTTGTCTTTGATCCATTATATGCTCCATGAAGTATGCCCTCCCTTTAATCTAATAAATGGCTTAACTGATCTTGCAGTCGGCATAGCTGAGAAAAACCTCAGTACCCCCATTTCTACACCTCTAAGTGAAAGGTAGGACCCATGCCTCATGTACAAATCTTTCCCCTATCTCTTTGTAGATGCATACACGATAGTATTTTAAGCTTTTCTTAAAGTGAAAGTTTGAATTTGGTAGAGAAATAAATCCAACTTTTTAGCCAATGAGCTGATGTTGACCCTCCTCCAGTGAATAGTAATTTCTCCAGTTTTTCAATGTGTAACATCGTGTGTTTTGTATTTTTGCGTGCCATGGTTTTCTGTTCTTTTGCCAAATTGTAAGGTAAGAATAGACTTGTGGCATTTAAATGCCAATTATCTTTTTTCTCACTATAGCTGTCTGTACTGCCATCAGTTTCACTACTGTTGGTGCAACACAGATTTCTGCTTTAGAATATAAATGCAATTTATATGCAATTGGTACAGTGTCAACCTTGTTGAATGTAATGTGTGTTTTATGTGGTTCCCACAACTACAAGGATTACCAACTTTGCTGTGTTTACAGATGTGTGTAAGTGTTTTGCAGCTAGCATGTCAGCTTGTACTGAACTCAAGATTTGTGTGTGTTGTGGTGTCCAATGTGTGTGTAAAAGTCTGGATGAATACATTCATAAAACGGTTTAACCCGTTGTACATAATCTGGTATGTGTGGTCTACCAACGTTCAGGATTCCTAAAAGCGATTGTAGCCTTCTTATTGTAGTTGGTGGTTGTAAAAGCTCACACTTCTCTAGAAAATGTGTTGCTGAGCTCATGCCTTGGTTTTATAGCTCGTATCCCAAGAACAAGACAGAGAGATAGGCAATTTTAGATTTTTTTAAGTTACATTTGTAATCCAAGTAAGCAAATCCTAGGATTATGTGATCTAATCTTGCCAAGTGTGTTGCTAAGTCATCATTTGTTAAGTATATGTCATCGACATAGGACAATGCTTTGTCGTCAACTTCTTGTAACAGCTCTATTATATGGGCCGGGAAAAGTCTGGGGCTATTCTTATTAACTTGGAGCAATACACACAATTGTTTTTGAGAGCCGAGGGCAGTAAATGAAGTCATATACCTGCTTTTAGGCACTATATTTTGATGTAAAACCTGTTTGATATGTCTAATGTGGTGTTGTATTTTTGTGCACCATGTTGCGTATTAGTGCTGCCCCATGCACGTTATGTACTGCAAATGTGTGTGTAACACTGTTCAACTGTTTATAGCTTAAGACTAAGCGCTATGGGGCCGATTCCGATTTCGGCCGGAAGGGTTCCGAACCATGTTTGGAGCCCTTCCGACCGAATCAGTCACTGCCAGCCGGATTCCTTTCCGACCGAGCCATTCCGATGGGCTCGGTCGGAAAGGAATCTGACTTGGATTTCCGGATTGCGGATGACAGGCTCGGAGAGCCTGTCCACAGTCCGGAAATCCTCCAGTACTCCCCTGGTCGCCTCTTTCCGACCGAGGGAGTTCAATGGCAGCTTTTCACTGCCTTTTCGTGCCGGTCTGTCCGGCACGAAAAGGCAGTCAGATGACGGCCGTTGATCCCTGCACCCGATGGCAGGCACGTTGGGGTGCCGGCCACAGGGTGCAGGGATGAACTGCACCCCTGCTTTCTACATTGCAAGCATGCTTTCCGGTTGGAAAGCATGCTTGAATTGTAAGGTATACGAATGTGACCGAACCCTGTTCGGTCGCATCGTACTAGCAGGATTGTAACCGATGACAGCAGGTCGGTCGGTTACAGCTCCTGCCCGATGTTGGAGGGACTCAGGTCCATCCGACATCGGAATAGGCCCCTCAGTGTTATCTGGTTTCATTACTGGAAACAAAGGAGTTTTCATTGGTGAGGTGCAACTTTCAATTACTCCCTGATATTCCAGTTTTGTAAGTATTTCTCTAACCTGTTTTTTGGCTTCACTTTTAATGGAGTGTTGAGGTTGCACTTGTGTCTGATACTTATTGGTATTATGTGGTAAGGTGAACCGTCATCCCAATGCATATGGTTGCTGTATAACGCTGGGGCTTCTGCAAGGGCCCACTCCTTGGCGTATGTATGTTTAAATGAATCTGGAACAAGGTAAGAAAAAGCTGGTAATCCTACTCTTTCCCCCAGTATGACATTTCTAACAAACCCAGGTGACCAATTCAAGAGAATGCCATATCGACTGACAAGTGCTCCCAAAAGAGAACGTTTATAGTACCTGCTATATCCTCCTCAATTTGAAGTGGTAAATCATATAATTGACTTGGGACTCTTAGGGACATATTTACAATATTTTGGCATAGGGCAGAACTGCATGCCTTCCAGCTGCGCTCCCCTATGTAAAAAGAAAAAGGCAGGAAGGTGCTGTATCTACAAGATACTGTGTATTCCTGTACTTTCTGCCAGCGCCGGCACACAAACGGCATCTGAGCTTGTCATATAGCTCCTGTATATCCTTATATCGTGTTAAGTTAGCATAGGTACATTTGAGGTTTAAACGCCATTTTTCTTTCTTGCAACTTCTGCACACGACACTTAATTGTTGACTTAGCTTTCAACCTAGTAGATTGCCGTGGTGTATGTGAGAATAATATGTTATTGCTCTGATATCAGCTTTGCTTAATAAACTATGTCTGCACGAAGAGTGCTGAAGTTTCAGGAACAACACGATATGGAATTATTATGAGGTCTGATCTCCACGCCTTCATAGTCATAACACAAGTGCAGCCTTTGCCAACTCTGGCTTCAGGCGGGATTGATATTGCTTTGCACGAGGCACATAGAACACACTTGATGCGGTGCACATGCAGAGAGAGCTGGTGTATGCTGATGTGATTCCTTCATGCTAGGACACTAAGGTATGGGCCCGCCCTGAAACAACCCAAAGAGACCTTCTTAGCTAATAATATAATATATGTGTTAGGGAGGGTGAGATATAAGTGTTGTTAACTCTTATTCATTACAGTATGTTAACATGCTGTCACCATTCGCTTTTTATGTCTTAGTAACTATGCTGCTAATTTTGCTACTGATAATAAGTATACTTGTATTATCTAAGATACTGCGCCTGAGAAGACGGCATTAGTAAATAAACATTTCAAATGCACATGTGTCTTCTTTACTCCATGTTCTGGTTTGTAATGATAATATAACGAAAGAGTGTTCATGAGTCCCACGTACCCTGAGGTACTGTAAGTTCATGTTCTGGTTTGTCTAAACATTGGGAGTTTGATATGTCCAATGAGACACTGTAGCTAGCTCGGTAAGGGGTGAGTTGGTTGCTAAGGTGAGTTTTGGGACACCCTAATTTGCCGAGGTTCCACTCCTCTGTGCACAGTTCTGTGTGAGAACAGAAACCCTGCGACATGGCGCCCAACGGTTTCGGTGGTCTTATATCATGACACTCGAGTAGTTTATCGTTCATACCTTAACCCCTTCACCTCCGTTTCCGGAAAGCGGGGTGTCGGTGAAACCTACCTATTTTTTGAGATAGGTATTATTCAAGCTTGATTCTTTCTTAAACGGTTTCTTTGAATTACTACCCAGTTGTGCTACAAAGTATTCTTTGTGTTTTCTTGTTTCCAGTGTTGTCATGGCGGCGGTGGCCATTGCGCAGCATAGTCGCGTAGCGGTACGCAACCATCTTCAGACGTACCAGGTCCCGGTGGATGGGATGGCTGTGATTTTCGTGGTATGTGCAGATCCGGCGTTCCCTTACGAGTTGTTTTACTCTTGGGTTACGTTTCCGGCTGTGGACGCTAATTCTGGTTTGTTCCACTCCTACACCGCCTCGGCTGTCCCGGCTGAGTATACACCGTACAGGGCATTGGAAATACCTATTGATCATTGGCAGCATCGAGTTTGGTTTGATGGCGCCCTCCCCCACTCTTTGTCCGCTGCGAGGTTAGGTCCACTCTCAATTCCAGGTACAAATTGGCCTGCGTTGGGTGGCTTTACCCCGCACCCGAATCACGGCGCTTGTACCCTGCAGGAAATTCGTAGGCTGCATGTTGTTTCCATTTCCGTGATTCGTGCATTAGTGCAATACATCGGTCGCCACCTGCCTGGTGGTCCCCAGGGGGGTGCGGCCGTTCCCATGGATCGAGGCGGAATGCGTCTCAATCCAGTGATGGTTAATTCGGTTTTTGGTGCTCGTCCAGTTGACAACGATGACTTCCCATTCTGGCTAGCTGAGAAGTTTGATCAACTGGAGGCGGTTTTTCCGAATTCTACTCCTGCTGATAAGCATAGAATGTTGACGATTACTTTACCGAAGGATTTAACTCCTGAACTTGTTGACTGTGAAAGCTGGGGAAAAACATTTGCGGCAGTTTATACAAGGTGCTTCGGCACCCCGTCTATGACTGCCCTGCCTGACATCATTAGACGTGTTCAGAATGATCACGGTCCAGAGGCAGCGGTTGAATTGGGTATGCGCCTGTGTGGTTCTTTTGAGATTGTATGTGATCTCATTCTCTCCAATGTTAAAGGAGATGCAGTTAACTTTCAGGTGTCGAATGCTTTGGCTGCTCTGCCCGATGCCGACAAACCCCGTCAGTTGGCAAAAATTGTAGTGGCCGCTTATAAGACAATTGGCCGCACAAGTAGAGGTCTGAAATATTTTGCAGTAAAGGAGAAAAAACAACCTCAGGGACAATCTGCAGTTGCAGATGTCCCGCCCAAGTCCAAAAAACAGAATTGGCCTAAAAAACAGACACAGGGGAAGCAATATAAGCAGACTCAGGATTCTTTTCCTGCGCTTCAGGCTCCTGCGCCGACAGAGAAAGTATATGATTTGCGCGATTGCGCGATGATTAAATCACCTGATCGTTTTCAGGGTTCTGATCAACGCTCTCCTCGTTCCTTACAGGAAACATCGGCCCCGAAGACCGGTGGAGGAGGGGGTGGACGTGGACGTGGTGGCCAACAGGGACGTGGTCAGTCCCGCCAAGCTGACGGCGCAGTGAAGCAGGAGGATTCTACGCCTAAATGACCGCAGTTTGCGAAAAAGAAAGTCGCAGCCTTAACAGCGCATCGATATGCCACAGATAGTGAGAACGCGGCTTCGGAATCTGACGTGGGCTCTGACCTTGCTGGACAGCGCGGCGGAGATAACCATAGTCAGAGAGGCGCTGCGTCCACTACTGAGGGTGACAGCGACTGAAGTGTTCGTTGTAATTGAAACGGCCGATACAAGACTGGCTCCCCCTGAAAGACTTTTTGAAATTGTCCTGTTAATTGAAGGTGACATACAGCGTACTGTCAGAGGGGTATTTTGGGAGAACCTTTCGTCTACGTACGACATTTTGCTTTCTGAGGCTGACTGGCCCCCACCTTTTGTGCTCGCAGCGCCGCGAGGGGAGGAGGTAATCCTTCCCAGTTTCGCGCACACTGTCTCGACTGAGCATGCGCAGCATTTTGCAGAAGAGTGGGCTCGGGCTCTTGCACCGGCTCTGTACCGCAACCAATGTGGTTGGGATAAATTGTCTCCTTCCCACGAAATTCCTTTGCGGTCTGAGCCTCAGCCTCGGCCTCAATATCCCATACGGCGTGAAGCTAAAGCTGCCGTCGCAGAATTCCTTGAACAATTGGAATATCAGGGAGTTATTGAAACGTGTGTGTCACCGATGAATAATCCCCTTTTTACTGTGACCAAACCTGACGGATCATATCGTTTGGTATTGGATTACCGTCATTTGAACTCGCATTGCCGTAACTGTGCGGTACAGAATACTCACGGCTCTGCGCTAGTGGATAGTCTAGTGCGTAAGCGTTTCAAGACAACGCTTGACATATCTAACGGTTTTTATGCACACAGACTGGATAGCTTCAGCTCCCAATGGACAAGTTTTACGTCCGCTGGTGTGCAAAAAAGCTTCCGGCGACTTCCAATGGGCTACAAAAATAGTCCTGGAGTCTTCACCTCAAGAATAGTCACTATATTGGAGAGTATCGATCCAGATGCATGTTCTTATGTGGATGACATTTATCTCACAGACGACGAAATTTGGATGCATCTGTGTCGGGTGAATTCAATAATTTGTAACTTTGCTGATATGGGTTACAAGTTTAATTTTGCAAAATCGCACATTGCAGAACACACAGTGTTGTTCCTCGGCTATGAGCTGAACAATGAAGGTCGAGGATTGGCTCCCCACTTCCTGGAGAAATGCGCACAGTTGCGCGCTCCTACAACACTGAAGAAATTACAGTCTTTACTGGGCTTCTTGAATTTCGGCAGAACTTATGTTCCGGAATATGCCCAGCGTATCAAGCCTTTGTATGCTTTGATACAACCAACTTTTTCAAAATCATGCTGGCTGCCTGAGCATTCGGCCATTTTGCAATCTTTGCAGGCCGATCTGCTCGCTTCTAAATACTTACTGACTCGTGATAACCACACCAACCTGGTAATAAGAATAATTCCTGGGACAGTGGGTTTCACGTACCTCACTTTTAATGAAGGAGACACAGTACCTATTGCTTACAAGTCACACTTGTACACTTCGGCTGAATTGCGATTTCCCACTGTGGAAAAGGTTTTAACTGCTGTACAGATGGCGATTCTTAAAGAACGAGCTCTGTCACAGGGGAAGCGCATGTTAGTGGTAACACCCTGTCCTCATTTGGAGGCAGTCACGAAAGCCAGTGTACCAAATTCGAAGGCTTTGCACCCACGGTGGATTCAATGGGCAGCGTCATTGACGTCCACGGATGTCACGTTTATTTTTGACGCCTCTTTACGGTCGCAAGAGTACTTGCAGTATGAGTTCGTTCATCCTGCTCCTCTGGCTATGCGACCTTTGGAGGACTTCCATTGCATCATTTACACTGATGGGTCGGCGCAGGTTGCGCATGGCTCTAAACATGCCTACGTTTCCGCATGCGCTATTGTGGTTGGTGCTATGTTGAACGATGAATTCATTTCCAGGGAGGTACACACGTTGCCCCTGGGCGATTGCACTGCACAATTAGCTGAGCTTCGTGCTCTTTTACTAGCGTTGGAGTACGCAGATCCAAGTGTTACTACTCTGATTGTAAGTGATTCTTTCTACTGTGTCCAGTCTTACAATGAGAACTTGTTCTTTTGGATTCAAAATGAATTTCATGATTCCAAAGGTAGCACAATAAAACATAAAATGATCTGGGTTCGAGTGGCAGAGCTTAAGGCTATGTTGCCACTCGTTTATGTGATTCATACTCTCGGTCATCAGCGCGTAGGAGTTCACGCTGTTGGCAACTCGCTTGCTGATGAAGCAGCGAAATCAGCAGTATCTACATACTTAGTTGCAGCGGTTACTAGGTCAAAAACCAAGATTGATAGCGACATCTTGGCAGCAGTTGCTGCCTCTGAGAAGGGAAGTAAGCATCCTGCGGGATTCCCTTCGAAGTACAAATACCACTTAAGTCCCGAAAAGGTTCCTTTTGTGACAATTCCTGATGTTGGGGAACGGCTGATTCCCAACTCGGATCGCAGAGCAGACTTGATTACAGCGGCACATGAAGGTGTGGCGTCTGCGCATGCGGGCGTCTCGGCCACTGTAACTCAATTACAACAACGTTTCTGGTGGCGGGGACTGTACAAACAGACGCGTGATTATGTCCTTCTTTGTGACATATGCCAGCAGATTAAACCTTCAACTGCTACGCGTCCGCCACAGACTCAGTTGTACATTTCTAATAAACCACTAGGTTGTGTTTATTTGGATCACTGCGGTCCTTTTTCATCTGATACTGCGTATAAGTACATCTTAGTAGCAGTTGACTCATGCACACGCTTTGTTTGGGTATGGCCACATCGCAGCGCTGATTCACGGACTGTCATTAGAGATTTGCGTATCTTTATAGGGATTTTTGCCTGTGGTACCTTCCATTCGGATCAGGGTCCGGCTTTCGCCTCTAAGGCGTATAAGGATGCCATGACTTCGTTGGGGGTCCAAGTCAAGTTTTCGTCTCCCTACAGACCTGAGGGTAACAGTGTAGTTGAGCGAATGAACCGTGATTTAAAGCAATCTTTGACAGCCCGAGTTATAGGCACTGGCAGAAACTGGCTGGCTCACCTCTATGGCGTGCAGCGTGCTCTTAATAATCTCCCTAGAAGGTCTCTGGGTGGGCGGACCCCATACGAAATGCTCTTTGGCATCAAGATGTACGTCCCTGACCTTGACGGTCTAGACTATGTGGTTCGCGCCACTTCCTTTGACGCAGATGAACATTGCAATGTTTTACAGTATTTAAAAAAGACCAGAGACAGTCTTGCAAAGGAACATTTGCCCTCCACGTCGGATGATGCGTTGCAGATCCCGGTATTTGGCTGGCTACCCCAAGTTGGAGAACTGGTTCGGGAGCAGATCGATAACAAGAAAGAATTTGGTCCTTCCTATCGAGCTCCGGTTCCAGTCCTTGGAGTGAAAGGCACAAGAACTGTCATTTTACCACCACTTCCTGGACGTAAGGAAAACAGGTTTATTTCAATTGACAATGTCAAGATACACAGAGTGGCCGATTCTTCTTAGCATGACACCGGCTGTTTCCTGTCCTTCCATTGTGAGGAATTCAGTTATGCCCACTGCTTCTAATATTGAACCTGAAGTGGCCATCGAATTACCTGCTGTTTCCAGTCCGTTATTAAATAATTTACCCGGAACTAACATTGATGAGATAGACTATACCTACCCCACTGATTTGTCCATGCCTGACCTGCAAGCTCGTTTAGCCACGGAATCCAGATTTTCATTTGACTCTGCTTCCCTTGCCTCGAAGAAACCCTCTCGAATTGCAGTTTATGCTAGCCTGTGTAAAAAACATTTTTTGATACCCCCTTGGACTTACATTTGGCTGGTCCTTTTTTCAGTTTACCTTTTTATGTCAATTGGTTTTGTGTTTTATTTTTTTCGAATTATGAATGGACACTATGTCGAGGAGAGAACTTGCATTACTCATTTAAATGGAACTTTGGCCCCACTTTCCTCTTCACATTCTACACACAGATTAAAAAGAGACTTGACTTTGGTTAACATCACAGCATGGCCTGTCCTTGATGGAATCGTGTGGGATGCAGTTCGGTTTCAGATTCATGGCCCAACGGAAGTCGTTAATGTCCCTAATGTACTTAGAGTGAATATGGGGGATGTGGTGAAACAAAAGATTCGTTCTGATGACTGGGATGTCAAAGCTGTAGAAAGTTTATTTTCTGATTTGCAATACTATGCTGCATTTGATGCTGAGGATTTATATTTAGAATCTGCTAATTATGGTGAATTATTCTGTTACCAACATTATGGCAATCACTTCTTACACAAAACATCGTCCAGAAGGGATGCTGTTAACTTTACGCAGTGGGAACATTGCCCAGCGCCTCATCAGGGGAGTTCTGAAACATTTCTGAGAAAGTATACTTACTTCACTGACTTTAATCAGTCCAATCCCGAGTCCTTTTATTTTAAGTTTCGAAAAATGCCAATGTCCAAGGTTAGACTTACCGATACTAAATTGTTGTATTCCAAGTCCTTCCTTGATCAATTAGTTACTGGAGGCTATGAGTTATGGAAGGATACGATAGACCTTAAATCAGTTTGGGGTTCAAAGGCCTGGCAGGTACAAGGCTCTGAGGCTTTGCACCGTGCATGTCTCATCCCGAATCATATGCTGTTTCTGAATGAAACAATTTCACAGACCACATGCTTTGGATTGGCTACTTCTAAAAAATTAAACGCTCCTTCTTTCCCGGAGTTAGAGGAATATGATGGTTGGAGTAATTTTACTCAGTTATCCATTAGAGAATTACAGACTCTACTTCTTAATTCCTCCTTTAACATTTCCAGTGTGAATCCTAAGGGTTGGCTGCTTTGGCACCGTAGTGCTGATTCTTGCCGACATAGATTTTTGAATTTAACTGACGGTTTTAAAACTGTTAGATCTGATCCCCGTTTTGACTTAGGTCATACTGTCACATCGTATTCTGTAGGCAAATTGTGTCAAAACTGGCTGAAACATTCAACTTTACCTGCGGTTAAGAATCACCTTTCTAAACTAAATGCAGACGTGGACTTGAATGATTTCATTAAAGGCCCGGCTAGTGGCAGGTCGAAAAGGTGGTTATATGGGGTTTACAATGAAATTTGGAAGCTATCACAGATTGAGGCTGCTACACGCCTTAGGGCCATTGATCAAGCAAATCTTGAGAAAGTGCTTGCAGTTGTTGACAATAGCATTAATGTGCTTTCCTCTAGAATTTACACATTGGATAATATTGTGTCGTCAGTCGTCGATATTATACATGATGAAGTGTCAGTATTATACCATGGTCAAAATCAATTACGATCAATCATGCAGTTTGCATGGACCCTTCAAACACTGAAAATGGGTAAAGTTCCCTGGGGGTACATGAACGTTTCTTCTTTATTTGCACCGTTTAATTTGACTGACAAACAACGCTTACTTTCAATGCGTGATGCTTCCTTTTCTATGTTACATATTGAAAGGTTAGAATCTTTACCTTTTCCGTGGCTGAAGCCACTGCTGCAACGTGGCTTATCCACGGTTTAATAACGCTGCCTTTTGCTTTATATAAGTTTTCAAATTGCATGAAATATGTACCCATAGGTCGTTATGAACCTTTAGGTAGCGGTTTCCTTCATGAAGTCTGGTCACTCCCATACACATACAGATGTTTTAAGGATGACCAGGAAGTTTATCTGACAGGGGAGGAGTGCACTGAGACGCCAGATCATTCTTTAATGTGTAGACATATACAGTTACACGGTTCATGCAACAAGGACCGACCGAATATGGCTTGCGTTTTACAGGGCACGCCAGTTCCTGCTATCATCCCCACGTTTAAATTATTAGAGAATGGTAGTTATTTAATGCTCAATAATGAGGACTGTTGTGGGTTAATTAAAGGTATTCCTTTCATAGTAACAGTAAGTGAGCGGGTTTTTTGCTGCAGAAATGTGCTTTATCCTCCCACACGTGAACATAAGGAGTCTTCCATCTGGCCACAGATACCGACCTTGGGAGCAGAATTCAGCGGCATGGCATGAATAAGGGCTCTTTTGTCCCAGAAAGAGGTGGCCTTGAGCTCGGCCCGTGAAACTTTTGTGCTTCACATTGCAAACACCCGTACAGAGGTTCGGGCTCTTTTGAATACTGATTTGCCTTTGCATTTCGGAGCGATGGTTCGAACTATCTTTAACACATCCTCCACAAAAGGCCTTGCACATTTTTTTAAAGTTGTTAGCAGTGGTCTTGTG
The DNA here is from genome assembly GCF_964261635.1 of Lissotriton helveticus. Lineage (NCBI taxonomy): Eukaryota > Metazoa > Chordata > Amphibia > Caudata > Salamandridae > Lissotriton > Lissotriton helveticus. The sequence goes on along the minus strand of NC_136067.1, from coordinate 1,539,785,490 downwards.
ACTTCCTTTGAAAAGATTTTTGGAGTCATCCCTGCTTTCTTCCATTCTATTTTTTCATCCTTGTTTGGAGGGTTCCCTTTTTTACTTGCATTAGCAGCTGGCGCGCTAGTGGTTTTTTGTCTCTTTAAATATGGATGTCCATCCTGTGCAAGACCCCGCGCAACAGCTACTGACGCGGTTTCGCAACCGCATGCTTGAATATTATGGCACACTGCCGTTGGCGACATTGAGCACGGCATATGGATTATCTTTTCGATTCTCCTACTTCACCTGTGTCCAGCCTGTATTTCACTGCCTGACCTGTGATTTCCAGTGGGCCATTGATTTGTGTCTCTGCGGACCGGTTTCTCCTGACGTCGATTTTAATCAACTGATGAGTCCTATCATTGCTCACGAGTTGGTTTGTTCTGACGAGAGGATTATGGCCTTAGCAGTGGCGCATGGACTAATTGGTCCCTGGGATGTGTTGTCGGCAGCACGGAATTTCTTGGAACTGAGTTTTCTTGAAAACCCACCGAGCTGTCCTCTGATGGTTATAGAGGATCCGGTGCTGGAGGAACACGTATGTTCCTTTCATCTTTTAAATTGGATGGCTGAACTGTTTTCGGATGAGGACAGTGACTTCATATTGGAGGCTGTTGCTACTTATTTTTCATATACAGTTTTGTCATAGACACTGCTTCGAATTGACTTGCTGATTTATAGCATTTCGTTGACTTATTTGTCATGAATTTTTAATTTTTCTTGCCTATTGGCTTGAGCCACATTATATTTTTGGGCTATTTTTTAGCATTACCTTTTTGATCTTTAGTTTCAATTCATGCTCGTTTACTGTTGAGTTCTGCTCTCATGAGATGGCACTTCTGTTATCATATTTAGTCCGTTCTCGGATCATGGGGGGGTGTCATATAGCTCCTGTATATCCTTATATCGTGTTAAGTTAGCATAGGTACATTTGAGGTTTAAACGCCATTTTTCTTTCTTGCAACTTCTGCACACGACACTTAATTGTTGACTTAGCTTTCAACCTAGTAGTTTGCCGTGGTGTATGTGAGAATAATATGTTATTGCTCTGATATCAGCTTTGCTTAATAAACTATGTCTGCACGAAGAGTGCTGAAGTTTCAGGAACAACACGATATGGAATTGTTATGAGGTCTGATCTCCACGCCTTCATAGTCATAACACAAGTGCAGCCTTTGCCAACTCTGGCTTCAGGCGGGATTGATATTGCTTTGCACGAGGCACATAGAACACACTTGATGCGGTGCACATGCAGAGAGAGCTGGTGTATGCTGATGTGATTCCTTCATGCTAGGACACTAAGGTATGGGCCCGCCCTGAAACAACCCAAAGAGACCTTCTTAGCTAATAATATAATATATGTGTTAGGGAGGGTGAGATATAAGTGTTGTTAACTCTTATTCATTACAGTATGTTAACATGCTGTCACCATTCGCTTTTTATGTCTTAGTAACTATGCTGCTAATTTTGCTACTGATAATAAGTATACTTGTATTATCTAAGATACTGCGCCTGAGAAGACGGCATTAGTAAATAAACATTTCAAATGCACATGTGTCTTCTTTACTCCATGTTCTGGTTTGTAATGATAATATAACGAAAGAGTGTTCATGAGTCCCACGTACCCTGAGGTACTGTAAGTTCATGTTCTGGTTTGTCTAAACATTGGGAGTTTGATATGTCCAATGAGACACTGTAGCTAGCTCGGTAAGGGGTGAGTTGGTTGCTAAGGTGAGTTTTGGGACACCCTAATTTGCCGAGGTTCCACTCCTCTGTGCACAGTTCTGTGTGAGAACAGAAACCCTGCGACAAGCTCCAACGCAGGCACCCTTGCACCATGGTGAAAGGATGTCTGTGTTATTGGCATGATTGGTTTTGTTAAGGAAGCAACACCTTCCTAAACAAAAACAATCAAAGAGGTGTTTTCCTTGTCCTATGTGTGGTGCAGAATGCAGCATATGTGGAAAGAAGCAAAAACAAGGAGAAATGCAAACATTTGTTATGCTGTGTTATTTGAGGCACCGGCCCAGATTTCCGCTATTTTGGGCAGTGTCAAAACGATGGGTGTTTTATGGGAACACCCACAGCAACACCCATGGAACACCCCTTTCACACAGAATAGGTCATTGACTTACTCCATATTTGCAAGGCCATGTAAAGTCATTCAGAGAGGCTTTGCATGGCCTTCTACATATGGGCTGGCACATTGCGCCTCCAGAGAATAATACAAATGTAAATATGCCCCCTAGTCTCCCTTCCGGTGTTTTCACCTGGACATAGTCACTCATTGCTACTGCTGTCAGACACTCCATCAGATTCTGGTGAACTATTGTGACTTTTGCCGCACTGTCTAGCAGAGTCAGAGCCCACTCCCCATTCAGAAGCAGAGTCCTCAATATTTATGGCATGTTTACCCTTTATCCAGCTACCTTCTTCTTTTTAAATTGAGGCTTTTAATATGGAAGGTTTTCTTCCTTTTTTATTTGGAAGTCAGAAGATCATTGTGAGTCCTGCTTTGGATTCACATATTCCTCTGACCTGCACGCGATAGTCCTCCTCTCTCAGAGTGTTTTTTGGATGATTCCTGAAAGTAACAAGAAGTATGAGTATCAATATACTGATACCTATAAAGCTGTTTAATTGTTTCATGGTTACACAAATTATAGAGCTTTTCAGAGGATTCCTGTTGATGAGATCCATCCTGTTGTTTAGTCTTTTCTTTATTTTTCATAATGTCCCAAGGTTTTTTGTTAGAAGACTCTGATGCTTGTTTCGAGTTATCTTTTTCAAAATTACCCTCTAGTTGTGGTTTATTAGGTCTGGCTCTCAAATTATCTTGACCCAGCATTACAGGAATAGTGAAAAAGAGGAATAATTCAACCATTATAATTATTGCAGTGATTATATGCATATACAAATATATATTTATACTCCTTCCTAGCGCTTCCTATCCTAATATGCATAGGGTGTTCGGTTCTGCCAGTATACAGCAGAGTGATCTAAATCCCCAGTTACCTTTAGGCATGTTTCATCTGGAAGTTCATTCTTGTGCAAAGAAGGCTTACATCCTTCTCAGGAATGTAACAGGATTCAGCTGAGTTGGAAATCCGGCATGGGGTGACCTCAACAGTGCCAGCAAAATACTCCTATGTCTGAATATAGAAGTGATGTAGCTTTTATAAAGATCATCACCTATGTTATGATGCCGAAGCTCTACTCTGGTCAGCATTATTGATGTTACCCTTGCAGAGATGTCACCAAGTGGACAACAACAGGCAGCAACATTTGGTGCAATGAATTTAGTCCTAGTACAGAATGTTCAAGGAACAGATAATATGCCTATGAAGAAGTGTAAATATAGCAAATCCATTCTAGAGAATAGTATATCATATGGGCACACAAGCAAATGTGTGTCAAGAGTTAGCATTCAAGAATGATGTCAATTTAAACCGTGAACAAGTAAAATGGTGGTCTTTCCTGCCTGAGGCCTATATAACCACACGACACCCACTCCTTGGACGTAAGGCAGCACAACCTTCCTAAAACATATGCTAAAATATAAGTTTAAATATAATAATTAAAATCTACAATTTTAAAAGCAATGTGTTCTTTAATATTAAAAGCATCAAGAAAGCCAAACAGATATTTAAAATATAAAAAACACATGAAAAAGCTGCATATAAAAGCAACTGTGGATTTAAAAACATTGTCAAATTAAACTTGTTGAAATGTTCTGAGTAGCAGATGGAACAATACTGTGCACAGCTGCCTGAAACAATATTTCCATTGGCACCCCTCTCACAAGTTCCAAGGAATAAACATGATCAAATCCATCCACCTCAGCAGCCGCTGAAAGTGTGGCAGTCAATCCACAGATGACAAGCCAGGATCTAGAAATCCAGGAGCCACAGCATCCCATGAAGGCTCATAATATGTGTTTTGTAGCAGAAGCAATCGCACAGGGCAACTTTGCAAGTGATTTTTCAATAGACCCACCAGCAGTTCTATGTTCCTACATTCCAAGTCATACATCCAGGGCACAGTTGAAAGTGAATATCAGACAGCAGAACACAGGCTGCACACAATGTAACTAGATAGGACGAAAGGACAAGAACCAGTTATCATTTATTTAAAGTAAAGGTGCACCAAAATACTATATCGGGTCCAATTGTTTTTTTTAAAAGTACTACTCCCGCAGTATTTGAGGCATTACAATTGCTGCACACAAGTTCTCTGAAATGGTGTGGGAGATTAGTGCTTAGTAAAGATTGTATCTCAGAAGACCTTGCAACTTGTAGGTTAAACATCTAACGTGCAGATGTTTAGGCAACTTCCATCTGAAACAAAAAGTCTTTCAGTCTGCTCAAAATATCAAACTTCACATTTGAGATTGGAATTGAAGGCCAGATTATCACTTCCCTAACCTTGGTTGTTCAACATCAAATAACTCCCATTCAAAAGCAGTCTGAATGCCAGAAGAATTACAGATGCCTGGTAACCCTTCAGATAACAGATTGTTTGTCTTTGATCCATTATATGCTCCATGAAGTATGCACTCCCTTCAATCTAATAAATGGCTTAACTGATCTTGCAGTCGTCACAGCTCAGTACCCGGATTTCTACACCTCTAAGTGAAAGGTAGGACCCATGCCTCATGTACAAATCTTTCCCCTAGCACTTTGTAGCTGCCTACACGATAGTGTTTTAAGCTTTTCTTAAAGTGAAAGTTTGAATTTGGTAGAGAAATAAATCCAACTTTTTAGCCAATGAGCTGATGTTGACTCTGCTCCAGTGAATAGTATTTTCTCCAGTTTTTCAATGTGTAACATCGTGTGTTTTTTTTTTTGTGCCATGGTTTTCTGTTCTTTTGCCAAATTGTAAGGTAAGAATAGACTTGTGGCATTTAAATGCCAATTATCTTTTTTCTCACTATAGCTGTCTGTACTGCCATCAGTATCACTACTGTTGGTGCAACACGCATTTCTGCTTTAAAATATAAATGCAATTTATATGCAATTGGTACAGTGTCAACCTTGTTGAATGTAATGTGTGTTTTATGTGGTTCCCACAACTACAAGGATTACCAAGTTTGCTGTGTTTACACATGTGTGTAAGTGTTTTGCAGCTAGCATGTCATCTTGTACTGAACTCAAGATTTGTGTGTGTTGTGGTGTCCAATGTTTGTGTAAAAGTCTGGATGAATACAGTCATAAAACGGTTTAACCCGTTGTACATAATCTGGTATGTGTGGTCTACCAAAGTTCAGGATTCCTAAAAGCGATTGCAGCCTTCTTATTGTAGTTGGTGGTTGTAAAAGCACACACTTCTCTAGAAAATGTGTTGCTGAGCTCATGCCTTGGTTTTACAGCTCGTATCCCAAGAACAAGACAGAGAGATAGGCAATTTTAGATTTTTTTAAGTTAAATTTGTAATCCAAGTAAGCAAATCCTAGGATTATGTGATCTACTCTTGCCAAGTGTGTCGCTAAGTCATCATTTGTTAAGTATATGTCATCGACATAGGACAATGCTTTGTCGTCAACTTCTTGTAACAGCTCTAATATATGGGCCGGGAAAAGTCTGGGGCTATTCTTATTAACTTGGAGCAATACACACAATTGTTTTTGAGAGCCGAGGGCAGTAAACGAAGTCTTTTACCTGCTTTTAGGCACTATATTTTGATGTAAAACCTGTTTGATATGTCTAATGTGGTGTAGTATTTTTGTGCACCATGTTGCGTATTAGTGCTGCACGATGTACGTTATGTACTGCAAATGTGTGTGTAGCACTGTTCAACTGTTTATAGCTTAAGACTAAGCGCTATGGAGCCGATTCCGATTTCGGCCGGAAGGGCTCCGAACCATGTTTGGAGCCCTTCCGACCGAATCAGTCACAGCCGGCCGGATTCCTTTCCGACCGAGCCATTCCGATGGGCTCGGTCGGAAAGGAATCTGACTCGGATTTCCGGATTGTGGATGACAGGCTCTGTCCACAGTCCGGAAATCCTCCAGTACTCCCCTGGTCGCCTCTTTCCGACCGAGAGAGTACAATGGCAGCTTTTCACTGCCTTTTCGTGTCGGTCTGTCCGGCACGAAAAAGCAGTCGGATGATGGCCGTTGATCCCTGCACCCGATGGCAGGCGCGTTGGGGTGCCAGCCACAGGGTGCAGGGATGAACTGCACCCCTGCTTTCTACATTGCAAGCATGCTTTCCGGTTGGAAAGCATGCTTGCATTGTAAGGTATACGAATGTGACCGAACCCTGTTCGGTCACATCGTACTAGCAGGATTGTAACCGATGACAGCAGGTCGGTCGGTTACAGCTCCTGCCCGATGTTGGACGGACTCAGGTCCATCCGACATCGGAATAGGCCCCTCAGTGTTAGCTGGTTTCATTACTGGAAACAAAGGAGTTTTCATTGGTGAGGTGCAACTTTCAATTACTCCCTGATATTTCAGTTTTGTGAGTATTTCTCTAACCTGTTTTTTGGCTTCACTTTTAATGGGGTGTTGAGGTGTGGGAGAGGTGTGGCGCCGCGGCCAGGGCGACTGACGTTGGAATCTGGGGACCACGGTTCGATCCCCGGCTCCGGCGGCAGGTTAGCCCAGCACCATGTGACTCTGGGCAATAGCTCGCTTAATCTTCCCGACGGCCCCCCAGCGCCTAGAGACCCTTACGGGTGATTGTGCGCTTTACAAATGTTGACTTTACTTTACTTTACTTTGAGGTTGCAGTTGTGTCTGATACTTATTTGTATTATGTGGTAAGGTGAACCGTCATCCCAATGCATATGGTTGCTGTATAACGCTGGGGCTTCTGCAAGGGCCCACACCTTGGCGTATGTATGTTTAAATGAATCTGGAACAAGGTAAGAAAAAGCTGGTAATCCTACTCTTTCCCCCAGTATGACATTTCTAACAAACCCAGGTGGCCAATTCAAGTGAATTCCATAGTCGACTGACAAGTGCTCCCAAAAGAGAACGTTTATATTACCTGCTATATCCTGCTCAATTTGAAGTGGTAAATCATATAATTGACTTGGGACTCTTAGGGACAAATTTACAATATTTTGGCATAGGGCAGAACTGCAAGCCTTCCAGCTGCGCTCCCCTATGTACAAAGAAAAAGGCAGGAAGGTGCTGTATCTACAAGATACTGTGTATTCCTGTCCTTTCTGCCAGCGCCGGCACACAAACGGCATCTGAGCTCCAACGCAGGCACCCTTGCACCATGGTGAAAGGATGTCTGTGTTATTGGCATGATTGGTTTTGTTAAGGAAGCAACACCTTCCTAAACAAAATCAATCAAAGAGGTGTTTTCCTCGTCCTATGTGTGGTGCAGAATGCAGCACATGTGGAAAGAAGCAAAAACAAGGAGAAATGCAAACATTTGTTATGCTGTGTTATTTTTGGCACCGGACCAGATTTGCGCTATTTGGGGCAGTGTCAAAGCGATGGGTGTTTTATGGGAACACCCACAGCAACACCCATGGAACACCCCTTTCACACAGAATAGGTCATTGCCTTACTCCATATTTGCAAGGCCATGTAAAGTCATTCAGAGTGGCTTTGCGTGGCCTTCTACATATGGGCTGGCACATTGCGCCTCCAGAGCATAATAAAAATGTAAATATGCCCCCTAGTCTCCCTTCCGGTGTTTTCACCTGGATATAGTCACTCATTGCTACTGCTGTCAGACACTCCATAAGATTCTGGTGAACTATTGTGACTTTTGCCGCACTGTCTAGCAGAGTCAGAGCCCACTCCCCATTCAGAAGCAGAGTCCTCAATATTTATGGCATGTTCACCCTTTATCCAGCTACCTTCTTCTTTTTAAATTGAGGCTTTTAATATGGAAGGTTTTCTTCCTTTTTTATTTGGAAGTCAGAAGATCATTGTGAGTCCTGCTTTGGTTTCACATATTCCTCTGACCTGCACGCCGATAGTCCTCCTCTCTCAGAGTGTTTTTTGGATGATTCCTGAAAGTAACAAGAAGTATGTGTATCAGTATACTGATACCTATAAAGCTGTTTAATTGTTTCATGGTTACACAAATTATAGAGCTCTTCAGAGGATTCCTGTTGATGAGATCCATCCTGTTGTTTAGTCTTTTCTTTATTTTTCATATTGTCCCAAGGTTTTTTGTTAGAAGACTCTGATGCTTGTTTCGAGTTATCTTTTTCAAAATTACCCTCTAGTTGTGGTTTATTAGGTCTGGCTCTCAAATTATCTTGACCCAGCATTACAGGAATAGTGAAAAAGAGGAATAATTCAACCATTTTAATTATTGCAGTGATAATATGCATATACAAATATATATTTATACTCCTTCCTAGCGCTTCCTATCCTAATATGCATAGGGTGTGCGGTTCTGCCAGTATACAGCAGAGTGATCTAAATCCCCAGTTACCTTTAGGCATGTTTCATCTGGAAGTTCGTTCTTGTGCAAAGAAGGCTAACCTCCTTCTCAGGAATGTAACAGGATTCAGCAGAGCTGGAATTCCGGCATGGGGTGACCTCAACAGTGCCAGCAAAATACTCCTATGTCTAAATAAAGAAGTGATGTAGGTTTTATAATGATCATCACCTATGTTATGATGCCGAAGCTCTACTCTGGTCAGCATTATTGACGTTACCCTTGCAGAGATGTCGCCAAGTTGACAACAACAGGCAGCAACATTTGGTGCAATGAATTTAGTCCTAGTACAGAATGTTCAAGGAACAGATAATATGCCTATGAAGAAGTGTAAATATAGAAAATCCATTCTAGAGAATAGTATATCATATGGGCACACAAGCAAATGTGTGTCAAGAGTTAGCATTCAAGAATGATGTCAACTTAAACCGTGAACAAGTAAAATGGTGATGTTTCCTGCCTGAGGCCTATATAACCACACGACACCCACTCCTTGGACGTAAGGCAGCACAACCTTCCTAAAACATATGCTAAAATATAAGTTGAAATATATAATTAAAATCTACAATTTTAAAAGCAATGTGTTCTTTAATATTAAAAGCATCAAGAAAGCCAAACAGATATTTAAAATATAAAAAACACATGAAAAAGCTGCATATAAAAGCAACTGTGGATTTAAAAACATTGTCAAATTAAAATTATTTAAATGTTCTGAGTAGCAGATGAAACAATACTGTGCATAGCTGCCTGAAACAATATTGCCATTGGCACCCCTCTCACAAGTTCCAAGGAATAAACATGGTCAAATCCATCCACCTCAGCAGCCGCTGAAAGTGTGGAAGTCAATCCACAGATGACAAGCCAGGATCTAGAAATCCAGGAGCCACACATCCCATGAAGGCTTATAATATGTGTTTTGTAGCAGAAGCAATCGCACAGGGCAACTTTGCAAGTGAGTTTTCAACAGACCCACCAGCAGTTCTATGTTCATACATTCCAAAGCATACATCCAGGGCACAGTTGAAAGTGAATATCAGACAGCAGAACTAAGCATGGGCGGATTTTGCGGATTGGCAATCCGGGAACTTGCGTATTTACGGATTCGCAATCCGCGAAGATCCGCGAACTCTAGCGGATTTGCGGATTTTTCCGTTTTTTGTGTTGGCGCGTGTTCGCGCCGATTTTGGGACAAGTTCGCAATTGCGAACTTACTTTTCGGCTTGCAACGGCCGCGACTATGTTGGTTCTACGTCTGGTTTATCATCACAGGTTCACAGCACCCTCTGTTTCACCACTGCCACCCTCTGGGACACCCATGCCACCCTCTAGTACATCCTCACAGGCACCTATTAGGTTTATTTATTACTGTAGATTATGGTGGTTGAAAAAAGCTAGCACACCTGCCCTTCTTCAACTGCCATCAATTAATTTGTGTTTCATTAATGTGTCAGTAATTTTGAAAGTTCCAGTCTGGCTGGCACCTGCTTCCTTCCTTATCTGTAATTTGCTTTTTGTTGCAGTGAAATTTTTTTTTTACAGGACCTTTATGGTGCTATTCTATGAGCCTGCTGTTTGGGTCATAGCAGGGTCATAGAATTGTTGCAAACTCTGGAGGGGCCCATCAGGAAGCACTACCTTGAATGTTACTAATGTTAAGTTTGAACTTTTGCACCTGCTCATTGCTTTCATTTTAGCTAAAATCGTTTTTTTTGCAATTTCGCGCGTTATTTGGGGCGCGAATCCGTGCGAGATCGATTTCGGAAGCCGCGAATACGTGCGAATACAAAATTGTTTTTGTTGCGACGTGTATGTTCGCGTGATCTTGCGCGTGTTCGCGAGGCGCTTCTAGCTATTCGTTTGCCAAGTTACCCTTTCGGTCGTACACGGGCGCGGCCATCTTGTTGGCGTGACGTAATTCCGTTTCCGCCCGCTATGTGTAATCTCGCAAAGTGTGCTGCTCGCTAGTACAATTTCGCGCGTACTCGCAAGGAAAATCTCGCGCGAACTTACCCACGCGGTCGTGAACGGGCGCGGCCATCTTGTTTCTCATTCATTGCTATGGTTCTGGGCATGCTTTCTGTATCCTCTCTCAATCTCTGCCATCCTTTGCTTGTTTGAAGTTTTTTTGATCTAATTTTACTTATTATCTAACCCTCTATTTTTCTAGCTCTATATTTTTGTGTTTTCTGCAGCTTTTATTTACTTTTAAACTACTTTTTTAAACTCTTTTCTTTTCTTCTTCACTATTCTATTTCTTCTTTATCATTTAAGTTTATTTCTGCCCAGACCATGGTAAAGGGAGCCGGGAAGCACCCTGAGAAGGGGAAGGGTCCCGCACCCCGTGCCCGGCTCCCGTGCGGGCGTTTAAGGGGGGAGCAAGTGGTCCCGAGGGAGATCTTCAGCGCGGAGGAAGTGGCGGCACTGATCTTCCATGTCCAGCGCCGCCTCCCCAAGACGATCCTGGGAGGCGGCAAGATCGCGACCGGCTATGGCATCCGGGAGCGCCGCCAGCGGTGGGAGAAGGTGTGCCGGGCCATGTACAAGATCTCTGGGGTCCGGCGCACATATAACCAGGCCACCCACCGCTGGACCGATGTCATGGACCGGGAGCGGGACTTGCTGGACGCGCTCGGCGTAGAGGTCCCCGGGCTTGGTGAGTAGTAGTAGTAGTACATTTACTACTCTGTTTTATCCTGCTCTGTTATTTGCAAATCTTTGTTCTTTACCAAGAGCAATAATGCTGCCGATTACATTGAGGTAAATTATATTTCAAAATCTTCTATGCATTTCATTTTCAGGTGCACTGCTCTCCTTCTCAGTAGCCTTGCTTGCTACTATGCTTCTTTGTTTTGTATGTTGTGTTCAGAAGCATTTCATTGGCCTGAGAAATTATGTATGAGTGTACTGTAAAGAAAAGAACTGCGTAATGCTAGACAGTAAGGGTCATATTTTCAATTACCGGCGCATCCCTGCAAAGTAGCAGGGATGCGGCAGTAATTGTGTGCCATGCCACCACCACCCATTGGCCCAAAACGTCACAGAAGCCTTACGCATCTGTGCCGTAAAGGCAGCGCATTGCTGGAGTTGCGTGCCAACGATGGCGCAGCTCCAGCAATGCTCTGGGGTACCCTATCTCCCCAATGCTGCATCAAGCCGTACGTCGGCTTCAAGCGCGCAGGGTTTGAGTCATGCATCATTGTCCTAAAAATGACTGATTGACATCTTGTAGATTTCCCTCAGCCACTTTTAGGATTCGTTCCTGCGCAGGTACGCCCTCCCTTGCGCCGGAACGCCCCCTGATGGCGCAGGGCTTTACAACGTGATGCATCGCCCATATGCCCATATGTGTTTTTTTTTTTTAATATATACGCCGCACCAACACCATGGCGAGTCTTTTGTTCTGCCGCTGCGTCAGAAAAGGCACGCAACAATGGAGGAAAATCAGCCGCAACTTCCGCAAGGGACTTATAAATCAGCCCCAACAGACTGAAGTCCAGTCCTTCCTTTAGACAGTCACATGGCTATCAGAAGAAATAGTGGCGGTGGTGGCGGGTGGATTGATAGTTTGAGTATTCACTGATCTGCAAGCAGGATGGACTTTGTCTGTCACGTGTTGCGCACTACTGCCTGCAGTGCCAGGCCTAGGCAAACCTCTTTAGTAGTCTGTTTATTGAGTTACATAGGAACTTTCTAAGTCAACGTTCCGCAAATCAGGCAATACGAATAACGTAGTATACCACATGAGATAGATCCCGTGGAATAGTTGTCTATCTATTTGCTATTTTTCCAAAATATGTTGTTATTGTTCTTTTGAAATGTTTGATTTGGTTGAAAAATCTCATCCATGTTTTATGGTTTTTCTTTCTTTCATGTTGTACATCAGCTCCCCCCAAGGGCAAGAGGACACAGGAGGAGGGTGCTGAGGATGCAGGCCAGGATCGGGCAGGCGAGGGCTCCTTTGCTGGCCCCAGTAAGTTTACATTTTAATAAACAGTACCTATTTTTTCCTAGCGTTCCTCATTCGATTTTTTCTAAATCGTCTTTGATCTTCTTGTAGACTGGATATAAATTCTTATCCTGCCTCGAATATGACTCCCTGTGGTATTACTAGACTATTCTTATTAGTCTGTCTGAGTAGCTAACTAAGATTGGACATTTGGCAATTCCATTGGACTCCCATTATATTCAGCAATACCTCTATGCACTGTCTCCTTACTGACTAGATAGTGTGGCAGAGTCATTCAGCTCCCGAAGTCACCGATTATAGATCCCCAATGATCTCTAGATTATCGTACGCAGGACAAGAGAGTAGTACGGAGTCACAGCACAGTCAAGAAGTGTCAGAGGCACTCATGCTTGCAAAAATTCCAAAACCTTTAGCTCATCCACTCTAGTCTAGAGGAACAAAAACCACAGAGTCTATTTAAGTGTAAAAGCTTTATTAAAAGTAAACACATTTATTAAAATCTACTTTGTCATAAAACTATTTAACTGTAAACGGAAAAGTGGTTAGTGCTGACGATTAATTGGACACATTTCTTGTGGTCGAGCCGAACTCTCACCTAGTTTGAACTTGATCCTGGTCGTGTTCTTAGGACTCAGGAGTCAAGCTTCTGTCTGTTAGGAGAAAAAGTGGTGCGTGTTAAAAATCAAAAGCAAGCATTCATCAGTTGTGCATAAAAGTGCAGCAAGACAACAGCCTTCCCTGGAAAATGGGACATTTTTACTATGGAGTAGACAGTCACAAATTATTACATTGTATTCTGTTTTTTTAACATTTCTCCTAGACCAAATATTATATAGTAGTGAGTGGTGTATTCTAACTTTCTTAAATGTACTTTGTAGGTGTAACATCTGGTGACGGGGCCAGCGCGGAGGTGGCTGTGTTGGACTTGGACTCGGAGGCCTCTGGGGAGGAGGCGGCGTTAGAAGAGCTGGTGGCCGTTCCTGTGGGGGATCAAACGGTGGTGGCGGAAACAGGTAAGCTATATATTCCTTACTTATTGAGATTGAAGACTGCATAGTGTGCTTTCTGCACGGGTGTATTACAATTACAAATCAACCAGGTAGTAGCCTCCTCGAAATGTACTTCGACTTAGCTGTGAAGTTTTTGGTGAGAAGAATCCCAATAAGTTCTTAGACGAACGTGATGGATGGGATGAACGAAAAGCGAAAGAAGGGTGTAAGTAAGTGGGACGCGAACTTGTATGATGGCTGGCAAAGAAGAACGATATGTGTTTGCTTGGACCCAGAGGTGGCTGGGAAGGAAAGAATATGGTATGGTGCATGGCTGGGTCAATGATGAAGCAAGGATGGGTGGAAGGACAGCAGCCTGGGTGGGTGAAACAGAAACTGTATGTGTGCGTATACTTTGACTGAATGGATGCCTGGAGCATGGTATTCTCTGACTCTTACATAGCACATGTGTATCTAGAGAGAGTAGATGGTCGCCAGGTGAAGTAAGTGTTACCTTGAAGAGCATGTACCACCGCACCCGCACGTCCGTCCCAGTGCAGGGAAGGCAAGGAAAAGAAATTGTAAATGTGTCCAATACTACCATGAATAGTAGCAGTACTTTGTATTGCGTTTGCATTCACAGCATATATCTGGTTATTACGGTGGACACTCCGTACCTCTCTTAATAACTTTAGTTTACTTGTAGTACGTCATTCATGTGTGGGTGTATCACTGTTCACTCAATATTAAGCAAAGCACCTAAAGTCATCTCATCTGTCATTAAATACGTCCCATGTGAAGTGATAGATAATCAAATTAGTTAGCTTCTTCAGTTTCCTTTTCTAGTACTCATTTGCACTGTAGGGTGAAAGGTAAATTAATTAAGCAGTAGCCCTTGTAACAGAGTATTCTCAGTGCCACCCGTAATAGAAAAGTAATAGCTTCACCACCTGCATGTACTGGACCGGTACAGTAACGCAAGTCTGTCTCCATCATCATGGTGTGCAACTTTTTTTCTCGGGTGCAACTTCACTGTGCTGTGTCCATGTCATTCTGCCGGCTTGCATAAGATAACGTACCCATTTCCCTAAACAAGAGAGAAGAAGAAGAATAAGACTGGTGTACTGTCATAGTCGACTGTAATGGAAGTCCATAGTGGTCGTAGGATTAGTTCATTAAACTACCACTACTGTTAGAGCAAGGATGCAGAAGTGGAAGGTTACATAGATACTGTCCTCAATAGTTATGTACTGTGCTTTCAATTTGCTACTTGTACTCTGTGACCCAACTTTCGGCTCAATCACTTTGTGTTATTAATAAGGAGCATTGGTTACAGACTATGTCTTTCTTTCTTCATATAGTTGCTCCTTCCAAATCAACAACAAGGAGGGAGCAGGCTAGATTGGCCCGGCAACGGAGGCTGGAGGCCACAGTCGCCGAGTATCGGCGGCTGGTGGCCCTGGAGGAGGAGGAGGACACGCAGTCGAGCGGGGCAACATCTTCGACTGTGACCACTGCATCCTCCTCCGTGACTAAGCCAGCGGGACCGAGCCGGGCTAAGAAAGCCGACCGCCACCGCCAAGCAACCGAAATACCAGCTGCCCCCCACAGGAGCTGCAAGGAACGCCAACGCCGCCTACGAGTCCGCATGTCCAACCTGGAGCTGGAGGTCCTGAGGTATAAGACCTTGGTTAAGGGCCTCCGCTCCGAGCTTGCCACCCTCCGCAAGGAGTATGATGCCCATGCCGCATCATGCACCAGCACCAGCACCCTCCAGTAGTGGAGTGTCCCTTGCACTTTTTTTATAGACTTTTGGGGGGTGGGATTTGGGAGTTGGGATCGTTTTGGGACGTTTCAGAGACAATCGTTGGGGTTAGGGTGGGTGAGGGAGATTATTTTGTTAGGGATAAATAAATATATTTTTCAACTTTATCTGACCATACCTGTTTTTTACTGCTTTTCAGTCTGGTGGGTGGGGGGCGGGGGTGTAACAGTAACTTTGTTTTCCTGAACAGTCGTAGGACTTTAGTAGTACAACCGTCAATCTCTTGTCTACTCCGAAATAATACTCCATTATACTACCTCCCACCAAACGCTTATCTTACCTGTAATTTGTGTTAGAAATTAGGGCTAGGCCCAGGGCTGGCTCCAGGTGAAATGGGGATTAACGTTGTCATTCCTGGGCGGGTGACATTTCCTCATTGCGGTGGTACTAGTGGTGTGACACAGTGGCAGTTGCATGCCTATGGAAAAAAAGAAAACGAAACCTTGTTTGTACTCCTTACTGTAGCATTACAACGGTTACGGTACGATCGAGAAAATAGCAGGTGACAGTACACTAGAACAGTGCCATAATGTAGCCTAACAAATGGTAAAGTATTGCAAGTATAACTAGTACTTGCGTTGAATTTATTTGACATTGGCTACTACTACTAGAAGATATAGTACTGAAGCTGAGTAAGTCTAGAAGATATCCTCGTATTCCTTCACCAGCCTGTTGCTGCTATCACCTTATCCTCCCCAGCAAGTGTGTGGAATTATTGATGTCATTTTAGTCAGACATCAAGCAAAACAACACAGCCCGGGGGAAGAGGGTTAGGGTTTGTAAAATGGATGGGAATGGGGGTTTCTTTTTGGGTAGGTTTTGTTGAGAGAAGAAAAAAAAAGCAGAGCATGGACAAACAATAATTGAAGATACAGAGTTTACAGACAATCTTTGGTTACAAACTAAAGGTAAGCACATGCAGTCACACTCATAGAATAAAAGACAACAATGGATACTGTATCTGTATTGCGTATGTTGTTGGAGTTGTCCTGTTGAAATTGGTAAGTAAGTTGCATGCAGCAAACAATTCCTCTTATTGGCGGCACTCCTCCATTCCAGCTGACGCTTCGTCCATCAATGTGGTGGTGACCACTGACAGAAGAGACACCCTGTCCACTGCCTGCCTGGCGGATGTTGACTGAAACCCGGCCTGTAATTATTGAACGGAAAACAGGAAGTGCTATTACAATACCACTGATAAATAAATAAAAGGTATGTACGCTGTGTGGTTCAAAAAGTGACACTTTGATTTCCCTAATAGACAGTACAATATTTTTGAAATTGCGTGCTCTGTCTGAGTCACCTTTTTAAGGATCAATAAGTATGGCCAAAATATTATAGCGGATCTTTCCCCTCAAGGTGGGTGTACTACTGTGTTTTAGAACAAAATTTGACCTTCCCAGCAATGCTCCCACCAAGACCCTTACTAAAGCCAGTCGCAAAAATGTAGAAGAACCCAATCATATCTCCAAAAACGATGCCTAGCAGAAAAATGGTTACAAAACGTACTTTGAAAGTAACAGTAGACCCAAATACAGACCGTGGATTGTATTCAAACCACTTGCCTGCAAGCAAAAGTATCCATAGCCAGCATCGCTCCAACAGTGCTCTACAACAACAGAACCGCGTTGCAATAGAACCCCCCTAAACACATGCAATCCTGCTGCTAGGGCTAACCCTAACGAACCCTAACTTACAAAAAGTGCCAAAACTGGTGTTTCCTTATGGATTTTGTCCAACAAACTTCTAGCCGGTATTAGACCTTCCCAGGAATGCCCCAGCCAAGACCCGCCAACCCACCCGCAAAAAAACACGCGGCAACACCCCCAAACAGCGAAAAAGCTAAATCTCATACTTACAATATCTCTCGGCCTTCGGTCCAAAGTAACGCGCTGTGCAGCTAGGTCATCATCAATCATCATAACTCCTGTTTTCCACCACGGATTTCCTGAAAAGCAAATGCAATCAAGATTAGACTGTCGCAGCAGTGCTTCGACAGAGACCCCGGCCGCAACCCACCCACGAACAGCAGGAAGCCCCCCAAAACGCTACATTGAGCAAGATGTCTGAAGAAATGGCAAAAAAAAGGCTTTTCCTTAAGGATTTTGTCCAAAACACTTCTATCCGGCATTAGACCTTCCCGGGAATGCCCCAGCCAAGACCCGCCAACCCACCCGCAAAAAAACACGCGGCAACACCCCCAAACAGCGAAAAAGCTAAAATCTCATACTTGCAATATCTCTCGGCCTTCGGTCCAAAGTAACGCGCTGTGCAGCTAGGTCATCATCAATCATCATAACTCCTGTTTTCCACCACGGATTTCCTGAAAAGCAAATGCAATCAAGATTAGACTGTCGCAGCAGTGCTTCGACAGAGACCCCGGCCGCAACCCACCCACGAACAGCAGGAAGCCCCCCAAAACGCTACATTGAGCAAGATGTCTGAAGAAATGGCAAAAAAAAGGCTGTTCCTTATGGATTTTGTCCAAAACACTTGTATCCGGTATTAGACCTTCCCAGGAATGCCCCAGGCAAGACCCGCCAACCCACCCGCAGAAAAACCCCCGACACAACACCCCCAAACAGCGGAAAAGCTAAATCTCATACTTACAATGTCTCTCGGCCTTCGGTCCAAACGCGGCGCTGTGCAGCTAGGTCGTCATCATCATCAATCATCATAACTCCTGTTTTCCACCACGGATTTCCTGAAAAGCAAATGCAATCAAGATTAGACTGTCGCAGCAGTGCTTCGACAGACACCAAAAATTACACACAAACCCCCGGAACCCCGCCAAAGAGCACCTCAAAGGCAAGCAAGTCAGCAAAAACGGCAAGAAATTTCCACCTCATATTTGGTCCAAAACACTTTTGTCCATTATTAGAGCTTCACAGCAATGGGCCCAAAACCGTCAACTCACCCGCAAAGAAGTACAACACCCCCACAAGTGCTGAGTCTTTCTTCATTGTGCGTAATCCAGCACTCTGCTTGGAGGTGAAATCGCAGTCTGGAGGAGGAGGATAGAGGAGCATGTTCTTCAGAACTTGTGAACCTGAGGAATGTAGACTGCGGCACCTTCAAATCAATAAGCAAACAAGTGAAGACAGTTCTGATGATGGTCTTGTTTTTGGGATTAGGTGATTAAAGTTTGAATTAAATTAACTGTGCAAAACAAAGAAAGAGAGACACAAAGCACACAGGAATAAAAGTGAATAAGGACGAAAAAGAAAGTTCTTGATTGATTGTCTCATTTTCAGGGCTCGGTGTCAGGGAATAAGAACAAGATTTCGTCATCATACTCTGCGAATTCAGGCTGGATGAGGTCAGTGGCACCGAACAGAGAAAAAATCCCCTCATCTACGTTGCTGTCCTCCTCGTCTTCATGCGGCGTGCTTTCTCGTACTTTGTAATCTGGTGGTATGAGGTGCTGATTCATCTTGATCATTGTCAGCCGCTCCACATTTTTGGGCGAGAGGCGGCTCCGTTTGGGAGTTACAATGCCACCAGCAGCACTGAAAACACGTTCAGAAGACACACTTGCGAGTGGGCAAGACAAATAGTTTATAGCCAGGTTGTAGAGCTGTGGCCACAATTGTTTTTTGCCATGCCAATACTGCAATGGCTCCTCATTAAGAAAGACCACTGTTGAGTCATTCAGATAGTCCTGCACCATCGACTCAAGGTCATCAACTGTTCCTCCACTTTGCTTACTTTTTGCTGTGCTGGGTGTGACATTTTTTCGAGAACCATACCCCATCAAACTTAGCCAATCCTCCTCCCCAGCCACTGTTAGTGTTGTCATTGTGTGTGGTGCAGATGATCCAGTTGCCGGTGTCTTTAACGGCTGAGAGGTCACTTGTGCCCCAGCCACAGGTGCAGAAGTGGATTCTTGTGACTGCGGATGGCCTGCTGATGCTGATGCTGATGTACTGGCTTCTCCTTCAATAACCTGCCGTTCTTTTTCAAACCTCTTGGCTGACCAGGCTAACCAATGTTTGTACTTTTGAACATCTGCATCAGCGAAAGGAAAGAATGCGTTGTCTGCCAGCGCCTTTTTGTAGCGTGGATCCAGAATAGTAGCACAAATGTAATGCTGATCTGAGTTGATGTTTTTAAGACGTTCATCACCACGTAGGCGATGTAATAATTTCTCAGACAAAATGAAATGGGTTTTGTTTTTTTCATCTTTTTGAAACTCAGAAGAAACCGCCATCAGTTGGTGCTCCAGTATGCACAACAATGGGATAGCTTTTCCCAAATTACAGTCCTCCTGGCTGACTGCACGCGTGAAGAACTCAAAAGGACGAAGCATGTCTGTCAGGCTTTTAACTATGGCCCATTGCACCTTACTCATCCGCAGGTCCTCCTTCTGAGATGTAGCCTCTGTCAAGAAATAGTAATCGAGTACCGTATACTGCTCATACAGACGCTCAAGCATGTAGAAGGTTGAGTTCCAACGTGTTGCCACCTCCTGGATGAGTGCTTTCACTGGCATTCCACGTTCAAGTAGCAGTCTCCGCAGATGCTTCCGGGCCTTAAAAGAATGGCTGAAATGGTTGCACATTTTGCGGCAGGTGGCCATTGCCTCGAACGCTGGACTCTCTTTATCACTCAAGAATTTTTGAACTACCAGGTTGATACAGTGCGCCAAACACGGCACTCTAACATGGTCACCCTTCGACATGGCCTTAACTACATTGGCGCCATTATCCGTGGAAACATAACCAATCTTGCGTTTTAGGGGGGATAGCATTGTCAAGACCTTTTTGTTAAACTCTTCCAAAAGGTTTTCTGCTGTGTGACTTTTCTCCAAGCCAAACATGGCTAGTGTTGCATGTTTCCGAGCAGCTTTGAAAACTTGGTCCGGGTCAACACCTGCGTTTAGCTTTGCTATAACACCTGAAAAAGAGACCCAGTGTGCAGTGATGCACATGTAATCATCGCCTGGGCCACTGGTCCACATGTCTGTTGTCAGATGTATTGTGTGAACAGCACTCTTCTGCAAAGCTGCCCCAATCGCCTGCAGCACATCTTCATGTAGTGCTGGAACCGCAACTCGGGCAAAATAGAACCGGCTCGGAACCTTCCATTTAGGGCAGAGCGTTGCAACTAATTCAAGAAAACCTACCGCTTCTACAAAAGAAAAAGGTAGAAGGTCCACAGCTAGCATTTTAGCCAGCTTAGTGTTATACAGACGCGTCAGTGGGTGGTTGCGTTCATATGGCACGTCTGAAGTAAGCATTGTTCTAATGTTGGCCTGGACCAAGCATTTACGGGCTGATAATGACTTCGTTGACCCAATTTTGCTCGCTGGTGAACTTTTGTGCGTTGGTGTCTCACTCGCTCCAACACTCTTAGTGTGCCTCACATTGGGTGTGCTGCTGACAGGGGTACTGGGTGTAAGGGAAGTGTTTGACACGTCTTCTTCCTGCTCGTCAACATCAGATGAAACATCAACGTTTCCTTGATTTTGGCCTTTCTTGATCGCAGCTAGGTGCGCAAACCATTGGACAGCGTGCTTTCTCTCAAGATGACCACTCTGGCCGCCGGTACCATAGTTGGTACCTGACTTACCACGACTAACTGCAAGCTTACAAAGGGTACAAATGGCAAACTTTGGATTTTTGGGACAAACAGTAAAGAAGTCCCAAACTGGGGACTTGAAGTGTCTGTGGGACCTGGAGGAGGCGGCGATACTGGTGGTGGTGGTCATGAAGCTAATGCCAGATGAAGTGGAGGATCTGGATTGCCCAACTTTTGTACGTTTTCCACTTTCACCGCCACTAATTAAGGTCGAGGTTGACGCAGGTCTCTTCTTGCCAGAAAGAAATATGGAAGCGGGACGAGTTGGTGTACTACTTAACTCCAATGATTGTGGTGTTTCCACTGCCTCCTCATCGACAACATCATCATCATCATCATCACGCGCAGCAGCTCTTCGGGCTAGGGTCAAAATGTCTGTTTGCTGCATGCCCGCTGGGGCTGCAGTGACCTTTATGATGACTGGGTCGTCGTTGGCAGAGTCTTCATCAGCAGCAGTATCCGCCACTTCTTGTTGAGCCTCATCACACTCCATAAGTCTGAGACTTTGGACGAGCTTCCTTTTACGCTTAAGTACCTTTGTTGGATCATGGTGTGCCTCACTCTCAGACGGCTGTGGTGCTGGTTCCCAAGTTTGATCCGTATCATCAGAAGGAGGTGTGCTTGAAGAGGATGTAGACACCACCCTTGATCTCTTCCTTGCTAGGGTTGTGGAAGACAATGAAGGATCAGCAGGAGGAGTGGCTTCCTCAAATGATACCTCGCCTTGATTGTCGATTTCCTGATGTGCCCCTACTTCGGGAGGAACAACTATTGTGGGCACTTGTGACCCTCCATGCACCTCTGCTTGCGCATCTCCTTGCGCTGCCTCTCCTTCCACATGTACTTGGGCTTGTACTTGCACATGTGATTGTTGTTGCGGCTGTGGTTGTTCAACACTCGTCAGATGAGCTACAACAACCTGTGTTGATTGAGGGACATTGCTGCTGCTTTCTTGCGATGAGCCAACATCACTGGTCGATGGTGATTGAACAACTATACTGGCTGCCTCTGCAGCACTCAAGGGCTTGGACTTAAGTTGGCGTGGTGGTGGTGGTGGCACTGAGCCCAATGGAGCGGGGGTGCTGCTGCCAGCTTGGTCCCCAGCAGATCCCGCTGCTGCTGCTGCAGGCATACTTTTTTTTTTACTCCCAAAAAAAGGGGCGGGCGGCACACCAGTCTCCTTGGTAACTTGCTTCTTCTGCTCCTTACTGGCACCTTTCTTGCTAGAGGAGCTACGGGTTACTTTTTTTGGGGCCATCCTCTTCAGAGCAGGTCAGCAGGCAGCAGTTGCACGAGTTGCAGAGGGTTCTGTGTCCAGACGTGACGTCGCGTGACGTTATGCTGCACACACCGCTGCAGGACTTCTTCCTGGCACTGGTGGTTCTCTTGAGTCTTCTTGTGCACCTAAAAGCAATGGAAGACAGAGGAACATCAGTTCAGTTATACACCCCAAAAATTCGACAAAACACAGAAAAATGAGCACAATCCCATGCCATCCTTGATGTTTACATTGAAGACACCCCACAGAAAGACTACGGACATGCAAGTATGCAACACTCACTACCCCTGGGCATAATGGATGAAAAGTAGGCAAAATAAGTGCAGGCCTCAGACACTGCCTCTCCTCAAAATGGCCCCTTACACCCCAGGCACATGTTGCCTGTACCAGCCAGCACTCAAGATGGCCACCACCACCACCACCCACATGGCCAGTCCACATCAACAGTACACCCCCAAAAAACAGAAAAACAGCCAGAAATCACCACAATCCAACGCCATCCATGATGTTTACATTAAAGAGAGTGAGACCACACCACAGGCACACTCAGTCCATGCACCACCCACCACCCCTGGGCAAAAGGCCACACCAGCAGCCCCCAAAAACGACAAAAAACAATAAAATAAGCCCAATCCCAGCCCATCCATGGCCTCAATTATGTTTAAATTCAAGAAGACACCCCACAGAAAGACTAGGCCCATGCAACACTCACCACCCCGGGCAAAGGGCCCCACCAGCAGGCCCAAAAAAACGACAAAAAACAATAAAATCAGCACAATCCCAGCCCATCCATGGCCTCAATGGTGTTTAAATTCAAGAAGACACCCCTCAGAAACACTAGGCCCATGCAACACTCACTACCCCTGGGCATAATGGATGAAAAGTAGGCAAAATAAGTGCAGGCCTCAGACACTGCCTCTCCTCAAAATGGCCCCTTACACCCCAGGCACATGTTGCCTGTACCAGCCAGCACTCAAGATGGCCACCACCACCACCCACATGGCCAGTCCACATCAACAGTACACCCCCAAAAAACAGAAAAACAGCCAGAAATCACCACAATCCAACGCCATCCATGATGTTTACATTAAAGAGAGTGAGACCACACCACAGGCACACTCAGTCCATGCACCACCCACCACCCCTGGGCAAAAGGCCACACCAGCAGCCCCCCAAAAACGACAAAAAACAATAAAATAAGCCCAATCCCAGCCCATCCATGGCCTCAATTATGTTTAAATTCAAGAAGACACCCCACAGAAAGACTAGGCCCATGCAACACTCACCACCCCTGGGCAAAGGGCCCCACCAGCAGGCCCAAAAAAACGACAAAAAACAATAAAATCAGCACAATCCCAGCCCATCCATGGCCTCAATGGTGTTTAAATTCAAGAAGACACCCCTCAGAAACACTAGGCCCATGCAACACTCACTACCCCTGGGCATAATGGATGAAAAGTAGGCAAAATAAGTGCAGGCCTCAGACACTGCCTCTCCTCAAAATGGCCCCTTACACCCCAGGCACATGTTGCCTGTACCAGCCAGCACTCAAGATGGCCACCACCACCACCCACATGGCCAGTCCACATCAACAGTACACCCCCAAAAAACAGAAAAACAGCCAGAAATCACCACAATCCAACGCCATCCATGATGTTTACATTAAAGAGAGTGAGACCACACCACAGGCACACTCAGTCCATGCACCACCCACCACCCCTGGGCAAAAGGCCACACCAGCAGCCCCCCAAAAACGACAAAAAACAATAAAATAAGCCCAATCCCAGCCCATCCATGGCCTCAATTATGTTTAAATTCAAGAAGACACCCCACAGAAAGACTAGGCCCATGCAACACTCACCACCCCTGGGCAAAGGGCCCCACCAGCAGGCCCAAAAAAACGACAAAAAACAATAAAATCAGCACAATCCCAGCCCATCCATGGCCTCAATGGTGTTTAAATTCAAGAAGACACCCCTCAGAAACACTAGGCCCATGCAACACTCACTACCCCTGGGCATAATGGATGAAAAGTAGGCAAAATAAGTGCAGGCCTCAGACACTGCCTCTCCTCAAAATGGCCCCTTACACCCCAGGCACATGTTGCCTGTACCAGCCAGCACTCAAGATGGCCACCACCACCACCCACATGACCAGTCCACATCAACAGTACACCCCCAAAAAACAGAAAAACAGCCAGAAATCACCACAATCCAATGCCATCCATGATGTTTACATTAAAGAGAGTGAGACCACACCACAGGCACACTCAGTCCATGCACCACCACCCCTGGGCAAAAGGCCACACCAGCAGCCCCCCAAAAAAGACAAAAAACAATAAAATAAGCACAATCCCAGCCCATCCATGGCCTCAATTATGTTTACATTTAAGAAGACACCCCACAGAAAGACTAGGCCCATGCAACACTCACCACCCCTGGGCAAAGGGCCCCACCAGCAGTCCCAAAAAAAAGACAAAAATCAGCACAATCCCAGCCCATCCATGGCCTAAATGGTGTTTAAATTCAACAAAACAGTTGTATCATGCACCCCTAACCAACCCTGGTCCTACTGGATACTGTGGCTACCCACAATATAATTTATTTAATGTTCTGAAAAAGTTCCAAATTTTTACTTGCAGCAACTGTAATGCCCCAAACAAACTTACTTGTGAAAGTTGATTTCTAATCCAAAAGTGATCCAAAGACAGTCAAAAAGGCCTCAAATCCAAATATCCAGCAGCACCCACAAAAAGTAATCCTTCCAGCTCCAGATCCAAATGAAAGTGACCAGGAGATGGACAAAGCACTGGGAGGAGCCTGCTGGACAGGAACAGGAAGTTGGAGACTGTGGGGCACTTCCTTCCTCCCCCCCCCCCAAAATGGACTCCTTGCAAAAAAAAAAGGCCATGCAAATGTCAACCTGAGGAGTGATTCTGATAAAAATCATAATTTTCTGAAGGTTTATCCTGTTTGCTGGTGATTTTCTTGTGCGAAATTGCAAAATCTCTATTTCGCAAGTGCGAGATTGTTCCTTTCCGCCGCAACTACGTGTTCGCAATTGCGAACTCTCGCGAGGTGTGCTGTGCAAGGTGGCAAGCCGCGAGTACGTATTCGCGGGCGACAAACTCCCGCGGGAACACGCAGCAAGATCTAAAATGGCGCGTCACTCGCAAAGAAAAACAACTCGGCAAACGCTAATATGACGGAAAGTGAACGCCGTGCACCACGCCGCGCGCCGCAACCAAGCAAAAAATCCGCCGCGAGCGGATTCACGGATTTTCGACAAATTCGCGAGCGTTCGCGGATTGCGGATTTGCCGAAAATCCGAAAAATCCGCGAGCGGAGCGGATTTTACGCCCATGCTTAAGCAGAACACAGGCTGCACACAATGTAACTAGATAGGACGAAAGGACAAGAACCAGTTTGCATTTATTTAAAGTAAAGGTGCACCAAAATACTATATCGGGTCCAATTGTTTTTTTTTAAAAGTACTACTCCCGCAGTATTTGAGGCATTAAAATTGCTGCACACAAGTTCTCTGAAATGGTGTGGGAGATTAGTGCTTAGTAAAGATTGTATCTCAGAAGACCTTGCAACTTGTAGGTTAAACATCTAACGCACAGATGTTCAGGCAACTTCCATCTGAAACAAAAAGTCTTTCAGTCTGCTCAAAATATCAAAATTCACATTTGAGATTGGAATTAAAGGCCAGATTCTCACTTCCCTAACCTTGGTTGTTCAACATCCAATAACTCCCATTCAAAAGCAGTCTGAATGCCAGAATAATTACAGATGCCTGGTAACCCTTCAGATAACAGATTGTTTGTCTTTGATCCATTATATGCTCCATGAAGTATGCACTCCCTTCAATCTAATAAATGGCTTAACTGATCTTGCTGTCGGCACAGCTCTGTACCCCCATTTCTACACCTCTAAGTGAAAAGTAGGACCCATGCCTCATCTACAAATCTTTCCCCTAGCACTTTGTAGCTGCCTACACGATAGTGTTTTAAGCTTTTCTTAAGTGAAAGTTTGAATTTGGTAGAGAAATAAATGCAACTTTTTAGCCAATGAGCTGATGTTGACTCTGCTCCAGTGAATAGTAATTTCTCCAGTTTTTCAAGGTGTAACATCGTGTGTTTTGCATTTTTTGTGCCATGGTTTTCTGTTCTTTTGCCAAATTGTAAGGTAAGAATAGACTTGTGGCATTTAAATGCCAATTATCTTTTTTCTCACTATAGCTGTCTGTACTGCCATCAGTATCACTACTGTTGGTGCAACACGCATTTCTGCTTTAGAATATAAATGCAATTTATATGCAATTGGTACAGTGTCAACCTTGTTGAATGTAATGTGTGTTTTATGTGGTTCCCACAACTACAAGGATTACCAAGTTTGCTGTGTTTACACATGTGTGTAAGTGTTTTGCAGCTAGCATGTTATCTTGTACTGAACTCAAGATTTGTGTGTGTTGTGGTGTCCAATGTGTGTGTAAAAGTCTGGATGAATACATTCATAAAAGCGGTTTAACCCGTTGTACATAATCTGGTATGTGTGGTCTACCAAAGTTCAGGATTCCTAAAAGCGATTGTAGCCTTCTTATTGTAGTTGGTGGTTGTAAAAGCACACACTTCTCTAGAAAATGTGTTGCTGAGCTCATGCCTTGGTTTTACAGCTCGTATCCCAAGAACAAGACAGAGAGATAGGCAATTTTAGATTTTTTTAAGTTAAATTTGTAATCCAAGTAAGCAAATCCAAGGATTATGTGATCTACTCTTGCCAAGTGTGTTGCTAAGTCATCATTTGTTAAGTATATGTCATCGACATAGGACAATGCTTTGTCGTCAACTTCTTGTAACAGCTCTATTATATGGGCCGGGAAAAGTCTGGGGCTATTCTTATTAACTTGGAGCAATACACACAATTGTTTTTGAGAGCCGAGGGCAGTAAATGAAGTCTTATACCTGCTTTTAGGCACTATATTTTGATGTAAAACCTGTTTGATATGTCTAATGTGGTGTTGTGTTTTTGTGCACCATGTTGCATATTAGTGCTGCACCATGCACGTTATGTACTGCAAATGTGTGTGTAGCACTGTTCAACTGTTTATAGCTTAAGACTAAGCGCTATGGAGCCGATTCCGATTTCGGCCGGAAGGGCTCTGAACCATGTTTGGAGCCCTTCCGACCGAATCAGTCACAGCCGGCCGGATTCCTTTCCGACCGAGCCATTCCGATGGGCTCGGTCGGAAAGGAATCTGACTCGGATTTCCGGATTGCGGATGACAGGCTCTGTCCACAGTCCGGAAATCCTCCAGTACTCCCCTGGTTGCCTCTTTCTGACCGAGGGAGTACAATGGCAGCTTTTCACTGCCTTTTCGTGCCGATCTGTCCGGCACAAAAATGCAGTTGGATGACGGCCGTTGATCCCTGCATCTGATGGCAGGCACTTTGGGGGTGCCGTCACAGGGTGCAGGGATGTACTGCACCCCTGCTTTCTACATTGCAAGCATGCTTTCCGGTTGGAAAGCATGCTTGCATTGTAAGGTATACGAATGCGACCGAACCCTGTTCGGTCACATCGTACTAGCAGGATTGTAACCGATGACAGCAGGTCGGTCGGTTACAGCTCCTGCCCGATTTTGGACGGACTCAGGTCCATCCGACTTCGGAATAGGCCCATCAGTGTTAGCTGGTTTCATTACTGGAAACAAAGGAGTTTTCATTGGTGAGGTGCAACTTTCAATTACTCCCTGATATTCCAGTTTTGTGAGTATTTCTCTAACCTGTTTTTTGCCTTCACTTTTAATGGGGTGTTGAGGTTGCAGTTGTGTCTGATACTTATTGGTATTATGTGGTAAGGTGAACCGTCATCCCAATGCATATGATTGCTGTATAACGCTGGGGCTTCTGCAAGGGCCCACTCCTTGGCGTATGTATGTTTAAATGAATCTGGAACAAGGTAAGAAAAAGCTGGTAATCCTACTCTTTCCCCCAGTATGACATTTCTAACAAACCCAGGTGGCCAATTCAAGAGAATGCCATAGTCGACTGACAAGTGCTCCCAAAAGAGAACGTTTATAGTACCTGCTATATCCTCCTCAATTTGAAGTGGTAAATCATATAATTGACTTGGGACTCTTAGGGACATATTTACAATATTTTGGCATAGGGCAGAACTGCAAGCCTTCCAGCTGCGCTCCCCTATGTACAAAGAAAAAGGCAGGAAGGTGCTGTATCTACAAGATACTGTGTATTCCTGTCCTTTCTGCCAGCGCCGGCACACAAACGGCATCTGAGCTCCAACGCAGGCACCCTTGCACCATGGTGAAAGGATGTCTGTGTTATTGGCATGATTGGTTTTGTTAAGGAAGCAACACCTTCCTAAACAAAAACAATCAAAGAGGTGTTTTCCTCGTCCTATGTGTGGTGCAGAATGCAGCACATGTGGAAAGAAGCAAAAACAAGGAGAAATGCAAACATTTGTTATGCTGTGTTATTTTTGGCACCGTCCCAGATTTGCGCTAATGGGGCAGTGTCAAAACGATGGGTGTTTTATGGGAACACCCACAGCAACACCCATGGAACACCCCTTTCACACAGAATAGGTCATTGCCTTACTCCATATTTGCAAGGCCTTGTAAAGTCATGCAGAGTGCCTTTGCATGGCCTTCTACATATGGGCTGGCACATTGCGCCTCCAGAGCATAATAAAAACGTAAATATGCCCCCTAGTCTCCCTTCCGGTGTTTTCACCTGGACATAGTCACTCATTGCTACTGCTGTCAGACACTCCATAAGATTCTGGTGAACTATTGTGACTTTTGCCGCACTGTCTAGCAGAGTCAGAGCCCACTCCCCATTCAGAAGCAGAGTCCTCAAAATTTGTGGCATTTTTAATCTTTATCCAGCTACCTTCTTCTTTTTAAATTGAGGCTTTTAATATGGAAGGTGTTCTTCCTTTTTTATTTGGAAGTCAGAAGATCATTGTGAGTCCTGCTTTGGTTTCACATATTCCTCTGACCTGCACGCCGATAGTCCTCCTCTCTCAGAGTGTTTTTGGGATGATTCCTGAAAGTAACAAGAAGTATGTGTGTCAGTATACTGATACCTATAAGGCTGTTTAATTGTTTCATGGTTACACAAATTATAGAGCTTCTCAGAGGATTCCTGTTGATGAGATCCATCCTGTTGTTTAGTCTTTTCTTTATTTTTCATATTTTCCCAAGGTTTTTTGTTAGAAGACTCTGATGCCTGTTTCGAGTTATCTTTTTCAAAATTACCCTCTAGTTGTGGTTTATTAGGTCTGGCTCTCAAATTATCTTGACCCAGCATTACAGGAATAGTGAAAAAGAGGAATAATTCAACCATTATAATTATTGCAGTGATTATATGCATATACAAATATATATTTATACTCCTTCCTAGCGCTTCCTATCCTAATATGCATAGGGTGTGCGGTTCTGCCAGTATACAGCAGAGTGATCTAAATCCCCAGTTACCTTTAGGCATGTTTCATCTGGAAGTTCGTTCTTGTGCAAAGAAGGCTAACCTCCTTTTCAGGAATGTAACAGGATTCAGCAGAGCTGGAATTCCAGCATGGGGTGACCTCAACAGTGCCAGCAAAATACTCCTATGTCTAAATAAAGAAGTGATGTAGCTTTTATAATGATCATCACCTATGTTATGATGCCGAAGCTCTACTCTGGTCAGCATTATTGATGTTACCCTTGCAGAGATGTCGCCAAGTGAACAACAACAGGCAGCAACATTTGGTGCAATGAATTTAGTCCTAGTACAGAATGTTCAAGGAACAGATAATATGCCTATGAAGAAGTGTAAATATAGCAAATCCATTCTAGAGAATAGTATTTCATATGGGCACACAAGCAAATGTGTGTCAAGAGTTAGCATTCAAGAATGATGTCAACTTAAACCGTGAACAAGTAAAATGGTGGTGTTTCCTGCCTGAGGCCTATATAACCACACGACACCCACTCCTTGGACGTAAGGCAGCACAACCTTCCTAAAACATATGCTAAAATATAAGTTTAAATATAATAATTAAAATCTACAATTTTAAAAGCAATGTGTTCTTTAATATTAAAAGCATCAAGAAAGCCAAACAGATATTTAAAATATAAAAAACACATGAAAAAGCTGCATATAAAAGCAACTGTGGATTTAAAAACATTGTCAAATAAAAATTGTTTAAATGTTCTGAGTAGCAGATGAAACAATACTGTGCATAGCTGCCTGAAACAATATTTCCATTGGCACCCCTCTCACAAGTTCCAAGGAATAAACATGGTCAAATCCATCCACCTCAGCAGCCGCTGAAAGTGTGGCAGTCAATCCACAGATGACAAGCCAGGATCTAGAAATCCAGGAGCCACAGCATCCCATGAAGGCTCATAATATGTGTTTTGTAGCAGAAGCAATCGCACAGGGCAACTTTGCAAGTGAGTTTTCAACAGACCCACCAGCAGTTCTATGTTCATACATTCCAAAGCATACATCCAGGGCACAGTTGAAAGTGAATATCAGACAGCAGAACACAGGCTGCACACAATGTAACTAGATAGGACGAAAGGACAAGAACCAGTTATCATTTATTTAAAGTAAAGGTGTACCAAAATACTATATCGAGTCCAATTGTTTTTTTTAAAAGTACTACTCCGGCAGTATTTGAGGCATTAAAATTGCTGCACACAAGTTCTCTGAAATGGTGTGGGAGATTAGTGCTTAGTAAAGATTGTATCTCAGAAGACCTTGCAACTTGTAGGTTAAACATCTAACGTGCAGATGTTTAGGCAACTTCCATCTGAAACAAAAAGTCTTTCAGTCTGCTCAAAATATCAAAATTCACATTTGAGATTGGAATTTAAGGCCAGATTCTCACTTCCCTAACCTTGGTTGTTCAACATCAAATAACTCCCATTCAAAAGCAGTCTGAATGCCAGAAGAGTTACAGATGCCTGGTAACCCTTCAGATAACAGATTGTTTGTCTTTGATCCATTATATGCTCCATGAAGTATGCACTCCCTTCAATCTAATAAATGGCTTAACTGATCTTGCAGTCGGCACAGCTCAGTACCCCCATTTCTACACCTCTAAGTGAAAGGTAGGACTCATGCCTCATGTACAAATCTTTCCCCTAGCACTTTGTAGCTGCCTACACGATAGTGTTTTAAGCTTTTCTTAAAGTGAAAGTTTGAATTTGGTAGAGAAATAAATGCAACTTTTTAGCCAATGAGCTGATGTTGACTCTGCTCCAGTGAATAGTAATTTCTCCAGTTTTTCAATGTGTAACATCGTGTGTTTTGCATTTTTTGTGCCATGGTTTTCTGTTCTTTTGCCAAATTGTAAGGTAAGAATATACTTGTGGCATTTAAATGCCAATTATCTTTTTTCTCACTATAGCTGTCTGTACTGCCATCAGTATCACTACTGTTGGTGCAACACGCATTTCTGCTTTAGAATATAAATGCAATTTATATGCAATTGGTACAGTTTCAAGTTTCAAGTTTCAAGTTTATTAGTTTAGCACAGTTACTTAAAACTATTGCTGTACAAAGTCTACTTTAGCATGAATATAACATTTAGTTTTTAGCACATTTATCAAATAAAAACAAGGCTAAAAAGTAATTTACAAGGCTTAGTGGCCAATATGCTTATTGAGGAGCAGTATTATGGTTGCCTATGTTAGCGTTTTGCTATGCTTGGCCGGATAAAATAGTTAAGACAGAGGGTACTGGGCCAAGGGACGGAAAAAGTCTGTAATAAGTCTTTGAGGGGGAGGGGGAGGAAGCATGGCAACCAAGGGGGGTAATAAAAGATTGTCCAAAAGTCTCACAAATTTTCCAAACCTAGCAGGTGCTTGAATGTCAGTAGATGTAAAGCACAAGGCCGATGCCTCCCAGCACGTCCTGGCGCCCCATTTTAGGAACAAGGGTTTCAAAAGGGACCTCCTAGGGGCTGCTAGTGCCGGGCAGCAGCACAGGAGATGCAGCCATGATTCGGAGTGGTATTTACACAGCCTGCATGCTCCCCCCTCGCTTGTTGGGGCCCATTTATTAAAGGCCGTCGAGCGCAGGCCTAGAAGTCGCATAAACATTATGTTCTTCCTAGCCACTTTGCTTAAGTTTTCCTGGCAGTATGCTTGTGGACGCCCAAGAAGATACGAAGAGTTCAAGGGGAGCAGAATGGTTGATGCCTTTAGAGCCTGCAGATCCATGGACTGAGAAATAAGTTTGACTTGCTTATTGATGGTGCTTTTCCAGGCCGAGTATGGAATGGTGACTGAGGGGAGAGATGACTCGTCAATCTCTAACACTCTTATGGCCTTTATAATCTGGGTGTTCCAGGGATTGCCGGGGCTAGACAGGATTCCTTTTAGCTGGAATTTAAGAGTGTTATCACCTGCTTTTAGGGTCCTAATGAAGTATTTCAGGGTATCGGCCTCGCAGTAAAGAGATTGTCTTTGTAGGCCCAGCTCCAGTCGTAGTCTTGCCCGCTGAATAAAACTTGGCAGATGGAAAAGTTTTTTATAGATGGAGATTTGGGCGAGCTCAAGACTAGAGGAGCACGCTCCAGGAAAGGCCTGGTGTCCATAAGTTAATGCAGGAAGTAGAGTGTCTTTAGCCACCTTCAGGATGGCTTCTGCAGAGGGGCTGCTCAGAGTTTGGTTCAGCCGGGTCAGGGAGTATGTAATTGCACCTGCTCTCTTTTGCAGAGCGGCTAGGTGAGCTGTAGGCCTGGACGTCTCGTTGAACCAGACTCCCAAGTAATTATATTTTACTGTTGTATTAATCCTGGCGGGTCCGATGTTCCATGCCAGCCTTTTCTTGTTCTTACATCTGCCAAATACCAGTACCTTCGTCTTTGCCTGGTTGATTTTCAGGGCATTGGCGGAGTTATATGTATGAAGCATATTTAATGCCCGTTGGAGACCCGAATTTGCTTGGTCCATTATTACAATATCATCTGCATATTGTAATATGTGAAGAGGCTTTTTGGCGGGACCCAATTTTGGCGGGAGAAGATTACTATTCTCCAAGAATGTTCCGAGGTCGGCTGTGTAGAGATTGAACAGCAGTGGGGCGAGAACACAGCCTTGCTTTAGCCCGTCTTCGACGGCAATTCTTGAGGAAAGTGTCTTTGGGCTGGTTTTGATTCGCACCCACGTGTTCTTATGCAGAGAAATTAGTGCGCCTAGTAGGTCATGCGGGCTCCCCCATTTGTTCAGCTTCCTCCACAAGATGTTCCGAGACACTTTGTCAAAAGCCGCGCTGTAGTCTATAAAGCAGCAATAGAGTGGAAGATGTTTTTTTTGTGCAGCTTTTTGACTCAGAGCGGCTAGAGTAATGATGTTGTCTATTGTGGAGGCCGATGCCCGGAACCCAGTTTGGTAGTATGGTAGTATATTATTTTCTTCGACCCATTTTTCCAGCAACCGAAGGAGACATCAAGCGTATGCCTTTGCCTCCAGGTCTAATAAGGCAGTGAGGCTGTAGTTAGCCGGTGACGCAGGGTCACCTTTCTTGAATATGGGGCATAGAGTCGGACCTAACCAAGAGTCTGGGAGCTGGCCTGTCGCGAAAACGTTGTTAAATAGGGGAGTCAGAAGGTCAGCCCACTCTTCCGGGGCGCATTTAAATATCCCAGCTGGTAGACCGTTGGGCCCTGGAGCTCCGTCTTTTTTCATGGCTCGCAGATACTTGGTGACCTCGGCTGCAGTGGTCAGTTTGAAGGTTTCTATTTGAGTGGAAGCAGCACGATCTCTTAGTTCTATCTCCGCGGTGTCGCCAGAGTCGCTGCGATATAGATCGGACACGTACAGGGCCCAGGCTTCTTCACAGACTGCATTTCCTCTCGTCTTGTTGGTGGAGCGGAGTTTGTTCATATAGTTCCAAAACTGGGACTGACTTTTGCTCTTGAGAAGGGCAAAGATTTTTACCCACTCAGACTGTTCTTTGAGTCTCTTGGTCTCCCATAAGGATTTCTTGTAGGTCGTCCGCAGCAGTGCCACCTTTTTGGCGGAGTCCACAGTTCCAATCAGATTGTGCAGTCGGACGGCCTTCCTGAGGGTCTTTCTTTGGAAGGCTAGCAGTGGGTCATGGGTTTGCTTCAGGTGTGGCCCGAATGTTCTATGATGGAGCGCGGGCCCTGCCAGGAGATCCTGTAGCTTAGCGATGGAGTTATCCCACCGGTGGTGTGATTCTATCGGGGCAATGTGACTGAAGTTACGCGTTTCGCCCTTGAGCCAGGTTCCCACCTTGGCGGATCCCTGTGAGTCCCATTTGATTCTCCTAACCATAGTGTGCAATTCAGCTCGCGTTGAATGCCCCACCTCTGCCGTTTCGAGGGCGACTTGCACTTGCAGGTCCAGTGTGGCCACTATGGGGTTATGGTCACTCTCCAAACGGTAGGGAATTTCCATCCTGGCCAGACGATTACCCAGAAGCGGGGAAAGAAAGATGTAATCAATGGTAGAGATTCTCCTAAATGTTGGCAAGAAATTAGCATCCGGGAGCAGTTCCAGCGAGATTTGCTGGGCCGAGCGGAAATTATGGGTTGTTAGAAAAGTGATCATCGCTTCTTGCTCTTTGTTTTTCCTAGCTAAGAGGCCGTTGGATGCGAGGTCTTTGATGTTGAAGTCTCCTAGTAGCAGTACCTCCATGGCTGCAAATTCCGCTAGAAGGTCTTCCAGTTGTTTTATCATCAGGTCCGTTGCAGATGATTTTGCGGTTTTTGCTGTATTATGATAAATGTTAATTAGGAGGATAGAGCGTGCCCTGCCTGAAAAAGACAGACCGGTAATCAGAACCGTCTGCCCTGCCGTCAGGTTCCGAGTGATAGGTGTGGCCGTTAACTTGCACCTGTGGCTGATGAAAATGGAGAGGCCCCCTGAGGGTCTTCCATAAGAGTTGACTTTAGCGGCCGGTTGAAAAAGTTCATGATAGCCAAGGAGAGGCGATGGGGATAGAGACCAGGTCTCCTGAAAGCAGATTATGTCGCTTTTGTTCAGGAATTCAACGGCTGATTTTGAAGCTAGGGTTGACTTTAGCCCGCTCGTGTTCCAAGTTGTGATAGTTAGTTTGGAATCGGGCCAGTTGGTGTTCTTATTAGGAGGATCGCTGTGGCTGGGCAAAGTTGATTGATGACTCTGGGACTGAGTCTCCGTAGCGCATGTCGTTGACATGGGGGACAGGGCAATTCAATTTACAGCTTATCGTACGTTGGTTTTTATAGCATGCAATGTTTAGGAGATTGTCCGCTTTCGACGCTTCTGGAAGCCAGGCATGGGTTGCGCCCCGGGACCCCTTCAGTACGCTGGTAAGCTGTTTCGCGGGGGCCTGTGGGAGAAGGACGTGGGGGTATTTTTGTTGTGTGGGGACCCACGTTTCAATGCCCCAGTTTTCAAATTGGTTGGCTTCCTTAAAAATTGCATTCCTAATGGATTCCTGGGACCACGTTGTAATGGTGGCCTCTAAGTCCCCTCTCCCTGGTATTGTGGAGAACTTGACTGACGTAAGGTCTAAGGAGGTGACCCCGGCCAGTGCTGGAATGCAGTTGAACAGGCGGAGGAGATTGTGTCTGTTAAGAATATCATGTGGGCCCTTGTGCTCGTAGTGTGGACAAAATACTAGTTCTGCTCTCTTTTCCGGGCTCCTGGCTGTACCGGGTAAAGGAGCTATTGCCGACTGAAGTTGGAAGCGAGCTTCAGGTGGGTAAATAGACCTCCCCGATTGGCTTGTCATACCCGAGGCCTGTGGCACTTGAGGCAAAAAGTACCTTTGCGGCTGTAGGTGGAGGTCACAGCAGGCTTTAGTTAAGTCTTCTAATTGATGGGGCGCACTGCGGTCTGTGGCAATGCCCACTGTTTGGCTGTGAAGAACCGTGTTCGTGATTTCTGCCATTCTCTGGGGTTGAGGTGGACTATTCCGGTCTTCCATTATTGCTTCAGTGAGCTGTGCGGGGTTGTTCTGATTCCCAGCGCTGTAGTCTTTGGTACTTGTTCCTATAGATTTGTTTGGCAGTAATACATTTACTGTAGTTGAGGTGTGCACTTCTGAGGCTCTTGTGATCCCGGAGCTCCCCGGGGTTGATGACCCATGCTGTTCGCTGGTGCCCATTGAGCCAGCGGGGGACTTACTTTTCTTGTTGTGTTTTATTTCAGGTTTTACAGGTGGGTTGAAAATGGGGAAGTAGGGGAGACCCCTTGATTTATTAACTGGTAGACTGGGTGCCACTAACCCTTCATGCCCCGATCTCCTTTTCAATAAGCGTTGTTTTTTAGATTGTTTTTTTAGTTTTTTTCTTTCCCGCCTTGACAGTGAGGTTTTCGTTGGAGGCTTAGGAACGCTGTGAATCAGGTCCGTGTGGGTACTGTTGGGGCGGTCGGATCGCGTGGTTGAAACTTGCGTCAATGTGGTTTCGGTAAGATCCAAACCCGCTGAGAGCGGGCCGGGGCTGGTCCTTAATGAAAGGCTGGCCGAACTTTTAATAACTTTGTCGGCACAAGGGGGTGTATTTTTTCTCACAGGGCATGGGCCAGCTGGTGCGGCGGAGTGTAAAGGGTCTACAAGGATAGGTGAAGTTTGAAACTCTTGCATGAGCGTAGGCTGAGATGTTCCTTGTCTGCTGCTGTGGCACTCTACGCTGTTCAGGATTGCGCCCATGATTTCAGGGAGGGACGAGAGTTTGTTGATTATTGGGCTGCAGGGACAGGAACTCCGATTGCCCATTGTCCCCGCCAGGTCTTCGAGGGTGCGTATCCTGGAGCCCAGGTCCAACAATGTTGATGCCAAAGTTTGCATTAGATCGATCTGCAGCTCCATTTTCTGCGACTGCCATAGCGTAGCCTTGGCAATCGCGTCTTGTTTGGCATGGAGGTATGTCAGTGAGACCGAAATGGAGTTTATGGGGTCTGGCAGAGTGAACACGGATGATTCCTGGTCCTCTGGAGGGTTTCTGAAGAAGTTTGAGGAGGGACTGAAGCCTGGTGAGTGGGCGAGTGATTCCTCAATTCTACTTTCTAAGGAGGCCAGGAATCGGTTGGATAGTTTGTGAGATAATGAGAGGCCTTCGTTTTTTGGGCTCTTGTCTGAAGGTAGGGAGACATTCCGGCTAGTGGAAGGGGCCCCTGAGCATACAATTGGACTGGGTTGTAGTTGAGCCTTCAATGTTAAGTCTGCAATATAACAATTGTCAGTATGTTTAGATGGTGAAAACGGGGCACTACCATGGACTTGGGCTTCGACTTCTAGCTTAGCCGCGTTGTTTAAAATCGTGATGTCTGTAGATTCTGAGCTGAGGGCTGGTAAGGCTGTGTTTCCAGGTGCTGCAGAGAAGGCGGACAGTGAAAGAAGAGGGCTGTCATGAGTCGTGACAGCAACCTCCTGGGAGAGGATGAGCAGCTGATGTGTCTTGTGAAGTGACTCGTGGATTGTCTCGTGTGTGGTGGGAGGTCCGGGTGAGGGTAGAGAGGGTTTCTCCGGGGTTGAGTTTTTAACGTAGGCAGGTCCGGGGGAGCAGAGGTTATCCATCTTGGTGTCAGCTTTTAAGTCTGTATCCTGCTGAGATGATTGGATAGAGGAAAAGACCTTTTGGACAGGGGTTTTAGTAAAGAAGTCGCTAATCCGAGGTTGCAATTGCGCTTGCGATGATAGGCCGCCTGTATTTGACGTCTCGTCTTTGGGTGGGGGCGACTCCTGCTGGACCCCTCCAGGGGAGGCGGAGCGGAGGGTAGTACCTTTCCTCCGTGGGAGTCTTCTGAGTTGCTTGCGGTCTTCCATGGTAGGCCCCCCGAGGTGTTGATTGGCGGTTTAACAGGGGGGGGTGAAGGAGACTGCACTCCTCCTAACCTATCAAGAGAGGTAAGTGCACAGAGGTTTAGGAAGGGAGCCAGAGAATAGGAATCAGGGCAGGGCTTCACACCTGTTAACTGGTGGCCCCCCTCGTCCCCCCTCAGGCTTGGTGACTTAGTAGTGGCTTGGCGGCGGCTAGGTGATGGTGTGGCGACTCCCCTTGACACCAGGTCTTGCCCTTCCGGTTCGTCCTGCGGGTTTGTTCAGTGGGCGTTAGGCGTTAGGCTTGAAGCTTTGCTCCCTTTGGGCTGCTGGAGAGCGAGAAACAGGTGAGCAGAATGAGTGATGGAGCGTCGGGTAGGTGTTAGGCGGTAGGGTGATGACGGGTACTAGAGGGTGGTAGAAGGGTGGTAAGAGGGTGGTAGCAGGGTGGACTGGTAAGTGGCACACCTCAGCTCACCTCACCTCAGCTCACCTCTGCTGTCGAAGCCCGCATGCACCACGCACCTGCCTGGGCTCCCAGCAGTGCTCTGCTCTGTGTTCTCAATGTGCACGGGATACCACACCTCCTCCTCCTCCGCCTTGTGCCTACCTTACGCCTTCAATGCTCCTTCAAGTGCTCCTTCAAGTGCTCCTCACCTCAGAGACCTTTATGGTCTTCTGTGGTCTTTGAGATCCCTTGATCCTGTGAGCAGCTCTGCGCTGTGCTTACTTGCAGATAAGGCCAGGACCTGGCGCTGGACTGTGCCGAGGAAAGGAATCGTCCGTTTCTGCCTGCTGCCCGCCTTTCTCTTGGTGTTCTCAGCTCGCTTAGCAGGGGAGGCGCAGGCTCCCGCCGAGCCGTTTGCTCCGGTTCCCTCGGTTCCCTCGGTTCCCTCGGTGGCGGTACCTCAATGTAGCCGCTCTGGGTGAAGCTTTTGACCTGCCCCCGCTGTGTGGAAATTGCATGGGGGGGGGGGGCGGTAGCGGACCGGGGGCTATGGGCTGGGAATCGGATGCAGGCGCAGAATACCGAAACCGGTGATCCCAGACAAGTGCAACCGGCGTCCCCCTCGCACTCTCGCTGACTCAGGATCGGCGTGAAAACACGGACTGGCTGGTACAGTGTCAACGGATATATGACGGTACCACGCGTACTTTTACAACGCGTACCGTTACAACGCTACTTTTACCACGCAAGTCGTTACAACGACTTGCGTGGAGGGGAGCTGGATAGTAAATTTTTTTATTTACTATTCCAACTCCAGTCCCCGTGGACTCTAGGGAAAGGAGTTGGATAGTAAATTAATCTATTTACTATCCTGGAGCGCCCCCCAGCGCAAGTCGTTGTATCGACTTGCGTGGTAAAAGTAGCGTGGTAACAGTACCGCGTTGTTAAAAATGCGTGCTAACCGCTGTATACCAGTGTCAATCATTTGAATGTAATGGGTTTTTTATGTGGTACCCACAACTACAAGGATTACCAAGTTTGCTGTGTTTACACATGTGTGTAAGTGTTTTGCAGCTAGCATGTCATCTTGTACTGAACTCAAGATTTGTGTGTGTTGTGGTGTCCAATGTGTGTGTAAAAGTCTGGATGAATACATTCATAAAACGGTTTAACCCGTTGTACATAATCTGGTATGTGTGGTCTACCAAAGTTCAGGATTCCTAAAAGCGATTGTAGCCTTCTTATTGTAGTTGGTGGTTGTAAAAGCACACACTTCTCTAGAAAATGTGTTGCTGAGCTCATGCCTTGGTTTTATATCCCAAGAACAAGACAGAGAGATAGGCAATTTTAGATTTTTTTTAAGTTAAATTTGTAATCCAAGTAAGCAAATCCTAGGATTATGTGATCTACTCTTGCCAAGTGTGTTGCTAAGTCATCATTTGTTAAGTATATGTCTTTGACATAGGACAATGCTTTGTCGTCAACTTCTTGTAACAGCTCTATTATATGGGCCGGGAAAAGTCTGGGGCTATTCTTATTAACTTGGAGCAATACACACAATTGTTTTTGAGAGCCGAGGGCAGTAAATGAAGTCTTATACCTGCTTTTAGGCACTATATTTTGATGTAAAACCTGTCATAATGATGCCCCTACCTAAACTATATAGTCGACAGAGAGCATAGGGTGAATGCGGTCTGCCAGATCATTTGGAAGCCTTTCTCCCCATATACCTGTGCGTGTTGTGTCTGGAAGCCATCATTTTTGGTATAGTGAGAGACAGCAAGGCTGGAAATCAGTCACAGGCGAATGTCCAGGAAACTCCATGGAAGTTCTCCTCTGCCGATCCAAAGTTCAGAAGCTGTCTATATACTGAAAAAATGGTTCCATTCGCACTGTGCCTGATTTCTGTCGCTTAAGTTAATATTGTTTTTCTGAATCAAATCTGTCTCCTAACAAACAACAAAATGCAAGGGCAGCATGCTGCATGCTTGGACAGACTGCACAGTGAAATGATGAAATGCTTATGAAGAAATATGCGTTGCAAGCAGAACACTTTCTCAGTGCCTTATATAATTCATGGAAAAGCATGTTAAAAATCACTGTAAAAAATAGGTAAATTTTAAACATGTTAATCAAAAACAAAAGCTTATGTGCACAGACCTTATTGAAGTCCACAATACCCACTCCTTGGCCAAAGGGAGACTAATGATTCAAACTAAATATAAAGGCACATCTAAAAACTAAACTCAATATGTAAATAAGCCTAAAATTGCAAAAAGCATAATAAAAGCCAAACAATTTTTTTTAAATGTCAATCTAAAAAGCATAGCATTTATAAATGTGTAAAAGCAATTTATAAAAAAGGCGAATTAAAAATGCTGAGACCTCCAGAAATGTTCTAAATGTACTGAGAGTCATTAGAAACCAGGATGAAATCACCTTCAGCAGACGATATTCCCGTTGGGGCCCGGACTGCAATTTCCAAATAACAAACATGGTAATTTCCACCCCAATCAGAAAGCCTCTGATGGTGTGCCTGCTGGTAGTATAGCCACAGAAGAGGAGCCACAGAAGAGGAGCCGCAGAAGAGGAGCCAGGATTCGATAATCCAGGAGCAGGAGCATCCAATAAAGGCTCATAGTATTCACTCTGTAGCAATAGCAATCACATAAGACAGCACTGAAAATTAATCCTAAGTGGACACATTTGATGATCCATATCCGTAGATTGAACCGATTGCATTTTCAGACATATATGCAGAGCACACTCGAAAGTGCAGATTAAGCAAAGGAACACAGGCTGTACGCAATGTAACCATACAGGTCGATAGGACAAAGATCAGTTGTCATTCAGTTCTTGAAGCAAAGATGAGCCAAAGTACAGCATCATGCGTTAACCACAGAGTAGCACTTGTGGTAGTTCCATCAGCATTTGGCTGGTGGTGGAACATCCATTGCCGAGCAGTAAATATAGGACCAAAATCCCAGCAATCAGGAAATTTGCCAAAGATATCCCTCTAAATGTGCTAGAAATCATGTAGTGTATGAAAGATCAAATCACGTCAAAGACAGTCTGGAACATGCAAACAAAGTCAGACACAATCACTTTAGAAAAGTGTACAGAATTGGATGCATTAAATATGCGGTGCTCAAGCTCCCCAACGTTGTGGGAGGTTAGTACGTAGTAGTGACTGTATTTCAGAGGAAGATCTTGCAACTTGGAGATCAAACATCTCTCTTGGAGATGTAACTAACTTAGGTAAAGTTATAGGCTGAGGAAACACATTACTGCACCCACCACTTTAGTGTGGCAATTTTTTGATATATGCTAGGTGCTCCGAACCAGAAAGTTTGCCCTTTCAACTTTCAAATGGAGAGAAACTCCTTAAATGATTCAGCACAAAAAGTTCTTTGCTTCTTAACAGTTATGATTCAAATATTGATCCTTTTCACTGGTTAATGTGCTCAAGTAAAAAACGAACTATATATGAGACAGAATGCCGAATGGGATCTCAGCGCTAGGAGATATTTACGTCAAATCTTGAAAGGAAAGACTTGCTTAAAGCCCTGAAGAAGTCCATGAGGATGAAACACTTTGGCTACTGTTTTTTATGAAGAAATGAATAAAGAACATGCTTCAAACTAAATCTCATCATTTTCTTAGAATGTTTATGTAATGTATGTGCAGACTGGCACAGAATTTGCGGAATCACTGTTAAAAAGTAAAAAGGTTGATCAGTCAGGCTTCATGCCGGGTCAAAGCACTGCTCTCAATCTCTGTCGTCTGCATGGGGTGTTAGGAGGGACGGGCACTATTCATGAGGCTGCAGCTCTATTGTCACTTGATACCAAAATGGCATTCAACTATCGAATGACCCTACCTGTTCGCCATTTTGGAGCAAATAGGTTACAGCCCTAATTACATAAAATTGTTAAACTCCTCTATACAGACCCGAAAGCACAGATAGTAGTCAATTGCCAGTCATCCTGACAAATTCAATTGGGTAGGGGAACCCGGCAGGGCTGTCCCTTATCACCTCTCATTTTTGCCTTGGTTCAGGAATTGCTGGCGATATGGGTTAGAGGAGACCCCCTGTTACGAGGGTTAAAAGGGACAAAATGCCACGAGGACAGAATTTCCCTCTATGTGGACGATATGTAACTATATATCGCAGCCCCAACCACATCAATTCACCGTATCCTCCACATATTCTCAATTTTTGGCAAACACTCAGGCCATACCATAAACTGGAATAAATCCATAATATTTTTGATCTACGGTCCCATGCCAAGAATACCACTGGGGCGTGAGGTCCCCATGGTGACTGAGGGATTCCCATACCTAGGGATTTTTGTGACCCCAAACCCATTGATCTTCTACAATACCAATCTCCAGGGCCCTCTGACCCGCCTGAACACCGATGTATGACATTGGCAGCCCCTTCCCCTGACCCTGGTGGGACGAGCGGCCCTTTTTAAAATGCTAGCACTGCCTCATTTTCTGTATGCATTTAAGAATACCCCTTTCATGGTCCAAGACTCCTACTTCAATAATTGTGGGAGCGCAGTGCGGAATCTATTGTGGGATGGGAAGGCACCGCGCATCGCACTTCAGCAACTGACGAGGGGGTGGTATGATGGGGGGATAGCCCTGACGGACCTTAAACAATGCTACTGGGCGTCTCAACTGGTGGTAGTCAACAATGGGTCCATGGCCCACAAATCAAACCTAGATATCAGATGGATACATGGCTAAAGGGACAGGGTGGATACCATAGAGCCCTCTATACCAGCCCCAAACACCAACAACTCATAGGCAAAACGGCCCACACCAAAGACACCTGGCACCAAGTTAACAAAAAATTAGGCTCGTACAAGAGAATAACAAAAGCAACACCACTCTGGGAGTCGGAGCAGCTTGGGAGACTGAGTTCCTATCCTGGGTTTGACAAGTGGCTTAAATTGGCATCTCATCACTGGGGGATCTATGGGAAAAAGATGGATTGATCTAATTTGCCAAATTACAGACTGAATATCAAATGGCACAGTCTGGAACGTTTAGGTATTTACAAATCAGCCACACCATGAAGGCCATCATTCCAGGCAGGGGTCTCTTCCAGAGGCATCTCCATTAGAGGACAGGGTGTTACTAGACCTGATACCCAAGGAAGCGTTATCCCTAACTTATCAGAAATTAATCAATAGCCGACCCGACCTACTTTTACGGCAACAATGGGAAGCAGACGTGGGGGACCTAGAGGACGTGGTCTGGCAAGAAGCGTTGGCTCCCCCATATGATGCAGCCGTCCCCATGAGACTGAAATTGATCCAACTCAAAATCCTGCACAGAGCACCTGGAACTCTGGCAAAAATGGAAAAGCGAATAGATACAAATTGTCCCTGACAATGCTCCCAGAAGGGAACCTACTTCCACATGCTCTAGAATTGCACCACCATTTAACCCTTCTGGATGGGAGTCATATCCAGACTGGAGGATGTAGGAGGGAAAAAGCTCACCACCTCCCCACAATTTTGTATACTTAATATATGGGAGGTTACTGACCTAACCCACACTCAACAATCCTGGGTCTCCTTGGGGTTGACTTTCGCCAAAAGCAAGATTGCGCAAAAATTGGGGGTAGGAGAAATACCAGCAATGGAGATGTGTGAAGCTGACATGGACATATTCATGATAGCAGAAAAATACGTTTTAAAAAATAGAGGTTGCCCCAAAATAAGATTGTAAGTGGGCAGCATGGAATACATATAGGGGTGTGATCTGCATGTCTCCCACAGTCGAACTGCATAGGAGAGGGAGGGGACGACTGGGCCTCAAGGATGAAAGGGGAGGGCACAAAATGAAATGGAGACAACCCAGGACTGTAGAAGGCCAATGTAATGAACACCTTTGCTGTACTGGGAGATTTGGTATTTGACGTGCTGTAATGCTGAGCGCTTTTCTTTTTTTTTTTTACTGAAATAGAGTATAAAAAAAAAGTGAAAAGGTTTATGTGCTGGATTATTTTGAACTAAAATGAGACATATAT
This sequence comes from Lissotriton helveticus, assembly GCF_964261635.1. Lineage (NCBI taxonomy): Eukaryota > Metazoa > Chordata > Amphibia > Caudata > Salamandridae > Lissotriton > Lissotriton helveticus. The sequence goes on along the minus strand of NC_136067.1, from coordinate 1,539,741,122 downwards.
TGGTGGAAATTAGTGCTGAACCATTTGTATTGTAACTCTCTCTAGCAGATGTTAAAACAACCTTCTTCTGCAAAAATAAGACTTTTAGTCTGCTCAACTTATTAAAGTTCACATTAAAAATTGCTATTGAAAGTCAAACTGTAACTTCTCAGACTGCACAAGCCAGGAGGAAACAACACATTTCATGAAACAGGTCACAACCATAGAAACCGTCACCACATAGGGTCCTCCTGGTTTCGTCTTACAACAACCTTGGTCGTTCAGACCAAATAATGTCCATTTGAAAGTAAGCAGAATGCCGGGTGAATCAAGGCACCTGTGGCACATTTCATATAACATGCTAAGTTGGCCATCTATTCATTACAAGTGCCATAAACTGTGACCTTGTAAACGAGAAAATGTCCAAACAAAACTTTCGCATTCGTTTCCACTGATAAATACCTTAGTTTCTCCATTCCTACATATGAAATCAAAAGGCAGAATCCATGTCTCATGTAAAAAATGTCTCCCTTAATGCCTCGAATCTGCCTACTTGAAAAATTCTTCAAACAATATGTGAAATGAAACGTGTTGGTAGTGAAATCAACCCGTGGATTAACCAAGGGGAAGATGGTGTTTTGGCTATTGAAATTGGCAAATTCTCCAAATGTTCTATGTTCAACATTGTAAGTTGAGCCCTTTTTCACCATTTTTATTTGCGAGCATGTTAAATTATAAGGCAAAAATAAGCCAGTCACATTTAAGTATCTCCAAGGCATGCAACGAGTTTTTCAAATCTGCAACGCCAAGCTTAATTGTATAATTAATCTAAGCTGACTTTGCCCGTGTTGTAAGAGGGACATTTCACTCTGTATATCAATTGCTGAGGACACAATGTTTGTCAGAGAATACATCCTAGTTGATAGTGTAGTCATTCTGTTATAAACAACAGCCAATGTTTTTTCTAAAGTAGCACTATCAATTTCATGTATGAGCTCAGCAACTTCTGCAGGGAAACCCTCCAAAGTTCATAATAAATGGCATATAAAAAGTATTAATGATGTGGTGTTCTGGGACCTAACAAAAAATATTGTAAATCCATGTCATCAGAAAGGAGAGTTAAGTGCTCTTTCACTGCATCTTACGTGGAATGGTGTAACCATTGCTGGTATAACTATCCCATACTGTATGTAGTGACCACTCCAGAGTGTTGTGTCTGCACACAATGTGGGTCTGGTCTGTTTGTTTTGAAACCTTCCTTGTTGTTTAGAAAGTGTACATGACAACCATTAGTATCTAATGGCCACACTGGTCACACACTGGTATGTGAAGAATTGTATGTGCCATTCTTTATCATGTTATTCACTTTAATTTGTTTGTTTTTTTCAAACAAACTTTATTGGGGTTTTATTCTTCCACCACGTATCTCAGTTTAATTTGTAAAGTGTTGCCAATAATCAAAACATGCAATTAAGGGAATGTTTGGTGTTCTCATGTCTTTAATTTTGGCAAGGCCCAGACGTGTTGTTTGCTGCACTGTTTTGTTCAGGAAATGCCTCTATCTTGATAGCAGACAAGCTCTAAACAAAGCCTCACTGCTCTGCAATTGCCAAGGTTTAGATTCCCAAACTGATTTCAAATCAATATTGTCATTTCAAACATCATAACCTTGTACAGACAACTGGGAAATAAAGGAAGTTGAATAGATTAATCTAGTTTCAGACAGCATATTTTTCTTTGCCGGGGAAGGGGAAAGTTTAATGGATCTTTCTGCAGCCTTTGATTGTGCCTCTCACTCAAGGCTGTGGAAAACCATGGAGGAGATGGTATAGAGTCAAGGATTATAAGCTTTATAAGGCAACTCTACACAGACGCAAAGGCACAGGTCTGTTTTGACAGGAGGGGTGAGTGTTCAGGCAGCTTTAATGTCACTAGGTGGGTTAGGCAGGGCTGCTTTTTAGTCCCGTTTTTATTTTCCCTTCATATGACTCTATCTACCAGAGACACAGTAATGATAGGCTCTCGCCCCCACCCAGTCCTCTTATATGCAGATGATGCTGTACTAACCGCTAGAACTGGACGGGGATTGCAAGCCCTTGTAAATGATTAAATTATTTTCATGGTGGAGCTGGACTTAAGAGTAAACAGCATCAAAACGTACATTATGGTAACCAGGGCCGAACCAAAGATAAAACCCATCTTTTCTGCAGAAAGGCAAAAGTTGACCAAAATTTCTACCTTTTGCTACTTGGGGATACATTTTGATAGCAAGAACTTGTGGACCCAAATGATAGTCAACAAATGTGACCAATGGAGAAGGCCATAAACGGGCTCTGTTCACTTGCAAAGAAATTAGGTTTTAAAGCAATGAGGGAACTTCTTAACATCTTAACTTCTTAACATATATATAAGCAGGGTAGTGGCTGTTGCCTCATACGGTGCAGGGGTATGGGGAATGGGCAATATGCAAAATATGCAAAGAGCTGAGGACTAATTTTTTAAGTCCATCCTCTCCATTCCCCTCAGGACGTCACACTATGTAGCCCATGCAGAATCGAACATGCCGTTTAATTCTGAGAGACTGAAGATAGCCCCTATAATGCTTTGGCACTCGATTTGGTCAGATGAGGACACAGGCCTGAACAAATGTATACTTATTGATGCTACAAACCTAATTCACGTGATGAAAATCCCATGGTTGGGATATATTAAATCCGCATGTGAGCTGGTTGGTTTACCAAAACTCTTTCTTGACCCAGAAACTTGTAAATTGATTCGGAAAGTCCAGCTGCAACAACATCTCCAGTACAAGCTACTCGAAAAGAGAGAATTGGTGGAGGGAAAAACATTGGTATTGTCTTATAATATCTTGATCCCCAAGATGGTCTGAAATCATATTTAACAGTGGTTTGTAATGACCAGCAGAGATTCATCTTAACCCGATTTAGGGTAAATAAGCTCCCGTTGATATTTTTCCCAGATAATTGTCATTCTATGTCTGAGCTATCAATTATGCCCGTGTGATAATATGTCCTCAATAACTAACTTGCACATTATGTATTTTTGTAAAGTTTATTTAGTACAAAGGAGGAGATATATTATATCTATTTTTAAAACTCTCAGTTTTAGACAATGCAGGCCAGCTCTCTTATTTTTATTACAATTACAAACTCCACTAATTTGCTGTGCAATATCTTCCTATTTGTGGCTAGTCCTGAAAATAAGGAAAAGTATGCTGGGGGTTACAATGATGGAAAATCCAGTGTAAAGATTTTTTCTGGCCTATATAATGTATCATATATACTTTTAAGTGTTTTTTCTATTGTGTATTGTACTTTTATGTTACTGAAAAGTAACAAATAAAGGTAAATGACTCACTGACTGAATAGATTAATCTAGTTTCAGTCAGCATATTTTTCTTTGCCGGGGAAGGGGAACGTTTAATAATAAGATGCTGGGTCTATGGGACTGTTGCCAACAAACTATGCAAGCTTCTCCAGGTATGTTTTTGAGCTAACATACTGGTGATGTCAGACAATGTTACCATTTTGTGTAATTAAAAACTGCACGTGGAGTACTCGCTCTGTGTAAGTAATGGTGCACATAGTGATAATAGTAGAACATGACACCATAATTAGTTGTTCCACTAAACATATCTTCACTTTCGAATACAGTATAAAATTTTAGCTCAGAAAGCATAGAGCTAACAGTAATAACATCCCAATCACCAGATAGGCTGCCAGAAACTTGTAAATTGATTCGGAAAGTCCAGCTGAAACAACATCTCCAGTACAAGCTACTCAAAAAGAGAGAATTGGTGGAGGGAAAAAAACATTGGTATTGTCTTATAATACCTTGATCCCCAAGATGGTCTGAAATCATATTTAACAGTGGTTTGTAATGACCAGCAGAGATTCATCTTAACAGCGGCAACAGCAGGAAGAGGAAGTGCGGGGGTGCCACACTGTGAAGAAGCGAAGGTGAGGGATAGGGGCGGTAGCAGTGCAGCGCTACAAGGAAATAACAAAGCATCACAAATCAGATCTACACAGAACCATCAGAACCGAACCCACGAACCAGCATGTCTGACCTTAAAATGGTGGCCGCTAAAGACATCTGGAGGATCGAACTAATGTAGCTCCTTGCTGCCTATGATGCCGATTTGCACACAAAGGTTCTACATCCACGCCCAAATATCTCTCAACAATATGAACCATTTTTACCGCAATGAGACTAATTAAATTAGGAAAATATATCAGCAATTGAACCTCAACATGGCTGAAAGTGATAGGAAAACTGAAGTAAACATGGAGAAAGGACCCAAACACAAGAACTGATACAAACAAAGGCGAGTGAAAGAGGACATGTAAAACAATAGAAAGAGAAAAAAGGCTTAAGTTCTTATAGTGAAAGAGGTCATGTAAAACAATAGAAAGAGAAAAAGGCTTAAGTTCACAGAATTAACTAATAGGGCGGACATCTTGAAAAGACAACACAATGTAATTTAAAAACATAATAATTATAGTATAGTTACCTATGTTAGAGAGAGTACTATTTCACCATCACAAGAAATTGCAAGGATGTGGAACTAACATAGTAATCTAAGCTATAATATAGTTACTTACTTATGTTGGAGAGATTAATTAGACCCCCAGTCATAAGAAATTACCAGGAAAAAGGCAACCCAAATATTACGCAACTGCATATCACAAATACTACTCAATTGAATACCACAAATATGGAAGACAACTACCTTGAACCAATAAGTAGGAACGCCTATATCATAAAATACCCAAACTATCTTTCCAAGAATGAAGCCAAAAAATTCAAGCACAACCTCATGAGGAAAAACCCTGACACACTGATTTCTGGCACTTCAGTCTGCATGGATAAAGGAATTATCGCGAAAGACATGATATTCTATACCAGAAAAACGGCGAAATGGCGCAATACCATTACAAAGATGCTTAACATAAAATCCACAACTAATATCCCACATGGTACTAAAATTATGACCAGAGCATCACCAAGACTCAGAGCGGACCTCTGCATAACTATCTTCAAGACTGGAATAGTGATGATCCAAGCTTATAATAACGATTTGGAAACATTTGACAACATATTCTCATCCTTAAAAAGATCTGTAGAGAACCCAACTCCACTGCAACACCAGAATCTTATAGAAGACAACCATGGCCCAACTAACAATATCTCCACTACTAGCACAACAACTAGAGACCTCCAGGAACCTGAACAATTTACACAATTAAGAGAAACAAGACCTACACAACATCAGAGTCCTTTAGAAGACATCCCAGTCTCATCGGTCACTATCTCCACAATTAACACCCCAATTAAATACCTCCAGGAACCCGAACAAAGTAATCACCCAGGAGTCACAAAAGAAACAGAACTCAGGTTGTTGGAGAAGGAAGCAGAGGGAACACGTAATTCTAACAGCAACAACATCATTGGAACACAAAGCTTAGATAGAACCTCCGAAACAATTAACACCCCAACTAGAGACCTCCAGGAACCTGAACTAATTATTCCACCAGGAGTCATAAGCGGAACAGAAACTACGTGGGTTGGGAATGTCACAGAGAGAACTCGAAATGCAAACAGCAACAACAGCCTTAGAATGCAAAGCTTAGATAAAACTTCCAACAGTACAAACAATGCAGAAATAACAACCAATCTAAGGGAAACCTTAAGAAATCCCAGATGAAATGCTCTTAACGAAAAGGCGGGAACAAAAAATGTGACCATCGTAAGATACAGATAAGTAAGCACAATACCTCAACCAAGGTAATGAGAAAAATCATAGAGATACAAAAACAAATAAGCAACATGTCGCAGGAATTACTAAACACCCTGAAAGGCATAGAAAAACTTAGAGATATTACGAAAAACACTCATTCCGAAGTAGAACACATCCGAGAAATACTTCTTCTGAATACATCCAAAGTCAAGAGCAACAAAAGGGCGATGCCACTATCAAATAGACAAAACCGACCGGATAGGACTCAGAATTATTTAACGGAAGAAGAAATACTATTCCTACTCCGGGATTATGAACCTACGGACAACATTAGGGGGAGGAAATCAAAAGAGTACCGATAGACGCCAACAGAATACCCAAGAGAAATGAGAGGAAACACGATATCAACAACTTAAAACAAATCCAACTAATTACTGATTCACTAAACGAGAAGACAAACAGAACAGACAAGTCATTAAAATGCTTACTGCTCAACTGTCGATCTGCAGCTAAACATGCCTCTGACATAGCCGATACCATCATCAACCAGGAAATAGACATAGCAGTACTTACCGAAACTTGGCTATCTGAATCCTCGTCCCCAGTCTTGGACCTTCTGGTGCCCCCGCATTATAACATAATGAGACTTGATAGACCCAAAAAAACAGGAGGGGGTATATCCTGTATCCACAGATCGGACATACAAGTTGGACAATTCCAATCTGACCCTCTTGAATCATGTGAATACCTAGGGCTCAATATAAGATCGGCTAATAAACAGAAATGCAACCTACATGCCTTGTATCACCCTCCGGGAAATAATATAAACTTCATTGACCAACTAATGGAGATCATCACAGCTAACGCTAACACCGTCACTAACAATATATTTCTAGGTGATTTCAATCTACACTGGAACAACATCAATGACAAACAGGTCAACGCGTTTAAAGACTTTTTAACTGAACTAAACCTATCCCAAGCATGCCTACAACCAACACACTCGAAAGGAGCAACATTGGACTGGATTATCTCTAAAAATGATAACATATCAATCCTCGCAATAGAGCCATGCGACTGGTCAGATCACAATGCCATAACCTTCCTAAAACCCACACAGGAGAAGATAAAAACTACTCATCCTAGCAAAATAAAAAGATGGATGTGAGATACCAGAGACTCGAATATGGATCTACTAATTGAAAGTTGCAAGAAAGACCTAAAACTACCTGACAACATGCAAAATGAAAACGATCTAACAAACCACTACACTACATCAGTAACGAAAATAGTCAACACCACTATTCCGCTTAAATTGAAAAGGGTTACAGAGAAGATTAAAAACCCACGGTGCAATGGATTATTGAATGAAGAAAGGCGAAAACTGAGATGATGGAGACAACACCCATCATCCCCTGAGCTGATTTCCCTCAGAAAAATCAGAAAGGAATATAACAAAAAGATCCTCAACTCAAAAAAGGAATTTATCAGAACAGAACTGGATAATACCAAAAACAGACCAAGGAAACTGTTTGAGATCATAAAACAACAATCAAACAAGCTAGCAAAAACTAACCAAGAAGTCACCAAAACGCAACTAAGCTGCGAAGAATTCTCTACCTTTTTCTCCAACAAAGCCAACAAGCTAGAAGGTGAACTCAGGACCGCAGCAGCTAACCCTGACTACATTACACCATCCTCACAACATACTTCAAATTATGCGAATAAGGCGATAAAAAAAAATAAGGCACATTGGGACACATTCAAATTATTGGACCAGAACGAGATTGCTAAAACGCTATCAGACACCAAACCCAACAATCACTATAACGACCTATTACCATCAAAATGCCTGAAAGAAATCAGCCATATCGTGATTCCAATATGGACAGAAATTATAAACGCCTCTCTTTCCCAGGGGATCCTTCCAGAATGACTTAAGACAGGGCAAGTAGTTCCAATCATCAAAAAACCTACTGCTGACCCAGCAGATCCAAATAACTATCGCCCAGTGACCAACATCCCTTTCCTTGCCAAATTAACAGAAAAATGTGTACAGAACCAGTTGAGCCAGCACATCGAAAATTTCTCACTGCTGGATGACTGCCAATCGGGATTCAGAACAGGTCACAATACAGAAACAGCAATACTTCACATTGTCGTTGATGCACTTCAGGCACTAGACCACAATCAATCCTGTCTACTCATCCTCCTAGACCTGTCTTCCGCATTTGATACAGTTAACCACGAAAAATTACTGAACCGACTTCACAACAGAATGGGTATATCAGGTAATGTACTGAAATGGTTTGAATCATTCTTACAGAACAGAACTCAGAGATTCCTGGTAAACAATTCACTCTCATCTTCATGCCCAAACACTATTGGAGTTCCCCAAGGATCTACTTTATCTCCCTCACTATTTAACCTGTACATCGAATCCCTTACAGAAATTCTACGAAATTCCAAAATTTCTTATCACATGTACGCAGACGACACGCAGATATATATCAAAATCTCGTCCCTGAAAGACATCACCTTAATGAATGAGTCCCTCAAAATGTCTCTAAAATGGCTAACCATCAATCATCTCAAGCTTAACGCAAATAAAACAGAATTCTTACTTATCTATCCACAAAAGAATCAATCAGAAGTGAAGAAATGTTCCAAAATGATCACAGCGTTAAGTTGCACCCCCACTCTAGTTGACCCGGCGAAATCACTGGGAATCACACTAGATGAGAACCTAGACAAGAAATCCCACATTAAATTAATGGCAAGAAACGCCCGTTTCCATCTGAACTACCTAAGAAAAATGAAATCATTTTAAACGGAGACGGATCTAAAACTAGCAGTGCAATCATTCAATCAATCAATCAATTATTGGTTAACTCGAGGATTGAATATGGGTGTACAACGCTAGCAGGACTACCAAAAATCTCCACAGCACCATTAAAAGCATGCCTCAATGCAGCGGCAAGACTTATTACAGGAACGAGGAAATTTGATCATATCTCCCCTCACCTGAAAGCTTTAAAATGGCTACCTTACGAAGCCAGAATACAGCTAAAAATGGCATGTATCACCCATAAAGTGATTCACTACAACACACCGAGATACCTCGCCCAGAAAATATAAATTTCAGGAGGAAACAGACCTGCCCGCAGTGCCAAAGATCTGGTGCTGAGACCACCTATCTTCAGAAAGAAAAAAACCTATGAGAGAGCGTTCTCAGGAGCGGCCCCCAGAATCTGGAACTCTCTTCCCCCGAGCATCAGAAAAATTATAAACACTGCAACATTTAAGAGGGAAGCTACCAAAACCACCAGCTAAAACCTGACATTGAGCTGACTGTTAGATCACAACTCAGGAAAAATCATGGAATATCACCAACGATATGATAACACCAGCGATTGAGATGATGCCAATCATGGGACTGGAGAAGATAGAGACCTAAAGAAATATAATTAGTCCCCAACCTACCTCAGTGCATTATATACTAGTGTTTATACAGATACCGGTCCTTACGTATTTTAATTGTTACATTATCGTCCTAAATCGTACGGTATGGTATTCTTCCTAACTAATTACCTTTTAGTCTTATTGTATATTGTATTATTGTATATTATATATTATATATTATATATGTTTGTGTTGTCATATTGTATAGGTGTGTGTTTTTAACCTACTCCATATGTTGTTAAGCGCTCTGATACCCATGGGTCATGTTCGCGCTATGTAAAACTGTTCAATAAAGAAATAAATAAATAAATAATACCCGATTTAGGGTAAATAAGCTCCAGTTGATGATATTTTTCCCAGATAATTGTCATTCTATGTCTGAGTTATCAATTATGCCCATGTGATAATATGTCCTCAATAACTAACTTGCACATTATGTATTTTTGTAAATTTTATTTAGTACAAAGGAGATATATTATATCTATTTTTAAAACTCTCAATTTTAGACAATGCAGGCCAGCTCTCTTATTTTTATTACAATTACAAACTCCACTCATTTGCTGTGCAATATCTTCCTATTTGTGGCTAGTCCTGAAAATAAGGAAAAGTATGCAAGGGGTTACAATGATGGAAAATCCAGTGTAAAGATTTTTTCTGGCCTATATAATGTATCATATATACTTTTAAGTCTTTTATTCTATTTTGTATTGTACTTTTATGTTACTGAAAAGTAACAAATAATGTTAAATGACTCACTGACTGAATAGATTAATCTAGTTTCAGTCAGCATATTTTTCTTTGCCGGGGAAGGGAACGTTTAATAATAAGATGCTGGGTCTATGGGACTGTTGCCAACAAACTATGCAAGCTTCTCCAGGTATGTTTTTGAGCTAACATACTGGTGATGTCAGACAATGTTACCATTTTGTGTAATTAAAAAGTGCATGTGGAGTACTCGCTCTGTGTAAGTAATGGTGCACATATTGATAATAGTAGAACATGACACCATAATTAGTTGTTCCACTATACATATCTTCATTTTCATATACAGTATAATATTTTAGCTCAGAAAGCATAGAGCTAACAGTAAAGCACCAGATAGGCTGCCAGGAATAATTACATCAGTAATGGCTGTTTTAAAGACATACAGGATCTGTAAAGTATTTTCCAGACCAAAAATATCAAATAGGACCTGATCCCAAACAATGCCATTAGAGATGGGAAATGCAGAAATGATCACAAGAGACTGGTCTTTGCACTGTGTGTGATGAAGAATGAGGCTTCAATTCCCCTATTACCAGTTCGACATCAGAGCGTTAAGGGAGATAATGTCTATTCAGGAGCAAAAAGAAAACTGTCGCAAATCCAATCCAAATGAAAAGTAAATTAAATGAAATGGCAATCCGAATAATTCATGGGGATATAAGAGGGAAAAACATAGATTCATTTGGATTCCAAAGTGTCAATCTCATAATCAATGAGGAATGAATCACTTGTGTCAACAATCCAGAGCCTCAAAGAAATTGTATCCCTCAACCACACTTTCACAGTATCACTTGTGTCAACAATGTAGATTCTCAAGGAAATTGTATCAGAAACCCTCAACCACACTTTCACAGTACTCAGTATATGTTTTTTCTCCACTTGTGTGGTAAGGTGGAAAGTGTTCGGTTCTCTAAGTGATTAACCAACCTCCACCAGGAGGGAGACTGTCTAGGTGGTCACAGTCATAAAAAGTGATTAAAGCTATCTCCTATCCTGTAAAGGGCATTTATTTGTCAAGAGAGGGATATGATTAAAAGAAATGGTGGTGCTTAAGTGGATTAGTTACTGGTCAACAGCACCTCGTGAAAGGTTGACATGTTTCAGCCAAAAATTGCTCATACGAGTCAGGTGGCCTTCATCAGGACCAAAGTATGAGTGGGTGGCATTACATCCAGAACACCCATGAAGTGGTTAGGGTGAGGAGTTTCACTTACCCTTCTTCGTCAGTGAGCATAATAGCTCATAACTTATTGTCTTGAACTTTGCCCATAATCACATTAATTGTAATTGGGCTAATTCAAGGCACCGTTAAATGTGGCTGTGCAGCTTGAACAGCCCTCACTGGGCTTGATGTCATTGTTTGCAAAAAGAACTATGTTAAATGTCTGTATAGTCTAACTAGACCTGTGTAAAGAGCTTGAATCTCTGTTGCTGTGAATGGCAATAACTGTGGATTTGGTGTGTATCCAGCTAAGACTTGCCATGTTGCCCCATCATTGCTGAGGGGACCCAGTCTCACATTTACTAGTGGATGTAGTAAGGTGCATTAGAACCAATTTTTATATTCCTGAAATGCTAATGGTATTTCTAATCTTCATAAGCTCTGTATTGGCCTGGTATGCCTGTTTCTGTGTATGTATGAAATGCTCTGGTGTTTGCATATGCTGCAGGAATGAGGTACTGGGTTTTTAAGAACCGGCACAGACCCGGCAACCCAGCGGTGTCAGGGTACACCCAGAGACCTCGGGTTCTTCCTGATTCAGACCACAGAAACTCAGAGTCTTCTAGGTGAAGTCAAGGATCGATTTTATTGGCTGCAACCAAGGTAACAAGTGTCCTAGAAGTACAACACACGGGAAGTATATTCTCAGGAGACTGCTCGAATTTACAAAGTCAGGCTTCTCTTTTTATACAGAATATTCAGCTTCAGGCAAACATTCTTCGAATTTGCAGTATATCATTTACAGTTCTTGGTTACAAAGGAAAAGCAGAGTCATGATGACATGTACATATTTCACGTTGTGCTGCCCTCAACAAATCACCCGGCAAGGCCCAACATTTCATCAGATATTGGCGGACCCCCAATAAAACAGGCACCTCCCCACCATAAAGCAAGTGAAGCAAAAGGAGCAGAGACAGATGTGAGCAAGATACGGCAGGTGTGTGCGCTGAAATGGTTTTATGGCTTGTGGAGCCTTGATGCTATCTTGTTCGGCCACTGGGAGGGGAACTGACCTAACAAGTTCAGCCTGGGGCAATGGTTCCAACTTGCACAGGTCATAGGAAAGTCGATTAAGGAGTACGTGTCCTTGTGGAATTGAATTCAGCTGGATTAAGGCCTATGTAAAGGGCAACACATAAGATGGCTGCCGTATATAAAATGGAAGCCAAGAGTTCAGAGCGCAAGTGACGATTTCGAGGTGAAATCATCACTCGAATATGCTGAAAATATTTGTACATGGTGTGCTCGTCATTCTCGGTCTTTTGATACCAAATTCGTCATGTTTCGACGAAGTTTAATTCTTGAGTCCAGAATGATTACACTGGTCCAGAATTTTCAGAACCACAGGTCCAGAATTTTCAGAACCACAAACCCTCTTTTTGCCCTTACATAGGCAATTAATCTGTTCTCATGCTAATCTGAGTCCAGATCTATATTCCTAAAGTCATTGAGATGTTGCTGTAACATCATTCTAGTACTCAGTTCATCTCTTGATACAGGCTTCCTTACACATGATGTGACACAAAGGCCACATATTGCAGGAGCACACTGCACGCATAGACAGAACAGAAAAAGAATGGCTAAGACCATCCCAATGACCATCAGAACTTTCCATCCCCAGGCGGATATCAGTTCCCAGAACCATCCCATTAACGACCAATCTCCTTTATCCACATGAATAGATTCGGAAATCTTATGTAGTTTGGAGATGGCCTGGTACACCGTTGGAGCGTTATCTGGGATGAAAACACAGCAACTCGATTGGATCAATCTGCATACCCCACCTCGGTCTGCAAGTATGACATCTAACGCGACCCTGTTCTGAAGGGTCATAAGTCGATTCGACTGGAGCTCAGCAGTCAAGTTACTAAGGGCACCAGCAGTTTCAATCACGGTGGACTCAACTACCCTTGTTAATTGCCTTATGTTTCTGCTGTTAGCCATGGATCCCCAGAACGGCAGAAAACCCTTTGCAAAGTCCCCAAATTCTTGACCTGCAGTGTCTTCTGTACTCAGGACACCTCTAACTATCCTTGTCCTGTGGTAATCTGCCGCTGCTGTGTAGGTGGGGGGCAACAGAAATGAAACAAAACATGAGCCCGAAAAGTCAGGGGGCAACCATGTATAGGCTCTATCATGGCAGATGAAATAAGTACCCTTAGCTGCTAAAAACGCAGGGGAAGTCTGGGCTGCAAAAACATACGTTTTAGTGTAGATACTCTTCCCTAACTGAGCCCTGGGATTCGTGCCATTACCATGCAGACACAGATGACCCTGATGGGGTACAATCCAAATCGGGGACGATCTTTTAGCTTGCTGTTTCTCACTCAGAGTAGCTCCATATCCAGTCATGTTCCATCCTATGTATACTAGTGTCTCATCTCTCGGGATAGTCTCGTAAGAAATACCTTCCTTAATCATGTCTACTATACCCTTGACTAGAGCACTTTTTCTAGGATTGTCTGTTACAGAACGTAGGGGGTAGATTTCGTGGGCATATATGAACATTGTCCTATATGCCCATACAGAACGATTGTGACTAAATGGCAGGACCAGATAAGGGATACCTTTATCTGTTGTGTGAGGCATAAGACCGCACACCCAACAGTTAGTTGTGTTCATTACAAGTTGGTGTTGGTGCAAGAGCTGAACAAAGGAGTTATTAATGAACTCCAATCTCCTATTGGATTCATGGTCAGGAAGAGGGTGGAAAGAATGAAAGGAAACAGTAGGAGGAGGTATGGGTGATGCAGTGTGTGCAAATGTTACACGAAAAGAGAATAAAACATAACTTATTAAAAATATCATTACACTGAATAGCATAAAAATACACAATATTATAAAACTTTTCTTTGTCAACACGTCACATAATTTGCGTTTAAAGTTCGTTGGTTTGGCAGGTCTCTCCACATCGGGAAACTCCATCCTCTCTAAAGTGCTGCCCGCGGTGGGAGGTTGCCTCTGCTAAGGGATGCTTCTGTCAATCTAGGGCAACTCCCTTGGACCAACCAGAACTACCGACCTAACGTCGTCAGCTGCACCCCAAAGACTTTAATCAACCGCGGCCCTAGCAGCGGAACCAGGATGGCGGTTCGAAAAACAAAAATAAGCAAGTTTCTTGGATGGGAGAGCTGCACTTTAAAAAAAAATGGTGTTTGGAAGGAAAAAGAATAGTTTATTAGTCCATGGGTCTCGGTCTCAAATTGCAAAAGAAATCGTTTTTATTAGTTTGTTTTCCTTGGTCTCAAATTATACCGTTGTCTTCCAGGTACTGTTTGATCCTGGAACAAAAGTTCAGGCTCTGTAGTGTTCAATCGCTTGGATGGTGGCACGGCTTTGTGCGAAATGTTCTCATTTTCTCGTTCAGAGTCAGTTCTTTTTACCCGTGCATTACTGAAAGGTATGACATGTGGCACGGTATCAGGTTCTGGGTCAGCGACACCCTTCTGGACCCACTGGTCATAAGGCAGAGGAAAAGGGATTTTCTTACAATGGATCCCGTGGACCCAGTTGGCCTTCCCCTCCACCCGAACGGCTGATCTTGTGGAAAGAAGGACGAGGTGCGGTCCGGTCCACCTGGGCTGGTCGTTCTTCGTTCTTTGAAAGTTTCTGACAAGAACCCAGGAACCAGGGTCAATGGCGTGACCCGGAGTCTCAGAGACCGGAGGCAGGGTGTCGTGAACCTGTTGATGCAAAACACGCAATTTAGCCGTCAATTCATACAGATAATCGAGCAAAACAGGGTGTTCAAGTTCACTAAATTTTGTGGGTCTAGGCACTCCCCATATGTTGGCTGACCGGACAAAAACGATCTCATACGGGCTAAGTTTCACTCATGAATGCACAGTCATTCTGGTGGACAGGAGTGCTAAGGGTAGAGCGTCAGGCCATTTAAGACCTGTGCTCGCTTGGATTTTGGCCAGTTTAAGTTTAAAGTGCCGTTGTAGCATTCTACTAATCCAGCTGATTTGGGGTGATTTGCAGCGTGGAACTTTTGCCGAATACCTAGCCCTTCACACACTCTCTTCATCACACGACCCACAAATTCACTTCCATTATCAGACCAGACCATTCTAGGCATTCCAAACCTGGGGAAGTACTCTTTCACAAGGGCTTTTGCTGTGGACAAGGCAGTATTGTCTCTTAGGGGATAGGCTTCTACCCATCTTGAGAAAGCACAAACAACAACAAGTATGTATTTTAAGTTGTTGCACCTCTCCATGTGGATGAAATCTAGCTGCAAAACCTCGAACGGATACGTAGGAGGTGCAAAATGACCAGCTGGAGTTGGGGTACCCCTACCAGGATTGTGTTTCAAACATACCATGCAATTCTTAACTACATTCTCTGCACACTTGAGAATCCCTGAATTTTTCCATACCGGAGCCAACAACTCGCAAATCCCTTTCACGCTGATATGAGCCATTCCACGAGCCATCGTAACCACTGCAAGCACATATGCATTGTGTAACAGCCATCTCTGATGCTCTGATAATTCAATCCAGCAACCATTTGCATCCATTCTACCCGTACTTTCTCTCCACGTGCTCAACTCTTTCTCTGTGGCCTCAGCTTGGATGGACTTCACACTCTCTATCGTGTCTTCACAAATTCCAACATCACCAGTCCATCTTGCAGGGCCTGCAACATACATTCGGCTCATTACATTCTTTGCAGTTTCTTTCGCGATTTCGTCAGCAAATGCATTTCCACGACCAACATCATCAGTCACTTTCTTGTGAGCACTACATTTCACAATCGCCATTTATAGAGGCAAGGTCAGTGACTCAAGAAGCTCATTCACCAACTGACCATGCTGAATCTTAGCTCCATGCGAAGTTAGGAACCCACGTTCTCTCCACAATCGTCCAAAACTGTGAGCCACTCCAAATGCATACTGACTATCAGTGTAGATAGTCACTTTCATTCCTTTAGACAACACACATGCTCTTGTGAGTGCAATTAATTCTGCTGCTTGAGCTGAATTATGTGGCACACGTGCAGCCTCAACGATTATATGCAAAGTCATGACGGCATATGCTGCAGTCGTGTCACCACTCGGGAGCTTGAAGCATGAACCATCCACCCATAATGTACCATCACATTCAGCAAGAGGAGTATCGGATAGATCTACTCTCCCTTTCGTCTCTTCCTCTGTTCTAAGAAAACAGTTGTGCGGTTCTGAAACATCCGATTCCTCTACAATTGGCAACAGAGTAGCTAGGTTTAAGGTACTGCACCTTTTTATGTGCACATGACTCGCTAACAGTGTCAATTCGTAACTTGACAACCGAGCACTAGTTAAGTGCTGTGTCTTGGTTCTATTTAACAACGTGTCTACTGCATGTGGGACCATCACAACTAGTGTATTATTCATTACTAGACCAGCAGACTGTCGAATAGAAACAGCTGCTGCTGCTGTGGCTCTTAAACAACTTGGTAATGCTTTAGCTACCAGATCCAAAGTCGACGAAAAATAGGCACATGGACGCTGCCTACCTCCAAACAACTGAGTCAACACAGACAATGCACAGCCCTCTTTCTCGTGGACATACAATGTGAAAGGCTTACTGTAGTTGGGGGTACCTAACACAGGAGCCGAACATAATTCTGTGCGCAATTCGAGAAAACTTTTCTGACACTCTTCAGACCAAAGAATAGGACTGGGTGTATTTTTACACGTTAATGCCACCAAGGGTTTGGCCAATAATGAAAAATTCGGAATCCACTGTCTACAGTACGATGTAATGCCCAAGAAAGCACGCACTTCTCTCTGTGTTCGTGGCACACTTAACTTCGCTATTGCCTGAATTCTTTCTGGGGTCAGTTTCCTTCCCTCCTTCGATAAGAGGTGACCTAGGTAGGTCACTTCTTGTCGGCAATATTGCAGTTTGGAAAGTGACACCTTGTGATGTAAATCACACAGATGACGCAATAATGATAGCGTGGCCTTTTTACAAATTTCCTCAGTATCTGCAGCAATGAGCAAATCATCCACATACTGTACAAGAGTAGCACCTTTAGGTAAAACAATCGTATCAAGCTGTGTTTTTAGAGCTTGACTGTATATTGATGGACTTTCACAGTAGCCCTGAGGAGCCCGTTTAAAGCGGAAGCTGCGACCTCCTAAACTGAAGGAGAAAATATCCCTGCTCTCCTCAGCAATCGGGATGCTGAAGAAAGCATTCTTCAGGTCAATCACCGAAAACCAAGAGGCAGAAGCTGGAATCATAGTCAATAATGTGGTAATGTCGGGGACAACTGGGAATTGTGGTACAACTATTTTATTCACCTCTCTAAGATCAATCACGAATCTGTACACAGGTTTTTGAGAGGGATCAGTTCGTTTTAAAACAGGCAGAACAGGACTATTGCAAACGTTGCCTCGTGTTTCTTCAATCACATCCTTTTCAATCAATTCGTAAACGATCGCTAGCAAAGCTTTTTCACCCTCACTAGATATCCTATATTGGGGAATTCGTGGCATTTGAACATTGGCTTTCAATGTCACAACGTATGGTGGAATTTCTAAAAGACCCACATCATTAGGACCAGCGGCCCAAAGGATATCTGGAAGAATCGACAATTCTGCTGGAAGTTTATCCCTCGACAAATACATGGGAGAAACCACTTTCTTACCTAAAGTAAGTTGTACTCCTGAAGGAGAACAGTACAAAGTCGCATACAATCTTTTTAACAAATCCAATCCTAGCAAGTTTTCGCCACAACCTGTTGTCAGAATAAGGTGTGCTTCGAATTCACAAGGACCAACAGAAAGAGACAAAGGGTCAGAAATCGGATTTCTAACTGGGGTGCCAGAAAAACCTACAGAAACGTTCCTTTTGCCAGACAAAGGTGCGCCAGGGAGTTTGGAGTGCATAATAGAACTCTTTGTAGCACCAGTATCCAACAGAAAAGGTTCTGACAAACCTGATGTAATCACCTCAACGTAAGGTCCACTCTGATCTACTGGAACTGAAACAACTCCCTCTCTTTGTCTATGGCTGTCCTAGCAATGATTACCCTCCAAATACTCATCTTCTGTATAGTAATCATCAACATAGTATTGAGCTGTCCTGTCAGATGCGTTGTTCTGCTGATCAAACCTATTCATAGAATTTTGTGGTGGAAGGGGACGCGCGTTCTGGGGGACGTTTCCACGTCCTCTACCTCTAGGCGCTTGCTGAACACCACGACCTCTTACACCAGAAGCACCATTCGCACGCTGTAACAAAATAGGACAACTATACTTGAAATGACCCTCTTCTTTGCAATATGAACACTGGTTGGGGCCTACAGGGACACGTGGCTGAATGTACTCGACTCTTTGCGAGTTCCTCTGATACTGTTGAGGCTGCTGGAAATTATTCTGATAGTTATTCTGACCATTATTGTTTTGACCACCACCACCACGTGGCGGATATGCTTGCTGTAGCAAAACCTTCGTTTTCAACTCCTTGGTTTTCCTTTCTGCTCTATCTTTCTCGTCCTTGTCTCTATTTTCGTAATATTGTGCAGTATCCAATATCTGGGCTGAAGATGAGACTGCCCAAGAACTTTCTGAATCTTTTAACTTTTTACACAATTCTGGAAGCAGATTGTGCACAAATTTATCGACAAACAATCTCTGACCACCTTCTGTGGTCATATCTTGACCGCTGTGGTCGACAAATGTTTCTTCAAACCTGGTGAAGAAATCTGAGACAGTTTCTTCTTTCTTCTGCTTGCATGCAGACAACTTATCCCAATTTACACATATTGCAGGCATTATTGTTTTCATGTAATCAACTATTTTACCAGGGAGTTCTGCTATCAAAGGCTCAGGCTTAGCACCACCAACTTGTCGGGCATCTGCAGCGTCAATATTAGCCCATGAGTCACCTAATTCCTGATCATGATCTGTATGACGAATTTTACCCCATAAAGGCTGTGGAACAACATTCCCAAATAACATATCCGATATCGGCTAAATTCATTATACATGACCCAGCAGTTTGTGACAACTCTTTGTAATACCCTGCAGGATTTTTACGCGGATCAGGTAATGTCTGTTTAAGGGCTAAAACTTCAGCTCGCTTCCATGGGACATGTACCCATACACGCTGAAAGTGTGGCAGAATAGGTGGGTTAACAGTTGTATCGCCCTCTCTCCATTGTGGGGGAACTTCTCTCATCGGGTATTTGAGGAAAATTGAATTTTGCCTTGTCATGTATCCCTACGTGTTCCCCATAATATGCTATATGTGCATGTACAATATGCATATTTATCCCTTGACCGAATAAAGACGTAATTATAGTTGTGTCCAACGTTAGTATGCCAGTTATCCAGTCTCCCTGAAAGCAACAAGTATTAGGCCTATGTTGCCAACGTTTTACATTGTGCACGTTAAATTCATCGAGTTGTCCCCGTTTCTAGGCCTCATAGGGCCCGGACACCAGATTCAAGCTTCAAGTCTTCTGAATCACTCCGAGGAGCGATGCAGCCCCTCCCGCATCCCTGACCCTTCACTTACTTACTGCCAAGCAGCGCGGTGCCCGGCCTGGCCTGCCTGCCTGTCTGCCAAGAATATGTTATGCCTCTAGTTATCAGTTCAGCTCCTCGGCTTCACATTCCTAAGCTAACGAACCGCATAAACATCTTCAGCTATAGTCTAGTCTTACTGTCTCCATGCAAGAGAATTACTGAATTAGTTTCCATAGAAGATTCATAGCACACGCAATACATGTAGAATATATGCATGCACCAGCCTTAGTGTCAAGTAGCCTTTACCCTGATGACATTTAGATCCTATCAACATGTACTCCAAATACAAGATATCAGATATGCTATAGGTACATGTTGTCCTGACATCCCAGACTTTAGTCTCCTCTTCTAGTGCCAGAAGTCAGAGCCCCCAGCTCTCCCCAGTTACACGTCATGGCCCGTTTGCGCGCACCAGTAGGTTAAAGGTTCCAGCTGCCCAGGTAGCCCCCTCCATGTATCCACCCACTTATGACACTTCTGTGACGTTTACATCACATGTCTTCGTGCACGCCCTGTGCACGCCTTCTCTTTACGCCCATATGTTCTTATCTTTCGTTTGTCACTTGTTACGCCTACTGTATTCAATGCAATTGTACTGTTTTACTATATATACTATGTAATGTTAATGAGACGTGGCAGCTGCCATTCCATTCCATTGCATGCCACATCATGGTCTTTAGGCTCGAGCCATCCGATTAAAGCCATTTTGACTCAGATACAACGGATCCTGCCTCTTATTTATTGAGCTATCTGTTTCAGTTAATGCCTAGAAAAATAGTACCGGTAATTAATTATTTATTTACCACATATTGTCGCGTCTTTTTCCTACTTGATGCACCAGGCTCAGATTGTGACCCAGAACTGCTCCCCTTACTCCAATATGATAACAATATTTCAACCGCTTTCTCCACATCAGGACCTACAATCATGCCTTCTCCAAACTTAAACCGTACACGACACAACTCTTGCGGGTTGCATTCTAGGTCATTGTCTTCCAAATCCTCACAAAGGAAAACACACATCTGTTCAAAAACATATCTCTGCGTCGGTGCTTCCCATTGATGGAAGACTTCCATGACAGACTCTACATCATATTTTACAGTGTCCATAACCCATTTCCGTGCTAAACGATTCAGTGAGTCTCTCTCTTGATAGTCAGGCAGTCGACTTCGCAACTGTCTGCGTCCCATGTTAGGGGTCGTGGTAGGCGACCCGAAAAGGGGTGAGAAAAGGTTAGTGACAGTGCTGGCCATTTTCTGCCGAATGGAAGGTGAAACTGAAGGAAGAACGGGTGGAAAAACGGGGTGAGATAAGGCAGGGGCAGAGACAATAGGAGAGGAGGCATCAGGGGAAATAGAAGGAGCACTAGGCAAAATCGTAGAGGGAGCATTAGGAGAAGTAGAAAGTACAGTAGGCAAAATCGTAGAAAGCACAGGTGGAGCAGATGTGGTCGGTGGGCCTGGAGGAGGCTGCACCGTAGGGACAGGAGTCAGCTGAAGAACAGCTGGTGGGCACTGCGGAGGAGCAGGAGGCGTATGTTGCACAACTAAAGGTTGTGGGGGTGCGGTGGCATTTTGCGCATAGGGGGGTGGCAAACTTAATAAATGCGACATTAATGGATCTTTTTCACGCTCTTTTGCTGCCTCTTGCTGAAGAGACGGCAAAACTGGATAGCATTTATCCATTGCCATTTTACGTTGCCTGTGCAACTGCTCACTCATCTGCTCTTCTTCATTGTCTTTAAACTGCATAGCAGCTTGCATTACTGAAAGTCCCCCTTCTCTCTTATTTTTCTTAGCTAATTTGATTTCTTTCTGTTTGGCCTCCTTACGCCATAGGTGGAAAGAGTCGAACATCGCCGGCCGGGCTTTCTTTTTGAACAGTTTAACTTCAAGGTTATCTAAGATTTCGGTATCAAAGCTACCATATTGGGGCCATTTTAAAACACCATCTTTTCTGGTGTATTTGATCCATACTTCATTGTATGCAATGGGCCCTACTCCGTGTTTGACATATAACTCGTAAGTTGGAGTTCCAACCGGAGGAACCGGACATGAGTCCTCCAATCGGGAGTCCCTATTATTACAACCAAGACAAAACAAATTTCCAAGTCTAAGACTAGGCATCTTCGCTCTCTAGTCTAGTTCCAAACTTCAAAGGATTATCGATTACGATATTTCTCTGGAATACACGAGTCCTTCGGTTTTGGTGCCTGCAAGTACCAACAATTATCCCAAAGGATACCCAAGACTAAGACCAACTAAGGACTGGGAGACGCTCCACTTATACTTAACTGAGATATCGATGACGTCACCAGAAGACTCGTCTTAGTGTTTCGCTCTACCAAACTTCAAGGGTCCAAATCAGGGCGATAGCCAGGGCAGCAGTCCTCTGTAGCCGTTGGGAAGCGGGGAACCTCGCAGCAAAGACCTTCGGACCATGTCGACATGCAGGGGTCGATGACGTGGTTGGCCGTCCTCCGGAATTTTCACACGAAGCTTCTCACGATCCTCTGGCTGGGCTGGTACCACTGGAATCGCCCCAAACGTTGGGCGCCAGCTGAGGTACTGGGTTTTTAAGAACCGGCACAGAACCGGCAACCCAGCGGTGTCAGGGTACACCCAGAGACCTCGGGTTCTTCCTGATTCAGACCACAGAAACTCAGAGTCTTCTAGGTGAAGTCAAGGATCGATTTTATTGGCTGCAACCAAGGTAACAAGTGCCCTAGAAGTACAACACACGGGAAGTATATTCTCAGGAGACTGCTCGAATTTACAAAGTCAGGCTTCTCTTTTTATACAGAATATTCAGCTTCAGGCAAACATTCTTCGAATTTGCAGTATATCATTTACAGTTCTTGGTTACAAAGGAAAAGCAGAGTCATGATGACATGTACATATTTCACGTCGTGCTGCCCTCAACAAATCACCCGGCAAGGCCCAACATTTCATCAGATATTGGCGGACCCCCAATAAAACAGGCACCTCCCCACCATAAAGCAAGAGAAGCAAAAGGAGCAGAGACAGATGTGAGCAAGATACGGCAGGTGTGTGCGCTGAAATGGTTTTATGGCTTGTTGAGCCTCAATGCTATCTTGTTCGGCCACTGGGAGGGGAACTGACCTAACGAGTTCAGTCTGGGGCAATGGTTCCAACTTGCACAAGTCATAGGAAAGTCGATTAAGGAGTACGTGTCCTTGTGGAATTGAATTCAGCTGGATTAAGGCCTATGTAAAGGGCAACACATAAGATGGCTGCCGTATATAAAATGGAAGCCAAGAGTTCAGAGCGTAAGTGACGATTTTGAGGTGAAATCATCACTCGAATATGCTGAAAATATTTGTACATGGTGTGCTCGTCATTCTCGGTCTTTTGATACCAAATTCGTCATGTTTCGACGAAGTTTAATTCTCGAGCCCAGAATGATTACACTGGTCCAGAATTTTCACAACCACAGGTCCAGAATTTTCAGAACCACAGGAACAGTGACCCAGGAATAGAAAACCTCAGTTTTATATTCTCGGTGTGCCTCTATCATGAAGGTAACTGCAAACACAACAATGATGGACAAAATGTGGATCAATGTCACACATTCACCCCAGTCCAAAGATCTGGGCCCAAATCCATCGTTTTTCCACTCCACACCACCCTGGGTTAGACAATGGCGATATGCAAATCAGCGCTGACCCTGGGACTCACGTCTGAGCATTGGACTGGGGTGAATGTGTGACATTGATCCACATTCTGTCCATCATTGTTGTCTTTGCAATTACCGCTCTAAGTGTACTGGGGATGCTCAGACGTGAGTCCCAGGCACTACACACCACTGGAGTCAAGCTAGCCGGGCTGACGAGAGGTGTTACCTCGAAACCGGGCCGGTCCTCGGATGCTTGATTCCGTTCTGGGAAGGACATGGCTTTTGTAGTTCGGACTGGACTGTTCCCATGGGGCACAGGGTCAGCGCTGATTTGCATATCGCCATTGTCTAACCCAGGGTGGTGTGTGGTGCAAAAAAACGATGGATTTGGGCCCAGATCTTTGGACTGGGGTGAATGTGTGACATTGATCCACATTCTGTCCATCATTGTTGTCTTTGCAATTACCGCTCTAAGTGTACTGGGGATGCTCAGACGTGAGTCCCAGGCACTACACACCACTGGAGTCAAGCTAGCCGGGCTGACGAGAGGTGTTACCTCGAAACCGGGCCGGTCCTCGGATGCTTGATTCCGTTCTGGGAAGGACATGGCTTTTGTAGTTCGGACTGGACTGTTCCCATGGGGCACAGGGTCAGCGCTGATTTGCATATCGCCATTGTCTAACCCAGGGTGGTGTGTGGTGCAAAAAAACAATGGATTTGGGCCCAGATCTTTGGACTGGGGTGAATGTGTGACATTGATCCACATTCTGTCCATCATTGTTGTCTTTGCAATTACCGCTCTAAGTGTACTGGGGATGCTCAGACGTGAGTCCCAGGCACTACACACCACTGGAGTCAAGCTAGCCGGGCTGACGAGAGGTGTTACCTCGAAACCGGGCCGGTCCTCGGATGCTTGATTCCGTTCTGGGAAGGACATGGCTTTTGTAGTTCGGACTGGACTGTTCCCATGGGGCACAGGGTCAGCGCTGATTTGCATATCGCCATTGTCTAACCCAGGGTGGTGTGTGGTGCAAAAAAACGATGGATTTGGGCCCAGATCTTTGGACTGGGGTGAATGTGTGACATTGATCCACATTCTGTCCATCATTGTTGTCTTTGCAATTACCGCTCTAAGTGTACTGGGGATGCTCAGACGTGAGTCCCAGGCACTACACACCACTGGAGTCAAGCTAGCCGGGCTGACGAGAGGTGTTACCTCGAAACCGGGCCGGTCCTCGGATGCTTGATTCCGTTCTGGGAAGGACATGGCTTTTGTAGTTCGGACTGGACTGTTCCCATGGGGCACAGGGTCAGCGCTGATTTGCATATCGCCATTGTCTAACCCAGGGTGGTGTGTGGTGCAAAAAAATGATGGATTTGGGCCCAGATCTTTGGACTGGGGTGAATGTGTGACATTGATCCACATTCTGTCCATCATTGTTGTCTTATCTATCATGAAGGTAACATCTCCTCCAGCAAGAGGAAGCCCTAGGCATTTTAACATCTGTGTTACAGCATGTCTTCAATTTAGTAGAATAACCACTGGTACTGCATTTGACATTTTAATGAACAGATTTCGGAGACATGAAATCTATATAGTGGGGTGCTCCATTCAAAGGTTTAAGCTTGAACAACTTACAGGCAAACATAGGGAATCCCTATTCAGCTGAGGAGTGTTATCCCCTAACACAATGGACAGCTTCATATAAGGTGACTAGGGGGTTTGGGCACAAGTAATAACTACTCATTAAATAAGTACCTGACCTATGAAGTTGCTGGCGCCATAACGTACGGTTCCTACTAATTAAGTAGGACTGTGCATTTGGTGTAACTGGCACAAATGTCTCTCTGGCCAATGGCAGGGTCCCAAATCACTTGAATAGAGTGGAAGTGCCTACTCCCACCCTCAGGGATCACCAAATTACCATCTCAAAAGTCTTTCTCCATGGCTACACCGGACAGCCCTATGCTAACCACCATCTTGGAACAGGAGGGCCACCCCTGAAGTGTCCTGACTGCTGACGGTCAAAGCATACCCCTTTGTCTACTTTCCTCCTTTTTAGAGTTCTGGAGTACTGGGGGAATCTATGTGGTGGGCTTACCACCTCCCTCCTTTGGCTTTTGTGGGCTTAACCCCCTTCTTGGAGTCTCCCACAAACCTGGGTTCTCACCCACTCAGCAGCTGTCTCCACTAATTACCTGGGACTAGACAGCTTAGAGGCTACGAGATACTGGCATAACTTCTCTTGTACACAATGAATCAGGATGTGGCTGTTAAGGAAGAAACTGTGCAGCCCCTCATAACTACTCACCTGGTTACCTTGAATTCAGCCCTCTAGTGTCTTCACTGAGATGTCACCAAAGTGCACCCATGACCGTGTGTTTACTTTCTGGGTGTCCCTGAACGTCATCCTGTACTACTCTGGGGTGAGACCAAATATCCTGACTAGACATTTTCTCATGCGGGAATAGGATTCCGCCTCATCTCCCTCTGGGGTCAGGAGACTATCCCTTCCAGCTACTGGTTCAGTACCCTCAGGAGTGAACCCCAATATTTAGAGTGAACCCTTCTTATCTTAAGGGCCCTTCCAAATGCAGGCAGGCATTTGTCAGTGTCGGCCTCCTCTACATACTTGGGCACTATTCCCTCAGGAAGCCTGGGAACAAACCTACCACCTATGGACATTTCACCATCTTCCTTATTTTCACTGCCACCATTCTTTCTTCATTTCACCTCCTCCCACTTCACTCTAGCTAGGCCCACGTTTTTCTTCTCTAAAAATATGTATGCCAGCCGAGCCTCAGTGTGGAAGCATCCCCTCCCTCCATTATATTAGCTGAGTGTCTGGCTTGGTTGTGAGCAGACAGGCTCAACTTAGGAGGCAGGTGTATAAAGCATTTAAAAACACCAATAAAGTAAATAATTAAGACACAATACACAATAAAAATCCCACATCAATTTATGATTTTTAAAAATATTTTTATGAATAATACGACACTAAAACAAACAAAATCCAATGTAGTGAACCAGAGATGTGAATTTGTACAGTTTAAAAGTAAAACTAGTGCTTAGAGGCAAAAAAAAAAAGGTCGGGCTGGACCAGGCCAAAGTGAAGAATCCAGGACGGCTGCGATGTAATAATTTTACACTTACTTCCAGAAGTGTTTCTTGGTGCAATAAAGTGATCTACAGAACCAGCCAAGGGTCCAAAAGCTTTGGTTTGCCTCTTGGGAAGTGGGACTACAACTCCCTTGTGTCCTGTCCCAACTGTCATTCCCTCTTTGAAGACCAGTTTGGCTACTCCACCCCATCCTTCCTTTTGCTGTGCAGCAACAGATCTCTTCCCACCAGATGTCCTTTGTCTCTATGTAGGCAACTTCATACCTCATTAGAGCATTTTGGCTCAGCCTCCCAAAGGCTGGCCTATCAGGAGAGGCTGCTGGAAGGCTGAATTTTAGCACATCAATAAAGCAAAAAAGCAAGTTCTATAACTTTTTTTGTGATAGTTTTAATAAATCTAACCATGGCAAGTTGTTGGATTTATTCAAACTATCATTTTTATACTTTGCAGTATATTATTAGCTTACTTCTATCAACAGTTATACTCTATCAAAGTGTTTCTAGCTTAGCCTATTGAGTCATGGTGCTACAATGAGGGGAAATAAATGTACTGTTTTTCCCTCACCTGGGCATATAACACATCTTTTAAAAAGTCCCTGCTTATAGTTACAAGTCACTCTACCCCCGGGCCACTTAAGTGAAACCTTAGAGGTGACTTATATGTACTATAAGGTAATTTATGACTTTGGAAGTACCTTTAAGTCCAAAGTCGAATTTGAATATAATGTACTTTTAAGAGCAGCTTGCAAAGCAGGGCTGCTTTTAAAATGAAAGCAGGTAACCCAGCACTGCACACTTAAGTACAATAAATCTGCTGGATCTCAAAATCTACATGCCCTACCATATACTAGGGGCTTACATATAGGTTGTCATACCAATTGTAATTACATCTAATTACCATGTACCTTTTATACATACACTGGCCCTAGGTCTGGTTAGCCAAACTGATGGCACAATCAGAGTCAGAAAACCAGCATCTAGTAGTAAAAATGGGGGAATAAAGCAGGGGACACTGTAAAAAGCCCTGGTTTCTCATACAAATCTACCCTTTTTGTTTTTAGCTTAGGAATGCCCGGAGGTAGACACAAGAAAAACACAAATTCGCATTTCAAACATTTATTGACGCAATTAGATTCTTGTGTAAAACACAAGAGCTGCAATTATTCACAGAAGGAAACAAACCATTGTTACCAGCAATTACAAGAATGGTGAAAAAGGTTTATAATTCAACCATTCTAATTTTTGAAGTGATTTCATGAATATATGTCATAATGATACTCATACCAAAACTATCTTCTCTATATAGACAATAGGGTGAATGCAGTCTGCCAGATCACTTGGAAGCCTAGCTCCCCATTTACCTGTGTGTGATGTATCTGGAAGCCAGTCTGTTGTAGAATATACCTCTGTCCTTTTCACGATAGTGAGGAGAGTCAGCAAGGCTTGAAATCATGCATGGGCAAACGTCCAGAATAATCCATGGACGTGCTCCTCTCCCGACCAATTTCAGAAGCAGATTATATTCTGAAAACGGGTTCCATTCGCACTGTGCCTGATTTCTGTTTCTTATGTTAATATTTGTCTTTCAGACTCAGAGCTGTCTCCTAACAGCCAAAGAAATTCAAGGGCAGTATGCTCAGTGTATATTACCCTTGAACAGAATGAGCAGTGTTGTGATAACATGTTTATGAGAAAATTGTGCGTTGGAAGCTGAACACTTTCTGAATACATTATCATGTGCAATCAAAAGCATGTTAAAAGTCATCATCTAAAAAGATGTCAATTTTAAACGTGTTAATCAAAATGGACTCCTATGTGAGCAGGCCCTATTGAACCCCACAACAGATGCCTAGGAGGAAGTTCCATTATTGTCAAATAAGACACGACTTACAGATGAGCCTTTAGACTGGGAGACAGTAAAAGACAGGAGGTCCATACAGAGCAAGTAATTAGGGGATGAGACAACAGTAAAGGGGATCTTCCCGACCTACCACACGCTAATCAGCATTAGTCCAGACAACCTACAGACCTGAGGAGGCACTGGGAAATGGATATAGGAGACTTGGACGATAACTAAATTGGGATGCCGCATTGATACATCTATTATAGGTGATGACCAATAAGGTGAGTCTGACTTTTGAAAATACTCCATGGGGTGTACTACAACAGAACTCAACTGCACTGAAAAGGCAGAGCCAACTCCCCTAACTGTTTATGGTGTTGGGCAGTGGATAGAACTTGCATACACACAGGGTGGACTTGCCCTTGTCTTCGGAGGTATTGAATGAATGATAGTCATTGGTAAAGTGCAACAATCACAGCCTAAGGGGCATCTCAGCAGTAAATCCACAATTATCAGTACCTTTCAATTCACACCATGGAGAGGGTCAAATGATATCTGAAAGAAAAGCTAGGTCTTCAGGAGCTTTCTAAAGGTGGAGTCATTTTTCGCTAGTCACAAAACAAGAGGAACAAGATTCCAGGCCTTAGCATCAAGCACTAAAAAAGATTTGCTTCTTCTAATTTTCAACCTGCACCTGGGAATCGGTTAAAGTTTGGAATTAGCCCCTCTCAAAGCTCTTAGGGGACATAAAATGCAAACTGATCTGAGACACATTTTGACCCAGTCTGGTGGACTGCTTTAAAAGCTATGGTAAAAGCTATGTCACAAAGCAATAGTTCCATGTAGAACATTCTTAACAAAACAATTCCAGTAAGCACTAGGCAATCAGCCTCTTTTAAATGCGGCTCCAAGCAGATAAGTCATGTTTTTCTCTTACTCTCCTCTGACATTGCTAGTCATTTTAATTATTCTTTATTTACTGCTATTCATAACTTATATTTATTATTAACCTAATACTGTTACATTTCTGCCAATATCAATTGATGATTGTGATGTTTTTATTTAATTTTCTTACTGTTTTCACGTGGGACATTCTGTTCCCTTCCCATCCCTAACTCGATCGCCCGTCCTCTAATTTATGGAGGTCGGCTTGTTTTCTTTATTTTACCCGGTAATCGCGCCCTTTCATTTCCTGTTTACACGGACTGTTTGATAATCGTGCTCTCCCTTCGCGCAATAGATTTATATTCATTCTTTTTTAATTGAAGACCTTCCGCTTCGACATATATTACATCGCTTGATGTCTTCATTAAATCTCTCCCCTCAGCACTGCCCGTGTTTTTTTTGTTTAAAACCGAGGAAAGACCGTTAGCAACACACGGGCTGCGTGTTATCGTTGCCTAGTCACTTTCCTCAGTCTCCATGCTCACAATGAGCGTCTCTGGGCAACCGGCTGATCGCGCTCGGGGAAACTGTCAGTTTTCCGACGCGATCAGCTGATTTGGACACAGTTATCGTTTCTGCTTCACTTTCTTTGGATTTAAATCCAATTTAGCCTATATTTCGTTTACAATTGTAAAACGACTCACAACCCCACCCCATCTACCCTAATCTCTCTCCAAAAAAAAAAAGGGGGGGAATTACATTTGAATTGATTTTTATACCTATATTATATATAAAAAAAAGGGGGGACAAGAGAAAGAAGTCTTTACTTATTTATTTATTTATTTATTATTATACCTCTCTATTTCCCATCTTTATCATGTCTGACTCAGATTCAGACCAAGATAATCTTTCTCTCCCCAACATTGAAAATGAGGCATTTAAATCTCTAACACATAAAGAAATGAGGTCTTGTATGTTTTCTACACTTTCTAAAGTCATGGCATCTAAGAAATCCTTTTCTCCTGAAGAGTAGGATGAATTTCAATATGAATTTGATAATGATAATGACCTCACTGAAATAAGGGGTAAAAAGAGTAGAGAAACTAAAAATATTGATTGTACCCCTAAGAGCACTATTTCAGGTCCTAGTACCTCAAATCTTACTGCAGGTAATCTTACCTCAGACGATTCAGGTGTCCCTAGCGGCACAACATTTAAGGGTGTCCCTCGCGGCACAAATTATAAAGATGTCCTCCGCGGCACAACCTATCCAAGTGCTCAGAGTAATGAATTCATCCGCCATGATGATGATTTTAATAACTATGACCATGATGATACTGCCTCAGAATTCCCTGACGCATACATCCTTGACTTGGATGATGATAACCAGGATTTTGAATCCTTTGACGATAAGTTACCTTCTTCCTCAAAGGATAGCGTTCTAGATCCTCTAGGCGAGGAGATGTTTTCACCTTTTAACATTAGACATCCTAGAAGCTCTGATTGGGTCCCTATGGATCATGTTAGTAAATTTATTACCAAATGGATTAGAAATCCCCTGGAGAGAGACACTCGTAATCTCTTACGAGCAGAATGTTCAAGACCTTCTATCGAAGGTAAAATCTGTCAAACACCTAATCTTGATCCCGAGCTAATAAAATATCTTTTCAAGCTCGGTAGGGATCCCAGGAAAGGTATGGAGAGATCCCTTAAAATCTGTCAAGACCGACTTTTTGATATTTTAGGTCCCCTCACTAAAATTATTGATGCCGCTGAAAATAGTCATATCAACGGCTCTACTTTGAACACTGATCTTATCCGTGGCTGGAGTCAAAGAGCACTAGTACTCTTAGGAAACGCAAATGCCAGTCTCAACTCTGAAAGAAGAAGAGTTGTTCTCACTAAGATTAGCCCAAAGTTGAGTGACTTAGCTGATAAAGAACCTTCACTCAATCCTAAAGGGCTACTTTTTGGCGAAGGCCTAATCAAGACATTAGGTAAATATGTGTCCACCTTTACAGCCCTGGATAAAGCACATCAAAACATGAAAAAGGTTTTCAATGTCAACAACAATAAGCTTTTTGGCAGGGCCGGAAGAAGGGGCCAATCTTTCGGCTGATTTAATCGTAGGCCCTATGGTAGATCCAGAGGTTATAACGCAAGAGGCGGCTACCAATCCTCCTACAACCCCAATTTCACCCTTCAAGAGGATGAGGCTTCCGTTCAAGAGGTTCGAGACCTAGAGGAGGATCTAATGACGCAAACCCACAAAGTAAGTGCTTTGATTCATTTTTCCCCTCCCACAAAAGTGGGAGGCACTCTAAAATTATTTCTCGAGAATTGGAAACTAATCACTCAAGATCCTTGGGTTCTGAACACTGTTACTGGTTTAACAATAGCTTTCATAGATACTCCAATTCAGGTTTCTTTCCCAAGAGTAATGTCTCTCTCTCCGGATCAAGAGAAGATTATAGAAGAGGAGATCTCTTCAATGCTCCAGAAAGGCACAATCATAAAAGTCCCTATGGAATCTCTGAGGTTTGTAAGTACTCTTTTTCTTATAGAAAAAAAGGACAAAGGTGGGAGACCCATCATAAATCTCAGGGAACTCAACAAATACCTTGTTTACAGACAATTCAAGATGGAAGGTATCCATCCTCTGATAGATCTCTTATTAGAAGGAGACTGGTTGGTCAAACTAGATCTCAAGGACGCTTATTTTACCATCCCTATGGCCAAGGAAGATCAACCCTTCCTTCAATTTATTTGGAAGAACCGACTTTATCAATTCCAAGCTCTCCCTTTCGGCCAGTAATCAGCCCCTTGGTGTTTCACCAAAATAATGAGAGCAGTCGCTTCATCTCTGAGAGAAAAGGGTATTCGTATGATTATATATCTAGACGATATCCTTATTATGTCTCAAGATTATACTCAAATTCTTCAGGATCTCAAAACTGTTATGGATCTTTTAGAAAACCTAGGGTTCATTGTAAACAAAGAAAAGTCAATACTGTCCCCCTCAAAATCCATGGAATTCCTAGGTTTCACTGTAGACACCACCAATTGCCTTCTCCTTCTTCCTCCGAAGAAGATTTCCAAAATCAGAAAAGAGATAAGACATGTCCTCAAACATCAAAATCTTTCCTTAAGAGAACTAGCCAGACTCTTGGGTCTTCTCTCATCCTCCATTCAAGCTATCTTTCCAGGCCCTCTAAATTATGGAGCCCTTCAAAGGATAAAAGGAAAAGCTTTAAGATCTGGTCTTTGGTACGGAGACTGTGTTTTCCTGAACCAAGAATCCATTTCAGAACTAACCTGTTGGTTAGAGAATTTGGATGCTTGGAACGGCAGAGCAATATTTGGTTCAACACCAGATTTTATTTTGGAATCAGATGCGAGCCTTCATGGCTGGGGTGCCTGTCTCCTAGATCAAAATACTGGTGGAGTCTGGTCTCAAGAGGAGTCTTCTCACCATATAAACTACCTAGAACTGACTGCAGGCCTTTATGCTCTAATGAGCTTCAAACACTCTCTTCAAGGCAGATCAGTTATTCTAAAAATGGACAATATGTCCGCTGTTGCCTACATAAACCGCCTGGGTGGAACAAAGTCGGAGGCCTTGTAAAATTTAGCCAAAACACTTTGGATCTTCTGTCTGGAACACAAAATATCTCTAAGAGCAGAATACCTTCCTGGGGAATCCAACCTTTCTGCAGATTGGAATTCGAGATTCATCTTGGATCATTCCGATTGGAAACTCAACACCTTAGTGTTCAGATCCCTCAACTACTTCTGGGGTCCCTTTCAAATAGATCTTTTTGCGAGCAGGTTGACTTTTCAACTGGAACTCTATTACAGCTGGATGCCCGACCCGGGTGCTCTAGCAGTCAACGCTTTTCTTCAATCATGGGTGGGAGTCAACGCTTATGCCTTCCCTCCCTTTGCCATGATCCAGAGGGTCCTCCAGAAAGTGAGACATCAACATGCCTCCATTGTCCTGATAACTCCCTTTTGGCCTTCCTAAGCCTGGTTCCCAACTACTCTAGAGATGTCTTACGATCTTCCTTTCCTGATTCCTTCTCTCAACAACCTTCTCACCGACATAGACGGTCAAATTCACCCTCTTGTTCAATTAGGGAAGTTGACCCTTCTTGCCTGGAGAGTGTCAGGCGATCCAATGATCTCGCAAGGCTTTCGTCAACAGCTTCAACTCTCCTCGGAGAATCTTGGGCCCCGGGAACACACTACCGGTATAACAACATCTGGAAAGTTTGGTTACGTTGGTGCTTGGAAAGGGACTTGGATCCCGTGGAAGCACCTATTGTTGATATAGTCAATTTTCTCGGAGAACAATTTGACAGGGGTCTAAGTTATAGATCTATCAATTGCTATAGATCGGCTATTTCTGCTGGTCATTCCTTGGTCAACAGTAAGACGGTAGGTAAAAATCCTATTATTTGTAGAATCCTTAAAAGTATCAGACTTAGAAGACCTCCAAAACCTAGATATCAATCTTTGTGGGATGTTAAATTAATTCTTGACCTTTTCTGTAGTTGGCCAGATAACTCACTTTTGAACAGAAATAACATTTCTATCAAATTAGCTACTCTTCTTTGTTTAATTTCATGTCGTAGAGTTTCTGATGTTAGGGCTCTTGATATTTCCTATAGATCTTATGATATGTTTGGCATTAAATATGAACTCCACAGAAGGACTAAAACTATGTCTAATTCTATTTTCTATCCTCATTTTGATATTTGTAAAAAGCTTTGTGTTGTTGATTGTATGAAACAATATGATTCGAGAATTCATACTCTTCGCCCTTGTGGTGTTAATCAGTTGCTTATATCCTTTGTTAAACCTCATAAGGGTATCTCCTCTGCCTCTATTGCAAGATGGGGCAAAACTGTTATGAATTTTGCTGGTGTTGATTTAAATATCTTCAAACCACATTCTATCAGAGGTGCTAAGACCAGTAAGTCCTTTTGGTCAGGAGGTAAGTTGGATTATATTCTTAAAGCTGCTGATTGGTCGAATTCTAGAACTTTTGCTCATCATTATTGTAAACCAATCACTCATATGTCTGATGTTGTCTTACATGGCTACCAACATGCATAATGGTAGCCTCCGGTCTTGTAATGAAATTACGAATCTCCTATTAACATGACTAGAGAATCTGGATTTCATTAAAGACACGGAGGCTAACATTATCCCTCCCACCCTTCCCTGGGTGGTTGATGGTTGATCTTTTTGATTACTGTTTATTTCATGTAATATGTTTATAAGTGCAATGGTGAACTTGCTATGACAATAAACATATTTTAATAAAAGAAATGTTTATTTGAATTCTTAATGTTCCTTTTCAGGATTAATCTTTGTTTATATTTCTGGATTTATTTACACTTCTTTTCTTTTCAGATAACCTCTAGTGAACTCATGTTCCTGATTCTTTCTCTACGGATCTTGGAGATTTAGTTTGTGCTCCATCTACCTTGATTTTGTGAAGTCTTTATTGGGACATTTCCTTTCTCTCCTTTACTCCTTATTTAAAAGAGGCTGATTGCCTAGTGCTTACTGGAATTGTTTTGTTAAGAATGTTCTACATGGAACTATTGCTTTGTGACATATGCGGCTGTTTGGGGTCTGCATTAAAAGTTATATGCATAATGTTAGCCTCCGTGTCTTTAATGAAATCCAGATTCTCTAGTCATGTTAATAGGAGAATCGCAATTTAAACTCAGTCCACTTTTCCACTTGAAGCCAATAAATTTCCCTTAGCCACTTAGGGCCAGATGTAGGTAATCCAGAAATAAAGAGTCCTTAATAGCGAATTTTACAGATTTTTTATTAAGGACTCTGTATTTCCAATGTACGTAATGAATCGGTAAAAATTACAGATTCTGTATAAATCGCAAAAAAAATAGCGATTCGGAATAGATTGGTAAAAGATAAATACCGAATCCCCACTACTGAATCGTTATTACCGAATCCCCAATACTGATTCGGTAAATACCGATTTGGTAATTTAAAAAATCGGTAATTGTGGAATCAGCCAATCCTGTGCATCCCCATTACCTCCCAAACAGGAAGTGGTCACACCCAAGCACCTGCACTGCACCTGGAGCTGACTGTGAGGCAGGGAGCAGAGCAGAGAAGCCAGGAGCAACTCAGCTGAATTTTGCAACTAAAACCTAGCAAAATGGCCAACCAGGAGAGGGAGAAGGAGGCAGGTGAGAGGAAAAAGAAACAAAAATTCAGTGAGAGGGAGCTGGAGGTCCTCATTGAAGATGTGATCAAGGACCATCTGAGTCACCTAGCGCTCCATTGAGGACCTGAAGAAAAGATGGTGCGATTTGAGGAAGACTACTAAAGCGCGGATGGCAGAGAGGCAGAAGCAGGCCAACCAAACAGGTGGAGGGAGGAGCACAGCACCTGCACCAACTGCTCTGGATCTCCTGGTTGAGTCCACCCTCCTGCTGGAGAGTGTGAGTGGGGTTGGCGATGCCAGAGCTGCCAACAAACAAGGCAAGATGCATTTACAGCATGCTGTGCACCCCCTCCCTACCCCCATTCCCCAGAGAGGCATAGGGACTCCCACTCCAGTACATGTTTTACTCATAACCTGCAATGCATTATGGGAGATGTAGTCAGAAGTAAAACATGTCAGAATAGTCAATCCACCAAACCCAAAGACATGTGACACCAATTAGCGATTAGCAAGCAGAGGACAGTCAGTGTGATTGGCAGGCATGAAATTTATTACAATGCAAATGCTGCCAGATAAGTGACCATATGTACATTCTGTCTTCACAGGCGAGCCATCTCGCAGGGCAGCAGAGGGGAGCAGAGGAAAGGCACCCAGGAAAGAGAGGAGACAAGAGGAGGAGGTATTGTCGCCTGCAGGGGACACCACCCTACCACCACCACCGCCACCATCACCAGCACCACCACCACCATCACCATCACCACTGCCACCATCAACGCCACCACCACTGACAGGCAGGAGGCATGCCGTGGCCACCCTACAGCAGATGGAGGTATCCGAGGAGGACAGCACAAGAGGACAACAGTCCACAGTGGCTGAGGATGCCAACAGGGCAGGATCACAGTCACCCACAGAGCGCTCCCACACAAGTTCCAGACGCCGCAGGGCAAGGGCAGCCAGTCCTCATTCTCAGGGTGAAGATGACAGTGTGTTCGCTGGCCTTGAAGGTAACATGTTGAAGGTCCAGCGCCTGCAAGAAAGAGCAATCAGGTCAGTGCTGCGGGAGATGGCACACATGAATGCCCACATGCACCGCCTAGAGAAGGGCATCAGTGCCATGAAAACCACCATGGCTGAGGGCATGAGGGACCTGGCTGAGTCTGTGAGGCTGCTGTGCAGCAAGTTAGATGAGGACCATCTGTCAAGGTGCAAGGGAAGAAACTTGATAATTACACCAAGGCGTTGAACAGCCTCTCCACTGCAACCTCTCTCATGTGCAGGCGCTCGTTGGCCATGCAGGAGGAGATAGCACACTGCAGTCATGATGTGGCTAGGGGGCTGGTCACAGTGACCACTGCAATTGAAGTGCTCCAAACTGACACAGTGGCCACTACAGGTGATGGGGGTGAAAGTGAAGAGGCTACTAGCCATAGTAGCATCACGCCCCCTCCCACAGAGTCCAGGAGGCGCAGCGAACGCCACAGCAATGGCTCTGGACAGACTGGCAGTGTGGACAGTGGGGCAAAGGAACGATGCAGTGCAGCGTGTAAGCGCAAGAAGTAGAGCCAGCCATGATATGGTTGTATTCAAATGGGTGACGTAACCCATGTTTGTATGGACACAGATTTTGATCTTGGTGGTGTGCTATGATCATTAAACACCATCACTCACATACAGTAACTGGCTGTGCCTCCTTACTTACTCAGAAATAGTTGCGTTATATCGCTGCCCGTCTGTGTCTCCCATCCGGTGCTGCTGCCACACCTGCTGCACTGTGTTCTGGCTGTGGACAGTCCTCACCCTCGTTCTCAGAGTCAGTTAGTTCCACTGCTGTTCCTTTCTTTGTGGCAAGGTTATGCAGCATTGCAAATGTTGCTATTATTTTGCAGCAGATGATGGGGCAGTTCTGACCTGCACCTCCACTTTTGTGGAGGCAACGGAACCTGCTTTTTAGTAGTCCAAAGGTGTGCTCCACAATGTTGCGCGTGCTTTTATGTGCCACTATTTCCCTCCCCTCATTTGGGGTGGATCGGTTGAAGTATGGAGTTAGGAAAAATGACCGCACGGCAAATGCGCTGTCACCTAAATGTGAAAGAAAGTGCCATTAATTTGAGTCACAAATACATTCATCCAAGGTATACATCAGGGTGTGTCACATTGATTTACCTAGCAGGTATCCTTCTCTGAATTCACCAGCAGCCAGACGTGTGTAGATCCCACTGTTCCTGAATATCTAGGAGTCATGGGTACTCCCTGGAAATTTGGGCACAATGTCAGTAATGATGTAGTCTACATCACATATCACCTGCACGTTGATAGAATGCATGGATTTGCGGTTGCGTTATATGTATTCTGTAGCTGCAGGTCGGCAGATTGGTATGTGGGTCCCATAAATGCACCCTATTACATGTGGGAACTGTGCTTTTTGGCAGAAATCCAGCTTTGTATTTTGCAGTTCCGTCTGTGTGCTGGGGAAGCGTATGCAGTGATGCATTCTCTGCATCATGGCATCCAAAAAGGAGTTGAAGAAACGGGACAAGGAACTCTGTGACACACCACCTGCTGCAGCTATCACACCCTGGTAACTTCCTGATGCGAGTAGGTGCAGGCTACAGTGCACCTACACATGTGTTGGTATGGCGTGCACCCTTGGTGTCTGATGCTCCAGGTATGGGTGCAGGTCCCGTATCAGGTCTAGGATGGTTTGTGGGTGTACCCTGTACTTCTCATGTATTTCTGCCTCAGTCATTTGGACCAGTTTGACACGCAGTCTGTACACACGCTCTTCCCGTCTCCAGACTCTCAGTCCTGCTGCTGGTAAACATAGCCGCCTTGCTATAACATAGAGAGCCGCCATTGTGTTCACACTGTTGCATTTTGGGGCTGTTGTTATGCAGTGCACCGGATTACCACCTGCTTTGGGTTAGTGGTAAATACCGATTCTTAAATACCAATTTTTACCAAATTTGGTATTACCGATTTTATGTACATCGCATTTGCGATTTGTTACCGATTCGATATTTTGGTGTTTCGGTGTCTGCCGACCGGTAAATAACGAATCGGTAACTGGTTCCCTTTTTTTTACCGATTCCTTATTACTGATGGCATTCGGTAATACCTACATCGCACATGGCTAAATACCGGTCGGTAACGCTGAAATTTACGGAATTTCGGCGTTGCCGATTGGTATTTAGCTACCTACATCTGGTCATTAGTGATGCAAATCCAAAGAGGGAGTTTAAGTACAAGGCGGATTGCAGCATTTTGCACAACTTGAAGTTTCTCAATCTGGCATTTAGCTCTGACTAGGTTAAGATTGTTACCATAGTGTTCTTAGAAGTGATCAAGGCGTGTTCTACTTTTTTCCTGACTTCTAGAAGAAGAAATTCCAAAAACATTTAAGCACCTTGATCATTGAAAAATGTTTTCCTGCAGTGACTTGATGGTGGAAAGTTAGGTCAGTACCGAATTTAACTCCCAAATTTCTGCCCACATAATTGGAAGGAGGAGGCTTAGTAAGATCTTCAGACCTCCAGTCACAGGCAGACAATTAATTATTCTATCCAAAACAAAGGATTTTAGTATTTTACGCTTTGCATTTTAAATGATTTCAATTCATCCATTTTTTTTATTTTTTGGGGGTTTTTAGAAGACCTTTATTGTGCAGAAGGTTTACATTTCACGGCTCACAGGGGCCAGCCGAGCAGAGAACAATCAGGTCAATGGTTAACTGGATGACACAGCCATTTAGCCAGCAACCCGGGGGTCCGGCGGCGAATCTTATGGAATTGCATTTGCAGCCATCTGGTATCTAGCTATATAAGTGACAGGTCTTAAGATTTTTGTCTTTCTTTGTCAAAATTAGCTTTGCAGTTTTCACCCAGCATTAGTGCCATGATAGTAATCTCCCAAGTCCCCACAAATAGCCTGAGAGACAGCTGTGGTAGTCGACAGTGGGGGGGATCAGCAAGAGATGTTTCACCAATTCTGTGTCCGTAATGCTGTCTGTGAAGCGGCAAAATGTGTATTAGTATAGCTCACTGAGGCATAGGAGCAAGCGGGTATGTTCCGCAGGGTTAGTCTGCAGCCATTTCGATCAAGGCTCAGATATCCAGCAGTATGGTGCCTGTGTGCCTTCCCAGTTCCGTCATTGGGAGGTCGCTAAGGACGTGGCAGTGGCTAATATACAGCGCAGCATATCCTTGGCTAACACGTGTGAGGCTGAGTACTAGTCCGTACCTCTCGTAGTGTGTAAGTGTCATCGTGTCTCCGCAATTTGTGGGTAGCATGAGGTCAATAAGGTATCGCTACCTGATAGTGACATGGTGCATCTAGTGTCCTCGTTTGAAGTAAGAAAGGGGGGCCCGGTCAGGGAACTTGACCAGCGAACAAACTGTTCCCTATGCCTATACAATGGCGGGGGAAACCTGGGGTCAGGAAAGTAAAAAAGAAGGGAAAAGGGGGGGGGAGATCGTCACAGGTTCTCATATGTGGCAGCAATTGTAAAGCGGGGCCTGGCAGGGCATCCTGCAATGTAAAGGGAGAAATGGGGGGTGTATTCCCGGGCTGGGGCTGGTAGGCGTTGCCTGTGGTGTATAGTCAGAGTGCAAGCTAGCGCACCGCGGGGCGTTGGTGCAGTCCGTTTACATGGTGATCGTTCTCCTGCAGGGGGGGGGCACCTCCCTGTCAGCATCAGCAGTCGGCGTGGGCAGGCTGAGGCAAGGGCATCGGTGTGTGCGCAGGGCCGCGAAGGCGTCTGGTGTACAGCGGAGAATTGTAAGTGCCTGTATCCGGTAGTGTAGGTCGTGAGGTCGGAAGAGGTGAGGGGGTGGGGGAGAGGGGTACAGGGCCGTGTCTGCTCTCGGTGTTGGTTGGCATCGCTATGGCGATGTTGCCTGTTATCTCAAGTGATCCCCCGTTCCTGACAGGTGTGCTGGAATGCCTGAAGGAGGCCGCCCCAGAGCTGAGCAATAGGGAATTTACGGAGTCCCGCTGTTTCCTCTCGGAGGAGCACCGTGCCCTCCGCTCGTGCCCAGTTGGTAAAGGAGGCACGCCAGTGTTGAGTGTGGGGGGGGTCGCAGCCTTCCAATGCTTGGTAAGCAGGCGTTTGGTCGTTATAAGCCCCATGTCCCAGAAGCGCGTCCGCACTTTGATAAGTTTCGTACGTTTATACAACCCCAAGATACACGCTTCCCACGTGTGTGGTATCTGCTCGCCAGTGCTGCGTGTGAGGAGCGTCACGACTTCGTCCCAGTATGTGTGTATGTCAGGACAATGCCACAGCATGTGTAAAAGGTCTGCTTCAGTCAGAGAGCAGTGTGGACAGGCAGCATCAGTGGTTGCAAAGTATCTATTTATTTTGTCGGTTGTAAGATAAGCACGGTGCAAGATGTAGAATTGAATAATTTTGAAGCGGGGGTTGCGTGGGACATATGTCGGTCCGGTTAGTATCATCGCCCATTCTTTGTCAGTCCAGGCCTTTCCCCTATCCGTCGCCCACTTTTCCCGTAGCGGCAGTGTAGATGGCTGCGAGTGCGTCTGTAGGGCCTGCGCCAGCCAATGGATGACGTGCGAGACATTTCCCATAACATGTAGATACTGCATGAAGCTGTGCATCGGCAATTCTTCAGTCACATCGCCCCAGGAGGCAGTAAGTGTGCGTAAGAGAGTCGCGTGTAGCAGGAACTGACCAGCTGGGAGTTCTGTGTTAGCAGCCAGGTCCACAAAGGGGAGCAGCGCTCCGTCAGCGTACAGGTCGCCCAAAGTGTCCACCCCTGCGTGCGTCCAGCTAGCCAAGCGAGGCACAGTCAGTGCGTCCGTTGGTCCTGGAGTGCCCAGAATGGGTAGTATCGGGGCGTATGGTGTCGTTGCTCGGGTGAGTCGCAGACAACGTAGGAAGCACTTGCGCGCCACTGCCAGGTGCAACTGTGAGGGGCAGGAAGTTTGGGTTATCGGGTGGAACAGCGTGCAGATTTGTGTTTGCGTCCAGGCAGCAGTGTCCGAGGCAGTATCCTCGAGATGTTTGCCGCTGAGCCATCCCATCACCCATTGCATCTGCGTCGAAAGGTAGTACAGCTCCATGTTGGGAACCGCCAGGCCTCCCGACTCAGATGAGTCGGCCCGTATTCCAGATGAGGCTACGCAGCAGAATCTCCAGATCACGAAATATTTTATTCGGCACGTAAGTGGGTATATTGGCGAAATAGTACAGCAGTCTAGGCAGCACTATCATTTTGGTAAGTGCTATACGACTCGGTACGTTGAGGGGTAGGGTGTTCCAGAATTTGATCTGCGCCCGAACCGAGGCTATTGCCCGCAGGAGATTCCCTTCCAGGACATCTATTGGATTCCGATATATTCGTATCCCCAGGTAGCGGAACGTAGTGGGATGCCATTGCAATCTACCTCCGCCCAGGCGTACGTCGCATTCGGGCGTGTCCGGGCTAAAGGAATAAGCCCCCGATTTGGACCAATTAACTCGCAGTCCTGACATCTCTTCGAAAGTTCGAAAGACGTCGGCCAGGGAGGCAGGGATGTCAGTTATGTCCCTGACGTACAGCAGTAAGTCGTTTGCGTACAGCGACACCGTGTGTAGGCCATCTGCTAGTGGAATCCCCCATTCAGGTCCCTGTCTCCTGAGGATTGTGGCCAGGGGTTCCATGGCCAAGGAGAACAATAGAGGCGACAGGGGGCAGCCCTGCCTAGTGCCTCTTCGCAGCCGGATGGTGTCTGAGAGCAATGGGCAATTGGCCTGTGCGGACTCGGACTGTCGGCTTGTCATACAGCAGGCCCACCATGGCTTCATAGCCTCCACCCAGATGGTACTTTTCCATAATTGCTCCCAGGTACGGCCACTCAACCGAGTCGAAGGCCTTCTCTAGGTCTAATATCAGGCATCCCGCTCTGGGCCACTGTTGGGTAGCATACTCTTGTATTCGGAAAAGGCGGCGGATATTGTGGGAGGTGTGGCGTGTCGGGACAAAGCCGTTCTGGTCTTGGTGCACCAGGCGGGGCACATAGGGGGCCAGCCTCCGGGCTAGCGTGGAGGCCAGTATTTTGTAGCCTGTGTTTAACAGGCCCAGGGGGCGGTAAGAGCCCATCCGTGTGCAGTCCTTGTCAGGTTTGGGGATGGAGATCAGGGTTGCTTCATTTAGCGTTGGGGTAAGGCTGCATCCTCCGCTGCAGCGTACATTTTCAGAAGTTCTGGGATAAGTACATCTGAGCCTGCTTTGTAAAATTCGGCCAGGAGCCCATCTGGGCCCGGGGATTTGCCGTTAGACAGGTTAAATATTGCGTCGCGGACCTCATCAGGTTCAAGGGAGGCTCCCAGTTCGTCTTGTTGCGCAGCAGTCAGTTGTGGCATTTGCAGAGGGGCGAGGTAGTCAGCAATGTCCGGGTGTGGGTGTGGCAATCAGGAGCGATATAGTGCATTATAGTGAGTGGTGAACGCGTCATGGATCTGGCGCTGCAAGTATAATAGGCCCCTCCCTTCCACGTGAATTGCTACCACTGGGGTCGAGGGTGTCTCTTGTGAAATCAGCCAGGCCAGTAACTTGACAGGCCTGTCACTCTGATGTTGTGTCCTCGCCGAATGCGCTGCATAGTTGATGTCGCGAAGGCGCTCAAGTAGGCTCGCGTGGTCTGCGCGCGCCCCCTGCAGCGAGTCAGCACCGCCTTCAATGGCCTCCCCCTCCCTGTCGAGTAGGGCAGATTCTAGCCTGGTCAGCTCACTCTCCAGTTGTTGTCTCATGTGGCCCTGCGTCCTCAAGCAGTGTCCCCGAATCATTACCTTGAAGGCGTCCCATTCTACCCGTGGGGAGGACGCCGTGCCTGCGTTGTCTTCAAAGTACTGAGCAGCGCGTGTAAGGAGGGATTCGCGGAAAGCCGCATCAAGCAGCAGCGTTGGTTGTAGTCGCCAGGTGGGTATGGGGGGGCGCGGTTGGTCCCAAGCCATGGATAAAAAGTGTGGGTTATGGTGTGAGTGCGTGCGGCCCATGTATAACGCATCGGTCACAAGGGGCAGGAGTTCAGTAGACGCCATAAATCGGTCTAGGCGGACATGTAAGTCGTGAGCGCCTGAGTAATAGGAGTAGACCCGTGTCCCAGGGTTGTGTGATCTCCAAACGTCATGGAGGTCCCACTGCTCGGCCCACTCCAGCAGCGTCTTCGTGGCACCACGCGTCAGAGCGCCTATAGGGGGCGGGGAGGAGCGATCTATTGTTGTATCTAGTGTGCAGTTGTAATCTCCACCCAGTAGCCATGGGGCCGCATGCCAGGTTGCCATCATCGTGGAGAGGCGCTCCAGGAAGCCTCCCTGATCAGTGTTTGGGGCGTACAGTGATACCAGTACTATCTGTTGTCCATCTAGCCTGCCTTGTACTGCAACAAACCTGCCCTCCTGGTCTATCGTAGTGTCTTTAACCGTCCAGGGGGTCCCAGGGCGGACCTATATCAGTTTGCCGTGGGCGTAGGAGGAATAGGTTGTGGCATAGAGTTGTCCGCGCCATTTGCGGTGTAGTGCTAGGACCTCTGCCTTGTTCAAGTGTGTTTCCTGAAGCAGTGCTATGCCTATCTTGTGTCGCTTTAAGTACGAGTAAATTTGGGAACGCCTAGCTGGTGTGTGCATCCCCCTGATGTTCCAAGTGCATATCCGTTTCTCAGACATAGCTGCCGTAGGTGTAAGCTCCTCCAGCCCCCCCGCGTGCCAGATCCTCAAGCAGTGCTTCCCACTGGGCCCAGGATCCCACCCCCAGCACAAAACTGCCCCAACGTCTCAGCACAGAGCGTGGTGATCTCCAGTGGTGTAGAAGGGTAGGGAAAGGGGGGGAAACATATGGCCTCAACATGGCAACATAACCTGAAATGCCAAAAGGTCGGCTGCACAACATGTCACCGTCCAAACACTCGAATGAGCTCGTAAACTATACAGTTCTAGGGGGTACCGTGTAGCTTATGTTATAACAATAGAAATTACGGTATTGTCCATAGGGAGTGCAGCGTCCCTCCTGGGTAGGGTAGAGAGGCCGTTGCTGTCTGGCAGATGCCCAGGTCCTGCCGCTCAGTGCGGTGCCAGCGGCCCTCTCAAGTATCTAACAGTAGGGGCTAGGCTCCCGGGGGGAGATCCCCCTCTCCGGATAGTCTAGGTGGCGCCGGCTGGCATGTATAATGCTACTGATTAAGTGACCAGTTCGTGGCAG
The DNA here is from genome assembly GCF_964261635.1 of Lissotriton helveticus. Taxonomy (NCBI): domain Eukaryota; kingdom Metazoa; phylum Chordata; class Amphibia; order Caudata; family Salamandridae; genus Lissotriton; species Lissotriton helveticus. The sequence goes on along the minus strand of NC_136067.1, from coordinate 1,539,696,522 downwards.
TGGGCGGCTGGGCCGCGTGTATATAGTAATCACAGTACCTGGTTGGAGTCCAGTGTCCCAAGGTGGGCAGGGCCCAGCAGTGCACAGCCGCGCAGATCGCTTCCCGTGTGGGGGGTCCATGAAGCATTTGTTCAGCCATGACTTCTCCGGCGCATGGGGGCAGGAGTCTGCTTGGACCAGTTCAGCCAAACAGGTCGGCAGTTTGTGGAGTGACGTCCGGAAGATCGTCAGTGTGTTGGGAATCCGGTAGGCCATAGATTGCCTCATCATCGCTCGGGAGAGGCGCCGGGCTGGCGTCCGGGGCAGGTGACGGAGCCGGAGAGCTGCTGATTTCCACTACTCTGAGGAGAGCGTCCCGTTGTTCCTGCATCATCTCGTTTGCGGATGCAGAGTGAGCCGGCGATTCCCGAGCTCGGGGAGGTGTGGGAGCCCTGCGTCGTCGGCACCTCCGTGCCCCCCGTGTATGTTCCATGGTAGCAGTCCCTTGCGCTCGTCTAGGTACGTCAGGCATGTTCTCATCAAGCCAGGCCTCAACTTCGTCAGGGTTCATGAAGAAGTGTGTCCTATCTTTTTCCACCACCTGTAGCTTGGCAGGGAAGAGCAGCGAGTATTTAAATCCGGCTTGTCGCAGTCTTCTTTTCACCTCCAGAAAGGAGTGCCTTTGCCTTTGTACTTGCACGGTATAGTCCGGAAAGAACATTACTGTGGTGTTGTCAATCCGGATCTCGCCCAGCTTCCTGGCTTCCCGCAAGACCGTGTCATGTTCTCGGTAGTTTAGGACTCGCAGGATGATAGGCCTGGGGTTCGAGTCAGCAGATAGGGGCTTCGTGGGCACACGGTGGGAACGTTCCACCACAAAGTGGGGCGACAGCGTGCCTTCTGGCAGTAGTCCTCGTAGCCAGTCTTCCACCCTCTGCGTGGGGTCCATCTCCTCCCATTTCTACGGAATGCCCACCAAGCGGATATTGTTCCTCCTTGCCCACCCCTCTGCATCCTCCGCACGGTCCTCCAAGAATTCCGCCCTGTTAAGGAGATCTTGTATGTGCTTGTCTGACTGAGTCACCTTCGGTTCCAGTGTTGCCATCACGCCTTCTAGCGTTGTGGTGCGGTCCTGCAGCTTTTTGTGGTCAGCCCTGAGGTGAGTTAGGTCAATTGCCACACGGTCTATTCTGGTTTCCAAGGAGGTGCGCGTCTGTTGGAGGGACTCCTCCATTCTTTCCATGGCTGCCAGGACAGAGTCTAGCTTCGACGCCACGTGGTCAGCGTCCATCTTGGATGATGTCTTCGTCGTCTTCCCCTTCACCGATGCACTCCCCGTTCCGGTGCGTGTCATCACCCCTCCAGACATGGGGCAGGCGGTGTGCACAGGCAGTGCCAGGAGCGAGGCTTGTGTCTGTCTGTGAGAGCACAGGGGTGCAGATGAGTCGTTGGGCCACGTCTGTGAAGTGTCAGGCAATTTAAACTATTAGTGCGACATCCACGGCACCGGTCCATTGGCACTGTCGCCCCGTCGCGGGGCACGGTGTGATGCAGTGATAGGGTTCGCTCCAACTATTCCCAGGTTCCCTCCAGGTATCCGGCTGCCTCCTTGGGCTGCTCCTGTGTGGCCTGTGATCTGTGGTTGTCCGTTGCAGCGCCAGCCGTGCTCGTCAGTGAGAGAGTAGTGTCTCCCAAGCATGAGATGGGCGCATTCCGCTGGGCCTCGTGGTCTCTCCCACACCCCCGGTTCCCATGCGGCGGCCCCGCAAGGTATGCGGCAATCAGGTGTCTTGGGCCTGCGGCGTAGTGGGCCGCAAGCTGCAGCGGGTCGGGGCGTAAGTCCGGTTCAGGTGAGAGAATGGCTCCCACCGCTCCCAATTACAATCCGGGTCCCACCAGGGCTGTCGTCGCTGCCAGGGCGTCTCCCGGGGCAGTGCTGTGGCAGGCTCGTGGAGGCGCAGATGGCTATTGTGGGTAGCCGCGCCCCGCCAGTGTCTCCGTGGCCCTCGGTGCATAGCTCCCTCTATGGGGGGGGGGGAAGGAGGGTCCCCCGGCCCGATAACTCACTGCGTCACCACGAGGTCCCGTAGGCTCCAGAGTCCCCGGCTGGCGGTGTCAGCCGGAGGCAGCGTGCAGCGAGGGAGGGGGAGAAGGAAGAAGGCTCCGTTCGTTTCTCTGCGCCGCCGCGCCGCCCTCGTGGCCCAGCACAGGCAATGTCTCCAGGGGTTGGGTGCTCGCCCCCTCGCCTCCGCGTCTCCCCCAGTCCGCCTCCACCAGGCCCGGTCCGCACCAGATTCCGGCTGCTTCTGGCCCGTCGTCGCTTCCTCTGGTCCTCTCTGGGGTCTGGGATATGGGGGCATCGAGTGTGGTGCTTCAGGGGTCAATGCACCTGCCACCGTCCGCTCCCGCCAGGTGTCGGGTCGTTTCTGGTAGGCCGCAGCGCGAGGCCCAGTAGCCCTCAAGAAGCCGCGGCCTCGCGTGAACTCGACTCCCCAGCCGTGTCGCAGTCAGGCCGGCTGTAGCAGCGCCGCTGGCCTCGGTGCGGTGCTCCGCAACCGACTCGTCAGAATTCGGCCTGTGTGTGGGCAAGGGTTGCGGGCAGATCCGCCAGCAGTTTCAGGCCAGATAGGATAGTCTTGACCGGAGAAATGACCCGGGGTAGGGGAGCTCAGGCAGGAGCTCTACCCAGGCACGTCTTTCTCCATTGCGCGCTAAGGACTTGAGAGAGACAACGTTTAAAGTTAATTTCAGAGCTTGAAGAGTTCTTGTCAATGGACAAGATAAATTGAATGTCATCTGCATATGCCATAGTGGAATTGCTAAATGACTTGATCATAACAATTTTTTGGGACATGTAAACATCAAACAGAGTGTGGCTCAAGGAGGAGCACTAGGAGTCACTAAGTTTTAATATGTTTTCTCTTGATCTGAAAGAACCCATTGTCGTCACTTGATCCTCATCCAGTAGGAAAAATTGGAACCATGCTAAGGCCTTTTCATTAATACCAATGTCGGCAACACATTTTAATAAAAAGACATGAGATATAGTATTGAATGCTGCCAACAACTCAAAGTCAATTAGGAGAGCACTACTGCCACTATCAGCATAACGTTTATGGATTCAGACACTTCCAAAAGAGCATATTTCAAGGAATGCTATGGTCTAAAACCAGCTTCAATGGGGTAAAAAATCTTGTGTGTTTCCAAATTATTTACAAGTTGGAGAATAGCTAACATTTCCAAATTGTTTGCTGAAGCTGGAAGCAGGGAAATGGGTCTGAAATGAGTTAGGTTCTTAAAATCCACTTTGATTTTTTTAACAGTGGTGTTTTTAAGGCTAACTTCTACCTATCAGGAAGAGAGGCCTATAGTAATGACTGATTAAGAATAGAGTTTAAGATCTCACTAATGACAGCAATAGCCTTCCTAAAAATAAATGGGGGACAGTTAGGGGGCAAACCTGATTTACATGATAAAATAAGAGATTCAGATTGTTGTAATGTAATGAATTCAAACTCCTTAAGAGTAACACTAGCCGAGACCCCAGAAAATACCCTCCTCTCCCATTGGCTTACTTGAATTGAAAACTTTGTAAATAGCTCCCAAAACTCTGCCAAGTTATCACACAGTTCTAGGGAAGTTTCTAAATCTAGAACACAGGCTTTAAGGTGAACAAAGTCATTAACTGTTTGATTGATTACTCCTGAGTCATTGTTAGTCAGGTGAATATTAGTGATGAAATACAGTTTCTTTGCTTCCTTGATTAAACTATTGTATCTCTTATTTGCGGCTCTGGAGGTAGCCTTATCACTAGGGCAATACCTATATCTCCATAGCCACTCCTACCGTTTACAGGTTAGCAGTTCCTTGGCCAGCAAAGGCGAAAACCATTGGCCAGATGGCTTATGGCTCTTTTGTTGATACACGTTCTGTGGTGCTAAATGATCAAGGGTCTCAGGAATCCAATTGTTGAAGTTGTCCAAATCCATACTTTTTTCCCTTACAAGAATTAGGGGAGAGCCAGTCAGATGGTGTACAAAACTACAAGCTTCTACTTTATTCCAAAGCCGGTAACTCTGATCGTCATTACCTGCACCCCTTCCTCTAATTTATCAGGATCAGTTGCAATACTTAACACCTTCGGTGCGGCGGCTATTCCGCCGCAGCGCTAAGGGGGCGGGGGGCCGCGCGGCACGCCCATGCTGGTGACCAAACCGCTCCGTCACCACCCTCGGTTGAGCTGTGCTTTTGACGGAGCGGTTCCATCATGGCCCGCTCTCTCAACAGAATGCGCCGCGCAGGCGCAAAATCAGCGCTGCGCAGGCGCGTTCTATTGAGAGGGCGGGCCATGATGGAACCGCTCTGTCATCAGCACAGCGCTACCGCGGAAGATGACGGAGCGGTTCCGTCATCAGCGCGGAAGGGGTTAAAGGGATATATTTATGGTTAGAACAAATCTGAAGTTGAGGCTCTACAGCCATAAGTGCTTGAAAATTAGTTTAAATTAGGTTGAGTATTCCCAGCAGAGTGCGTCAGGCTAACTACTAATGGAGGAAGCTTAAAGCCCACTAGGTTACCCACAAGAGCTTTGGGAGAGTAATGGGTTTCATCATCAATGTGACAGTTGGAATCAGCTAAAACAGTAAAATGTGAGAACTGTAGCCAAGGGGAAGTTATTGCTTCTTCGAGTGAGTTAGGAAAATGAAGAAGACTGACTGAAGTGGTATTTTTCCACTCCCAGAGGGGTCCAGCGAGAATTTGTCATATGATGCTCTGTTGCTTGTCTTGATAACATTTTGATTGTTGTATTAAGTAACAAAACAGCACAAATAAAATATTAAAACAAAATGATTATAATTATTTTCTTCTTCTGACAACCAGGATTTTTAGCAGGCAATAAAATCGTTGGGCTGTCACATCCATTATTTGCTCTTCAAACCCAACGCATTTCATTTTCTCCATACTATGCAATCTAATGCAAATTACCATGGCTAGGGTTAACATTGAATGGAGGTGGCAATGGTGGCGATGTTTTGTGCGATTTCATAACTTGGTCCTGCCCAGATTTGACTGTAAACAGTGAAATATTGTCCTTATGGAGTCTAGAAAAAATCTACATGCTGTCAGCATGGGGACCACCCCTGCTCTTACGCTCCTTATATTTGAATTTAGGGTGAATAGAAAAATAAAAAACCACAGAACTTTTGCTCCTTTTCATAGACCTCTCTGACTTGGCAGTCTAGGAGTTCAATGAGACCAGAGCCTAGAGTGGACACTCCTTGAAGTCTGAAAAACTATATGACTTTAACCCCATTTTATTTAAAAAAAACTCTGAGACCCTGGAATTTCCCTAATTGCGCCTATTTTTCTTCATCATCGGGGTACCAGGGTGATGTTCCTGCTTGAGTCTGGAGAAAAAGCAACCCCACTGACCTTCAACAGTACCAAAGAACCAGTCCATGGTCCCTTTGTATGAGGATGAATTGGATCTCAGGTTACCTATGTTCTTTCTGGAATGGATCTGGCCGGTTGTATGACAGAACAACGCAGGGAAATACTCTGCATGCCTTTACCATGCATTTTTGCGCCACATTTTGTTTGGAACACATATGCTTTTACAAGGCATGTTTTGCTATTGAGCTGATGCCTGCGAGAGGAACTATGTGTGAGATCCGACGGCTGTGGCGAGGGACATTTCGGCACCCCATTGTTTGGTGGACATACATGTGGAATGGCAAGGACTGCGGGGCAATCGCCAGTAAAGGCTATGAGGCATCATATCCCCATTGTGTGTCCAGTCAGGACGAGATCAAACATATTGGACAATAGATGTTAACAATTATTTTAAAATGTACATGGTGATGCAATGTAATGACGATATATCGTCCGCAAAAAGTAATTGAGCAATTCAGAATATTATCAGCAATCCTATTGGCCAAGAATACACCAATGATGAAGGCGGACATAGCTTCAATATCCAACCAAACTTGGCGTGCCTTGAAAGAAGCTTTCTTCAGCATTGAAAAAGGTGATTAACGCCGAAAAGTGTCTGCTGGCAGTAACAAAGTTTCCATGAATCCCGCGAGTGCTCCAATTTTGTTTAGTTGCTATGTAACAGAAATGAGGTCCCACCCTCATCCCATGGATTAAGCACCCATCCTAAATTCAGAGATCAAGGTGGGAGTTGGTATGGTGATATATGTTTATATATATAAACAATGTATTTGTGAGGGGCAGCCCCCCTACCCCTGAACTTACCTTCAAATGCACGATAAAGGCACACATTGCAAAAGCATATGCGTTCTAAAAATATTTGTGGTTAAAAATATGTGGTAAAGGTACAACGTGGTAAAAACCACATTGTAAAGGGTGTTTCCTGATCTGGCCTAGCAATTCACAGTTGACTATTGCCAATGAAGTAATACCAAGTTAGATTTGCATATGGCTGGTCTCTTTCTGGAGTGACATAGTGGGAAAAAAGCGTGGACGGGAATGTGGCTAGTGGTAATTGCTAGTGGCTCAGAGTGTTGTAAGAATTCCACCTATCAATATTTGTGTGTCAGCGTGATCCTCATGACACTGACACTGGAACACTCAGCTTCTCACTTTTTGGACTCACTTGGGATGAAGGTCCATATAGTAGACATATTTTCTGTTCTGGTAAGTCGAGTCTGTGCATGGGAAGGCTCCGCAGCATGATTCACGGAGTTTTGGGTCCCCAAAAACGAGTGCCGGTGGACCCCACCAGCACCCACCGGCTCAAATTAGGCACTGACTAATTTCTGTTATAGTCCATGCTGCCTGCCCATACAGCCTGAAGGTGCTGTGCTTCAGCAGATAGCTCAGTGGGTATCAGCAGCACTCACGTGAGGAGCGTGACCAAAGATCAAACCACCTCACCCATATCTCATTAGAGATGACCGCAGCATGGACAGGAAAAACAAACAAAAGTCATGAATGCACTGTTACTTTTCAAATAGCTGTTAGCAAGCTATCACAGAGAAATGTTTAGTTTTAACCCGCTTACTGCTTGTCTGACCCTATAAAGATTTCATATGTATTGTTTTCGAAAGGCCAAGAGCCCATTATCTAACTGTTTACACCACCTGTCTGTCTCTCGTCCAGGGAAGAACCGAAACTTCAAACATGGATTGGAAAATGTGCCTGCGTTCTAACTCCCATGTCAGGAAATAGCGCTGGGTATCACTGAACGGAAATGGTTTCATTTTGTTGCACTTAGTATGGTAAAAGAGCAGGTCCACCTTCGCGTGGTGCAGACCAATGACCCGCGGTGTGCACTAATCTGGGCAGCAATCAAATCTTATGTATATCTACGAATGGGTAAATGGTCAAAATATCGATTCCATAGACTAACCTAAATATCGACTCCAAAATACAGAATGGACAAAATATCGAAGTACATAATATAGTTTATTAAAAATATCGAATTTTTAATAATATCGAATTTTTTTAAAGTGTTTTGTATGTTAGTATATGTGTGAAAAGTGTCTATATTTTTGTAATTTATTTTAAGTAATTAATTTTATGTTATTTAATTTTTGCGTAATTTAATTCTGTAGCGGGTTGTGGGTTTATAGGGGAATAGGGTGGTAAGTAATTTAATTATAATTAATTAAATATGTTAATTAATTAATTGGTATTTATTTAGAATAAATTGTTAATTAATTTTGAATTGATAATTAAATAATTCTTAATTGATAATTAATTTTTATTAATTGATTAATTGATAATTATGTGAAATAAATTAATTTATTTTCTGTAACGGGTTGTGGGTTTATAGGGGAATAGGGTGGGAAGTAATTTAATTATAATTAATTAAATATGTAAATTAATTTATTGGTATTTATTTTGAATACATTTTAATTAATTTTTAATTGATAATTAATTATTCTTAATTGATAATTAATTGTTATTAATTGATTAATTGATAATTATGTGAATTATATTCATTTATTTTCACTAGAGTGGGAATAGTAAAATTTACCCCTATGCTATCCAACGCTTTCCCTACTGTTGCACTCTCTGGAGTGGGAATAGTAATTTTTACCCGTACGCTATCCAATGCTTTCCCTACTGTTGCACTCACTGGAGTGGGAATAGTAATTTTTACCCCTACGCTATCCAATGTTTTCCCTACTGTTGCACTCTCTGGAGTGGGAATAGTAATTTTTACCCCTACGCTATCCAACGCTTTCCCTACTATTGCACTCTCTGGAGTGGGAATAGTAATTTTTACCAGTACGCTATCCAATGCTTTCCCTACTGTTGCACTCACTGGAGTGGGAATAGTAATTTTTACCCCTACGCTATCCAATATTTTCCCTACTGTTGCACTCTCTGGAGTGGGAATAGTAATTTTTACCCCTATGCTATCCAACGCTTTCCCTACTGTTGCACTCTCTGGAGTGGGAATAGTAAGTTTTACCCCTACGCTATCCAACGCTTTCCCTACTGGTGCACTCACTGGAGTGGGAATAGTAATTTTTACCCCTACGCTATCCAACGTTTTCCCTACTGTTGCACTCTCTGGAGTGGGAATAGTAATTTTTACCCCTACGCTATCCAACGCTTTCCCTACTGTTGCACTCTCTGGAGTGGGAATAGTCATTTTTACCCGTACGCTATCCAATACTTTCCCTACTGTTGCACTCACTGGAGTGGGAATAGTAATTTTTACCCCTACGCTATCCAATGTTTTCCCCACCGTTGCACTCTCTCGAGTGGGAATAGTAATTTTTACCCCTACGCTATCCAACGCTTTCCCTACTGTTGCACACTCTGGAGTGGGAATAGTAATTTTTACCCCTACGCTATCCAACGTTTTCCCTATTGTTGCACTCCCTGGAGTGGGAATAGTAATTTTTACCCCTACGCTATCCAACGCTTTCCCTACTGTTGCACTCTCTGGAGTGGGAATAGTAATTTTTACCCGTACGCTATCCAATACTTTCCCTACTGTTGCACTCACTGGAGTGGGAATAGTAATTTTTACCCCTACGCTATCCAATGTTTTCCCTACTGTTGCACTCTCTCGAGTGGGAATAGTAATTTTTACCCCTACGCTATCCAACGCTTTCCCTACTGTTGCACTCTCTGGAGTGGGAATAGTAATTTTTATCCCTACGCTATCCAACGTTTTCCCTACTGTTGCAATCTCTGGAGTGGGAATAGTAATTTTTACCCCTACGCTATCCAACGCTTTCCCTACTGTTGCCCCCTCTGGAGTGGGAATAGTAATTTTTACCCCATGCTATCCAATGTTTTCCCAACTGTTGCACTCTCTGGAGTGGGAATAGTAATTTTTACCCCTACGCTATCCAACGCTTTCCCTACTATTGCACTCTCTGGAGTGGGAATAGTAATTTTTACCCCTACGCTATCCAACGCTTTCCCTACTGTTGCACTCTCTGGAGTGGGAATAGTAATTTTTACCCCTACACTATCCAACGCTTTCCCTACTGTTGCCCCCTCTGGCGTGGGAATAGTAATTTTTACCCCATGCTATCCAATGTTTTCCCAACTGTTGCACTCACTGGAGTGGGAATAGGAATTTTTACCCCTACGCTATCCAACGCTTTCCCTACTGTTGCACTCTCTGGAGTGGGAATAGTAATGTTTACCCCTACGCTATCCAACGCTTTCCCTACTGTTGCACTCTCTGGATTGGGAATAGTAATTTTTATCCCTACACTATCCAACGCTTTCCCTACTGTTGCCCCCTCTGGAGTGGGAATAGTAATTTTTACCCCATGCTATCCAATGTTTTCCCTACTGTTGCACTCACTGGAGTGGGAATAGTAATTTTTACCCCTACGCTATCCAACGTTTTCCCTACTGTTGCACTCTCTGGAGTGGGAATAGTAATTTTTACCCCTACGCTATCCAACGTTTTCCCTACTGTTGCACTCTCTGGAGTGGGAATAGTAATTTTTACCCCTACGCTATCCATCGCTTTCCCTACTGTTGCACTCTCTGGAGTGGGAATAGTCATTTTTACCCGTACCTTATCCAATGCTTTCCCTACTGTTGCACTCACTGGAGTGGGAATAGTACATTTTTACCCCTACGCTATCCAATGTTTTCCCTACTGTTGCACTCTCTGGAGTGGGAATAGTAATTTTTACCCCTACGCTATCCAACGCTTTCCCTACTGTTGCACTCTCTGGAGTGGGAATAGTAATTTTTACCCCTACGCCCTCCAACGCTTTCCCTACTGTTACACTCTCTGGAGTGGGAATTGTAATTTTTACCCCTACGCTATCCAACGCTTTCCCTACTGTTGCCCCCTCTGGAGTGGGAATAGTAATTTTACCCCTATGCTATCCAATGTTTTCCCTACTGTTGCACTCACTGGAGTGGGAATAGTAATTTTTACCCCTACGCTATCCAACGTTTTCCCTACTGTTGCACTCTCTGGAGTGGGAATAGTAATTTTTACCCCTACGCTATCCAACGCTTTCCCCACTGTTGCACTCTCTGGAGTCGGAATAGTAATTTTTACCCCTACGCTATCCAACGCTTTCCCTACTGTTGCACTCTCTGGAGTGGGAATAGTCATTTTTACCCCTACGCTATCCAACGCTTTCCCTACTGTTGACTCTTTGGAGTGGGAATAGTAATTTTTACCCCTACGCTATCCAACGCTCTCCCATCTGTTGCACTCTCTGGAGTAGGAATAGTAATTTACCCCTACGCTATCCTACGGTAATAATATTGTGTATTTTTTATTAATATTATGTTGATATATATATGTTTTAACAGATATGATTGTATATTTTTTTATAAGTTAAATTAGTTATTCAATAATTTTAAGGTAATTTAAGTATTTGTAAGAATATTCTAGCTATTTATTTTTAATATTTTTTTAATTTTACATTATTTTTAAGAAATTCGATATTTTTACAAAGTATATATATATATAAACGATATTTTGGGTTCGATATTTTGGTACTTACCTGTTTGTAGATAGGAATTTGATATGTTGTCTGTCGATATTTTGGAATCAATATTTTGGGTAGTTTATATTTTGTCCCTCGATATTTAGTCAGTGATCCAAAAGCACACCTTTTCAATAAAGGGACACTGGATAAAAACTAGGTCTGGATGAAATTGCCGCTAAAGTTGATAGGTCGGGTTGCTCTTTTAAAGATGTCCATACTTTCCCTGTTAATTTTTTTGTTTATTAATATACCAATTTAAATTAACAACAGTTACTTTAAAGAGCTCGAATCCATGTTCAGGTCGTTGGTATGGAGTAAGAAGGCTCCTAGAGTTAGACTCTCTGTACTACAACTTGACACTAATCAAAGTGGGCTAGCACTACCGCATATTCAAACATACTATGAATCCGCAATTCTGGACTTATTAGCATGTTTATTGTCCTCTAAAGGGTCATTAGATATGGTACAAAAAGCTGGCTCGGAAATCCAGACTTTTCTCAAAATTCCCAAAAGGACCAGATATAAAACTGTCCTGAAATTGTCGAAAAGATCACAGTTTTTTTTAAGCAAATTGGCTTCTCCGGGTTTCACTTTTTGAAATTAAGCGAGTGTAAAAGTATGGGCCTTCAAATTCACTCTAGCCATCTTAGAATCAGGAAGGAGGGTGGTCTGGAAGAACTGGTGGGTTTTTTAACGCAGGAAACAGTGATTACCTGGCAAGAGGTACTGGATAGATGTGGTGATCGAAATAAGCCTGTTTTATTTTAACATTTACAAATTGTCTATTTTTGACATAGATATAATCTTTGTTCTGCAGTGCTCCTACTAAATTGGTGTCCGCTCTACTTAAAGGAACTGTTAGAGAGGTGGGCAACTGGTACCGGTTATTGGGTACCCAAAACGAGTCTCCGTTGATTGAGAACTATCTGGAAAGAGTAATCCGGGAGACTCAATGTACTTTTTCTAGCCAGGAGTGGCAGGCAATATACCTGTTAGGTAGTAAGGCTCTAAGAGCCGCCAATTTGAAAAGAATGGCCTTTTTGTTCCGATGGATGGCGTATCTTACTCCCAAAGCTCTCAACAGGAAATATCCAGAGATGGAGAATAGATGTTTTTGCTGTCGGGCAGAAGGTGAAAGGGGATGGTTACATATATTTTTCACATGTTTAAAGCTAGGGGTATTCTGGGGCAGGGTCTTTGCGGCCATAAGTCCGGCATTCCCGAAGTCGCTGGATCTAATTGCGGAGGTTGCCCTCTTTAGTATGAGTATGGGCGCAAACCTGTCAAAATCAGAGGAGAAATGTTTAGCTATTTCTTCTGTCATGGCTCGCTCCTTAGTTCTTCAAAATTGGAGGTTGGCCAAAGTACCTACACATGAGAGAAGGTTACTTAAAATGAAGCGTACCCGGCCATTTGAAGAAGCTTATGCAAAGCGGGGGGGGGGGCATCAAAAAAGTTTACTGCGACCTGGAAATATTTAGATGCTCTTGAAGACGAGGACGGTATAGACTCCAGGTTAACGGTTGCACTTTAGCATGTCAGCACTTTAGGAAGCCAGAAGATTTCTTTTATATTTTCTCCTATGAGATGGGGGATAAGAACTTAAATGTAGGTGTGGAGAGCGTTGCAGGCCAGACCATGGTAGTGATCTGTTTTAATCTTGAATTTGTTTCTTTTACCCGCTGTACCATTTCTATTGAATGATGGACTTATGTCTATCTATTGTTTTCATGTAATTTTGGGCTCCTCAAGAATGGCTTGATTTTTTGGATTTGTATGTTGTGTAGGTTTTGTTCAAGGGGTTTTATTTGCAACGGTCCTGAAAAGGTAGTTATATCAATGTCCCTGATGCTCTGTTCAATAAAAAATGTATATAGTTAATGATGTAGTAGCTGATTGTTGGGTTTGTAGGGGAATATAATGGGGAGCTAATTATATTATAAAATATTTAATTTTAATATTAATATTTGTTATCGTTGATTAAATATGTATTTGATTACTAACTATGCAATGTTTTCATTGTTTCATTTTATTGCTGTTTTATTTGTTTAACTTTAATTTGTTGATTTAAATTTAAATTTAATTATTTTAAAGGATGTTAGAAATTTATATTTTAGTAGCAGGTTGTTGGATTTGCAGGGGAAGAAAATAGGAAATTAAATGAATTGTAATTATTTTAATTAGTTTTTGTTTTTATAAATGATTTTTATTGATTTTGACAAAACAACGTCCAGAGCATTTGCATAATTATCAGGGTATACTATCGACAATACAAATTAGCAAGAAATCACATGGCTTAGGTAGGGGCAGAAGGAAACTCCTAATCAATTAGCATTTCCATGGCTACTGGGCTGGGCGGCTCACTGCTTCACTTCGCAGCGACGCACACCCAAACATGGACAAATTACAACAAAATTGTCGAAAGGAGAACCAGGCATTGCTCTGCATATCCAGTCCTGTTATATACCACATACCTCTGAAAGAGACAGTATGAATTTGAACACAAATAAACCCAACACACGAAAAAAGAGAAAGAGAAAAAGAAAAAAGGAAATGCACAAGTGACCTGGATAAGAGAACAAAAGCAGAGCTCTACATATATAGCTTAGTACAACCACTGTTGCTGTTCTGGTGCGATAGATAATGACGTGGATAATTATTTTAATTTTACAATAATTATTTTGTATTGTAAATATATATTTAATTGAATAATGTTTAAATTGGCCAATTGTTTAATTGTGCTTTTATTTAAGTTTAATTTGTAAAGTATACCCTATATTTTAATGTTTATATTTTTGTTGGTAACATATATTTAGCAGTGGGTTATTGGGTTTGTCTGGAAATAGGGTAAAACTCTATTGATATAGTTCTTCAATTTAAATTCTTTGTTGATAATTAATTATAGATATTTTAATTGAATATTTATTATTTAAATGGTTTGTTTTATTTGGTTTAGTTATTAATTTATTGCTACATTTTAATGTTTAAAGTAAGTAATATTGTCAATTAAATACTTTTCTATTATATTTTTTGTGTGATTGTGGTTTTATGGGTTGTAGGGAGAGAAGTTCAATGCTTCCCTACTATTGCTCAGACTGGAGTGGGAATAGTAAATGTAACCCTGCCGAAGTCCAACACTTTCCCTACTGTTGATTATACTGGAGTGGTAATAGCAAATCTAACCCTTCTGAAGTCAAAACATCCCCAACTGTTGTGTCATGTAGTTCCTGAAAAAATCTATATAGTATCTGTGCGTTTTAGACAACATAAACTAAGGTCTTGGTGGCCAGATTGAGTCCAGACACCCCCACAGGATATGTTAGTCTGTAGACCAGCTAGCTCACAGTGCCACTATAAGTACCACAACCTTATCAAGAAGTGAATAGCTTCTGGCAACTATCGAACATGACTAACATATCGTGTGGTGGTGTCTGGAATCAATCTGGCCACCAAGACCTTAGTTTATGTTGTCTAAAACGCACAGATACTATATAGATTTTTTCAGGAACTACATGACACAACAGTTGGGGATGTTTTGACTTCAGAAGGGTTAGATTTGCTATTACCACTCCAGTATAATCAACAGTAGGGAAAGTGTTGGACTTCGGCAGGGTTAGATTTACTATTCCCACTCCAGTCTGAGCAACAGTAAGAAAGCATTGAACTTCTCTCCCTACAACCCATAAAACCACAATCACACAAAAAATATAATAGAAAAGTATTTAATTGACAATATTACTTACTTTAAACATTAAAATGTAGCAATAAATTAATAACTAAATCAAATAAAACAAACCATTTAAATAATAAATATTCAATTAAAATATCTATAATTAATTATCAACAAAGAATTTAAATTGAAGAAATATATCAATAGAGTTTTACCCTATTTCCACACAAACTCAATAACTCACTGCTAAATATATGTTACCAACAAAAATATAAACATTAAAATATAGGGTATACTTTACAAATTAAACTTAAATAAAAGCACAATTAAACAATTGGCCAATTTAAACGTTATTCAATTAAATATGTATTTACAATACAAAATAATTATTGTAAAATTAAAATATTTATCCACGTCATTATCTATCGCACCAGAACAGCAACAGTGGTTGTACTAAGCTATATATGTAGAGCTCTGCTTTTGTTCTCTTATACAGGTCACTTGTGCATTTCCTTTTTTCTTTTTCTCTTTTTCTTTTTTCATGTGTCGGGTTTATTTGTGTTCAAATTCATACTGTCTCTTTCAGAGCTATGTGGTATATAACAGGACTGGATATGCAGAGCAATGCCTGGTTCTCCTTTCGACAATTTTGTTGTAATTTGTCCATGTTTGGGTGTGCGGCGCTGCGAGGTGAAGCAGTGAGCCGCCCAGCCCAGTAGCCATGGAAATGCTAATTGATTAGGAGTTTCCTTCTTCCCCTACCTAAGCCATTCGATTTCTTGCTAATTTGTATTGTCGATAGTATACCCTGATAATTATGCAAATGCTCTGGACGTTGTTTTGTCAAAATCAATAAAAATCATTTATAAAGACAAAAACTAATTAAAATAATTACAATTCATTTAATTTAATTTAATTTCCTATTTTCTTCCCCTGCAAATCCAACAACCTACTACTAAAATATAAATTTCTAACATCCTTTAAAATAATTAAATTTAAATTTAAATCAACAAATTAAAGTTAAACAAATAAAACAGCAATAAAATGAAACAATGAAAACATTGCATAGTTAGTAATCTAATAAATATTTAATCAACGATAACAAATATTAATATTAAAATTAAATATTTTATAATATAATTAGCTCCCCATTATATTCCCCTACAAACCCAACAATCAGCTACTACATCATAAACTATATACATTTTTTATTGAGCAGAGCATCACGGATATTGATATAACTACCTTTTCAGGACCGTTGCAAATAAAACCCCTTGAACAAAACCTACACAACATACAAATCCAAAAAATCAAGCCATTCTTGAGGAGCCCAAAAGTACATGAAAACAATAGATAGACATAAGTCCATCATTCAATAGAAATGGTACAGCGGGTAAAAGAAACAAATTCAAGATTAAAACAGATCACTACCATGGTCTGGCCTGCAACGCTCTCCACACCTACATTTAAGTTCTTATCCCCCCCATCTCATAGGAGAAAATATAAAATAAATCTCCTGGCTTCCTAAAGTGCTGACATGCTAAAGTGCAACCGTTAACCTGGAGCCTATACCGTCCTCGTCTTCAAGAGCATCTAAATATTTCCAGGTCGCAGTAAACGTTTTTGATGCCCCCCACCCGCTATGCATGAGCTTCTTCAAATGGCCGGGTACGCTTCATTTTAAGTAACCGTCTCTCATATGTAGGTACTTTGGCCAACCTCCAATTTTGAAGAACTAAGGAGCGAGCCATGACAGAAGAAATAGCTAAAAATTTCTCCTCTGATTTTGACAGGTTTGTGCCCATACTCATTATACTAAAGAGGGCAACCTCCGCCATTAGATCCAGCGACTTCGGGAATGGCTGACTTATGGCCGCAAAGACTCTGCCCCAGAATACCCCTAGCTTTAAACATGTGAAAAATATATGTAACCATCCCCCTTCACCTTCTGCCCGACAGCAAAAACATCTATTCTCCACCTCTGGATATTTCCTGTTGAGAGCTTTGGGAGTAAGATACGCCATCCATCGGGAAAAAAAGGCTATTCTTTTCAAATTGGCGGCTCTTAGAGCCTTACTACCTAACAGGTATAAGGCCTGCCACTCCTGGCTAGAAAAAGTACATTGAGTCTCCCGGGTTACTCTTTCCAGATAGTTCTCAATCAACGGAGACTTGTTTTGGGTACCCAATAACCAGTACCAGTTGCCCACCTCTCTAACAGTTCCATTAAGTAGAGCGGACACCAATTTAGTAGGAGCACTGCAGGACAAAGATTATATCTATGTCAAAAATAGACAATTTGTAAATGTTAAAAAAACAGGCTTATTTCGATCACCACATATATCCAGTACCTCTTGCCAGGTAATCACTGTTTCCTGCGTTAAAAAACCCACCAGTTCTTCCAGACCACCCTCCTTCCTGATACTAAGATGGCTAGAGTGAATTTGAAGGCCCATACTTTTACACTCGCTTAATTTCTAAAAGTGAAACCCGGAGAAGCCAATTTGCTTAAAAAAAAACTGTGATCTTTTCGACAATTCCAGGAGAGTTTTATATCTGGTCCTTTTGGGAATTTTGAGAAAAGTCTGGATTACCGAGCCAGCTTCTTGTACCATGTCTAATGACCCTTTAGAGGACAATAAACATGCTATTAAGTCCAGAATCGCGAAATCATAGTATGTTTGAATATGCGGTAGTGCTAGCCCACTTTGATTAGTGTCAAGTTGTAGTACAGAGAGTCTAACTCTAGGAGCCTTCTTACTCCATACCAACGACCTGAACATGGATTCGAGCTCTTTAAAGTAACTGTTGTTAATTTAAATTGGTATATTAATAAACACAAAAATTAACAGGGAAAGTATGGACATCTTTAAAAGAGCAACCCGACCTATCAACTTTAGCGGCAAACGCGACCAGTTGTCCAATAGATTCTTAATTTTTTCCATGCGTAGCTTCATAATTTAGTTTGTATAACTGCCCTTACTGATTTGTAACAAAGATCCCCAGATACCTTATAAGATCTGACTTTAGGGCCTGTTGTTTCAAATTGGCCGGGAGAAAATCCGAATCGGTGTTCAAAATTAAAATCTCAGTTTTATTTTGATTAATTTTATAACCCCCAATTAGTTCAAATTGGCTAAATTTGGTTAAAATTTGATTCAAATTTTGGCTTTCGGGGCTAAGATATAAAATAATATCATCAGGAAACAACTTTAATTTAGCCATGCCCTGGATTGGGGCATTCATTGCTAAATTTCCCCGAATTGTAATAGCCAGAGGTTCAATAAAATAAGTAAATAATAAGCGAGACAGCGGACACCCTTGTCTGGTCCCGCAGTTTATATTTACAGACCCAACTTGGCTAGCATTTATCACCAACTGAGTCTGAGCCCCCTGATAGATGTTCCTGAGTATGTTTAGGACCAAAGACGGAACACCCAGTTAACCAGGGCGAACGCCTTTTCGGCTTCGACTATCATAATGCATACAGGCGTCTTATTAACGCTAAAAAAATCAAGCTCCTGAATCAAGAACCCAGTGTTAGAAGACATCGTCCTCTCGGCAACGAACCCCGACTGGTCTCTGTGAATCACTTCCTGGGCTAGAGGTGTAAAGCGCTGCGCCCAAGTCTTCATCAAAATATTATAATTAGCATTGAGAAGACTGATTAGACTGTATGAATTAACATAATTGTGGTTCTTCCCCTTTTTCACAAAACTGACAGCAATAGCCCTTTTAAAAGCAGAGGGAACAGCACCTTCAGCTTTTACATAATTAAAAAGCTCAGTCAGAAAAAGGATCAAATCCTTAGCAAAAACATTATAAAATTCTATAGGCAGCCCATCGTCCCTGCAAGCCTTTGCTCCAGCAATTGACTTTAGGACTGCCAAAATCTCTGCAGATGATATATCTCTTTGAACCTGGTCTACAAGGGTATTAGATGGCCTCAGGAGTTCTACCCCTTCAAAGCAGTTATGTATCGCATCCTGGCTAACCACATGTTTGGTAATTTAAAGCTGTTGATAATGTTCCACAAAAACAAGGGTGATCCCCTCCCTATCTAATCTGGTCTTTGGATCCAAAACCGCAGTAATTAGGGAAGCTTCCTGTCGCGTCTTAGTAGACCTGGCTAGCAGCGTACCCACCATCTGGCTCTCCTCGTAAACATGCTGTTGATAGTGGTCCGTGAGCTATTGATTTTTTCAATTATGAAGTAGTCCCTGAAATCTTTCTTGGCTTTTTCCAGCTGGCCCCATGAAGGGGAATTTCTCTGGCTTAAAGCATTTTCGACAGTTTGCTGTAATTCAGCCATTTTCATACGTCGAGATTTCGACTGTACCGTCGAAAAGGCAATCATTTGTCCGCGAACAGCAGCCTTAAATCCACCCCATACTGAAAATGGTTCATCCGTCTTCTCCTTTCTTTTAAAAAAATCGAGTATCCACTCTCTTAGTCCTTCTACCTACTGGGGATCCTGGAGAAGGAGGTGATCCATCTGCCACCTGGATCTCGCCCTCTTCCCATCCTCTATTTCTATTTCCACCCTGACATAAGAGTGGTCCGAAAATGCATTTGCTCTAATTTCTGCCTCTACAAGATTAAGGGATTGTGAAGTTAAGAAAAAATCTATATGTGATGCAGTCTGAAATTGGCGAGAAAAACAGGTGAAATCACGAGTTTGTCAATTGACTTTACGCCAAGAGTCAATCAACTGAAGATCTTGAATTAAAGCCTCAAAGACTCTTTTAGTCTTTGGCTTCAGTTCTTTCTTATTTTTGTTTGTAGTGTCTTCTCTCAGATCTTGAATATAATTAAAATCCCTGCACTACATTATAAACTACTAATTAAATTAATCAAATTACACATTTATAATTACAAACTATATTTAAAAAATAACAAACAATTATACTAATAATACTTCCAGTTAAAATGTATGTAGTAACAAATATATTATTAAATTAATTTAAAAAAACAGTATTTCTTACAACTATATTAAACATTATTAAAGACAACAATATTCTTTAAAATTGTATTATCTACCAATAACAACAATATTTTCACCTTAGATATTCTTAGACACTCTTTTCAAAGGTATTTTAGTATCCACAATATTTTTGACATGCTATTGATGTCATCCGCCATTTTTCATCTGATATTTTGATAATTCACAGTTATGCAATGTGGAGTTATGGCGTAGTCTCCGGCATCACATTTCTCATAGCAATTGTAACATGAAATGCTGGAAAATACACAAGATTACTCTAGCGAAAATAAAACTTTGCCCAGTCTACCATGTATCAGAGGCTTAAATGATGATGATCCCTGCCAAATACACACACCTTTACTTTGGACAATTATGCAGTGTACTCGGGGTCAGAGGAGCAGATGTATTTTTCAGTGCACGGTGCAGAGGCTTCATATATGAGCTGGTGCTTTGCTTACTGAATGAACTGATAGTATTGGGGCTTAGCCTGAAAACCATTACTAATCAACTGGCACTGATGTTGATATCATTTTGATCAAGAAAATTACTACCAAAGGGCCGATTACGATCTTGCTAGGAAAGTCCTCCGTACGACTTGGATCCGGAGGGCTTTCCTGGTGAATTGCACTCTGCGAGTCCGAGCGACCAATTCCGATTCACCCATATGGTGGCGGACTCAGTTCACTTGGACTCCCATTGAACTCTATCGCTTCCTGTATAGTGAGCATGTACACAGGCTTCCATAGCAAAAAGGGGTGGGGGAGGGAAGTGTACACCTTGTGGAAGGGAACCATAGTGCCCGCAATACTGTGCATGCATGGAAAGGGGGGACCCATGGGTACCCCCACTGGATTGATTCAGAGGGCCCAGGGTGAAAGGGGGCCTGCTACAGCCCCCTGAAGTCCGATTCTCACAGCTGTTTAGTCTTGCTGAGACCGACTCAATACAGCTGTCCGAATCGTGCATTGAACTCGCTCATTCGGAAGTCGGCTCCATTGCGTTGCACGTTTTGACTGCAAATGAGTCGACTGACAGGATCGGGTTCGGAAATTATTTGGTCGACGCAGACAAGATCTTCACAATCGTTCTTGGTCATTCGGAACGGGTGAAGATTCAGTCGGAAACATAAGCTCCTAATCAGATTTCCTTTTTCCGGAACCCGTCTGGAGACCTTCCTAACGAGATCGTAATCGGCCCCCAAATAGTGACTGACCACATGAACATAGTTACTTCATAAAAAACCACAAATTTTTGTAACCATCCACAAAATTAATTCAAGAGGTAAAAGAAAAAAGTGTATCTAGAAGTGTAAATAATGTAGTCCTTTAGAATGCACACTTATTTTGGCTTCTCAGGACCCATTTACGAGGTTTGCACAGTAGGCTATGCACGCTGGTCACATGACCTGCCAACGCGAAATTACACTCCCCCACCAAAGCACTACATAAGTTATACCTTCTGATGAGTAATGTCCACATGCCAGTTTCCTCCTGTGTTCCATCGCACTCCACACCTCTGGATGGCATACAGCTTCTCCTCCCAGTTACATTTACATCCAAGGTGCAGGTCCCCGACCCCCTTTTTTGATACCCATTGGCCCTCGGTGGTAATTGCAACCTGCATTTTAGAGCATGGTATTTCTTCTCGACTGTGTGGTGCTGGCCTGCCCTATTGTGCAGTGATGTATGCCGAAATTGGTATTCAATAACAGGACTTGATATCCTATGCTGTAGTTCTCCCTCTCCTATACCGTTTCCAACCTCACACTTATGTATGGTAAATACTATAAGTGATAAATAGAGCATGCAGTAAATACTGGCTGTGGTGATTCTCGCATGCATTCTTCTATACATGAAGTATTTACTACAGTGAAATTGGTATTTACGTGTGCTGAGACTGGTGAAATGTTTTGCCCCAATCTCGTGCTCAGGCCCTAAAATGAATAGGACACCATATAGAGCAATTTTAACAGCAGGTCTTTCTCCTAATACATTTTGGCAGGTTTGACCTGCGGAAATCTGTAAGGGGAAACCAGCAAGGTCTGATCATTATCACACAGCTCAGAATTTTGATCCGTGTACAAACCCCTGTTAGCACAGGGAATGGAATTGTATCCACAGTTTATAATCAGCATCAAAACTCGTGTTTATGACAAATACATGGTAGCTTGATGACAACATACTGTGATGGACTTTGCGCTCTAACTTTTCTTTGATGGACACGCCTCGGTTGCATAAAAAATGCTTTTTCTATCGCTGCAACCTTCAATGTATCTTTCGTTTCCTGTCATTGGCCCAATAAAAGTTTCATCCTCAATGCTTTCATTCTTTCATGCATCGCATTGTAATCCCATTTTACCAGGTATTGGAGAGAAAAAACTTGCTAAACTGCAATAAATCAGTCTGCTGCAATCAGGACAGTGCAAGTTTGACCACGTTAGGGCTAAGTTGTTCTTTGCACTGGCTGCCCAAAAAGAAGAAAAAGTCCTTAAACTCCTATTTTTCATATACAAAATGTGCAACTTTGCCCAGCTAGTTGTCTAGGCATCATTTTTAACTTCCCACTTTGGAGGCCTCTTTCAGCAACTCACATTCTTCTGCTGTTTCCCAGTTTCAACTGTTTCTCCCACGGGGGAAAACTACCAGAGTACTTGGACCCTACCTGTGGAATAAACTTTCTCAGTCTATCAGAGGTGAAGGAAACCTCATAAACTGAGAAAACTGATTTACTTTAGGAACATCCACCTTGCTTTTTGAGTGTACTCTGTAATAGCATCCTGAATTTCAGGCTTCTTCTGCATTGCAGTATAGTAATACAAAGAGACCTTTTTGGGTTGAATGTTTGCGCTTTTGAAATTTCTGGAAAGATAGACAGGCAGATAGATAGATAGATAGATAGATAGATAGATAGATAGATAGATAGATAGATAGATAGATAGATAGATAGATAGGTAGATTGATAGATTGATTGATTGATTGATTGATTGATAGATTGATTGATTTATTTCCAGCACCTTGAGGCCCTCACGGTTGATTTGACGTACTTCATAAATCCTGATAGATAGATAGATAGATAGATAGATAGATAGATAGATAGATAGATAGATAGATAGATGTATTTATTTCCAGTGCCTTGAGACCCTCACAGGTGATTTCACGTGCTTTATAAATCCTAATTGATAGATAGATAGATAGATAGATAGATAGATAGATAGATAGATAGATAGATAGATAGACAGACAGACAGACAGACAGACAGACTAGATAGATAGATTGATAGATAGATAGAGAGATAGATAGATAGATAGATAGATAGATAGATAGATAGATAGATAGATAGATAGATAGATAGATAGATAGATAGATAGATAGATAGATAGATAAATAAATAGATAGATAGATAGATAGATAGATAGATAGATAGATAGATGTGATTTTATGTGTAATCTTTTTAGATCTTATACGTGATCCTATCTGAAACAACACGCCCTAAAGACAGCAGTCACAGGCATAGTTACAGCACAGCGAAAAAAGTAAAACGGATATTGCATTCTTCCGAGCATTCTAAGTGACAATGACTTCTTCATGCCCTGTGCTCAGCCAGGCTGTTCTATATTTCGATTCACACTTGTCATCAGGTACCTTTTAGTTTCCACCAAAGAGACAAGAACATGATGCAAACCTGAATCAGATAAAGGAAACCTATTGATTTTTTGATCAAGGATGCCCTGGGCTTGTAGAAAAATAACAAACAAGAGCTGAGGGAGAGGACAAATACAAGAGAGGGAACTTTAATGAGCACAACCTATTATTTTTGTGGTAAAAGTCTTTATAGTCAAGATGAAAGAATTTCTTGTTCTGTGAGTACATGCGTATGATCAAACTACAGCATGCTTGCCCTTGTGTCTAAAAGCAACCTGTTAAAAGACGTTTGATGATTTTTTTCGTACATAAACTATTTAATTGTTTTCCTATTTGTGCTATGCTCACTGCACACAAGGAATTGCCCTTTCGCGTCGCTCGATTACTCACTCATGTTGGGACGCAATTGACAGCAAAAGATTGTGGAGTGGCTTTCATCCTACAAGCCAGCAAAACATGCAATTAATCCATGCCCAAGGATGGCCTACTGCAACCTGCCCGATCCAATGATGTCTAATATCGTGCCTAGACAAAAATGAATGTGTCCACATGTAATGCAACTGGTGCCACGTAAAGCGCTCTGATACCCGATTCGGGTCAAGTTCGCGCTATATAAAAATCTTTAAAAAAAAAATAAATACTCCCTTGTTCTGAAGTGTTGCGTGTTGGGATTTTCCTTTCTAAGGTACGTCCATTGCCACCATATGCTCAAATGTTATGTAGGAAAACAATTTTCAAATTAGGAGAAATGACTGTTTAGCTACAAAATTAGCATCTTTCTACCCCCGGTGGTTTATGAGGCATTCCTGAATTACAGGGCGAGTACCTAAAATAATTCGTTGTGCTTGTTTATGCTCCGTAGCTCAAATCCACATCACAATCAAATGGTAAAACCAACTATACATCATGGTGCAAGGAGTAAAAAAAACAAACAAAACAAAAAGTCACCCTGCAAAAGAAAAGAGAGAATGAAATTAGTGTAAAAAGCGGGTCCTGGCTCCCTTCTTATTTAACCTCTATACAAACGGTCTTGAGAAGGCCATGTTAGAGGGGAGTCAGGACCTACCAGCTATCGCCCGTCATCCCATTCCTGCGTTACTATACGCGGACGATGCGGTGATCATGGCGCGAACCCCAATACAACTCCAGATTCAGTTAAACTCCTACTGCAAATTTATGGCCTCACTGGACCTTACGGTCAATATTAAAAAAACTTTTGCTATGCATTTTGGTAAAAAGATAGCCAAGAAAAAACTGATATTTATTGAAGAAACCAAGTTGGATTGTACAAAGACCTACCCATACTTAGGTATTCTATTTGATAATAATTCTTCTTGGAAACAGGCCACTAGTAGTAGGCACCTCCTATTCCTGAGAGCTACTTCTGCCCTTATTGCCTTTGCGCGTAAATTAGGGAAGCCGCCCCCAAAATAACTTATGCAAATATATTATGCAAAATGCCATAGTGTAGCTGTTTACGGTGCTGGGGTGTGGGGCCACGTACCCGTGGACATTTTACAGAGGGTAGAGAATAATTTTATTTGTTTTTTGTTGGCCGTCCCACAGTGCTCTCCAACGTTTGGTTGCCATATCGAATTGGGCATGGATTACATTGCCGATCATATCAAAATTCTGCCAATATTACTATGGCACCGCATTTGGTCAACTGAGCTGTGTAGTCTAACACGTGCATTAATCTCAGACTGTTTGGGCCTAGACAATTGGTCAGATATCCCGTGGCTGTCCATTGTACACAACTTTCTTAAGGATTTGGATCTTTCTACATATTTTAAAGAACCTTCTTTTTTATCTACTATTACAAGAAAGACCTTAAAAATGTTATGTTTGTCACATTTAAGGGAATTACGTATAGCCCAAGAAATTAATAAAGTCTCTAACCGACAAATGTAACTATTCAATGTACTCAGGGCATTCAACCGTATCTCACCTTTTGTC
This sequence comes from Lissotriton helveticus, assembly GCF_964261635.1. Taxonomy (NCBI): domain Eukaryota; kingdom Metazoa; phylum Chordata; class Amphibia; order Caudata; family Salamandridae; genus Lissotriton; species Lissotriton helveticus. The sequence continues at coordinate 1,539,671,331 of NC_136067.1, read as the reverse complement.
TGACCACCTACGAAAAATACCTGTTGACCCGGTTCAGGTTAAATATATTTTTTCGTTTGGTTACATTTCCAAAGAAACAAGACTGGTCCACTCCAATTACCCGGTGTCCCTGTGATGTTATTTCTGAACAGTCCACTATCCATGTAATACTGTTCTGCAAATTTTATGAATCACCTCGCAAACTATGGATTACTCCAATATTTGTTATCCCAGGGTTTGCGAAGATGCCGTCCTGCCCTTATGGCGTTACAACACCTAGAATCAGTATCAAATGCTAAATGCATTGCTATGTTTCTGAAAATCTGTTTGAAAATTCGTTGCGAACATGATTAATTGTAGTTCCAGTGTTTTAACAATTTCTATCGTTGATAAATGAAGTGTGTATAGCAATTATGTCTGGTTTTATACAAAGTATTCTGCGGAAACAAAATCTTTTTCCCATCAATTGTAGTTATGAAAGTCTTTAATCTGTAAACATATATATAATGTTTAATTCTATTTTATTCTATTTTTATGACCCTGTATGAAATTGTTTACTAAGATTGTTGCTTTTATGATTTTATGCTTGCTCTAAAATCGAATAAAGCTTCCTACTACTACTACTAGTGTAAAAAGCTAAATTATAGTCGTAGTCTTCAAATATAGTGTGTTGTTATATTTGTATATACAATACCTATATAAAGACACAGACCCCCATTAATGGTGGCCACTTAATTCTAACAGGGGCAGTAACAGCAGTTACCAGTCTCAGTGGAAATATGTTTGTGGGAACATTGCAGGTCGGCTTAATTTCTCCAACAGATTTTTGGGTACTGAAAGCAGTCAAAATCTCCAGGTGAACTCTTGACACAAAATAAAGATTTACTGGGTTAACTCAGGCCTGGAACTACTGATTGCCCTGTTAGTTCTTCATTTCTTAGTGTACCATTGAGTTTCAACTCTTAAAGGGCTGGATTGTCCCTGCCCTTAAATTTCCAGAACAAAGCTCATTTGACATAGTCATTAAAACCAATCACTTAAAAACAAAAACAGTAAAATCAAGCGATAATGCTGATTAAATATAATAAACATCAGTTTCAACATCCCAGTCTCTATATTGCCTTACACGAGGGTACACAAGGGTATCGGACCTCAACGTTTGTGACATGGGCAAAAGGAAAACTGCTGCCTCGCAGGGGGGCCCCTTGGGCGGCTGAATGGTTCGAAACCATTGATTATTTTTTTAACTAAAGCAGCACATGTGATTACAGAGGAGATAGCCCTGACGGAGAGAAGGCTTTCGTTGGAGGCAGGGAAGCATACCCAGGAGTTTACCCCGGACTGGGATGGCTAGGCACAAGCAAAAACAGGGGACACTGGGGTTGGCAGAGGGACTTTTAAGCTCCATTGAGCCTGTGACCATACCCCCAGTGGATCCCCTTGATGACTTTGCAATGTCTCCAAATACCCTGACAGCTACACTGACAGAGAGAGATGATTAAGTCTCATACTTTCCTCAGTCCAAGAGAAAATGAACAGTCTGTAATAAGGCCACGAGGAATTCTCCACGGACAAAAACCTTATTACCTGTCGGCCTGAATTTTGAACAGTTACTGGACGTTCTCTTTGTAAGACTGGAGTCAATGACGAAAGCCCTCTTAGCATCAGTAATGTCGAAGTTGGAAGAGGTTGAGAAACAAATTCATGTCTCTACTGTTACATGTAATAAATGCATTACAATGCCAATGTCAAATCTAGTGGTGGGGGGGAGGTTTCATGTTCAATGTCTTTGAATTTGAATCAATACTTACCTGGATTACGTCTAAAAGACCCAGTGATTGAGGAAGTGCCTAGAGGTCCTAGACAGATCAACCTGACTGGGGAACAAATTACAGCAGCCCAGAGAGCCCAGGTAGCCCAGACGATAAAGCCTCCAAATCTTGAGAAAGGCGTGCAATCTGCATGTACCCCGCCCCAATTTGTTTTGTCCAAGGATGAGAATCAATGTATTCTCGATTTGCCTCCCCTATCTGCTCCACTAGTAGCAGTTTTATTAGGGGCCCCCTCTCTTTCTCAAGAATCTAGAGAAACGTCCCTGTATGTAATACACAAGGTTACTCTCTGGTGTAGTAAAAATGTGGGAAATGGCCTGAACATATCCGAATAATAATAATAATAACTGAATTTATAAAGCGCCTGGTTACACTAGACTAGTCAAGCAAAGTTTTGAGAAACTATTGACAGCACTCCTGTAAACAAGTAATCATAACCGTTAGGGCATAAATAATAGGCCCTGATTTCCAATGTTTCAAGCTCTATTGGTTATAGAGTTATACAAAAGTTATTTAAATTAATGACACAATAATATCAAAATAAATCTTAGTCAACACAGGGGGTTCAAAAATATAGTCCACTTATTTCTCTTTCTTCAATCTCTATTCTTTCATTTTTCATAAAACAGGTATTCCCAGCAATAAGTAAAGATCACCAACACGTGTTTCGTCCTACACAAGGACTTTTTCAAGGCATGAGTAGGATAACCTGAGATGAATTAGTGGCATCAGAGTGTAGCAGAACCAATCATCGTATGTTTAATGAAGCTTAGTATCTAAGATTGAGATAAGTGTGGCACGGTGAAAAATGCGGCACGTAGTGGGCATGGGGGAGGTTCTCCCGGTATGTGGCACCCTTCCCTGAGGTGAAAGGACGTCTCAGAAAAATACACTAGTTGCAAAATATGTAGTTCAAATAAGAAGGGTAATAGCTACAAACGAGTTCCAAATACGAACACTCGATAAAGTGGTCCACAAAGTCAAGTAACAACCATAGTAAGTTGAGAAGCGTGAGAACTAACGTCACATTTCTTTATCCAAAACGTCTCAAAGTCGCGACTTTTACTTACTATAACTTTTGTATAACTCTATAACCAATAGAGCTTGAAACATTGGAAATCAGGGCCTATTATTTATGCCCTAACGGTTATGATTACTTGTTTACAGGAGTGCTGTCAATAGTTTCTCAAAACTTTGCTTGATTGTATGTGTATCACATTTGTGTTCACTAACGGCACCTCGAGGTGGTAGGTGCCTTGAGATTCCCTAGCACCCTTTTGTGGTTACTGTTTCTATATAACATACATTGTTGGATGTGTACTGAATTTGGAGACATTATTTTTGCTGTATAGAGTGTTGTGCGGACGTTTCCCTTTTGGGAACACTACCACCTGTATCTCTTTGTACACTAGACTAGTGTTTCCCCGTGCTGCAATACGTCTTTAACAAGAGCACCTCAGTACTAATATTTCATTCCACCCCCCGCTACCTAGCCCAGGCCTACTCTTTGGGAAAGAGGTACGTTTTCAGCTCTTTGCGGAACGCCAACGCTAATGTCTCCAGCCGGAGTCTCGGAGGGAGTCTGTTCCAGTGTTGAGCTGCCAGAATGTGAAAGTGTGCCCTCCCATCCTCGCTCTTCTGAACTTCGGAACCTTGACCTGCGTTGTTCCGCTAGATCTCAGTTGCCGGGTTGGACTGTATAAGGTTAGCAGGTTATGGAGATAGATGGGCCCTTTCCCCTGTGTGATTCGGTGACTAACACATAAGGCTTTGAACAATACCCATTCCCTGATCGGAAGCCAGTGTAGCGTTTCCAGCGCCCTCTTAGAAGAGGCTCTCCTAGGCAGCATCAGAACCAAGCATGCTGCCGCATTCTGTATACGCTGCAGCCTCTGAATAACTTAACATTTGCTCCCAAATAAAGGACATTCCCATAGTCCAGCCTTGATGTAATCAAAGCTGGTCCATTGCTTTCCTGGCTGTCGTTGGCAATAGGTCCAGTGTCTTCCTGAGACCCCTCAGAATGCCAAAACATGTGCCTGCCACCCGTCTTGTGTGGTGCTCAAACAAGATCTTAGTATCGAGTCATACCCCCAAATTCCTTACTTGTTCGCTAGGTGAGGGTAGAGGGCCCAGCGCTTGAGGCCACCAAGCCGATGTCCACACCGATCTAGCCTTCCCAACAATCAGCACCTCAGTTTTGTTTCCATTTCATTTGAGGCAATTGTTCGCCATCCAAACTGCCAGTTCCTGCAGACAAATAGTGAAATTGCTGGCTGCTTTCTCCTCTGGTTGTGTCAAAGCCACAACCAGTTTTGTGTCGTCTGCATAGGACACGACTTCCACCCCAATTTTTTCTGTGATCTCCGCCACAGGTGCTACATAAAGATTAAAAAGAGTTGGGCTGAGACTGGACCCTTGTGGCACCCCCTGTTTCAGGCTGATGTCTTTGGACCGATATGGTCCCTGTGCCACCTGAAAACTGCGGTCTTGCAGAAAGGATTCCAGCCATTCCCACGCTTTACCCGCCACTACTCCCCTTTTTAGACACTGCAGCAATGTGTGGTGAGCTACAGTGTCAAATGCGGCACTTAAATCCAAAAGAATTAGTGCCGCCGTCTGCCCCTCGTCCACAAATTTCCGTAAGGTCTCTGTAGACTGGAGCAGCGCTGACTCTGTCGAATGGAGTGCACGGAAGCCTGATTGGGTGGGATGGAGCAGCTTATGAGCATCAATATGGACTGTCAGCTGATTATGAACAACCTTCTCCGTGATCTTAGCGAAGTAAGGTAGAAGCGAGATAGGGCGCAGGTTGTGTAATTGCTCCATGCTGACATTAGGCTTTTTTTTCAAGGGGAGCACCACTGCCTCCTTCCAAATGATAGCTCTAATAGGTGTCTGATGTAAGGCTCTAGGATCTCCACACTACCTCTCAATACTTTAGGTGATGCAGGATCTTTAGGAGAACCCGATTTGATTTTAGCAGCTATTATGCTCAAAGAGTCCCACGGAGGGACACTGAAGGTCATTAGACACTCCGTCCCCTTTAAGTTGATAGGAGCCTCCTCTACCATGCATTCTTCTCTGGCTGCATCCGGGAAGGAGGAGTAGATCCTCTCCACCTTATTCGCAAAGAACTCTGCCACCCGATTACAGGATCCCTCTAACCCTGTCACCAGTGCTACAGTGCTGGATAGGTCAGATATTTCTTTAAAGACCGAGAACAGCTCCTTCACCGAGTTATCTGCTCCCTCTATCCGCCCTCTGTAATAGGATGCCCGAGTCTTTCTAATTAGGGCATGGTATCCCTTAAGACTGTTTTTATATTCGCTCTTGTCTGTCGCTGAAAAACCTCTCCTCCAGCATCTCTCAAGGCGCTTGCATGCCGCCCGCTCCTTCCGAAGTTCGGCCCGAACCATGGGGCAGATTTTGTTTGTCTCCTTGGTACTTTATTCGACCAGGGTGCAGTGCTATCCAGTGCCTCCATAATGCGTCTATCTAGAGCCTCACAAGCTGACTCTATCTCAAGACCACCCGGTAGCCCAACCTGGCCTAGGGCCTTGTTGAACATCTCTGAGGAGAAGCCTGCCCACCTCTTGCATCTCTCCATGATTTCCACCTTCCCCTGTATGCTAACTACTGGTACCGCCGCCTTAAAAGAGATCAGATAATGATCTGACCAGACCACGGGTATCGGGGGTTCGATTGTCAGCGTCTCCCAGTTTGCAAAAATTGGGTCAAGTAGATGGCCATGGCAGTGTGTAGGCAACTCTGATTTTAAGGTCATTTGTAGTGCTGCTAATTCCTGATGGATCTCTTGCGCCTCTCCTCTGATATCATTATGGCCAGAAGAGTGGCGTGGATAGGCCATTGGACAAAAAAGGTTGGTTTGGGAGACTGTATTGTTGTTAACTTTAAGAACGCTATGAAGGCCAAGTTGTTAGTAGGCTGTGCTTCTAAGAGTCACTCGAACTCTACAATTAGAGCAGTCCCCCTACAACAGTTCTAACCCCCCCAGGCAGCTGCCACTCTCTGCCCAATGGCAGCTACCTCCTAACCCAGTTAGGCTTGACAACATAATCAATACAGATACAATTCTACCAATGAGTAACCACTTTCAACCCTTGGCTTGTCTCCAGGGTCTGGATGAAAATGACTGACTATGGCGAGAGGATAAAATAACCCAGGATATGAATTTAGTCAACACGGCTCAAAATACTCCCATTTGTCTAGCCACTGAACCTGTTGAAATAGGTGATAAATCCCTTGGTACTTCTATCACAACCTTTTCCGGTGTTCCTTATGAAAATATCCTCTCGTAGAACATTGCGGGACTTAGGTCAAAAAGGGGCAACTCATTTTGGGAACATTTTCTTTCTATGTATCATGTCATTGCCCTACAAGAAACGTGGGAGGTCAATGACTGTTTATATTTAGATGGTTTTATTTCATTTTGTAAACATGCTATTCCTTCGCATATGGGAAGAAAGACCTAGAGGGGGTCTGCTTCTAATGTTTTCACTCAAACTTTCTTGGAAGACTCGAATGATTGAATGCCAATCACACCATGTGATAGCAGTAGAGCTGTCTTTTAAGAATAATCCTACTCTGCTAGTGGTACATTTTTATAATTCCTTTTCCAGAAAGCATGAGTTAGAACACGTCCTAGACTTAGAGGATCTTTTGGAACGCTATGAGGAGGATAAATAATTTTATTATGATCTGATAATCCTAGGGTATTTTAATATTCACCAGTGCCATTCGAATTGCATTTCAATGTCGGACCAGGGGGACTCTTTTACTACATCCAATCACTTTGAGCACACACCCTCAGGTATTTTTCCAGAAGGCCTTCTCTCAGCTCATAACCTTCACTGCCCTTCAGCAAACAGATAGGATGGCTTCATTACCTACCTATGCAGGGAACGAAAGGCCCAGTGCCATTTGTTACAGACTGCTGTCTGCACCATTACCTTGGACATAAAGGAATTAACTGTCTCCTGGTCATGTTTTAGTGATCATAACCCTCTTACATTTGTATTATCACCTTTGTCATTGAAACTGAGGAGAGGATTGTTCCAGATAGTTTTCTGGACAATTTATATACTGTTTGTGCCCCTGAATTTCAAGCTTGCCTAAATCCCACTACACACGGTAGAGCTATCTCAGAGGCTTTTGGGAAAATAAGTAACCAAATATCTTCTAAACTCACTGCTGTAAGTAAAGAAAGATGCCTTAAGTCCGAAAGATGGTTCGATGGTGTATGTTCTACGACACATAGGGAGCTTTTGCAGGCCTTAAAATGTATCCCCAGAGACGAGATGGAAATCAGGTGTAAAAGAAAGGCATTAAATTAGCAGTTCAGGAGAGGAAGAAACAAATAAGATTGCAGGCGTGGGAGGCTTTGGGGCAAGCTAGTGTGTTGGCAGATAGTTCTAATATTTGGTCGTTAGGCAACAATCCCTTTTTTCTGAAACTCCAAACTCTAACATTGACTGTATAATCCTGGCTGACCAATGGGTACAGCATTTCGGCCATATTTTCAGTGGTACCAATTTAAGAGAAACTGAGGAGTACAGGGATGGTGGGCAAATTAGTGTACCCCTTCATTTCAGTATAGATGAGGTCTATAATGCAATTACCTCCACATCTGGAGGAAAGGCTCCGGGCCCTGACGGGGTCCCAGCAGACTTATATAAGGCTGACCCAAAGGTTTGGGCCAAAATTTTAGCACACATTTTTAATGTAGCATGTTCACATGGTTTCAACCTTCTTGGGTTAGGGCAGTCATTGTTCCCATTTTTAAAAAGGGTGCACAGAATGACCTTGCATGTTACAGGCCGATCTCACTTTTAGACTCCGCTGCTAAAATTATGAAGAGAGGGGTACGTCAGGGTTGCATTCTGGCTCCCTGCTGTTCATGCTTTACATAAACAAGTTAGGGAACTCTTTAACAGCCAGCTGTAAAGATATCCCTAGGGTTGTGATGATCCCTGCAATCCTGTATGCAGATGACACCGTCCTGCTCACTAGAACCGCAGTGGGCCTACCATTACTTTTAGATGGTTTTATAGTTTTCATGGTCTCTCTAGACTTGTCCACAAATTTTACAAAATCACACACCATGTCCATAGGCCCTCAAAAGCCCCAAAAGGCCAAATTTCATTGCAAAGGGCTGAACTAACCAAAGTCCCAACCTTCGCCTATTTGGGGGATCCGTTTTGATGAGCGCGAGTCTTGGCATGCACAAATTATGCAAAAAAAGAACACTCTAATTAGAGTGACGGGGCTACATTGGCTTTTGGGGATGATACTCAGTTGGTAGTAGGGCTCCCCCAGTCGGCAAATCAACCCGACCGACTGCACACGTGTTTGGTTAACATCTTCACTTGGATGTGTAGCTCATCACTCAAACTTAACGGCTCAAAGACTGAATTGATGATGCTAGGGAACTCCTCCCCCTCCTTGTCATCGAGGAGTTGGCCCAGCTGCTTGGGAGATGCACCTATCCCCAAAAAGGAGATCAAGAGCTTGGGGGTATGGCTGGAGCAGGACCTTTCTTTTAAGACACACGCCAAAAAGACCGCTGGCGTGTGTTTCGGTCTGCTCCGGTCAGCTCGTAAGATTCTTCCTCTCCTCCCAGTGGCAGCCAGAAGATTACTCATCCAGGGTCTCATCATCTCACGGCTGGATTTTAGTAATGCTCTGTTTCTGGGGGCCCCAGAAGCTACCTTAAACAAACTGCAGCAAGTGCAGAATGCTGCGGCCCGTCTCCTGACGGACCTTCCCAGGCGTCAGTCAGCTCGCCCAGCGTTGAAGGCGCTACATTGGCTCCCTGTCAGGGAGAGGGTGAAATTTAAGGCACTCTGTTTGGCCCAAAAAATTTTGCAAGGGAAAGGTCCTCCTATCCTGCGGGATATGGCTCAGCTTTACAAGCCCTCCCGCGCCCTTCGCTCAGATCATCTTTATCTGTTGCAAGATGCAAGGGTTAGGAAGGCAAGAACCGGTGGCAGAAGATTTTCCATAAATGTGGCTACACTGTGGAATTCCCTCCCCTTGCATCTGCGCCTGGAAACGAGCACTTTGCGGTTTCGTAAACTTTTAAAAACCCATTTGTTTCCTGCCTAAATGTTTGTGCTTCTTGCTTTGGTGTTTTTTTTCTGGATGAGCGCGGGGATGCCCAAGGGTAACCAGGCGCGTTATAAAACTCGATAATAATAATAATAATAATAACACTACATTTTGCTAAAAGATTAGGGTCAAAACCATTCCCCGCCCTGAAGAAGATATATAAAGAAAAGTGTATCCCTATGACAACCTTTGGCTGTGAAATTTGTGGTTACAAGGAAGGAAAGGACATTCAGGGAGCCAAGGACAAGTTTATGCACAAGCTTTTGACAGCCCTGCCTACTACCCAGGCATTTATATCACATGAAGAATTAGGGGTGGGCTATATTTTGGATCTGATAGCGGTAGCCCCCCTGTTGCATTGGCTGAGAGTTTGGGCCAGTCCCATTGCTAATTTAAACCAACTAATAATCACTGATGGTGTAGTGCTGGAGGGAGCTGTGCATATCCCTTGGTTAAAGTATGTAATGGATCTGACAAAATAGCTTGGGTGCCCAGACCTATACCATAGCCCTAAATCCTTGGGTAAATCAACAATCAGAACCATTAAGCAACAGTTCCTGGACAAGCACCAGGGACTTAGGGAATAAAAGGAGTTAGCAAAAGCAACGGTGAGAAGATATGTTTTATTACCAATGTGCAATCAAGTTCAACCATACCTAGTCGTCGTTAGTAACACCTTTCATCGCTTTGTGCTAACCAGATTCCGATTGCATTTGGTTCCCTGGCTTTTGTCTGTTCCCCAAGGTTTTACAAAACCTTGTACCCTAAAACCTTGTTCTTGCGACAATTTCTCTGAGCAAGACACCTTACATTTTATTTTTTTCTGTGATTACTATTTCTCATTGCTCAAAAGGTTTATATTTTCATTACTTAGAGATTGTCATTTTACCCAAGTCAGGCCTGCTTTGTTGTACCTCCAAATGCTATCTACCGCTATGGTCTGTTTTGGGGTTGCACGTTTTTTAACAGGAGCCATTAGGCACAGGAACAAGTTGTTTTTATAGCAGCCATCTGTTTTTGCCTGATTTGATTCCAGGGTCCATCGATAATATTGGTATTTTTACGATACACTGTCTATTGCACTTAGCCTTTGCACTTTGCACTTCCGTCTCATTTTACTATTTGAATTTTGCTCTTTTATTGGTATTAAGAATGTTCCTATTGTAATCTTTTTAAAGGTTTTAAAGTTTGTTGATGAAATGTATCTTTTTAACATGTTCACTTTCATGGCATTGAGTTGCCGAATAAAGTACCTTTTGATTTGATTTCAATGGATATTCAGAACATGTTACCCTTTTTTGGCCTTAAATGTATACAATCACTCAGTTTTCATGTTTCTTTTACAGGTTGAGCTGAGGAATTTTCCTCTAGACAACCTCAAAATATAAAAACAAAATTTGAAAATATGTCTGAAGAGAATAACAAGTTGATCTCTGAAAGACGAACATCGCCAGCCTCTTAGCTCTGGCCTCTATTAGGCTTTCTTTTCCTTTGGTTTTCCTTTATTTACTCTCCCTGTTGTGTTATGAGATTAGTGTGCAATTCAAAGCATCGGGACACTCTTTCGAGTAGCCGCACGCTATATAAAACCCCTGTATAACATAACATAACATAACATAACGTAAGTAGGCAACCACAACCAAATCACATTCCTTTTAGAGGTCACAGGTCTGACCTTGAAACCTCTCTCAGCAGGAAAGCTCTGCCCCACCCGGTTGGTTAGATTTATAAACTATGCAACTGCACTGAACGAGACTGGCCGTGGACTGCTCTCTATCTACCTGGACTTGGAGATATAAGGTGGTTTTTCCCTTCAGCTTATCAAATATTGTATGCACAGACGTGTGTGGGCCGTGCTGGTGTGCTTCCAGAGCATATATCGGGCAACAATCCAGAGGTTCTGCTATGTTGTCTAGCTCCACTGACGCTGCCGAGCTTGGTTGACAACAAATTCAAGAAGCCCAGAGGCGAGAACACAGTACCCACAAGCCCTCCCTGCAGCTCATCCTATTAACCAATTGCTACACATTTAGGTGAGCCAAGTACTAACTGTGTCTCATAAGCACTCACTCTGTATAAACTTCCAGTATTAATTAATATCCCCTGAATCTGCATTTGACACAGAGGTCTGACACCTGGTTTCTTCTGCACTAGCTGAATCAACAATGGTCCGAGAGGTCCCTGTGTGTACTACTTTGGTTCTGTTTGTTTTTCATACCTTGCCTCAGTGAGTCTGACTTTGGCCTGTCTTCCTTCATCACCAAGGTTGGTTACCTCTTGGAGTAGACTCTTAAACTGATCTTCAAAAGGCAAGCTTGCTCACTTGCAAAAAACCAGCTATGGGCATCCCTAGTGGTGGAAGTGTCCAATGCCAGTGTGAAGAATATGGGTACCTTCAGTTACTTTTTAACAAATTAAGTATTGGCCCAGCGGCGGGGTAATGCCAATCAGCCTCCTGAAGGTTAATAAAGTGTAACTTTTAAAAGTCACTTTTTCTAGCCACTTTCTAAAAATACGACTTAAACAATGAGTTGGATGTTTAATAAATATTAAATATAGTGGTTTAATTGGCTCTGTAGCTTATTTCAATTCAATTCAAAGTTAGCAGACTTATTTTATCTGAACTTTAATATTCCTAAGATGACAACTCCAGCCCTAACAGTGAAAGTGTTTTTGGGGGCACTGTAGGTACCAACCAGCATTATATTCTTGCATGTACTCCTTTTAAATACTATACACCCTACCTTGTCGGTTGCCAAGCCTACCTATTTAAAAGTAAAGTTCTTCCTTGTAAAAAAGAATTCTTTTGACAAATTCGCCTGCAGGTTTAATAGCGGCAGGAGTGAGGCTACACTTGTAGGCCTGTAGCCATGTTTTCTTTGTCACTCTAGTGGATGGCACAATAAGTGCTGTAGTCAAAGGTGGCATTTAACTTTTCATGCCAATGGTATATTTTCCTGCATTTTATACAATGGCCTTACTGTAAAGGTAAATACGTGAGTTAGAAATTAGCCACATTTACCACGTTTTAGGGGTAAGAGGACATATGCAAAAAAGTGACTATGCAAAAAAGTTCTTTCTAGCAGATATTAATATGTGGCTTTACAAAAACTCACAACCCTAGCTGAACAATCACATCCTTATTGCAACGTTAGCAATTGTGTTGTACTGTAATATGGTTCACCCTTACATCAGCTTCAGAATCAAAGAGGAGCCGAAAGTTAATTTTCCATTGTATACTATCAGGGAATGTCTGCACTGCATTGTTTGATGGTGCTTGGTTGTCCAAGTGACTCAAGGATTGGAAACCAAATAATAACATTGATGGCTAGAGGTGTGATGTGTATCTAGGACTCAACCAATGCAATATTATAGCACAATAAAATGCACGTATTACATCTATAGTGAAGAGGGATTGGCTGGCGGAAAACAATAGACTGTGGAGAAGGTCTTATATATTGAGGTACTGACAAAGCACCACAAGTTGTAGAAGCTAAAATAACATGGCTCAGGCCTGTTCTGCCATAGTCCTAGTTGATGTCCCAAGCCATGCACAGTGTGTGAAGATTATTTTGTACGTAGCAAGTATTTCTTATAACTTCCTATGTAGAGTGCACACTGATGGCAAGAATGTGACTGGTTTGAAAGACTCTTGAGCAGCCCTTACTGTAATTAATGAGGAGCACATGTTCCTGGCAGCATTTTAGAAGGCAATAAGCATACCAACTAGGCATACCGACAGACAGCTCCAGAAAATTCAACAATTTGCGTGACCTTGCAGATTGATAGCAAGATTGAGCTAGTGATGGTGGAAGTAGATGACAATCTTTCAAATGGATTTTCTACAAAGGCAATTACCTCATTGGTTAGGTCTTGGTGGAGGCTGAGTAGTCACACGAACCTGCAGCAGTGCAGGAGCACCCCAAATGGTTGATGACCAGAAAAGAAGGCATGAAGTGCCAAGATGAACCTCAGCTGCACCTACTGCTGGGCCTGCTTGACAGCACTCAGATGCTTTGACCCCACTTGAGATAAGTCCTGTGGTGGAACCAGGGTTTGCAGATTCTACTCGAAAAATCCTCCTCAAAGTTTAGTTGCCACAGCAGGCAGGCTAACACAAAGCTGTGATTCTGTAAGAAGTATACAAGTGGCTGGCACTGTTCTGTCTGCACATCCAAGCCCAGGCAACAACTTAAGAAGGATTGGTGCTCGGTGGTCTTTTGAGATGTGGAATTACTTTACAGAGAGCCAACTATCCTTTAATCTAGGACTAGCAGCATGTTAGGGGTTCCAGAGTGTCACAGGAAAACCTAGAATAAAAAACACAAAAGAAGAGTTCTTCTCACACTTCTACTGAGCCATCATTGGTGTACATATAGAGCTATTCTGTGAAACATTGATAACGTGCAATGAGGAAGATAAGTCTTGCAATTAGACAAAGGCTTCCTTTTTACCAGTCAATGGCTGGGACTCAGTTTGCGAGGGGGGATGGACATTGTTAATCCTCTGGACTTTCAAAATTTCTGGGGAAAAAGTATTTATTATTGTGTTTTGCCATGCCAACAAGTGCCACAAGACGGTGCCACTCAAAAACATTGCACGTTGCAACCCCAATCATGAAGAGTGCTCAATTGTAATATTCCTCCAGGCCAATTTCCCTAAAAAAGTTCCTTTGGGAGGGGGATTCATCTTCATGTTCACATACATGAGGATCATGTGGGATGAGTTAAGCATTAATTAAAGGTGTCTTTCTAGATGACCTGTTGAAGAGAAAGTAGGAGATCCTTCTTCCATGCCAGATATGTAATATGACTCGTTACAACGCGAGTCATCACAACGCGTGCCATAACAACGCGGTCGTTACAACGACTACGATGTTACCACGCAAAGCCATTACTTCGCAAGTCATTACATCGACTTTCAGTAGATGGTGTGCTGATATTAGAAATGTATAATTTATTATACCAACTGCAGCCTACGTAACAGTAGGGAAGGTGTTGGAATAGTAAACTATACTATTTCTAATATTAGCACGCCATCTACTACAAGTGGATGTAATGACTTGTATAGTAATGGCAGTGCGTGGTAACAATGCAGTCGTTGTAACAACGACGTTGTAAGGGCATTGCGATGTGATGCCTGCGTTGTAGTGGCTGTTTCCCCTGATTTTTGCATACAGGGAGGTGCTGCAAAAAGGTGATGGTTCCAGTTGCTTTGAGTTGCATTTTAGCTCCTATGCACTTAGAGGGTACGTAGGCCAAAAGAATATGTACCACAGGTGATGTAGTTGATTATGTTTTGGACTTTTCATGAAGGTGGCCAAGCTCATGCATAAAATGGCATGTAATCTGCAGGACACCTAGGGACTCCAGAGTGTCAGTCTAAGCGAACAAGAAGGAGGGGAAAATGATCTGATCACTAAAGCAATACAGTCTTGTGCTTTAAAGGCCAAGGCGACAGACTCATGCTAATTTACTAATATTAATTATTTAATTTACATTGGTTCCCCTCGAAATCACCATCACATGTTTTACATGAAGAGGATGAAGTTTTACTGCAGGCAAGTCGAACTTGCAGCATTCCTTGTCACCTCACAAAAGCAGAATAAACTTCTCCTTACATGCTGAGCAAGATGAAACTCTCCTGCAACTTTGCACAACCATCCAACTGTTAGGGTAGTTCTTTAAGCTGTTCTTTATGAATATTGGCCTTGGCATGAGTTTTTGGACTTCCACTTCTGTGCGGGGTAAATATAATATATTCCCTAAAAGTGATACAACCCCCTTTTCTTGAGTTGGTAAGCACCTTTTTGGAGGTTTCTCTATTTTTGAGTACCTTTTGTCAACGGATGGATACTGGCAAACTCCCTTGGCCACTAGTTCCAAGTTGAAGGCTGCATTCTCCACCCCAGATGGCCTGATCCAATTCAAGGTCACTCCCTTCATGTTAAATAACTCACCTGTCAACTTCCAAGAATGATAAATCATGGCCTGAGTGGCTAGGATGCATGTTGTGTTATCAATCAAAACAAACTGGCTATTTCAGCAACAACTAAACAGATCACTTTGTTCACCCCAAGAAGCGATTGGAGGAACTGAAGAAGGAAAAAGTACTGTGAGGGCAGCACCATGCCATACTGGGAAAAGCTGAGTAGTCTACATTGACAAGCAAGTAGGTGGTGGAAATGTAGAGCTTGAGAGACACCAACCAATTTGATTCATTTGTTGCCTTCTTCTGTCTCAATTATTACTCCTGGAACTGTATAGAGAACTATGGTTCCATTATGACTCCACTAATGTGAGTAGGAACATATTGGGCCTTAAAGACAAATTAACAAACCCAGACTAGCTGTGCTTTATAGATAATTTTGATTTTGTTGTTTTGCAGAAAACGTGGGTCACTTCACCAATCTTTTGCGGGCAGTTTTCTTGTTATTCTTCCCCCACACTACCCTTCACTCATGGTAGATCGAAGGGGAGGGCTCTCAATATGGGTCAAACTAAACTTGAGAGTGATAGTGACCCCATCAACACGAGCAACTCAGCTTTCCAAGCCCTACTTATTAAAGGCGTTTCCAACTCCTTTTACTTTTATATAGTGAATTTGTATAATAAGTTTTTCACTGTCTCGTTTTTCCACCTCGTCAAGAGACTGTTCCAGTTTATAGCAGGACTTAAGCCTTATTAGTCCTAGTTTTACTTTACAACCTATATTCTTACTCTATGGACATTTCAATGCCAAACAGGGGTATCAGCAGGAGGGTTTATGCCCCATGGGTTCTAACATTATTGACGACTGTGTTGACAATTGGGGAAATTAGCTGAGAGATGTTTCTTAGCCTCAAATGATCTTGTTAATTTGTAAAGTTCTCTTTTTAATGCAGACTTGAGTGTACCCACTTTTAGGGGGAGGGGTGGTTTTCCATCTCTTATTATATCTTTGCTGCAAGGAGCCTCCTTGAGTGGTTCTCCAGGTGTACCATCCTATTGGGGGGATCATAACTCATTATGTTTAGAAGAGGTCTTCCCCATGAGAAAGGATAAACCACGGTCAACAAGTTTTGAATTAAATTATCATTCAAGGGATGGGCTTAGGTTGATTTGGTTACTTAAAGACAATCAGTAGTCTCCTTAAAAATCATTTGCCTGTTATCATGGATTTTCTCACAAGTACATGGGAGACGTCCTTTTTGGAGCCTTCCAGCTCCTATCCTCAAGTATTAAAAGTCATTTAATGACACCATCCTTCCAGGCTCAGACTGCCCTCGGTAGTTCAATGGAGCTTGCTCTGTGGCTAACCGCTGTCTAAGGAAAGCTCTCTCCGAACATCTAAGAGATGGGGAGAAGGTGCGGGAGGCTAGGAGGGTATACTATTGTACCAACAAGGACAGGAAAAAGTATTTAAATAATAGTGACTGGAAGCAGCTCGTACTGACTGCCTCATGTCATAACAGTAGTTTTTAGGGAAATTGTTAATAGGTTCAGCAAGAGGGACGCATCGCCCAGCCACCTTTTGGTCTGTAATATATCTGGTGTGAAGTGGGTCAAGCACTTTTCAGCAATCTATTATCACTCAAGGATAAAACTTGTAATGACCTCTTGAGTGTTCATTTGGGAAATTACCCCCCGCTCCATTTCTCCATGGCAGAAGTAGAATCAGCCACCAGGCAGAATTCATCAGGTAAAGCCTCTGGGCCAGATAAGATACCCATGGACCTCATTAATTGTAACATCCAGATCTGGGGGCCCTTGCTCACTAATCTATTGAACAATTATTTTTCTACCAGGTGACCATGTTCGTGGTTTTTTTTAACTATTGTTCCTATCTTCAAAAAAGGGGACAGTGGGTCACTACTGGAACAAAGGATGGGCCTTACTGGCCCAGTGTTACAATGGTTCACCTCCTTCCTAAAGAACAGAACACAAAGAATCAAGATGAAGCATTCACTTTCTCACCGCTCCATGGTCACCATAGGGGTTCCACAGGGTTCAGCACTCTCACCCATTCTTTTTAATTTACTAATGTAGCCCCTGGCAAACGCACTGAACTCTGCAAACATTCTATATCACCTGTATGCGGAAGACACCCAACTGTATATGAAAATCTCCTCACCAGAAAACTTAATCTCCCTCAACCAGTGCTTTAAATGGGCCGGTACTCACTGGTACTGAGTACCAGCACTTTTTTTTTTCACCCCGAGAGTACCGGCCCTTTTTCCTTACAAAAGGAGAGTACTGGTACTCATTTAATTAGGTCAGCATCTCAGGTCTAGTGAGCATGCGTCACATTTTTACACTGTGACACATGCTCACATCATGGCCCTTTCCCACCGGTTACACACTGGTAGTGACGTGGAACTGCCAAACAACGTCTGACGTCTCCCGCCAGCCAGTTGTTTGGCGAGAAGTATCGGGAAGCCCTTTAAAATGGCCAGATTAGGCTGGTTTTCCGTTTCGGTTTCACAGGTCAGGACGGAAAGCAGAGCCACGGGATCACACAGAAGAAGGCACTATCGGGAAGGGAATTGCATCGCAAGTCAGACCAACGAGGAACCCTCTTCACCAACTCCTCCTTTATTTTTTATTTATTTTATGCGATTTTATATAGCGCAAACGTTACCCGAAGGTGTCAGAGCGCTTCACAATAGGAACAGTAGTCACGCGCCTGACTCCGTTTTGGCTTCTCCCCACTGCCACACACCTAAGCTAAACACCCATCTGACATCTTTTTACTATGTACACATTGCTGAAGGGCAGAAGCGCTCAGAGACTGCACATCAAAGGCCGTACTGTTATTAGACTGCATTTTTACTAAAAACAAACCGGAAAACATGGGGGTTATCCCTTTCAGCTTTATAGTCAGTGGCACAATCAAATGCAGATAATAGAAGCGTGCTTCTCGCTTCAGTCCTGACTCCGGGGTCTTCATGGACAATGACCTTTACATTGCCCTTCCCAGGTCCTGTCCGTGAGAGGGCGTGCCCGTTCTATAGATCTCCAAGAAGCAATTGCACTACAAATAGAGGGAACTTACTTGATGAACCACTGTCACCGGCAAACTAGCAGGGCTGAGGGTACATTTCAAGGCACAAAACGTGTCTTTCCCGTAAAATGTCATCAAACTAACTGCCCCTAACGCACAGGATCAAAGATGAGAGGTAAGGGTGGAAGGAGAGGTGAAGTCTCTCCCGAGTATTAGTGGTTTTTGAAAAAAAAAAAAAGCGCCGTGATCCGCATGAAAGTGTGTTAGACTTGCTTTATTATCATTGTCTGTTTTTTTGTACAATTTTCTTTTTTTTTTAATAAAAGTGACTTGCAAAGGGTGGGGGAGAAAAAATGCATGGCATTTCAGCAGACGCAACGGAGTGTTGTCTTTGCCACTTTCTTCAGGTGAGGTGGCCTTCCTTACTCAATCAGCATGGTGCATCCTTCTGAGAGCAGTAGAGGGTGAGGGGTGTCGCACCGGATCCCAGTTCAAGCAGCTATTTCCGGGCCAGATCTGGGATCCGGCCGACCCAGGGAAATATTCTGAATTTGTCCTGGTGTCATTTTCCTACACCAGGACACAATTCAGCAGTGCCCACACGTTGTTTACATTTTGCTCCATGCAGCAACTTGTGGCCAGCAGGGGAGCTTCCTTCACTTCTACTTCCAGCTGGATATAAACAAAGGCTTGATTTAAAGGTCCTTCGCCCCTTCTTTTTTTCAACTGTCATCTTGGCCAGCATCTAGATGCCTATACAGAGGAAGGAAACAAAGATACTTAGCTTATCACTTCACAAGTACTTCAGAGAAACTCTGACTTGGTGGAAGGTTTTTGACTTTGTTCAACTCCTCCTGTGTAATAGATGTATATGCACTGTAAGAATTAGGGGTCTCATTTATGAGGTTTTGGCAAAGGGTAGCACCGCATCCAGTGCTTTAAATGGGCCGGTCCTGTCCTCTAAACTGTGTTGACCTGACCTATGACCTTAGGCAGTGTGGATTCTGACCTCTGGTGATTTGAAAGAGAATGTTAAAAGTATCTTTAATATATACAAGGGTATCAACAATATATTACAGATTGGAGCAATTTGTCATTATTCACACCCCAAAAAATTCTTGCGCCCTTTAAAGTGACATTAGTCCCGCCTCCCAGCCCCGCCTTCTTGCCACGCCCCCAGGTCACAGCTCAATTTTATGAGTACCTGCACTTTTTTCCCCATTTAAAGCACTGCCCTCAACGCTATTCTACAGGATACTCAAAGCTGGCTCACCGGCAACCACCTCATGCTCAACTCCAAAAAAACGGAATTCCTTCTCATCTCCCCACCCAATCACACACCCAAGATAGACGTATGGTTGAAACATCTAACTTCCTTTGACTGTGCTCCCCACATCATTGACTCAGCGAAATCCTTGGGAGTCACCATAGACAAACACCTGAACATGCAGGCACAAATCACTAATGCCACCAAGGGAGCCAATCACCAGATGAGTATGCTAAGAAAACTTAAACCCTTTCTCACACAGACTGACTTAAAAATGGCATTACAAGCCCTAGTGTTACCAAGATTGGACTATGGAAGCACCACTCTATGTGGTCTCCCCAAGTACAAGCTGGCCCCGCTGAGGGCATCGCTTAACGCTGCGGCCAGACTGGTCTCAGGAACTAACAGAAATAACCACATTTCTCCGATCATGAAAGTTTTGAACTGGCTGCTCTACGAGGCAAGAATACACCTAAAGATCGCCTGCATTACACATAAAGCCCGGCATAGCAATACTCCCAGTTACTTAGCACTAAAGCTACAGCGATCAGGAGGATGCAGACAATTGCGAAGTGCGAGCTCACTACTACTGAAACCACAATCCTTCCATAAGAAGAGAACTGGTTGCAGAGCTTTTTCAGGGATCGCACCAAAGATTTGGAACTACTTACCTCCAGTGATACGTGATACCTCCTTCAAAAAAGAAGTAAAAATGCTTCTAATGAACAATTTCACATCCTAAGACTATAATTCTAAGTTGACTACTAGTCACCTATGCTATCCATTTATTACTGTCTACCTCTTTTGTATTGAATGACGATTACCAAATGTACATATACTACCTCAACCTCCTAATGTTCAATAGCTGTGTACTGTGAAGTGCTCTGATTCCCTCGTGAATCATTTTTTATTGATTACTAGCCAATTATACTATCCATGTATTACTATCTATCTCTAGTGTACTGAATGGTGAATACTGAATATATGTATACTACCTCAACCATCTAACGTTCAATAACTGTATATTGTAAAGTGCTCTGATACCCTTGTCGGTTATGTTCAACGCTACATAAAACTTTATAAATAAATAAATGTCAGTATGATTTTTGTTCAGTACTTGGTATGGTGGACCAGTACCTGAACCTGTATTTGATTGTGGGGAAGTACGCCATTTTCAGGCACTGGCCACTGTACCTGGCCTTTATGGACCTGTCTACGGCTTTGGAAAGGGTCAACAGTGCATAATTGTGGCTGATTTTATAGAAGCGGAGGTCCCCCGGGTAAATTTCCTGTATACTCTGCATGAGAATTTGGGGGCCGGGGTATGATATGGCCATGAAGGGGTAACTCCTGAGGTTGTTTTCTCTATCCAGGGGTGTGTTTTATCCCCTTTATTCTTTATCATATATATTAGTGAGTTAAGCAGTCATTTGGCTGTAGCCACCGGAGGCGTGCCAAAAATAGCGAATGTTTTTGTCGCAGCATTGTTATATGCAGATTAGGCTGTTTTAATGGCATGTACTCCAGGCGCCCTGCGATTTTAGCTTCCTTGGGGCTACCATTAGTACCTCAGTCTCCTGGCAGCTGCAGTTAAACACTTGCCATTTGAAACTGAGAAGGGCAGCAGGTTCTTTATTTACCCTTGTGCGGAAAGCAGGCAGTGGTCATATATCCATCCCTAAAAAAATGAACATACATATATTACTCGGTTTTTAGGAATGTCTCTTTGTTACCGGTTTGTTTTAGTCCCAAAAGCGGGGACTGAGCAGTTCAGTTTTTAAATGACACACAGGTGGTCTGTTCCCGCAGCTAGTATTTGAAAAGCTGCCCTCGGTACCAACAACAGGACTTGGATCTTTATTATGGCCCCAGCTGTCCATTTCTCCAATTAAACAGGATGCTGCCTGTGACCGTTGTCTCCACTGCGCAAGTACTAGTGCTGGACTCAAGAGCAATGCACGCCTGTCGACAGTGCGCTGGGAGATTACTGCTGTAGGCGCGAGCTCCAGTAAGAGAACCGGAGTGAGTTACCTGGCAGGCGGGCGCTGGGCAGTCCGTGAGACTCAATGCGTCTTCTCAGCGAGGCAGGTTTCTTCTCTGCGATGCACCCCGATGCAGCTCCGCTTCCTGGTCTGAGCATGGGGAAGCCCTCGAGGCTGGCCCAATCAATGACGCTACAGGAATCCCTTGAGCTGGAACCAATCCAAGTGCGGCACACCGATGATGATGCAGGAATCCCTGACGGCTGGGGCCAATCCCAGCGCGGCACAGCGGTGATGTCAGCTGCTTTTTTCTACTCGGGGAACCCGGCCTCGGGTGCTCAGCTCGAGGTGCAGCGGTGATTTTTCAGGGCACAGCACTTCGCTTGTTAGTTGTCTCGGGCCCGCGGCAGTAATTTTGGCCCCTTTGCTGACGGCCTCAGGTAGTGCACAAGTGAGGAAAGTCAGGAAAATGGTCAGGCGATTTAGTCGATGTTTCTTAAGTTTGCCCGGCGTTTAAACGCCTCTAATACCATACGAAGTTTATCAAATAAAGAGGCAGGCGCTGGAGACAGGAAGACAGGAAACAAGTTTTATTCCGACGGAGCAGAACACATCAGATCGGACAACAAGGTATCGTCTCGAGGTGCTCTCTAACAGCCTCTCTGAGACCTGGCCTTTTATACACTGGTTTACGACATGTGACCGCTCTTTATTACAATAAAGACATTGTGAAGTAATGAAAAGATGACATCCCCGGTAGCCCCCCAGTTCCGGCTCATTCCAACACGTGACTACAGTAGAGGTCCTCACCCCCCATACACTAGGAGGGGGCTATCACTCAGCTGAGTGTTCCGCCGATTCCTTTGGAATGTGTGCGCCTGATCGAATCTCAGGGGGTGGGGAAGTCATGATCAATAGTAGCTCCTTTGAAGAGGGGTGAGTGCATACAGTAGTGGGCAATAAACTGTATCCTCAGGCCAAGGGATGACCAGCGGTCCGTGCAGACAATCGGGCTCAGAGGAAGGGTTCATCAAAGGAGAGATATTACATGAAAGAAAGGATCGGTGTGGACAGTCGAGCATAGAGGAAGGGTTTATCAAAAGAGGGGTATTCATGGGAGGAAAGGAGGTGTTGGTCAGGCGCGGGGTGTAATTCCCGGAGACAGAGTCATGCGGAAGAGGAGGGTTCATGACTCGTGCATGTGAGCGCGGGGGCAGCCAGGGTGCATGGGGGATGCTTGCAGGGTCAGGGAAGTGCGCTGATGATCGATCGTGAACAGGGAGACCATGGTACCTAAAATGGCTGTCGTGTATGTTCATACTTGAGTCTGAGGAATGGGCAAGATGGCGCAGATGATGTTCAGTTCACGAACTAAAATTCCACAGTCCTCCCTTTTAACATGTCTCGCCAGCTTGTCAATTCGGATCTATCCCCATAAGACCACGTATTTCTATCTCATAGAGGGGACTCGTGTGCTCAGTTCTAAAGTCCAAAGTCTTAGGGCACATACAGTTAGGAATGAGTGAACACAAAGGTGGCAAACATTGAATACCTAAGCAACACCCACACAGTATCATGACTGGTATCAGTATAAATGTAAACAACCTCCATCCCCAGTCCTTCAAAGTGTCCCAAAACCAGCTTCCAAGCGACCATCCTTCTTGCTCCTGGTGAACCTCTGAGGATAGTCTGTGGAGGTGTTCGATTGCTTTGTAGACTGAAGGCGAGTTATCTGGCACGTAGGTGCAACAGCTGGAGCCGATGATGCGGCATGCTCCTCCACGGTTGGCCAGAACCACATCTAGAACAAGGCGGTTCTGAAGAGCCACTAGGCGGACTGCCTGAAGCTCAGCCGTGTTGTTAGCGAGGATGCCAGCCGTGATGTTAATGGTTGTTTCTACTACCTGAGTCAGATGTCGGATAGCGCGGCTATTTGCCATTGGGCCCCACAGAGGAACAAGTCCTTTCACCGCATCCAGGAACTGTGCTCCGGTGGAGTCGGCTTGTCCAATGTCTCCGGCGCGCTTTTGCCGGTGATGGTAGGCTGGGGCCACATACGTGGGGGGAAGAATGAAGGCGA
The DNA here is from genome assembly GCF_964261635.1 of Lissotriton helveticus. Classification (NCBI taxonomy): domain Eukaryota; kingdom Metazoa; phylum Chordata; class Amphibia; order Caudata; family Salamandridae; genus Lissotriton; species Lissotriton helveticus. The sequence goes on along the minus strand of NC_136067.1, from coordinate 1,539,648,078 downwards.
TGTAGCGCGTACCCCTCCAACCTTTCGGGAGCCAAGTGTAAGCTTTGATGCCACAAACAAAGTACATATTCGGAGAAGCAACAAAGGAGGGGGGATCAACTGAGACCAATGTTCTGGTCATACGGCAGGAACTGTGACCCACCAGCTGTGTTCGAGGCACACAAGACCTGTGACATTAATGACGGACAGGGCCACAGTCAGAGTGGCAGCCATTCGCTTCCGCAGGTGGGAGAAGGTGGGTCTAGCTGGATTATGGAGCACTTGCATCTCGACTCGTTCTTTGGCAGGGATGTTCATATGAAAGGCGGAACCTCGGGTCACAGGACAAAAGGGGGCAGACGTCCTTCCTGTTTTGTTCAGCCAGAACCCATAGTAGAAGTGTGACACTGTTTGACCAGAAGCGGCGTTGTCCTTGTGGCTTTCCTGCAGGAGGATCAAACAGGCGAGGCAGGAGCCGTGTACTGAGAAAGGAGAAGGGATGAAGGGGATGGAGTGTCCAGTGGCATGCGGGAGCAACCCGCAGATCCAGCAGTTTGTGGCATTTGCAGCAAGGTTGTGCACGAAGGAATTGTTCCAGAACTCTTTGCGCCTTTCTCTGAGCTGAGGCGAAAGGGAGATCAGGTGATGCTCTTTCATGGTGGTTGGCTGTGCAGTGGTCAGCAATATCTGATGAGCGGGTGTGCTGTCCTCCAAGATCCAGAAGGAAGTCATGAGGAGGAGGCAAAGGAGGAAGAGAATGAAGAAGGCGATTGTCTTTGATTTGTGCAAATTGTCAGTCTTTGGGTTCCTGTAGTGGGTATTTCCGGTTGCGTCCATCATCTTCTTGTCTGGCGCTTCCATCATCTTCTTATCTGGCGCTTCCATCATCTTCAAGGTGCTCGGTAGTGGGCAGAACCACAGACTTTGTTTAGCTTCTCTCCGGGTAACCCTTGGTTGTTTTAGGTCACCGTTCTGAGATTTTAACTTAGTCCGTGGTCTACTTAGCCGAATCTCCCTCCTTTCGACGCAGGAAATACCCTTCCTGGGATGGCACAGTGGGATCAGGGAATTTTGCAAGTTCAAGTGCCTTGGTATCAGGATAGCAGTTCAGTGATGGCCGGTCTTTGTTCAGGAGCTCTTCTTGGGTGTCGACGTTTTCTGTCGTGGCCAGGGTCGAGGAGACCTTCTTGCAGTGGTGGGCGTGAAGCCAGTGCCTTTTCCCCTCTACTCGAAGAGCCGTCCGAGTGGTGATCAGTACTTGCCAGGGGCCCGTCCACCAGGGTTCCAGACTCTTTGCCCGTTGAAAATTCCGGATTAAAACATGATCTCCCGGTTGGATATCGTGACCGGGACCCCTGGAAGCATCGGGGATGGCCTGCTGCACCTGTTGATGAATGACAGACAACGTTTTAGTTAACTTGTATAAATAATCTGACAGCAGGACATCGGGGACGTCGTGAATGGATGTTGGTTTGGGGGCAGTCCAGAGGTTCATTGGTCGCCCAAACACAACCTCGTAGGGGGTCAAGTGGTGCTTAGTGGGAGTGGAGCGCATCGATAGCAATGCCAGTGGGAGGGCATCTGGCCACTTAAGTCCTGTGGTGGCCACTATTTTTGACAGTTTCAGTTTCAGTGTAGCATTGTGTCGCTCAACTAGGCCAGCGGATTGGGGATGGAAGACCGCATGGAACCTCTGTTTTACTCCCAGCCCCTTCAAGATTAGTTGGATAACTTCAGCTATGAAGTGGGGGCCATTGTCGCTCCATAAAATTTGACAAAGGCCGTAGCGAGGGAAAAACTCTTTCAGTAGTACTTTGGCAGTAGTCATGGCAGTGTTATCACGGGTTGGATAGGCTTCCACCCATTTGCTGAAGGCGCATACAATGACTAATACGTACTTCAAGCCTTGGCATCTCTCCAGCTGGATGTAATCCATCTGGAGGACCTCAAAGGGGTGATCGGGGATCCCAAACCCTCCCCGGTGTACCACAGTTCCTTTCCCGGGGTTGTGTTGTAGGCAGATAAGGCACTGCTGGACCAGGCGTTTGGCTGAGTCGGGGATTTTGTTGTTGTGCCAGACTTTGGAAATGAGTTCAATCATGGGGGCAGAACCTATGTATGCAGGGGAGTGTGCCATAGTTAGTATGGGGATCAAGTATGAGTCAGGCAGCAACCATTTGTTTGTGTCTTTTGTCCGCCAGCAGCCTTCATCATCCTCTAGACCCACCCGTGCCCACTCGGTCAGTTCGTGAGGTGTGCTGGCTGACTGGATGTCCCTAATCGTCCCGTAAACAGTCCATTTTTCTGCTTGTGACCTGGTCACATATATGTGTGTCGTCGTCCTATTCTCAGCTGTGGTTCGGGCAGTGATGTCGGCCAGTGCATTTCCCTGTCCAACTAAGTCCGTCACCTTCTTGTGTGCCTGGCATTTGATCACTGCTAATCGTTTGGGGAGGAGGACTGCTTCAATCAGGGCGGAGACTAGATCTCCGTGAAGGATGGGCGTGCCGTGGGACGTCAGGAATCCCCTTTCCCTCCACAAGAGCCCAAAATGATGAACCACCCCGAAGGCATACTGGCTGTCCGTGTAAATGTTTGTCGTGGTTCCTGCTGCTATGATACATGCTCGTGTGAGGGCAATTAGCTCTGCCGCCTGTGCGGATCGTTGCGTGATGCGGGCTGTTTCAACTACTGTTAGGGCTGTCGTCACCGCATAGGCAGCTGAAGTGGTGCCGTCTGGGAGTTTGATACAAGAGCCGTCTACCCATAGCTCTCCATCAGGGTCTGTAAAAGCAATGTCTCGGAGGTCAATTCTACTCCTGGTCTGTTCGTCCGTGAGGGTCACACAGTCGTGTATAGGGGGCACATCGGGGTCATTTTCAGGCAAGGGCAACAGTGTGGCAGGATTCAAATTTGTGCATCTCTTCAGAGTGATGTGGGGTGCAAGTAGAGTCAATTCGTACCCCGTCAGTCGTGCACTAGTCAGGTGTTGGGTCTTGGTCTGGTTCAAAAGGGTGTCAACTGCATGGGGTACCAACACTGTGAGAGAGTTCGAAAGTACGATTCCCTCACTCTGTCGGATAGAGACAGCAGCGGCGGCTACTGCTCGAAGGCAGGCAGGTAAAGCTCTGGCGACTGGGTCAAGAGTGGCAGAGAAGTAGGCACAAGGGCGTTGTTTGGAGCCAATGGGCTGAGTTAGAACAGACAATGCGCATCCCTCCCTTTCGTGAGTGAAGAGGGAGAAGGGCTTGGAGTAATCTGGTGTTCCTAGGACGGGTGCCGAGCAAAGGGCATCCCGCAACTCCTTAAAGGACGCTTGGCATTCGGGGGTCCAAGGGAGTGGGAAGGGAACATCTTTGGCCAACAGGGAAAGTAGGGGCTTTATAATGAGACTGAAATTTGGTAACCATTGTCGGCAAAAAGAGGTAAGGCCCACCAATGAACGGACTTGCTTCTGTGTTCTTGGGATGGGGGTGTCTAGGATGGTTTGGATTCGGTCGGGCGTAAGTTTCCTCCCTTCTTTGGACAGGAGATGGCCTAGGTATGTCACTTGAGGCTGGCAGAACTGCAGTTTCTTTTTGGAGACTTTGTGGCCATTCTCCGCAAGAAAGTGCAAGAGTTGGATAGTGGCCATGATTGCAAGTGGAGTGGTGTCGGCCGCCAAAAGGATATCATCGACATATTGGATCAACACCACTCCATCTGGTAGCTGGATGGCGTCCAGCTGTCTTTTGAGGGCCTGGCTGTAAATGCTGGGACTTTCAGTGTAGCCCTGGGGAGCTCTACAAAATCGGTACGAACGGTTTTTTAAGGTGAAGCCGAAGAGATAACGGCTGTCTGGATGGATGGGGATAGAGAAAAATGCATTCTTGAGATCAATAACGGTGAAGGTGGTGGCAGTGGACGGGATGAGGGTCAGAATGGTGGTGATGTCTGAGACTACGGGGTACTGTGGCACCACCACTTTGTTGACTTCTCGCAGGTCGATGATGAAGCCGTACGCTTTCTCATCTCCCTCACCTTGCTTCTTAACAATGGGTAGGATAGGGCTGTTGCAGACATTACTAACCACTTCCTCTACCACTCCTGCATCTACCAGGGACTGAATAATCGCTACCAATGCCTTCTTGCCTTCGGGCGATATCCGGTACTGTGGGAGTTTCGGGAGTATTGCGTCTGGTCGAACAGTTATGTGCACAGGGTCGATCATCATTCGTCCTACATCCGAGTCGTTTCTGGCCCATAGGTACAGGGGTAGGGTGTCGAGCAAGGTCAGGTCAGCATCAGTCATAGAGTACATATGTCGTGCGGGGCGGGATCTGGACATGCTCGGGTTGTCGTATAGGATGACTCGGACTCCATCTGGGGAACACCTAATAGTAGCTCGGAAATGTTTTAGTAAATCAATACCCATAATTGCGTCAGGGGAGTTGGAGGAGAGCAGAAATGTTGTGTCAGTGGGGTTGTTTCCTAGGTCAAAGGAGATAGGTACAGACAGGGGATTTGTGGAGGGCGTTCCATCGAAACCTATCGATGTAATGTGTGAGCCAGACAAGGGTGCCCTTGGAATCAGTCGCTTTGATAATACACTACGTGTCGCTCCAGTGTCTACCAAGAATGGAGACTTTGTACCCAGGACCTTAGCGGTGACGTAAGGACCTTGCTGGTCAACACAGAGCTCGACTGGATCCCTCCCTTGCCCCTGGCAGTCCTAAGCGAAGTCGGGGGTGTTCTCACTGTCAGATAGTTGGTACTGGTTCTGTCGGGGACGGTCAAATGTGTTCGATCTTCCTGGTCTGTCGCTGTTGGTGTCGTTTGTGTACCCCCGTCCCTGTCCTCTAGTCCTGGGACCATTCGTCATGTCCCTCGTTTCTTTATTTTTAATTAGTTCCAGAAGAGCCGGACATTGAGACTTCCAATGCCCGAATCCTCTGCAAAATGCACACTGATTATCTTCTATGTCCCTACGTCCACAGTAGGGAGTGGATGTGCGGTCCTTTGGGGGTGGATTTCTAGGGGCGATCGATTGGTAGCTCCCCCTGTGTAGTTCTTTCCCGACTGCCACCCCTTGTATCTGGGCTATCATCACCCTTTCTTTCAAATCTTTCTTCTTTCTCTCGGTTGCCCTATCATTCCCATTCTTTTGGTGTTCGTAGTACTGAGCCATTTGGAGGATAGCGGCGGGTTTGGAGGCCCCCCAACTACTCTCGCTCGTTTATAACTTTTGGGAAACCTCTTGTGACAGACCCTTTACGTAGTTTTGCACAAATAGGTGTTGTCCAGTTGCGGTGGTCATGTCCTGTCCACTGTAGTCGGAGAACACCGTTTCAAATCGGGAGAAGTATTCTGATACGTCTTCCTGAGGTTTCTGACGGCAAGCCGTGACTATTGACCAATCTACCTTTTTCTCTGGGATCAAGGTTTTCAGCTTCTGAACTATTTTGTCCGGAAGTTCCAGTATGTCTTTTATCGGTTTCCTTCCGGGCTCTCGTCGTCTATCTAGCTCATTGAGTTGATTCCAGGTATGTCCAAACAGATCTGTGTGTTCGGCTTTCCGGATTTGCTTCCACACGTCAGCCGGCAGACATAACCCGAAAAACAAATCAATGTCTGCTAGAGTCATTATCGTTGAGCCCAAGGCTGTGCCTAATTCGGTGTAAAATGCTGTCGGGTTCTTCCTTAAATCAGGCAGGGTTTGCCTAAAGGTTAAAATATCTTGTCGATCCCATGGTTGGTAAACCCAATTGTACACAACCCTTCCTTTTGCATCTGCGTGGTTCATATCGTCGTTTGTTCCCTGACCTCTTGGGGGAACCCAGTAGGGTACGGCTTCTCTGATAGGCATCATAGTGTTGGCTACTTCTAATGGGGACTCAGCCGTTTCAGGGACTGTGATCTTAACCTCTGGTTTCTGTTCCGTAAGGTGGCGGAAGACTTCAATCGTTTGCGTGAAGAGGTCCGTCACATCACGCTCAGTCCCATCTCCAACATCGACCTTTCTATATAGAGCCGTCAGCTTAGCAGGACCCTTATTTTGATACCTATCCTCATATGCGTTCAGGGTGTGGTAACTGAACCGCAAAATGAAATGCCGTCTGTGGCTACCGGCATGTGAATTGTGCATATCCATCGTATATTCTTCGCTCTCTTTCCGTTCTACCAGTGTCTTTGCTATCTTGTCAATCCCATCCCGCTCGTCTTTGCTCAACCTATTTGGTCTGGTCGTTAGCTGCTTGCTAGTCTCGAGTTCATCTGATGTTGTTACCAATGTGGCTGGTGCGAAGGCCGTAAGAGCCGGGGCACTAGCGCTAGAGTCACCCTCGCCCGCACTCAGAACTGGTAGGTGCTGTGCCAGTGGCTGGCAGGGGGCATAAGGAGGGGGCATGTAGATAATCGGAGGACCTAGCAGTAACTCGTCGTTTGCCCGTTGTTTGGAGGGCATCTCTGGGTAGAGCGTAGAGGGGGTCCTAACAGGGCATTGGCCTGTCGACCCTGATTCTTGCGTTTGTCTAACTTCCTCTTTCCTTCTTATTTCTTCGTCTAGTTCCTTAGCGGCCAGGTGGGCTGCCTTTCGTAACTCTTTCCCTATTCTTGCTTCTTCTCTTTTCCTTCGTTGCTCTGCTTCTTTGCGCCACATGCCGATACTATCGAGCATGGTGGGCGTTGCCTTATTTGTTCTAACAGCTGCTTCTAACGTTTTTATTTTATGATCATCAAAGGAACCTATCAGTGGCCACTGACTTTCGGGATCCTTTTTTGTATATTTATGCCATAACTTACTATAAGCTATAGCGACTAGTCCTTGTTTAGTGAACATGTCCTTATTAGGGGTGCCTTCCAATGGAGCTGGATGGTTCATCTCTAATAAGCGGTCCGGGTTGTTCCAACTACCAATCAGTGGGGAGAAGACAGGCATGACAGATTACAACGGGGGACAAAGGTCCGCACTACCTATCTCTCACTGTTTGCAAAGACTAGACAGAATATGGCTATTCTACGTTATTTGCAAGCAGAGAACCTCAAAAGAACTATACTCTAAACAATCCATGTTCGGACAATCAATCAATGGGGAGAAAAATAGGTACGACAGATTACAATGGGGGACAAAAGTCCGCGTTACCTACCCTTCACTATCCGCAAAGGGAGATAGAATATTCCTATTCCTCCCCGTTTGCAGGCAGCGAATATCTCAAAGAGCGACAATGCAAATACTAGAATTTCAATCAATCAAACAATCAATCAATTCGCAATTCGTCGTGTGTCACGACCTTACCCGGACCGCATGGACAGTTTCTTGTCTTCCGCTTCCAGCGCCCGATCGTCCTCTACTGTCTGCTGCTACCGTGGCACTCCTGATGGTTCCCAGTCAGGACCGTAGATCACTCGGGAGAGGTCTGCTTGGAACCAGTGAAGTTCGGATGATCGGCTGTCAGGCGAGGGTCTATCGGACAGGAGCTCTTCCGATCGTTGCAGTCGTTCACTCTGTCGTCGGGACCTCTCCCACTGGATCCACGTGTCGCTGATGGGCCCCACACTTGGGACGCCAATTGAGGAAAGTCAGGAAAATGGTCAGGCGATTTAGTCGATGTTTCTTAAGTTTGCCCGGCGTTTAAACGCCTCTAATACCATACGAAGTTTATCAAATAAAGAGGCAGGCGCTGGAGACAGGAAGACAGGAAACAAGTTTTATTCCGACGGAGCAGAACACATCAGATCGGACAACAAGGTATCGTCTCGAGGTGCTCTCTAACAGCCTCTCTGAGACCTGGCCTTTTATACACTGGTTTACGACATGTGACCGCTCTTTATTACAATAAAGACATTGTGAAGTAATGAAAAAATGACATCCCCGGTACGCCCCCAGTTCCGGCTCATTCCAACACGTGGCTGCAGTAGAGGTCCTCACCCCCCATACAATAGGAGGGGGCTATCACGCAGCTGAGTGTGCCGCCGATTCCTTTGGAATGTGTGCGCCTGATCGAATCTCAGGGGGTGGGGAAGTCATGATCAATAGTAGCTCCTTTGAAGAGGGGCGAGTGCATACAGTAGTGGGCAATAAACTGTATCCTCAGGCCAAGGGATGACCAGCGGTCCGTGCAGACAATCGGGCTCAGAGGAAGGGGTCATCAAAGGAGAGATATTCCATGAAAGAAAGGATCGGTGTGGACAGTCGAGCATAGAGGAAGGGTTTATCAAAAGAGGGGTATTCCTGGGAGGAAAGGAGGTGTTGGTCAGGCGCGGGGTGTAATTCCCGGAGACAGAGTCATGCTGAAGAGGAGGGTTCATGACTCGTGCATGTGAGCGCGGGGGCAGCCAGGGTGCATGGGGGATGCTTGCAGGGTCAGGGAAGTGCGCTGATGATCGATCGTGAACAGGGAGACCATGGTACCTAAAATGGCTGTCGTGTATGTTCATACGAGAGTCTGAGGAATGGGCAAGATGGCGCAGATGGTGTTCAGTTCACGAACTAAAATTCCACACAAGCACGCACTCTCGAGCGCCGAAATAGCCAGTTAAAGGTGTGGCAGTCCTCAACCAGCCCCACCTTGTGCCGATCGCACACCGAGCCTCCAGGATCACACGGGCAGGCACATTTCACAGAGAGTCCAGCCTGTACGCAGAGATACGCACACATCTACTTGTAGAATGTTTCTTTGGGAACCTTGATATCCCTGCATTCCCAACAGGAGGCCAGCTCTTCTCAGGCCCTTGGAGACTCTATAAAGACCCAGCACACACCAAAGTCTTTTCTTCAAACGGGTGGGGGGAAGCACAGCACATAGCAAAGTCCCCTTTTCTCTTCTTCAGTGGATACAGAAAACTGCAGACAGTCAATACACAAACAGGCAGAGGCACACAGAAAGGTTGAACAGGAAAATAGCCACTTTCTAAAAGTGCTAATTTCAAACACAGAATTTAAAAACCATCTTTCCTAAAAGATGCGTTATCAAATTATGAGTTCAGGGATACCAGACTCCAAATGTCTATCTTGCCACTATGGGAAGATATGCAGGTAAGCATGATACACAGCATTCCCCATGTTAGCCTAAGGGCAAGGTAGCCTTTCAATAGTGAAAAACGAATTTGGCAGTATTTCACTATCAGGACATGCTACCCACACAGGTACATGTCCTACCTTTCACATATACTGCACCCTGCCCAGGGGGGTACCTTGGGCCTACCATAGGGGTGTCCAATGTGTAAGAAAAGGGAAGGGTCAGGCCTGGTCAGTGTGTACACTAGCCAGGACAACCTGGCAGTTCACAGACTGCGCACAGGCACTGCTGTGGCAGTCCTGAGACACCATTTTAGGGCTACTCCGGTGGGTGGCACAATCAATGCTGCAGGCCCACTAGTAGCATTTGAATTACCACAAGTATTTCTCTCACCTCTTTGTAAGTTGTTCAGATGTTTAATTCTGCTTTCAATTACAATGCATGAGAGAATATTAAAGATATTCAATATACTCTCAGTCATCTATATAAATAAAAATGTAACTATCCGTTTGTTCAAAATCTCAAATCTCTGAAAGTTCTTCACCAATTGCTTTGAAATTTAGACACAATGTTGCATTAGAATACAGGAGTGTTTTTATATACACAACGTTGGATTCGAATACGCGTGTGTCGAATGTGCGCGTGTTTTAATCGAAAGGAAGAACAGACCCTATCGATTGGGTTGCTGCGCAACAACTACAATAGACGCAGAGAGTCAATAGTCTACATATATTAGGATGGACAGTTGGTGTCAGGATGGAAGACCGGGAAGTGGGTGGAGGCAAGGGGGAGGAGTTGGTTCACTTTGCAACATTAGCGCGTGTTTATATATACACAAACTTGGTTTTAAATACGTGCGTATCCAATACTTGCATGTTTTTAATCGAAAGGTCGAACAGACCCTATCGATCTGGTTGCTGCGCAACAAATAAAAGGGATGCATATAGACAATAGTCTACATATATTAGGATGGACAGTTGGTATCAGGATGGCAGACCGGGAAGTGGGTGGAGGGAGGGGGGAGGAATTGGTTCACTTGAAAGGACGCATAGAGACAATAGTCGAAATAGATTAGGATGGACAGTTTGTGTCAGGATGGCAGACCAGGAAGTGGGTGGAGGGAGTGGGGAGGTGTTGGTTCACTTTGCAACATTAGCGCGTCAGACCAGGAAGTGGGTGGAGGGAGGGGAGAGGAGTTGGTTCACTGGGCAACATTAAGAAAGGACAGTTGGTGTCAGGATGGCAGACCGGGAAGTGGGTGGAGGAAGGAGTTGGTTCACATTGCAACATAAGCGCGAGTTTATATATATACACACAACGTTGGATTGAAATACGAGTGTGTTTTTAATCGAAAGGCCGAACAGACCCTATCGATTTGGTTGATGCGCAACAAATACAAGGGACGCATATAGACAATAATCTATATATATTAGGATGGACAGTTGGTGTCAGGATGGCTGACCGGGAAGTGGGTGGAGGGAGGGGGGAGGAGTTGGTTCACTTAGCAACCCGAACAGACCCTATCGATTTGGTTGCTACACAACAAATACAAGGGACGCATATAGACAATAGTCTACATATATTAGGATGGACAAAAACATATTGTATACCCACAAGCATTGTGAAATTTAACATATTAGAAACGTGCACTTACTCTTTTCTTTTTCTTCCATTTAACCAGACTGAGCCACAGCAACGCGTGGCCGGGTACAGCTAGTGTTATATAAATGTAATTAGTATATACATTCTATACAAAAATCTTTTTAGCATTTTATTGTACATGTGGTTTTTAAATTGTTTTTGTCTGTCCTTGAATACCAGAGTTACCTTAAGAGGGCAACCTATTGACTAGGCTGCCCTGAAATCTCAATTTTGTGTCCTGAGACTTCCGGTTACCATCTATCTTTCAGCAGTTTTTTAATAAGATGTGAGTAAATTATGCTACGTTATGTCTTGCTCCCGGTATTTCTGTTACTACATCATGTTTGTATAAGTCAAAGAGGATAACCCTGTAAATTTGATTTTGGGAATGTGAAATATTTACTTAGTCATTTTTGTTCTTTTGACTCGTGATTGTGTCAGTTGCAAGCCCATTGTAGTAGTGCTTACTTACAGTTTTATCAGGAGCTTTGCTGGTGATGTTTCTGTTGCCTCTAATGCACAAAGCCGGAGAGCAAAGATGTATAGCTGAAGGTTTATTCCAAGAAGCACAACTCACAGCACGCGGTAAACCTTGGCAATTGCTCCAGATACCCACAATATTTGCCACGCTCTGGAACACTCACCAAGTCACACTCAAATGAACATTCTATAGTTGAAGCAACTTCCCAATCCAAAAGCCAGAAAATAATGCATATCTTTCCCCTTAACACAATAGGACTAAAGAAACATCCCACGAAACATTGCCCCCATGAAAGATTAAAGAAAAAGTAAATTAACAAACATTACCCCCCCAAAGAAGAAACAAGGATAAAAGATTAGAGTATGATCCAAGCTTACACACTAAACTTGCCGGGGCCCAATATACAACATTAGTTCAGGGCGTAGTCTTGCAACTATTTGGGACAGTGTGTAACCCTCCTTCCTCTTACTCCTAAGGAAATGGGAACAGGAACAGTAACCATCATCACTTCCAGCAGGAACAGCATCATGAACAGCATGCGTATCAGTACTCCCGTCATGAACAGGGTGTGTGTCCTCACTTCCAGCAGGAAGAATCCCAACTCCATCGCCTCCTCTACAACTAATTAAACTCAAGAATTGTACTGATTCGAGACTGTCAACTTCACACTTGTTCTCCAACACTCAGAATCCATTGTGCCCCCTTACGGTTCCTTTGCATAGCATCGCCAACTTTCTGCAGACCATTTATCTTTCTGACAACCGCAGCACTCGTTTTATCAACCACTTTTCATTCTCCACCAGAATTACATGATTAGAAACCTTCAAAAGTCAGAATTATTTTTCTTATGACCTGGAGGTCTCTTAATCCTCACCACATCCCCCACCTGAAATTGCACATCCCTTTATCTTTCAAAGCCTCATACCTTTATTTGCTTTTTTTTATGAACATCCCTCACCTTGTGACACACTTCACTCAACTCAGGCAACTTCTTAGCAGTGGCTGTTTTATTTAATACCCAATTAGGTGACAAATGATACAAGGAATGTCTTCCCCTAAAGCAATACAAACTGAGACACGCCTGTAGAGAAGTGTGGTGTGCTGCAATAGCTCCACAACCTGTTTTGAACTGATTCCATAACATCATTCCCATTTGAACTGCAACCTGTGTGGCTTCCTTCAACATCCTATTCACCCTTTCAATCATTCCATTACCTTTGGGTCTATAGAACACCACTGACAAATGCTTTATGCCAAATGAATTTAAGAAAGACTGCATAGTACGGGACTTAAAATGCACCCCATTGTCAGTAACCAAATCCTGAGAAACACCTTCCCTCCTGAACAAATTGGATACCATTTCAATGACTCCCTCAAAAACTTCCATTCCACCCACCTTGAAAAATAGTCCACCATCACCAAAGCATACCTCCTATTCGCTGGCATATCATACATCGACCCTATAAAGTCCATGCCCAACCTTTCCCAAGGCCCTTGGGAAGTTCAACAGTGCTAAGGGGTCTTGAAAACACATAGGGTCTTAGCCTCATTGCAACCTTAGCCTAAATTACAGAGAATCACCTCAATGTCATTGTCCTTTTTGACCAATAATAAGCTCACACCCTCTTGTTGGTTCCAGTCACATGGCGTTAATGGGCCAACTTCACCAATGACACACACATATCTGCTGGGGGGATCAATTAATTCCCTCACAAAACCAAATCCTCTTCCACAGACAACTCATCCTTGACCTTGAAGTAGGACTTAAACTCATCACCCAAATTTCTCCCACCCAAATTTCTCTCAGCAATGGATTTTCTAGAGATACCTGGTATGCATCACATATAGAACAAGTATTCTACTCCTGAAGTGATATTGAGCCTCCAGCAACCACAAAAAACCATCAACTCTTCCAACAACACATTTGAGTTCTTATTTTTGATCTCTGTTGTCACCATACACAGGACACTTAGAAAGGTAATCAGCATGGAATTACTTGCCACAGGAATATGTTTCACCTTAAAATTAAATGTGTACATTCTCACCAATAATCTAACCAACCTTAGGTTGGCTCAACTTAAATTCTTCTGAGACAATAATTACACTAAAGGCTTAAGGCCATTAAGAAGCAAAAACGAGCTTCCCCATAAGTAAGTAGAGAAATGTTTGGTCACCCAAACACATGCTAAAGCTTCCCTCCCTATAGTGCTATAGTTCAGTTCTGCTGAAGACAGACATCTAGAAGCTGACCCAACTATATGTTCTTCCCCTTTTACCAACTGAGTGAGAACTGCTCCAAGACCCATGCTACTAGCATCTGTAGTCACAATTGATAGTACATCTTCCCTGAAAGCACTAAGAGCTGGAGCTTCAACAATCAACTTCTTCAAAATGTAAAACCCCCTTATGTTTTCCAGCACTCCAAGCATACTTCTCACCCTTGCGTAACAACTTTCTCAGGGGTTCTATTTTGAGGGCAAAGTTGTCTATAAGCCGAGAACAGTATTTGCACATCCCCAAGAAGGATCTCAGCTGCTCTTTATTCACAGGCTCAGGACTTTCCCTGATGGCATTTACTATATGAGCCATAGGCTTGATGTCCACCCCTGAAAGTACATGTCCCATATACTCCACTTCTGACACCATAATTTTGCACTTCTGCATTCTTTACAGTAAACCCCTGGTTTTGCAATGTACTCAACACTTTAACATTTTCAAGTGACTTTCTACGTTATCAGTGAACCCCAGAATATCATCTTGGTATGCTCTCACCTGCTTACTTTGCAAAATAGCTTAAACTTTAGTTTTTGAAAAACTGATGCCACTGAAGCCAGGCCAAACAGCAATCACAAAGATCACACAAATGTAGTGTTGAATGCAGTAAAAGACTCAGACTACTCACATGTATCTATGTGGTGATATGCCATCTTGAGTTGTAATGTGGAGAATACTTTGGCACCTCCCAGTTGAGCCAACATTTCTTGAATCTTTGGGAGAGGAAAATAGTCCATCAAGATATCTTTGTTTTATGACCTATGGTCTACACACAGCCTCAAATCCCCATTCTTTTTCGTTACCACAAAAACGGGTGAGATCCATTGAGCAGAGTCAATTGGCTCTGTGACTCTTTCTTAACATACATTTTCTAGATGTTCTTTCAGTTGACTTCTAATACTCAATGAAACATCCCTGGCCTGGTGCTGCACTGGAATAGCTCCATCTTTGAACACTAATTTGTGTTTGAACCCCTTGACCAGCCCTAGCTGATCTGCAAACAAGGAATTATGCATACCCAGCAATTTATGCAGGAGGTGAGCAGGTGCGCAGGTTTGTGTTTGTGAGCTGTTTGATGCTGTTGGCAATGGAGGGTTGACATTTGAAGTTTTCATAGATGGCTGAGATATTGTTGTGGAAGAAGCCATCAAGGTTGGTGCACAGTTCCTTGGATGGTTTAATGTTGTTATCGATGGATGCGCAATTTGTGAACTCCTTCATGATGGCAAAGAGTTCCTTACTGTGGTTTGTGCTGGCTTCAATGCAGTCAGCTAGGGTGTTCTTCTAAGTTTCTTTCAGGAGGAGGTGGTACTGATTGAGAGCTGCTCTGAAAGTGGGATGGTCTTCTGTCTTTTTTCTGATGCCTCACTTTCTTTCTAGTTGCAGGCAGTTGCATTTGGTGGAGTGCAGTTCCTGGGTGAACCAGCTGGCTTTTCTGATTGGCCCTTCGATCTTGGCTGTCTTGGCAAGGGTGATGCTGTCGATACAGTTGGTGATCTACTGGGAGAACTTTTTGCTTCTTCTTCTTGGTCATGTTTAGAGTTTGGGAGTTGAGAGCAGAACGCATTGTTCCACTGGTCTTCTGATACTTTTTCCAGTCTCTGAGTGTGGATCTGGGAGGAACGGTGTTGGAGTAGGGGGTTCCTGAGATGGAGAAGAGTACTCTGCAGTGGTCGGACCAGGTGAATTGTGTGGTGTGGTTCCACCTGAGTCTGTCATGGAGGTGAAGATGGGGTCGAGTCAGTGCTTAATTTGAGCCAGTGGTTTCACTTAATTGATTTCTGGTGCTCAACACCGGCTCTAATTGTCAACACTACACTACAGTGCCCTCTATTTTAGGCATGATCACAACAACAGTTGTTCATTAATACAATATCCTTTACAAATACCTGCCTCCCTAGAAATTCCTTTAGCTTTGGGGGCCTGTAATAATCTGCACTGTTGCACTTACCCTAAATTGCGGGATGATTAATTGTAGATCTCTGGGGAAACACTACCAAGAGGTGTCCACCAAGCTGGAAAACATAGAGTTTGATGCCCTTTTTTTAACCAAAATCTGGACCACATCAGAGTCACTGGTGCAATTGGGTTTTGCCTGCCCAGATGGCTATAAAATATTTCACAAACCAATGACTACCGGGAGAGGAGGGAGGGTTGGGGTAATCTTTAAGGACAAATGGAATTTCACACCCCTCCAAATAGATGAGGTTCATGGGATCAAACGACTGGGCTTCTCACTCCAGGAAGCTACGGGCAGATTACTCACGGGAATGCTTTGTTATAGACCCCTGAGGGCGGACACTCAGTTTCAAGACCTATTTAATTCCATCATCGACCTGAGTATAACTCACACACGTATGGTGGTATTGGGAGATTTTAATCTATGGGACAATGGCAGCCTTGATAACCATCTGAGGGACCTAAGGCAAACCTGTGAGAACCTTGGTCTTTAGAAAATTGTAACTCAACCAACGCATCTAGGAGGTCATGTTTTAGATCTCCTGTTTGCAAATCAGGCTGAGACAGAGGTGGTTGATATTTTGCCTCAAAACTGGACGGATCACTCTTCTGTTAAGTTACCCAGCTTAGAAGGCAAAAGCAATCAATCACTGACTTTTCGAAAGGGAAGAGAATGGGCCAAGCTGGTGAAAAATAAGACCCAACTGTCTTTTCAGGGCCAGATGTATTTTACTTCCTCCACCTCTGTAGGTGAAAATTATCAAACTTACTGTAAGATCGTGGTGGACACCCTAGATATAGTGGTGCCAATAAAATGCCTCAAAAACAGGGAAAAAAAATCTCTGCTCCATGGTACAATGATGAACTAAAACAGATACGGGTAGCATGCAAAACGGCCGAGAGAAAATGGAGGAGGTCCTATCTGGATCCTGACAGGAAAGCTTTGAAAATGGTACAGACCCAATACAAGGAATATATTGTCAGGGCTAAAGCAGATTTTTATGCTAAATCCATTCTGCAAGCCCCCAATAGTACTAAAGCGCTTTTTAATATTGTTAGGGATCTATCTAGTCCAGTCTGCACGAGCAACAAGGTAGTAGCATCACAGAAACTCTGTGATGAGATTGCCTTCTTTTTCGAGGACAAAATAACTAAAATTGTCGGGATATTCCAATCTGACGACCCGGCTGGTTCAGCCAGGTAGTCTGTTGTTGAACCCCAGTTAGCCACCTCTCTGGACCTCTTCCATGCCCCCTCAGAGGACTCTTTAAACCAGCTGGCTCAAAGTGTGTCCTCAAGTTCCCCATTGGACCCTTTTCCTCATAAAATATGGAAAATCCTGGGTGAAGAAACTTTTTCATGGCTGTGGAAGATCTGCCGCCAGTCATTGGAGGAAGGTGTGGTACCAGAGGCTTGGAAGCAAGCTATTGTAACTCCACTACTTAAAAAACCATCCCTGGACCCTACCGACCCAGCGAGTTTTAGACCAATCTCCTTACTGCCTTACCAGGTTAAAATCCTTGAGAAGGTATTAGCAAAAGTCTATCGTGCTATCTTGAGGATAATTTATTGCTGGATATGGATTAGTTTGGTTTTCGTCCAGGGCACGGGACTGAGACCGCACTGGTAACAGTAATGGATAACCTGCAAATGCGTGCTGATAATGGGAATTCATCTGTCCTGGTATTATTGGACATGTCAGCCGCATTTGACACCGTAAGCCATGCTGTGCTGGTCGAGAGATTGGAAGGTATAGGGGTCAAAGGACGGGCCCTAAAGTGGTTACGATCTTACCTGTCAGGAAGACAACAAGCTGTGCCTTTATCGCCGTTCACCTCCGACATGTCCCCAGTACTTCACGGGGTACCACAGGGCTCGGCAATAAGTCCAATCCTTTTCAATATATATCTATGTCCTCTATTCCCCATTAATAAATCCTATGGGGTAGACCTAGTCAACTATGCAGATGACACTCAACTGGTGTTCTCCTTGGAGGGGAAAAGAGCGGTATCTATGGATACCTTTCAGGAGTGCATGTGTCAAACTGCAGGCTGGCTTAGGAAAAACGCCCTACAGTTCCATGAGGGAAAAACGGAGGTGGTGTAAAGCCCCGCCACCAGAGTGTCTCGACATCTGCCAATAGAGTTTAAGCTCACTCCTGAGGGCGACTCTTTGGCTCCGGCTAAGGTGGTGCGTAATCTGGGAGTTATGGTAGATGAAAATCTTCAAATGGACATGCAAGCTAATAAAACTGCCAGTGTCTGCCTCTCCTTGTTACGAATAATACGGAAGATTCTCCCCTTACTCCCTGAAGACACTCGACCTGTTGTAGTGAGGAGTGTAATATTGAGTAGGCTGGACTATTGCAACTCCCTGTATCTGTGAGCACCACAATATATTGTGCAGGGGTTGCAAAGAGTACAGTCGATGGCAGCAAAGCTGGCACTAAACAGACAACGCAGGTCCTCTACGACACTGGCTCTAAGAGATCTACACTGGCTGCCCATTGGGAAGAGAATTCGTTTTAAATCTCTCTGAATTGTATATAGGGCAGTACATGGCCTGGGTCCAATTCCACTACAAGAAACATTTAATTGGTATAACCCAAGGAGGCAGCTCCGTTCTTCAAACACTAGTCTGATTACTACCACCAGATTTAAGAGATCCCGGAAGGGTGGTAGAGCTTTTGGAATGTTAGCCTCTCGTATCTGGAATGAACTGCCCCTGACTTTAAGACAGGCCAGTTCACTGATCGGCTTCAGGAAGAGTCTGAAAACTTGGTTCTTCCCAAGGAATGCGCTTTAGTCCGTCTTTACGGATAATTGTTCCTGTTTGCTAAGGTATTTTCTCTGATCCAAGCGCCAGGATACCCGTAGGGTGCCAGTTTTGCGCTATATAAATACTCATTCCTTCCCTTCCACTTACAGGTAAGAGTGATGACAGGGGCAATGGGTGGTGCAAGCTGCAGTGGCCTCCTGGTCATGGCCCTGGCGTACGAATTAAGTACTGGGTCGAGCTTGTGTCCTGTGATGTGAGTAGGGTTGGTGACAATCCAATGTTTCTCATGCTCTACAGGAAGTTGGTGGTGTTGGCATAGCTGGGGTCATCAAAGTGGAAGTTGAGGTCCCTTAGGAATATGTGGTGCTTGAAGTTGATTGCAAAGGGGTAAATGAGGTCAGGGATGGCGTTGCAGAAGCTGGGGCATGATCCTTGTGGTCTGTAGGCAAGAGTGCTTCTGAGGGTGCTTTTTCCATCTGTGTGGAGTTGGAAGTTGCTGTGTTCAATTACTGGGGTTGGGTCGTCTGGGGATGTGGTGCACCAGATGGTGTCCCTGTAGATGGAGGTGATTCCATCTTCGTGTTTGTTGGTTTGGTCCTGGTGTATTATCTTGTAGCCTCCAGGGACGGTGCTGGTGATGTCTGGAGCAAGGCAGGGTTCAGCCAGGTTTCTGTGAGGAATATGACATCCGGGGTGAAGGATGAGATTGCGTCCCATGTTTATATGGCTTGTTTGCTGAGTGATTGTGCGTTGATTAGGATGCACTGGAGGTTGTCTGTGGCAGTCTCGGTTGATGTGATGGGCGCGCTTGTGTTTGTGGTGTCTCTGGTGTTGTTGGCTGCTTTGGTGCTGCAGGTGAAGCGGCAGTGCCAACAGGGGAACAGCCCACTGGTGGTGCATGGGGAAGTGAGGCAGCAGTTCATGTTGGTGCGTCCGAGGTCCAAGGCTCGGAGGTCTGCAGCGGGTATAGCTTTGTGTGTTTAAAGAGCCAGGAGTCCTGAACTCAAGTTTGTAGCCCTTTTCCCCAATTTCTTGTTATCCTGCGAGAAACCAGAGTTGAGATTTGATCTTGGAAATAACACATTAACCTGTTCCACCTCTGTAAGGATTCTACACTTTGTTAATTCTATTGTAGACATCATTGATCTTTCAAACCCTCTGGCAATTTCCAAAGTTTATTGTCAATTGGAATACAGCAGCATATCAGTTTTTCTTGAATGCATTTTTCAAAACAACTAACCACTATCTGATCCCTTAAGTAATTGTAAAAGTTACCATCGAATTTGCAGGTGGAAGCCAAAACTCATAAATCAGCTAGAAAGTTATCAATCGATTTGTGTTGCAACTGCTGACATGTGAAGAATCTATAACATCAAACAATTACACTTGTAACATCCTTAAAGTGGTTGTGAAGTCTATTAATGGCTTCTGAATACACATCCCACTCCACCTCAGATGATACAATGGCAGGCGACAAAAGGTCCAAAATCTTCTGACCTTCAGCTCCTAAACAGTTATAAAGTAAAGCCAATTTTCTTGTGGGATGAAACGTATTTACATCAAAAACAATAAAATAACTAACAACGTTTTTTAACAATTCTTTCCATTTGAACTTGTGAACGCCTCGTTCTGCAAGAAATGCTGATAGAAATATTAGCATTCTGCATTTTGTAGAAACACTGTCCTTTTCCTGAGTAGGAAAAGATGAATTGCTGAGTTAAGTAGATATCTTTTAAGGCAACCCAGCAAGATTATGTGTACCGCATTGAGGTAACTAAGCTCCAAGGTAGATCAATCCCAGACAATCAACACTTCGGCCAATCAGGGAACAGATAACAGTTGTGAGCCCACTGAGCTGTGTTGTTGCTTTCGCAATAAGGAGGCCAAAGCAAGAAGCAAGACTGGGGAATATCACACGCAAAAGACTAGGAAGGTAGGTCTCTTGATGTTGGTGGGTAGAAATACACCGTCCCCCAAGTAAATGCACAGTGCTTCTCTAAGGTCAGCACGAGGAGGAGATTAACAACAGACATCAGCAAACACACCCAGGCAAGCTGTGAAGGGCAAGCAACACCATTCCTTGAATGTGTGGCACACAAGGGACTTGAAGAGGAACAGAGTGTGATTACACACCAGCGCTTTGTGTAATGCAAGACACGTGAGTGAATGAGTCGCACTCCGCAAAGTAATGGTGCCATAGAGGCTGTGAAGATAGGGGCTATTTGACATCCTTTTTCTGAATAATTACTGTTCAGCATCATTCATATACTTAGGCTAGGGTGACCAACCGTCCGTTAATTTCACAGACTGCTCGTTATTTGGGCCTCTTGTCCCTTGTCCGTCAGGAATTCTTTCACGGACGCCTTTTGTCCGTAATTCTGGTCATTGGTGCAATCTGTGCCCTGCAAGCAGCCCGAGACTTCTGTAACTCTCACTGCAGGGACCAGATCGCACTGCAGTGAACTGAAGGGCCTGCAGCAGCCCCTCACGGCACAGATTGCTATCAGCCATTATCATGCTGTTTGCCTGCCTAATTATCAAACACAGAATAATAATGGGCCCCTCTGTGCAGATGCAGCATTTTCTGGGCCTCCTCCTGCCATAGGTCTTTATACTCTAAGGCACGTCCCCCTGGGGGTCTGTGACTGCATTCCGGAGGGGGGGGGGGGGGGGGGGCGGGGTTGCAAATGCCTTAGCAAAGAAGTGTAAATGAAGATGACCTTGAATTGTGACCTTCTTTATTTGGCGCAATTCCAAGCGGTTTTCATTTACAGACTTGAAGTGTAAAGTTTGCAAACCGTGCTTTGGGGGCTGGGGTCATTGAGTGTGGTGACAGGGTCGAAGAGGTGGCTGAGAACAACAAACTATTCTGTTAGGGCTTTGTTATTTCATATGTAGTTAGGAAGGCAAAAAGTAACCCACACATAATGAAATAAAAAATAAATGCAGCTTTAAACATCATGTTATTCTGGCAAATCCCTTAATCTCCGGTGCCTACAAACGAATGTGACCTTCTATAATGTAATATGTGCTCATGGCATTATGCTTTTGTTCAGAAGCTAGTGATAAATGAAGGTGTCCAAAGGTACTAATGTAACACGTCTGATATTTATCAGAAGATCCTTCTACTATGTCACACCAGTAGGTACACTGAAAAAACCTGGTAGGGTCTAGAAATATACAAATGAAAAAAAATCCAAATTAGTATAACATACATTATGTTTGTGAACAGTGTGGCAAATTCAACAAATGCATATGCCAGGGTCAGTTCCCCCAAACTGATTTAAGAGTTCATGGGCGTCTGCATGATGCTGGTGTCTCATCTTCTGCACGAGGAGCAGGATTCCTCTACGTTCATAAAAAGCTGTGCAGCCTAAAATAGATTTATTCGAAACACAGCTTTGATAGAACTGGCTCTGGTCTAATACCACTGAGGTATTTGAGCCTGTGGATTAGTGTTCTCAAGCCAATTTAAGAAACGTAGAATCTGAGGACAGTTTTTCATTATTTGCCATAGTCCTTTTGCGATGCTGCAAAAGCGCTCCATTTTCCAAAGTCTTTTGCTTTTATTTTATTTGGGACTTTTTCTGAAGTGTACACCACACCCAGTGCGGGGAAGGGGCCTTTTTTTTTTTAGACTGGGTGGGCTGCCTGCTCAACGGCCACCGTAAAATGCTGACCCAGCAAATATAGTAAATAACTAAGGTTATATGGATACAACCATTTTCCCATTTTCACATGTTTTAAGCATATTTGATTTTGATTGATGGTTTCAGACAGTGAGAGATATTCCTACTCTGTGCATATTATGTGGAATGTGTGCGTGATGGTCTGTGTGTGTATGTGAGGATGCATCTTTTTGTGATTATGTATGATGGTGTATATCATCTGGTGTGCGTTGATGTGATGTGTGTGTATTGTGATCTCTTGGTGAGTGCACATGTCTTTAAACTATGTTACATAACTGTGTGTGACAGCAATATGTGTTTGCTGGGGAAAATGTGATCTTCCGATTGTTTGTTGGTAAGATGGCATATGTTAAAGTTAGTGGTTTGACCGGATGTGTGTCTGATGAGTGTTTTAGTTTAAAATGTCAAGATGTGTTATGATGTATGCTAAATGGGAGTATACCATTATATGTGTTTAATGGTTTATGCACGATAGTGTGTGGCGGTGTATGTGATATGACAGAGTACAGTTAGTACCATTAAAGTGCATGTGATAGGGAGAATGTATAATAGGGAGTGTGGCAGTGTGCCAATTGTGTTTGTGTGTTTTGTTCTAATCTTCTATTATTCTAAGGTTGATAAATAGGGTACCTTTGGATATTTAACTATGGAATTTAATAATAATGTGGCAGAGTTGAGCAAATTATGCAGATAGAAAAGGCTAATTATTTGGGGTAATGTAGCACATTTTTTAATCAGAACAACAGCAAAGGGTCTTGACTCCAACTCAGTAAGGCTGAGTCAATATCATGAAACAACAAAGTGAATGCCAGTACTGAGCTTAACTCACAGGACTACTTTTTTCACGACTTTATGAATGAAACATAACAATCTGCTTTTTGAATTGCACCATTTAATGGTTTATTGAACTTTTTTTGAATTTATAAATTTTGCAACCAACATAATTTTTTGTGCTAACAGGTTATGTACAAGTTGACAAACCAACAGTATATAAACTAGGTACAAATACAATCAATCCATATATACACGACTACCACATCACACATCTTCACTACTTTGGCCAAGACAAACACTCCTCATTCATACACCATCCCAAAGTCATCCATACACAACACAGGTGTGGATCAAAGGTCTCAATGTCAACACAAAAAGAGAATGAAACTCTTCTTTCAGAAAATTTCTTCAGTTTTGTATGTTTCACAAAATACTCAAAATCTAAGCTCAAAGGCTCAGTACATCATAATTTGACGTGACATAATGTGTTACCTGGGACCAGGTCAACGCGTTTCGATTCCAAATGAGTGAAAGGTTCTCCTCAGGACCAAACAAGACTCTACAATAGAAAAAACTAAATACACAAAGTTTAACCTTACCCTGTCAAAACCAATTAAAGCAACCACCAGCGCCCTCCAGTACCACCTTTCCTACCTTAATCTTCAGGGTGTGTAACCCTCTTGCGTCAATGTGATGTGTCAGTATCTGAAATCATACAGACGTCAAAAAAGACACAGGACATATAGATGACATCACTGACGAACCATCATTTTTGACTCTCTTTCTTTATTTACTGAGGTGTCTTTTCGCTAAGCTTCGGGTAATCATATTCTTTGCCCCTGACAATTCCTATTGTATTTGTCTTTGACAAGTATTTTTCAATGTGTTTGTACATTTTTTCCTTTTGTAAATGTTCCACAGCCTTGAAAAAGTCATAATAGATAACAAACAGTGTTTGTAAAATACGTCAGTACTGTCTGGACATTATGCTCTTTATTCAAATATGCTTGAGAGTACTTTTTATTTTTTTATTCCTTTATTAACCATGAAACATATGCTTCCATAAAACAGAACAATATACACAGTGGTGGGTCAGCATGTACAGAGTGCTTTGGTTTTATGTATAATATATGATAAATCATGGCGACTGCTCCAGATGTCCACAATAACTGCCAGGATCTTGAACCCTCACCAAGAAACACTCATGAACATTCTATAGTTGAAGCGACCTCCCAAACCAAAAGCCAGAACGTAACAGTTTCTCATGACGTTCAAAATTTAATTGGAAGGGTTTTAACGTCAGGTGCCTTAACTACCTTGTGGTAACACGTCTATAAAATTTAGATTGATTACTAATCTAAAGAAACCGGCAAATAGGTTTGCTTTGTGTGTAGTGCGTCGTCTGCATGGCCAGCAAAACGGCGCCAGAGGTTTTAAACACACTTCATGGACAAAATGAGTGGCGCGACACTGGGCTGAATTCATTGGTCCTTGCATGAACCTGTGTTTTTAACCTTCGTTCCGTCCTCCTGTTAGCGCAAAAGTGCCATATTTATTCTGGAAGTTTTTTTTTTTTAGCGAAAGATCAGTAAATGAGCATTCGGCAGCCAAAGATCAGGGCTTTTGCTAGGACAACCGTCATGAATCAAACAACGGCGGCACATTAGAGGAATTGCTTCTCGCGGGCAGAGTGTCCCAAGCATAATTGCAAGGTCAAGTTAAGCGAGGAAAATAAACAGTGCTAAGCGAGCTGCCTTTTCCTTATGGAGCCAGTTTATTCTCCTCACAATAAAGAGCCACGAATGATATTGTACGCTTCAAGGTCTGATCATTGGCAGATCAGCATCTTCAGATGTATCGACTGATGACGCACCAAACTTGAATAACAAGGGCTCCTTAAAGCATGATGCACCAAACTTGAATAACAAGGGCTCCTTAAAGCTCTTCACTTTCAATTAGTTGGAGAAAGCAGCCATAGCCGCTGTTATGGGAGCTCTCATCTGCTGACACGCAGGCCAAGGGGGAGTTATGAAAGCCAATCGATACCAAATGAAAGCAAACACTGCATTTACAATCACTCCATTAGACACTTCCATTCCCGCGTTCCACAGATATTTCCCTTCGGAGGGTAAAGGAAGAAAAAAAACACTTATGAAAAAGCAGCTTTCACTGGCTTTACTTCTCATTGTGTTTGCCAGGCCAACATTTCCTTTGACAGGCTATGTAGAAGGTTCTAAAATGCACAGAACAGCATAGTGAACTGGATGACCTATTGTAGGGTGCCATGTTTTCAAAACTCCTAATTATTTTCTAGAAATGCAGTCCTTTTCATGTGACCTTTGAGTGTGTAGGTGAAAAGCAAGACATGTTATTTTTTATGTTATCAAATGCAGTTAGATTTTAAGATTTCTATATGTTTGTTTTCAGAGTTTGTAAATTATTTTGCTAGACTTATAGGATCAAATGCCAGGGTCAAATCTAAACTCCGGATTTAATCGTTTTGTCCTTGAAACTACGTGTCAATGAGGTCATAGGGAAACTCTTCTATACAATGAACACGCTGTATGCAACATATCTTTTCATACCTCAGATGCCAACAAACATTACAAACTATACTCACTTATGTGATCTCCAAGCTCGTCTATGACAATAAATAATCTTTACCTTGGCGCCCCATGCTTCATAATACACACGGTAGATGTTCTATGTTCAAATCACTTTGCATCATCTACAGGCTCTTCCAAAGAAAAGAACTTCTATAACCTACAAATTGCATTTAAAGAATGCAAACAAAAGAGGAATTGACACTCGAGGCCAGCACCACAAATTGTCACACCACCTTGCAACAAGAAATTTATAGGAGGCTCCCCTTGGTACTCACCTCCATGCTTTAGAACTGATTGCCATTCAAGGTAAATAGAAATCAGGGGCAATTAAAATTCAGAAAAGAAGTGAAAACACAGTGCATTATTGTTCCAAAGAAAATGTCAGCAACTGTTGAACATGGGAGATAACCCAACACGATAATTGTTCTAGCAAAATCGGCGGAGCGGGGGGACACCTACCAGATCGGAGGGAGGAGGCCCCCACACAGCAGCCGCCACTGCCAGGAGTCATTTCTTGCTGCCCACAGCGCCGCCGCCCCGGGACTACATCTCCCGGCAGCCTCAGCGGCGGCGCTGCATTGTGACCACACGAGAGCGCCAGGAGGCACCTTAAAGCTGCGCTCTGCTCGGCGGAGCGGGGGGACACCTACCAGATCGGAGGGGGGAGGCGAGGAGGCCCCCACACAGCAGCCGCCACTGCCAGGAGTCATTTCTTGCTGCCCACAGCGCCGCTGCCCGGGACTGCATCTCCCGGCAGCCTCAGCGGCGGCGCTGCATTGTGACCACACGAGAGCGCCAGGAGGCGCCTTAAAGCTGCGCTCTGCTCGGCGGAGCGGGGGGACACCTACCAGATCGGAGGGGGAGGCGAGGAGGTCCCCACACAGCAGCCGCCACTGCCAGGAGTCATTTCTTGCTGCCCACAGCGCCGCCGCCCCGGGACTACATCTCCTGGCAGCCTCAGCGGCGGCGCTGCATTGTGACCACACGAGAGCGCCAGGAGGCGCCTTAAAGCTGCGCTCTGCTCCGCATCGCGGGACGCCGGGCTAAGCCCGGGCAAAGGGCGGGCCCTCTACGGCCCTCAGAGGACAGAGGAGGACGGGACGGGCCACCCCACTTGACTCTTTCCAAGGAGGAGGTATAGTGACGCTTTAACTCCTTTTTTATCTCGCATTGTACTGCCTACTGTCGTTTTTGGAGTTCTCCACTCTATTTACCATGTCCATCTGGGAGGAGCTGAATGCCCTGTGTGGCACAAAGTATGTCCTGGACGCATCAACCCCCCCTACAGTGGGTAGAGACACTGACCAACTAAACTGCATTCCACGGGATGTACCTCTACCTCCCATTAAAATCCATTCTCAAGTCAATACACCGTCCCGGGGTTTAAACTGTAAAAGGAAGCATGTCGAGGAAAAAGATAATGACAACGAGAACCAATCTAACGCTCACAAATCGTGCTTCAGCCCTTCATCATCCCCCTCTAACCTAACTATATCAATGTCGGATAAGGCTGTGAATAGAACATACAACCCTGTATCGCCCCTCCAATTAACCTTACTGGCTCAGTTTGAGCAACTGTTAATATCTGCAATATCTCCTCTGGTCACAAAAATCAATGATCTTGGGGACAGGCTGACCAGTATTGAAAAAACACTTAAAAGGAACTATCTATCAACTGAAAATACTAATTCACCTATTTGCCCTAATCCTTCCATCAACCATGAAAAGCCTAAGTCCACTGCATGCAGGAAAGTCCAAACTCTTGAATCCCCTCCTACTACACCTATTCCAACTGGCCCTAACGTTGCTTTTAATCCAGCATTCGCACCTCACAGAGCTTCCAGGGTTGCTCTAGAAAGAAGGCATCGCATTAATCTACCTCCCGAAGCCGCACCATACGTGACTGTCCTTTCTGGGGTCCCTGCACCTAGCCGGGGCAAACTTGAATCACACCAGGACCTGCTAAACAAAGTCATTTTCTGGCTACAACATAACAGACCGTTGCCACCTGACCTAGATGGTGGAATCCTGAGTGTCAGGAGGGTGGGGTGGCTAGGTACGCTGCCCAAAGACATTTCGGGGGACTTGATTTTAATCAAATTTAAGAATAGAAACATTGTCCCCTACCTACGAACTTCCCAGCCCAAAGAAGGAGATGGCCCCATTTGTATTTGGGACTTGTATGATTTTTATCCCGGCCCCCAACATAATTCGCTACCAAGACTAATGACAATGAACTATAATTCAGGGAGAAAGGGGATTCCGTGTACCCAGTGCTGTTAACCCTCTAGCCTCTAATTAGTCTTGAATAAGCACGGACATTGATTAGTTGACTCGTCACATTGATTTAATCCTGTTTTAATAATTGGTTTTTCTTTTTTACCTTGTAATGAATTCTTGAGATATTTTTTGCATGTATGAATTGTTGTTGCTTTTATGGTTTTAAACTAAAAATCGAATAAAGCTAATCTGACTGACTGACTGACAGAAAAGAAGTGAAAACACAGTGCATTATTGTTCCAAAGAAAATGTCAGCAACTGTTGAACATGGGAGATAACCCAACACGATAATTGTTCTAGCAATAT
The DNA here is from genome assembly GCF_964261635.1 of Lissotriton helveticus. Lineage (NCBI taxonomy): Eukaryota > Metazoa > Chordata > Amphibia > Caudata > Salamandridae > Lissotriton > Lissotriton helveticus. The sequence goes on along the minus strand of NC_136067.1, from coordinate 1,539,620,315 downwards.
AAGCATTATCTAGAATTAAAGAAAGGTGTGGACAGAAACAGGTATTCAACTCAAATTTAGGCGTTCCACCCACCACCGTAGCCTCATAAGTACCATGAAATATGGTGGAATATAATAACTATGTCTCTCCAATCAACACTAGAAGCACCTGCTGCTAGTCTACACCTCAACACCCTGTTTAATGACTTATGGCACTGAAACCATAGACTGACCCTGCCCTAGACTTCACAGATATAGTAAACTATGTATACCATATCTTCCACCTCTAACACCAAGATTTAGTGCATTTAATCTAGTCTTTAAGACAGCCCTTACAGTATCAAATGGATATATTCTGTTTCAATATTTCCTATACCAATTCATTACCTAATGCCTCATTGTCAATAAGGTGGGCATATAAGGTAGGAAAGTATCTTGTTCCAAATATTTTATTGATTTTCAAAGAAATGGCAAGTACACACAATGAATATCAAGGGACCCAAACACGTATGGAAATGCCAAATACATTAAAGGGCAACAGAAACATACAGTTGTGTGCAAGAAATCAAACTAAGGATGTCAATGTTCCTTAGATCCAAAAGAAAACATGAAGTTAACAACATGATCATTACATCAGGGGATGTTATTCAAATGTAAAAATAATGTAGAAGAACACCAAAGTTATATTGATATTATATATTAGTAATATAGATGCAAAAGGAGGCATGTAAAGGTCAAAGAATCATAGGCCCAAAGTATATTCCCAATAATAAAAATGAAGAGGGGAGAACAAGAAGGAGTAGAACAAAAAATAAGAAATTAAAAAGAAAGAAATAGGTAGTCAAAGGGGAAATCGCCATGGGGGTGTAACGCACAGATCAAAGCTATTCACCTCCTGCAGGAAGAAAAATAACTGAGTGGTAGTAAAGTGTCCATTATGCTACTGCCATAAAGGCATCCAGTGCATGCAAGAGTGGCTTAGATGGAACAGGTGTCCTTGGAAAAAATGATAGATTTTAATGTATACTTCTAAGGTAAGTGATCCAAGCCAAAGAAACATTGTTCAGAACTTTCCATTCTAACAGGATAACTTTGACAGCCACCATCATAAGTAAAACCAATAAAGCAATATCAAGTAACCCTAAAAATGGGCTCAATACACATAGACCCAAAATGAAAGGAGGAATAGAAAGGATACTCAAAAAAGGCCAGTAATAAGGTAATGAACTTCCGTCCAATAAGTAGAGAGATAGTTGCATGTAAAAAAACATATGGTCAAGGGTGCCAGTCGTCTCATTGCAAGACCAGCAGAGATCAGAATCTACCAGCTGTGGCTTAAATATTCTAGGTGGAGTCCAGTAGAAAAGGTGTGCAGTGTAGAAGAATGTCTGAGAAAGGGTTGGGATAAATGTATTGTTAAGAAGATTTTAAGAAATGCTTGACCAGTCATCATCAGGAATCGGGGGAAAATTTGACTCTTGTAAGTATGACAATCACCATTTTTAAGAGGTAAAGAAGGATTAACCAAAGTGCTGCACAAAGTTTTATATATTTTTGCTACAACATGACCCCTCTTCTCAATTATTGGATACAGAGGGGAAAATTAGAGGGAAGTAGCGTACCAAGTTTTGAAATCTTTGCTTTAATCTTCGAAAAGATATAGAAGTCCATATTAGACAGTGAGTACTTGGCTTGTAAAAGAGTAAATGATAAAGGGCGGTCATCTTCTATGAGATCAGATACCACGTTGATACCTTTCGTGGCCCAAATCAGGCCTATGTCAGGTGAAATTGTGGTAGATATTTTGAGTTATTCTATAAGGAGAGGGCTGAAGATTTAGATGAGCTAGGAGACAGAAACTTGTACAGAAGTTTAAGAGCTCAAATTGTGTCATAAAAGATGAGAGAGGAGTGAGGCAATGCTAAAAGGTTCAATGCTACAGCTAAAAAGGGAGAGTACAGAGACAAAAGATGGCGTCCTAATAAAAGCCAAGGAATCACCATTATAGCTGAGATATTAGGCCAGCTCACACGTGGGCAACGAGGAAAGCTGTTTGCTAATCAAACCAGTTTGGCAGGTCACATCCTCCCATTGACTACAGAAGTCTAAGATTCTTAAGACTCATCCTAAACTTTTTATTAGACCAAAAAGAAATTGTATGCTAATTTATCTAAGGTTGAGAAGAAATGAGGGGACAGTCTGATAGGGAACATCATGGCCAAGAGGTTCACAAGGCGCATGATCATCATTGTTAGTGTCTCCAATCTCTCCCTTTTAGATAGATATGTAGGCAACCATGAAGATAAATGGTCTTTGACTTTAGCTAATATTTTCTGTTAGTAGTTATTGAATCTGCCGGGGTCCTTAAAAAACCATATGCCAAGATACTTACGGCCAGATGTAGGTCGCCCAATACCGGTCGGTAACAGCCGAAACTACCGAATTTCGGCCTTTACCGACTGGTATTGGGCTTTTTCAAATGTAGGTGGCATTTTTTTAGTGTTCGGTATTTTACCGAATCGGTAATTTAAGGATTCGGTAAAATACCGAATTCTTAACATACCGATTCGGTAAATTACTGAATCCAGGATGTAGGGAGCACTCAAGTTGGTGCATTCATCAGTTAAGGATTCGTTATTTACCACCAACTACAAGTTGGTGATAAATAATGAAAACCTTTGAAAAAGCATTTTCTTTGCTTTTCCAACAGTGCGATGTGGCAGACATACATGCCCTTAGGACATGTATGTGTGCCACATGTGCACCTTACACAATTGAGGGGTACAACAGGGTGTCAAAGTGACACCCTGCCACCCTTCAATGTTTTCCTCCTTTTACCGAATCAGTATTTACCAATTCGGTAATTGCCATTCATTTGAATGGCAATTACCGAAATTTACTGATTCAGTAATTTTTAACAAAAAGCTACCTACATCCCATTTACCTATTCTTAAATACCGAATCGGTATGATTCGGTATTTAAGAATAGGTAAATTGAGATTACCTACATCTGGCCCTATGTCATTTTGGTCTGCCAGTGAAGGCCTGATTGCCCTATACAAGAACAGTGACAATGAACATTTAGAGGCATAACCTCCGTCTTATCTCTATTCAACAAATATCATGAGAATTCTGCAAAATATTGGATTCTAGAAAGGACTTTGGGAATAGTATTGTCAGGGTTTTCAGTCAAAATAAGGATATCATCTGCAGCTGTTTTAAATGTGTGTGAAACACCACTAATGCCAGGAGAGTCACCAGCAGAGAATCTATAACCAAGAGAAATAGCAGCAGAGATAAAGGACAGCCCTGATGGGTAGCAAGCTGCAACGTGGCTGGCTCAAAACAAACACCAATCAAGACAAACTTTGCCTTCAGAAACCTAGCAGATTATACAAGCCAGCTATCAAAAAAGCTAAGAAAAGGTGCTATTAAGACAGAATTAAAAATTCTAAATGTGCAAATAAAAAAATTCTATAAAAATATTACTGAATTTCATGTATCAAATTGCCTAGAAGGAGTTCATCACGTTACTCAAGATTTCACAGACAAATTGGCAAATCAGTACACGGCACGACACATTGGACTCATATTTAACAAAAGAAAAACCACAAGCACCAACCCTTTTCCAAAACAACATTCCAAGAATACTCTAACCCAGCCTCTCCATTCCTTCCAATAAATTTCACACAATGAATTGATGGACCTGGTCAAAGCAAGCCGGCCTACTGGCAGCCCTTCTGACCTGGATCCACCACAAACCTTCAAGACAATTCTTCTAACAACCTCTGCTGTCACACCAGTAAGAAGAATCATCAGTAGTTCCTTAACTACAGGAATATTTCCAGAATAACTAAAAATGTCATACATATGCCCATTACTAAAGAAAACAAAACTGGAGCCGCTGAGCCCCGACATCTACAGACCAATTACAAATGGCAAACTCATAAAAAGAGCAACATTTACCCAGATGTTGCAATTTATTGAAGATAATGTAAAACTTTCAGACTTCCAAACAGGATTCCATCCAGGAAGAGGCACAGAATCTGCCCTTGTTGCCATCTGGGATGACCTTAACTACAAAGTTGATCACAACGGGGTTGCTGCGCCACTTCTCTTGGACCTCTCAGCTGCCTGTTACATGGTTGATTATGACACTCTAATACAAATACTCTACAAAGCCAGCATAGAGGTGGCTGCTCTAGACTGGATCACATTCTCCCTTCACAACAGAACTAATGTCATCCATACCCCCCTTTCTCACCCAAACAGTACTTCACAAAAGCAGGGATCCCTCAAGGCTCTCTGAAGTAATTACCGGCACTGCTCAATCAATTTCACCTCATGTGCTATAACAACGCATATGGCATGCAAATACTCCTTCAACTCGAATGCCCCAAAGACACTGGAAGCTTGCCAATTCTCAGTTCTCTCAGAGCCGTGGATCAATGGATGATGTGGAGCCATCTAAAATTGAATGCTTCCAAAACGGAAATACTTCTGTGGCAATTGGAAAAAGTATGACCCACTCACTGCCAGGCCTGATAATCTGAGAACACCGCCTTGAGTATCAAAGGCAGTAAGAAACCTTGGAATGACCATGGACTCCAAGCTTTCAATGAATGCCCAAGTGGATAAACTAGCAAGATCAAGCTTTGTTACTATAAAACCTCGGCGACGAGTCTTCCTCCATCTAGGATTTCCACACAAGGTCCAGGCTACCATCTCTCTTGTTTTGTCCAAACTCAATTACGCCAATAGCCTCTACCATGGATCATCTTCAACAACTATGAAAAGACTACTATGGATTTAGAACTCTGCTGCCAGACTACTCTTACATATAAAGCGGCAATCCCACATCTTCCCTGACTTAAAAGCCCTTCATTGGTTACAGGTTCCCAGAAGATCCGCATTCAAGCTGCCTTGTGTCACCCACAAAGCAATATGGATCAGGACCACTCTTCAACAGAAATAAAATAACTGAATACATTTAACAAACGAACCTTCCCTCTAGAGTGGCCCCTCGCCTCAAAATCCCACCATACAAGAAAAAAATCATGTGTGGCACATCCTTCTCTGTTCAAGCAGCCAAACTATGGAACTCTCTACTAAGATCCACAGATAACCACCTTATCTTCAAAAGACTACTCAAGAATTGGCTCTTCCCACATAACCACCATACACAAACATAAATATCCAGCATATCCCTCTGTATAAAAGCATTATTTGTATGTGTACCTACTTATGTGCATTGCTTTGTATAAACGTGTATAATAATTATGTTTTTAAAAATATAGATAGTCATTAGTTCTGCTAAACAAATGTACATATTACTTATAGTTACATTAGTCTATGTTTTTACCATGTATATAAGTGACTGCATAAATAAGTAAATAGTTTATCATAACTATTTATCTACAATTGCTTCGCTATTGAACTACAAAAAATAAAGAAAAATACATTAAATTAAAGTACAACAACACTTGAAAGCCAGAGTTTAGAGTTTATTAAATGCAACTTTAATCTACATATATTACCTTCCTTATGCATATATATACCTTCCACATACTTATGTATTTATATATTTATTACTTTTCTTCTAATCCGGCATATCTAATGCACTACCCTATTTCTCACCATATACTGCTCTCAATATACCCTCTACTTCAACTCTCTGATTCATCTTAAACCTCATTCCAATACTCTTTCTTATGCACTACCATTTTCTCACCCTATACATCTATCAATAAATCCTCTACCTCTGCTCGCTCATTCATCCCAAACCCCATACCACTAATATGACCCCCAACATAATCCTTTTTAGACTCTTCCCTCCTCTACCCCTCCTTGCATCATATCATACTTCTTTTACAATTCAGATCTCCCAAATGAGCCTTTCCAAACCATTCTCTCTGACTCTTCCCCCTCCATCTCCCCATTACTCATCCCACACCCCTCATACTGCTATGAACCACCCCAAAAAAGAAAATTCTAGACCCTTCCTTCTTCAATCTGTCCACTATTCCCTTCCAATCCAAATAACAGACTAACATGTCCACTACTCAAATACATTTCATATTTCCCTATACTAATTCCCCTCCACCCTCCCTTCCCCTGTTCATCCAAAACCCCCTCCTACTGCTACAAACTAAAAAAAAAAACATTCTGGACCCTTCCCTCTTTTATCCCTCCAGTATTCCTTTTCAATCCAAATAACAGACGAACATGTCCATCACTCAAATTATGTTCATCTTTCACTATACTAATTCTCAATAATACTGTTTGGGTTCCAAAGTATTGTGCTGCTCACTGAAAAGCGATTCAACACCTTTTCAGGGGTTACAAGTACTATATAAATACAAACCATTTCCCGCTTCTATCCCTCCACTATCCTTCTCAATCCAAATAACAGATTAACATATCCACCACTCAAATTACTTTCATATTTCGCTATACTAATTCACCACAAATCTTTTATGGTTTCCAGATTAGCATGTTACTCACCGAAAAAGCGATTCAATGCATCATCAGGTGTAGCAAGCGCTATATATTTATGCAAACCTTTTCCTTCTTTTATCCATCCACTGTCCTTCTCAATCCAAATAACCGACTAACATATCCACCACTCAAATTACTTTCACATTTCACTATACTAATTTATCACTAATCCTTTATGGGTGCTGAGCAAGCATGCTACTCACTGAAAAAGCCCTTTGATGCCTCATCAGGGGTAGTAAGTGCTATATAAATGCAATTACAATTACAATGAAGTAAGGGAAAGGGGCTGGAGAGAGTCCCACCAATTCTTATTCTAGCAGTGGGATCCACCTAAATGGACATAACCATCAGAGAGAAAATATTTACCAGAATATAGCGATCCAAGGCAGCCTTATGGAAGGGTCAGTAGACTTTATCAAAAGCCTTTTCCGCATCCAAATCTTTTGCAATAAGGAGCCGGGGAGTCCACATGGACCGCTACCTCAATAACGTGGCAAAAGAGAGGGGGATTGTCACATGCCAGTCTTCCCTTAATAATTTCAGACTGTGACTGATAGATTTGTTTGGGCTTTTCACTAGATTTTTCGCATGGATCTTCGCCTCCATATTCAAGAGGGAGATGGGTCTGTACTTCTTAGCTTCAAGACGATCCTTCCCCTCTTTAGGAATTATAACTGCTAAAGTTTTCTTTCCCCCTTCATCAGATCTGGTTAGGGTAGTTGAGGAGTAAAAGATTTAAGTTCACTTCGAATTCACAATTACAGTGCAACCCATGTGGCGACACAGTAAGGCTCAAAGTCGATGATAGGATTAAGTATGGATTTATTACAGATTCAAAGCCAGAGTAATATAAATCAATTTCAGAAACATCACATAAAAGTACAAGATTACCAAAGTTTAACCAAAGTGATGCACAGTGTTAGTCCTCAACAATAGATAGCAAATGAGGACTTCTATTACAATAGTACACAGAATGAGAAAGACAATATGACGTTGAGATTGAAAGTTTCGGACCTCCAGCCTATTATGCATGAGGATAAACTAGTCTAAATGTGCTAAAGGGAAATTCTAATTAGATCCATAAAAATAGAAAGGTGTCAGTATAGGAGAACTTATATAGCATTTCTCCTAAAATAAAGTATCACATAGCATTAAGAGCAGTGTGTAGAGGTCTGAAGCCCTATCAGTCTGGAATTGATCTCTGCCCCAAGTCAAAGAGCATTGACTATTCCCACAAAAGGCCTTTCTAAATCAATCTCAAAGGTCCCTTTAGTGACCACCTTCAAACAATGCTCTCTAGGCCAATGCACTGTTCTCTGCTCATTTATTTTTATTGCCTTCGACTCCCTTCACAATTCCCTATCTTTTCACACAATGCGCTTTTTTCCATTTATTAGATCATCATACCAGCCACCTGCAGAGGATAGAAAAAACACTCCCCCCAAAAAAAAACATTCACTAAGGTTAAAACTTTCTGAAACCCAAATACGTAAGGCCTTTAGTTAAGTTAGCAAAGCCAAAATACCAATACACATTGTAACCGCATAATATGAATACATAGGCAATCACATTATAAGTGTAAATGCAATTCTGCGTGACACATATTCTACTGCATAGTAAATGCAAAATACTCTTGAGTACATATATTGGCTCAAAGTGAAGGCAATGCTTCCAAGCACACACCTATACAGTCTAGCGTACCCACGCGGACAAGCACTTCAGCGTTCCACATAGGGATAGCAAGTGCTAGGAAATTACAAGAAAGCAATGCAATGAAAATTCTCATTTGCATATTCTTATATTGTAAAAGTGTGACATGTAAAAGCCATGCCAGTCAAGAATGAACAAGAATATACACTAATAGAGTGCAACTTGCTTCTTGAGAAATTTTGGAAGCAGACACGACGATATGTCCTGCCCCACTCCTGACATTCTGTAGAGACTACAGAGGGCCGATTTAGACTAGGGGGATGCAGGACATGAACTAAAAACTGTTATGTTTTATACAATTGACCCACATCTGCCAAATTTTAAATCAGATCCTAAATGATCTTATAGACATAGAAGGTAATATTTTTGTAATTGGTATTGTGAAGTTGGCAGCTGTACCATGGCAGCATCTGTAGGATTGTTTCATACTCAAACCAACCCCTCTGTTATAGACTTATATAAGGGCAGTACTACCATAATGCTAATTGAAAATCAAGTGAATGAAGTAAGAAAGGTTCTATATGTAATCTTACAAATTATTCACTAACCTCCTTCTCAAATATTTTTGCCTGCCTTTCAAGAGCTTTATAGTTCTACTTTATACTTAAACAACAGACCAAATAAAAAGACTACCATATATGCCTGTAGCATAAGTTTGTATTTGTATTATGACTGTAGCATTACTAATAAGTGGGGCGTGACACTCACTTGTTCATGATCTTGTTTCTTTGCCAATTTAGGAGCACACCTGCAGGTGCTGTCATGCTCACTTGATCCACTTTGTAGATATAGTAGAAAGACTATCTTCTGCTCCAGACTTGAAAGGTATACATACTATTATATCAAGAGAGATACAAAAAAATCACACTGCGCTGATGTTCCCAAAGAGTACATGATTTGCATTAAATACTTGGTTGTTCAGAAGTAATACAAATCCCTCAAAAGTGCATATAATTCAAATGTGACCTAATGTATTTACTCAGGAATAGTCCAATAGTCTAAGGGTTAAAGTGCTCTGTTGAACTTGAGTGGCTTTACCCTAAACAATTTCCTACATGCATGCATGTAAAACAATGCCACCTGTATTTGACAGTTTCTTTCTGATGATAAGCAATTGATTGATTGCCAGGAACCTGGGAATTATCATGGACGATGACCTGTCCATGAAGGATCACGTTCGATCCCTTTTTGGCAAGGGCTTTGCCATTCTAAAACTCCTAGCCAGGATATTCCCATGGATACCCCTGGATTGCAGACGCTCAGTCACACAGGCCCTACTGGTAAGTCGCCTGGACTATGGCAATGCGCTATTTGTAGGGATGAATGAACATCTGTTCTCTCGCCTGCAGGTCCTGCAAAATCTGGCGGCCAAACTAATCTGCAACAAGGGCAAACTAGACTCGCCATCGGAATGCTTAAAGATACTCCATTGGCTACTGATGCGTCAGAGGGCCGCCTTTAAACTGCTTATCCATGCCCACAGGGCTCTACATAAAACTGGCCCACAATTCTTCAAGGTGAAATCGAATTTTATGTCCCCACCAGGAACTTACGTTCTTCTCAATCAGCTCTGGCTAAGACGAAACGCATCTACAAGGCTAGAACAGGTGGTCGCTCCTTTTCCTACCTGGCAGCAAAAAGGTGGAATGAACTCCCCGCCGACCTGAGACATACCACAAACTATCTCCAGTTTCGAAAAAAACTGAAAACCCACCTCTGCCCCAAACTCTAGCCTTTCAGCATCCACCATCAGTATTTACTATCTGGTACAAGCGCCATGATATCCCTCGGGATGAGTGTTGCGCTCTATAAAAAACCGCAAATAAATAAAATAAATAAATGTATCAAGCTTATTTTGCAAGAAATCTAATAAATAAGAATGGTTTGTGATTAAATTTGGTAGAAGCGGTTCCCAGACCTTGGGGGTACATCGTAACCAAAATGGTTTGAAAATGTGTTGCTTTTTAACCAAGTGATATTAAGGTATTTAATGCATGAATAATAGCTGTTGCACCACTGAATTATGAGGTTGTAATAGTGGTAATTGTTCTTTTACTTAGTTTGTACATTATTCAATATTACTCGAAAGTAACAGACCCATCTAGCATAGATTAAAATGATGATAAATTCATATTTACAATAAGATTTTTTTTAAAATAAAATTAATGATAGTCATTTCATCTTATTCAAACTGTTCTTTACCTTGACCTCATTGCCCCGTAAACAGATTCATCTGCCAGTAACTACTGGCTTATCTCTAATCAGCAAAACATCAATCCCCAAATTATTGATTTCTAACTTATCCTATCCAGCTTGGCTGCCCTGGAGTGTGTGTGTGTGCAATCACAGTACTTTGAGGAAGATCAGAGCACTCTAGTTCATGTCCACCTGAACCATGGTGAAAGAGTGATACAGGATATGTTTTTGTTTCTACTTTAGATGATCTGAGGATACACTCAGATGTTGGCAACATCAAAGCATTGATATTATATGTGTTTAGCACTGTTCAACAAACAGTTCTTCTTTACACGCTCATACTAGTGTGGTGTTCCAAACCGGTCCTGCGTGTGGGGAAGCTCCTTCCTGCAAGAGCGCTCCCAGGAAACAGTTGTCTTCTTTTACTGCAAAGGACTTTTCTGTTAAATATAGCCTCCCTCAGGGTCTTTAGGTTCCCACATATTACTTCTGAAAATTCAGTTAAGGCCTAACAGTAATCAGGAAGCCTAAGGAAACAATCTGCATACATGTGCAGAAGAAGTTGAGACCTGGATTCAAGTAAACTAGTGTCAGTCAAAGATGAGAAGATAGAGAGGATAGTGTAGGAATGAGTCAAAGATTTATTTACACCCTATTTCTCAGCATGATTTATGGCCAATGGTATCCTTGTCCAAATGTTAAAATAAATTACAGTTCTGTTTTTGAAACAAGCTTTTAGTGGTCCCACAGTTGAGCATAATGTCTAAAGATCTGTTCCATCACTGTTTGTCTGCTCTACTGTGGCATCTTTTGTTATGGTGTACATGTTCTACTGTGAACAACATTCTTTCGTTTTTCTAATATTAAGTGATCTGTAGTGCCAGCAAAAAGGCTGGAGATATACTGAAATGAGAATCTACTTGCATACATGCCAAAAGAGCAGATCCGGGAGGGAGACTCACAAATTTTAACCCAATAACAGCTTTATTTGAGCAGGCTTCCCCATGAAATTGCTTCTGATTCAAGGAAAGTCTTTGGGGAAAATACAATCCCCTGATATTCTAGTTTTAAAATTAGTGAATTGACCTTTAGTTAGTAGATAGGTAAATTTAGCACAATATGCACTATTCATAAACCTCTGGTTCGCTGGTGGTCATGTCCAGTGCTTTATTTGAGCCAGTGGTTGCCGTTGTAGCCCACCTACACTCATTTTTGGCGACCAGCACTTATTGGTCCTCACTAGATATTGACCAAGAGTAAAAGAGGAAAAAATGAACACCAGGGAAAGAAGAATGAAAAGAAAGATGGAAAACTGTCATAAAGGGAAAAAGAAATTTTGAGATAACAGGGTATAGACTGTCTGATAGGCGATTAAAGAGGCAAGATGTGATTCTAAGACTAAGTAGCATTGGTATTCAGCATTCCAAAATGTAATAAGTCTGACAGCGGGCTGCTGAGCAGGGCCATGGGCACCAGCACTTCTTCTTTCACAAATTAAGCACTGGTTATATCTTGATAATTCTACATATGAAATTAACCTATTTGAATATCTTTTACACTGGACACCATCAGCTGATCTCAAACAAGGCCTCCAACCATCAAAGAGCCATTGAAGTAGCTGAAAAGTTACAAACTGACACATCCAAAATAAGTATATTAATACATCCTTCATGAAAATAAATGTGAGTTTCTAATTGTAAAAATCCATTTGTTATATTCCATCATATGTACTCTGAAGCTTGGTGCTGCATCACATTTCTTAGAGGACTCCTTGCTGAAGGTCAGACTTTGTGACCTCAGCTACTTTTTTAAAGTTTTTAATTAGATAATCCTGCATGTACGCGCTCTAAATGTGTTAGTTAACTGGTCAATGCTTTTCTTTTTAATGACAATAGCAGTTTCAGTGTTAGACACCAGTTGTTAAACCATGCAGTCCTCTCACCTACCTTCTCATGCTTAATTCCTCTTCATGAGACATGAGAAGTTCCCGTTCTGCCCCAGCTTGTGCCGCTTGAGTGGAGGGACGTGAACTCTTGGTCTTCTGGTGTGCTTACCAGAAGTGAGGGTTAGGGTTTCAGCTGCTCCAGCCTCCGCTTTTCCTTCCCGTTCTACCTATTTAAGGCAGAAAAGGGCGCTGCTGTGCAGAGGCGCGCATTAGGCAAGCCCGCCAGCACCTGACCACCGCCAGCTGCCAGGGCACCTGCCCGATTTTATTTCTCCTTCAGTTAGTATCAGCTCTCCCTAGCACAGCTGATAAAGCGTGCAGGGACCTACTAGCTCAAATTTACCACACTCACCTGGGCCCATAAAACATTCACACTTTGAACTAGCAGTCCTGCCTAACTTAGTATTAATTAATCACCTATCATTACTTTGAGTCCTTTCAGGACTTATACCTGTAAACCATGACTTACCAATCCTTGTCACCTTTGCTATAAGTCCTGGGGATTGAAGAGGGAGTTAGCAATACTTAAACACATTTACGTTTCTTCTAATAACCACAGACTTGGGAAAGTTTTAAAACCGTTATCTATGAAAGATTTTCTGAGTCAAAATGTAAAAGGCCACAATCTCATGACCATGAATTTGACAAGCAAGAATATAACCAGTAGGACATAAAGTCTGTAAGAAATCACAGTAACACCTTTAAACATTGGTTCCTGGGAAGGGTGAGAAAGGGAAATAGCACAAGGACATACCCCGTGGATTATATTTACCTAGAATGATGCAATGACTAATCCTGGTCACGGGCTGGGGCAAAAGACCAGGGCCAGGCTCCCGACTAATCTGGTACCCACGGGACAAGACAGGTGCAGATCAGGACAGGTAACCTCCTCTAAGTGCAACGCCAGCGCCACACCCCTATCTCTCAGCAAGCCATTTAATACCAAGACTGGGTAATCGTTAATCTCCTCCAACACCTCGATTCTTCTGACAGAGTGCTCCACCAGCACCTCTGCTCTCGATCTCCTATAGCATACGTTGGGTCAGTGAGGGGTAAGCTATTCGGACAAGTCGGACAATTTCTCTATCTAAACCTACCTTAGTTATACCATTTCAAGGGGAATGTACCACCCCTAAATGTTGCAAATCTATGTGTTCCCCTACAGTGATTGGTCAAAAGACGAGGAGAGGTCATCACACCATACTAAGATGAGGTAATTTCAATATTGGTTTCAGTTGATTCCGGTTACAGCCCATCATTTTATTTTCCCATGCACTTTTATTCCACCCAGCAATACTGTTCAACAAATTGATACATTTTATATAGCTTCAGTTCCTCCTGAGGTCAAAAGGGCATTTTCTCATAGACATCGTGGGTAAGATGATTCTTGTCTCGGGTTCAATGCCAATGCTTCAGCAACTTCGGAGTCAGAGTGCGCACGCGCAGCTTTGTCCCAAATGGATAATGTGTCAGTATTCAGGCCCAAGTACGAGCTAACAGCAAAGTCAAAGAGAAACATATTAGAATACAAAAATAAATGAATGCACTGTATAACACTTATTTCTACTCTAACACCATTACTTTATTTTACCTTTCGCATTAATAGTTAAGCACAATGAACAAGCTTAGTACAAGCGGCGGCAGCATAAGTGTTAGCATGTGAGATTTAAAAGCGGCCATTTCCGGCACTAGTGCGCAGAAGCGAGAAATTCCCTCTCAAAGCAGAAATACGTCACACCACGTAGATGTGGCGGACGCATGCGTAGTATAGTTCCCACGTTTTCGGCGCCCATTTAAGACACTCGGGTTAATGTTAGTAAAAGCACATAAGTAAGCTTCCCCATGATACTAAAAATGGTGTGAAATGCAAATATTAGTAAACAAAACATGTTGGTAATATATTATTCCTTTAATTCGAGAGGGTTGAATCCAAGTAAGTCTCTGCATATGTGAGACCTTGCTCCATCACAGGCAATGACAACACTCCGTTATTCAAGTCAAGAGCTTAAATAATTACATAATTAAATAAACCCCATACTGCCATCTCACATGAGGGCCTCCTAGCTACCCCTGTACCTATACCTACTCCTAAACTAGACACTAGAACCCAAGCACAATGAACCTGTCACCTATTAAGAACAAAACAGACATGGATACAACAGAGACATCTAAGCAACTAACCAGGCTCTATTTTAATGCCCACTCTATCCCTAAACATGCACTATAAATATGGAGCCTGCTCGACATAGAAAATCCAGACATTTGTTTTATTACTGAAGCTTGGCTCCATGAGTATGCCCTACTTGATGTGGCAACGGTGTTCTCTCCTGACTACCATCTAACAAGACTAGACAGAAACGTCAGGAGAGGAGGCAGTATAGCAATAGCCATCAGGGCTGGACTGGGGAAGATCATACTAGAGACCATTACTTTGGAAAGGTCCAAACAGTGTATTTTTAGAATTGAAAGACAATCCAAGGGAACCTGGAGAGGTGCCCTTGTGTACAGACCTACCTGCCCGAAAACCAACTTTATAGACCACCTGACTGAGACAATTTCTCTACATGTAGTAGTAGCTGATAACTTTCCCCTCATTGGGGATTTTAATTATCACGCAAAACTTCCTTTAGACTCTGACATGAGTCAAGTGAACCACCCACTCAGCAGAACACACCCTTGATAATTTGTTTACCAACACAGCCAGTGTCAAAGTAGAGTCCCCTCTCCCTCTGCTCTGGTCCAATCAGAGCCTACAGAAATTTACCCTACCAATAGTCACCACCACAAATGACCCTAGCAGTGAACTCACTTGGAGAAGGCCTTGGCGGAAAGTCACTCCTGCCACCTTTTTGGCCAATTTTAGCCCTCCGTCCGTACCATGCACCGAGAATATCGATCATGCAGCAACAGCCTTTAAGGAAGCAATCACACGGGCCCTGAACACCCTGGCCCCTCTGACAAGGGTCAAGCTTAAGCCTAGGGAATCATCCTGGTTTACTGAATCAATAAAAACTGAAAAACATTCCAGTAGGAAAGCCGAAATGGAGAAAAACCAAAAGCATTGAAGTTCGCCAAGTGTTTAAACTCATCCACCGAGGTTACCTAGACAATATTAAACTAGCCATAAAAACTGTATTTTAATAATAGGATCAACGAAGCTGCCAACTCCAACAAGGAGCTCTTCAAAATATTAAAGGAATTTACCAATCCACCCCTCTTTCAGCCCAGTAACCCATCTTCACAAGAACGGGTAGACATGTTGTCCACTTTTTCTGAGGAAAAGATCAATATTATTCATAGTTCGTTCCAACACCATGATACAAAAAATCCTGACAATGATTCTGACATCAACTTCAACCCTACCAATCCTCCTTTAGAAAAGTTCACTGCATTTATTTCACCTGAGGTTTCAACTGCCTTGTCGAAGATCAAGTCGGGTTCCCCAGTAGATCCGGTCTCACCTCGTTTCTTTTCAACCATGGCTCCCTCGCTCCTCAGGAACCTCACCGATCTATTTAACATGTCCTTAGCTCAAACAACAGTCCCTGTCAAATGGAAAGCAGCAAGGGTTAAGCCCATTCTGAAAAAAACTTCTACTCACCCCAAGGAACCCAGTAATTATCGCCCAATTTCTTTGCTTCCAAAGTTTGGAAAGGTACTCATGTTCTTGGTCAACAAGCAGCTCACTACCGGTCTGGAGAGCCATTTCGAAGGATTGTTGAATCCTTTGCAATCAGGGTTTAGGGCAGCCTAAGCGCTGAAACCTCGCTGGTGGAGGTTGTTGACAACATTAGACTTGTCAGGACAACGGCAGTCAGCCATGCTTGTCCTGTTGGACCTGTCGGCCGCTTTTGACTCCATCCCCCATATTATTGTAGAACAACGGCTCTGGGAGATAGGAGGGTGGGGTTTTGCCCTGGACTGGCTTAGAAACTACCTAACTGATCGAACCTCCACCGTACAACTGGGCACCCTGGTTTTCCGTAGTTGGCAGGTATAAATGGGAGTCCCCAAGGATCCATCCTAAGTCCCATGCTTTTCAATCTTTACGTGACACCTTTGGCCAAAGTGATCAGGTCCTATGGGTCTGATGTGGTGTCATATGATTATGACACCCAGCTACTGGTCACTCTTGGCCCCAACCCCACCGACAAGGGGCTCAGTTTCAAAAATTGTATGATCCACATTGACAATTGGATGCATTTAAACAATCTCCCGCTCAATGGTAGTAAGACAGAGGTCATCCTTTTTGGTAAGGCCCAAAAATTTTGGTTGAACGACTGGTGGCCCCAGAGCCTTGGTCCCTGTCCATCTCCCAAGTCCATGGTGCCAAACCTGCTACAGAATAATGCGTAGCCTATGTAAAATCTTTCCATGGATTCCAATCGAATCAAGGAAACCACTTGTCTATGGACTAATCATAAGTTGGATCGACTATGGAAATGCACTGTTGGCCTCCATCAATGAAGACCTCTACTGCAGACTCCAAGTCTGGCAGAATACTGCTGCCAGGCTGGTACTAAACCTCCCATCAAGGTCTCCATCTGCATCCAGTCTGAAGACTCTCCATTGGCTCCCCATCAGGAAGCGAATCCGTTTCAAGTTCCTCTGTTTGGTACACAAGAACATGTATGGAAATGGACCAAGCTACTTTGCCAAAAAACTCAGCTGGTATCAGCCTAATAGGACGCTTAGATCGAGTACTAAATTTCTCCTTACTCCACATAGAATCCGCACCGTCATGAATGTCTGTAGATCTTTCTCCTTCCTGGTACCTACTTTTTGGAATAAACTTCCATCACAGCTCCGCTCTATCACAGACCACAAGCTATTCCGCAGGGAATTAAAAACTTGGATATTTGATTACCTATAACGGCCATTTCTGTTCAATTGACCTTTATCACCCAAATGAATTTTCCTCTAGCGCCATGAGACCCTTGGGTGATATGTGTGCTTAATAAATCTCCTTGACTTGACTTAGCACCGTCTGGAGAGAGAACTTTACTAGTCAACAGTCTCTCCCTTCTCACAAAATATTGCACCACATGGCTTGTTTTGCCTATTTAAACCAGGAAATAAAACCTGTTGCCTTTGAAGACCAATCTGTAATTTGAAGGGAAACATCAATGAAATTAAATGTATGTGTTTTGGATGTGTAATGTGTAGAGAGCAAACCTAACCAAAAGGCAGCAGAGCACTGTACACATAAAATGTTATCCACCACCGTGAGTCATTGCATCACAACTATGTCAAAAATATCTAAAGTGACAACCACTATCTCTTCTACACAAAGATAGATAGTGGTTGGCAATTTGCATGAAAGTAGACCAGCCATAGCTGGTGATCTTTGAAAATGGCAGGGTACAATAACTGATATAAATGGCCGCAAAGTGCTGCTGCAAGCATGCCAGGCAAGCATGCTCATTTTCTCAAGGGGCCAGGCAGTTCTGTACTGAGAAAATGTTGTATAAAACATTTAATTAAATAAAAATAATAAATAAATATTGCTTTTTACAACACAATTTTATCATAAATTTGCCAGGCCGCCATGGGCTCTGGATGCAGTGGCGTAACACAGGCCCCCGCAGCCCCTGCAGTGCAGGGGGACCCCCAAGCTCCAGGGGGACCCCTCAGCGAAGTACTCTGGCCGGAGAGCTCCTAATTGAGTCCGGATGGGGCCCCTTCACATGCCTTGCAGGGTGGCCCCCTCAGGTTTCGTTACGCCAGTGTCTGGATGGGTACTCATGAAATATGGCAGTGCTTTCATGGTATGCCAAAAAGCAAAAGCCTTCCCAATGGGGTTAAAGGATTACTCGTCCTAAAATAATATTGAACACATGTGGTAAAATAGTGCATAGTTCAACACAATTTCCTAAAAAAAAAGTCTAACAGGCCATAGTTGATACAGGTTGTTAAAAAATCTAGTTCCATTTGGCCTTTGATGCAACTTAACAATTTTTAAAATGTCTACATTCACTTTCTGATTTTTCATCATGCCCCTTTTAACTAGCTTTCTGATCATATGTTAAGACTGAGAATCTGACTGGAAATGATGTAGAAGGAAAATAAAAGAATTACACAAATCACACAGTATAAGGATTTATAGATTATAAAGACTTATACAGCAGTGCAGTTGTTCAAGTTACAGAGATTTAACAGTTTTCGCTCACAGAAAGACTTTAATGTTACTTATTAGGGTTTTACACAGTGTAAAATTAGCACTCAGCAGGTGTTAATTGATTTGAGAGGCATAAACCCCTGGGAGTTGATGACAGAGAGAAGTTGATGATATGAATAAAGTTAGTTGTTATAAAGCTCATTGGAGGTGTTAAAACTGGGCCCAGACAGAGCTCATTCCTTCATGACGATTGCATGTTAGTGACTCTTTGAGGTGAGGTGGATTCACTGAGGTGGGATTGTCTAAATGCATTATAAATAAGAGCTAAATCTACACCCACTACCTGGAGCCTTTTCATGCATGTAATGAGCGAAAGCTATACCCTATCAAATTTATATTCCTTGACATGAACCATAGCAAATAGATTATCCATCGAAAAAATTGACATACTTTTCCCCACCACATGTTAAAAGACGGGCCATTGTCTGCTTCTATCTGGGCCAGTGAGAGTCATGCAGCATGTAACAGGTGAGTCATTTGTTTTCTTAAAGGTGTAGTTAGAGGGAAGGCACTATTTCCCCCTATGTCTCCCAACAACAAGACCAATGGCTGAAGGTGTATAACTGCCCCAATTTTTGACCTTACACCTAAGCACTTTAAGATGGATACAGGCCCACCATACATGTATGAGCATTTACCTCTCCCTGCAGCCCATCCAACATAGGTCAAAACCCCCAACCAACTCTTTTAGTCTAACTGGAGGAAGGGACCTTTGTGTCATGAACTTATAAGCATTTTCCCTGTGTTGAACACAGATCGACACTTTAATAGCAGTTAACTAAATTGATGACCATGATTCCTCTGAGATCTTCATCTCAAGGCCTCTGCTACACTGCAATGTGTATTTATGTTTGGGTTCAGTTTCGAGCTTTTGGAGACTTCTGTAGAGCCAGGTGACCCCCTTACTCCATATTTTATTAGTGAACAAGGATTTGAGTTCTGTGCTCTCTACAGAGATTGTCTTTTAAATCCCTGTTCGATACACAATATTTTAATTGAGTTAGTTGAACGTTCTCTGATGTTGGCAGATTGAATTGAAGGCTCATCTCCTTGTTGGACAGCAGCTCCCACTTTGGAAAGAGTTGACTTACATTTGGCATGGCTCAGAAGTTCCATGTGCCAAATTTTGTGGGGTCTGTCATGCCCGGTGGGAAGGTAGAGTTGCGTATGATTGGTGTCAGTGGAGAAGCATAGGTCGTGGACCCCTTCAATTAAGTCACCTGTTGCCAGTATTCAAGACGAATAGTTCGGAATGGGAAATGAGCTTGCGCCTTAGAAAATACCCTCCAGGGAAGCCACAGTATAAATTGAGGTGAAAGTTTAGAGTATTATTCTATGTCACAATCCAGGACTTTTGGTCTGGGTTATGCTTCCAGTCTACGCCTGGGCAGATTTGGGCCACCTATATGTAGGAGCATTTGTCTGGTAAGCAAGGGCTTCCCTACACCATAGGGTAATTCAGGATGGCTTTGGTAACCTTAGGTTTTTTTCCCTATTGATGCAAATTCAATCATCTTTTCTTGAACATGGCTAGGAGCCACAGTGGCAGAGTCTGTGCCTTTTATAGTAAGCAAGGTAGTAGATTCATATTTAAGCTTGCAATTCATCCCATCCAACAGATTTCAAGTGTTCCACAGTGGTATAGGTCTTTGAAAAGCCCCTGGAGCAGAGGAGGGATAATGTTATATCGATTGTTAAAGCTAAGTGAAGTGGGAGATATATATCCAAAACTTGTATGTTTTTTTAACCAATTGAGGTTTGCTACAGTTACATTCTCTTTGTATCTTTGCAGTGGGTCCACTATTGCCAAAGCCCAAGACTTGGCGTAGTTCACTCTAGTCAAATCAAGTACAACTTTTATTTAAATTAAAAAAAAAACATAAAAAGTACTCAATAACAAGACTTCAAAAGTAAAATACAAACAATGTGCAGAAGTCCATAAAAACACATTATAGTATGTTGTCACAACGCAAATGACTTTTAGTGATTAAAACCAGATTTCATCAGGGTACATTACAACGAAAAAGCACACTAAGTATATCCATACTAAAGCAATTTCTAGGCAGACAAAAACACAATACATTACAAAATACCAAATTTAAAAGGATTAAAACTGCTAAGAAATATAAGCTTAAAAATACACAATGCAAAATTCTTTCAAGGTATTTTAAGATAAATGATACAGAAAAAGAATTCCTATCACTCATGAATCAATTACCACATGTCTTTCCTGATCTTAATGGACACACGATTAAAACTAATGACAGCGTGGCAAACAAATTCATTTGATAAACATTGTAGAAATGTAAGACTCTGTTCGCAGATTGACAGTCAAAAGGGTTTTAAAAAGGACGTAAACATTGTTTTCTAGGAATAGAATAAAAGCTACACAAGAACATGACATTTAAACATGATTGCTTGCTGAATCCGTTACAAGGACAACATGATAAGCATGCAAACCAACTACCCTGTAAAGGATAAGTAACCAAAAAATGAACAAGGTTTAACCTAAAACGAGGTAAGTAAAAATGATGCTCTGAATTGGGTATCCATTTCAAATAAGAGCCAGATCTGACCGGAAGGGCAATGATATGATAACTCACTGTTGCAATTTCTTAATTATTTTTTTATGGTTTAAATGACTATTATCAAGAAACAGAGAATGGATTAAAGTCTTTGAAGTTCCATTAATCTTATCTGGGGAGCAAAAAATAATTGTGGTATGCCCAAGCCTGTATAATATTTAGTGATATATGAAAGTCAAGGAAAATTGTGGCCGTAATCTAGGGCAATACAATCAGAAAGGACAAGACAAGAGAAATTGATAAAAGATGAGCTCCTGATTTTTACCCAAAGTAAAATTGGGGCTAATTCAATTATGTTCTCAATATACAGCAAATTTACCTAGAATGCATAATGAATTTCAAGGTGCTCGTGGGGACTGATAATAACCTACAAAGAAATGTATTTTCTACCATTTGCAGCTGGGTAGAATTGGCGTATCCCCACATGCCCGTCCCATAGGCGCCCACAGAAATACACTTGGCTGTATATAAGGTAATTAAATCCCTTATTCGTTTTAGGTTTAATTTTCTGGCAAATAGAAAAGTTGCATAAGACACCTTTCCCGTTTTGAGGTCTTGTTGGGCCAATAACTTATCCGATTTAAAGTTTGCATCCATTAGGAACTCAAGGTATTTAAAATTTGAGACTTTTACAATTGGAATATCGTCCATTCCAAATCTACGTGATCAAGAGTTTCTAGGGCCACATGTAAAGGATTTAGCATGATTAATCCTCAAATCTAAATTAATCATAAAGCCATTAAAAGCATCCAGTAGAGATTGAAACCTATTAGCAGTACCAGACAACAATGCGGTGTCATCCGCGTACAATAATACTGGCAGAAGCCTATCACCTATTTTACATAGGTCCTTATCATTTAACTGTAAAAACTTTTGCAGGGAATTGTGTAAAAAAGAAAAACAAAAGGGGCCAAAATGCACTCCTGCCTCACTCCCTTAGTAACCTTCAAAGTAGAAGTACACTTGGTAGAAGGACTATATTGAACTGGCGCCAAGGTGTCTCAATGTAAATATTTTAATATTTGATTATTTATTATTCAATCTGCCCCTGTCAACTAGGTGAACGGCACTACACAAGTCCATAAAGGCCAGGTGTAGTTAATTTTAAACCCTGAGACCCATACAAACCTGGTCATTTTGATCTAAAAGGCTCATAGTGACATCACTGTTTCTGTGACACAGCACAAGAAGTTGTCATTAAGTAGTGCCAGCGTATACTCTGTCTCACCATTCTTGAGGCCCTTGATGACCAGGTTCCATAGAATGCAATCAACTAGCAGCTTCATGAAGAGTGCAAACATCAGCTGGAACAGAAGGCAGCACTGTGTCGCATGACCCTAGATTTTGGAATGGTGCCCAAGAGTTCTCTATTTGTTTTTTTTGGCAGAGAGATCAATATAGACTGCATGGATAAATGTTTTCATCCTCCAGAGAATAGATATTCTACCCAGGACTTTGAACAGAAATGATCAGTCAACTCTATTGCAATCTTTCCCTGCATCAGGAGAGAGAAATACAGTCAGTAGTTTGCATAGTTTATCCAGGTCAATGATGTTACAAGCTAATCTTGTCTTGTACCCAGCTTATTGAACTTCGTGAATCCTGATTGCTGGATAGATATTATTTTAGGATAGATGGTATGTGGCCTCCTGCCCATAATGGAGGCATACAATATTACATCCCAGCTGTAGAGTGTAATTGGTTGGTAGGACCCACAGTCCGTAGAATCCTTGATTGGTTTAGGCAGCAGTGTAAGATGGGAGGGCAGTACAGAATCTGTAACCATACACAGTTTTCCTGGGAACCTTTAATTCAAATATTGTCCAGTATTTTTTTTATTTCTTTCAGTTGTTTCTTTATTCTGTTCCAAATATTCCTTCACATATAAATTGGTTCTCAGATGTAGCCTTCATACATGGAAAGATTTAAAGATGTAGCCAACGCGTGTTTCGTCAACGTGGCAATTTGCCACTGATTTCCTCAACATAAAGACAAACACTGTGTATTACACTCCTATAAAGAGTCATATAGCCCCATAATTCTAAACACCATCATCAACCTATATTAACTGCCTAAAACTTGAGTCAATTTTAAATTGAGTGATACATACGAGAGCTACACTCCGCATCATCATTTTAACAATATCATTGGGTGTCTCGTGCTGCTCAAGAAAGCCCCAATAGAGTGTGGGAGTGCACATTAGCCAAACAAATCCAAAAAGCAGACTCCAATTCCACAATGTCATGATGTTTATTCCCAACCACATGCATCCTGCAATCAGATTAATCATTCATGCTATTCAGAATAGGTGCCCACCCGTGGTTCCTGCATGGTGTTTCCAAACATATAATCACAAAATAAAAATAAAAGGGATTAATTCCACTTGGTTACCCTCACTAAATGTATTAATGATTTTAGTATTTCTCACATATTTTCCATGGAAGATTCTGTAATATAAAAAATTTATATATCACATACTATTATAGCACATATACCACATCCTCTCAATAACGTCCAGTGAATTATATATCTAACAGATATAGCCACAAGTATTCTCAAATATCCAAGAGCAAGTAAAGAAAAAGAAGCAAACCTGAGGAAAACTAACCCTGCATCAGCATATCTCCTACTACGTAGTGTAACAGCTATGTGCCAATTACAATTTATCGTTAATTGCATTGAGGCCAATCCTAAGTTACTATAAATCATCAACATCAAGTATTTCCTTAACCCGGTCACTTCTAACCAATCCCCAAATGGCTTTAACTACAAAACATAAACCCAAGAAGGACATTGTGCACAATAGTTCTCCAACTATGCATGCATTCATACCATTATATATGACCATGTAATGCCCTTAACTAGTGCCTTCCTTCAGGTGTACTGGAGAGTACACCCACACATTTAAGCATGGACAGCTATGATGGTCGTGTTCCTAAGTAACACCATATTGCCTTCGTCAACATCAAAGTGTTGCACCAATCACAGCGTGACTCCCTGCAGTCAACTAAAACCGCGCGACCCTCATTTGTCTTATTATACCGTGACTCAAATGGATATCCATGGCGGTCATTACTGCATGTGGGTTTTAGTGATAGAAGTAGTATGATAGTCTAGTCCATATCATCCTATTGACACTCATACTCCTCTCTGCATGCTGGATCAGCCATCATTTTTAAGGTTTATTTATCATTGCATGGCCATCTACTGTGTCCTGAATTAAGCCAATCTCAATATTTCTAAATGTATGATCACATCTTTACACTTGCATCATATTGTGAAAATTAGCCATAATCTCTTTGCGTACATCTAAACATCAATGTACGCCTCAGGTAAAGAGTATCCAATATAATCTCAGTCAAACTTGTTATACCAGTGTGTTAACCAATGACATGATCCTGATCACCCTATTGGCACATGTACTTTTATCAATGGTATGAGTCATCTATATTTAACGTTTATCTGAGGAAATCCAATTAATAGCTATTGGCCCAGAATCCAACTAAAAACGCCCAAATATCAAACCGATGTGGAATAATTCCTCTTTAGGTCATATACCCACCAGTCTCAGATGAAGAATTCATAATCAAACTGCAATAGTCTAAAATATATGCATGTGGGCATCTTCTTCACATGCCATATGTCCAAGTATATTATCATCCTTCAAGAAGCTCACATATTGTTCCTAAATTTTCATAAACCATTCAATCCAACCCCCAAGTTCTTAGTATATATCTACTATTAGAGGCAGGATTATAGGTCTCAAAATAGTCTCCTGTATACCACAGGTGGCACCTCTGTGGATTCAAAGTTCCAAATCTTGATTTAAATATACGGCTATCTGACAAGTTCACCCTCATTCCTGCTTGTATTTATATATTATCACCTCTCGGTTGTAGACACATCTGTGTTTTATGATACAATTGCACATCATGCATATAGTCCCATCACCATGGAGCATAAGTATTCCTTATTATCTCAAAGACGCTCAAGCGAGACATAAAATAGTAACATATATATCAAAATCATCAGACCAAATCTAAATATTTTAATATAAGCAGGAAAAGGTTCCCCACTCCAATCAGCATGATGCATATTATACCTTCACATTTTAACAATCGTAATTCATGGGAGAAACATGATACCATACTCTTCTCCTCCATATTCTATACAAAATGGAGGAGTATCTTTACATACATCACTAATATATATATTAATAGTAATACATACAGTAAACAGTTCCAGCAATACAGTTCAACACACACCCTCCCTCGCTGCCAGCCACCACATGATGAATCATAAATCATCATCACTCACACAATCACTCACTCACCATTGCAATAATTGTTGTTACTTCTTCCAATCCAAGCATGGGTAGTTTAGGGAATAGGTATTCATTTTTGATGTAGGCAACACATTGGAATTTGGTATTGGCAGACACTCTTGTAAATCATCAATGAGCTTCTGGTTTCTTTAATGCACACTGGCAATATATGTGACACAAAATGGTGGGGCACCATAAATCGGACACAAAAATAATAATGTGCTACTAGCTATTTTTTTTCAAAGATATAAGTTAAACGAGAAATAATGAAAATGTTCTATGGAGAGCAATGGCATACTTAGTCCAGGAAGTAGAGTTTGTCCTCAAACTCAAGTGGTTTACCAAGAAATTGATCAGCTAATACATTTGATTCAATTTTTGACCAATCATCCTCCTCCTCCTGCTCTGTTTCAGGAACAGTGAAATTGTGCAGTACAAAATGTTGGTTCATTTTAATCATACTCAATCTCTCCACCTTTTGTGGTGAGAGACTGTTCCTTCTCACTGTAACAACTGCACCAGCTGCACAGAATACATGCTCAGCAGACACACTGGCTACAGGACAAGCCAGATACTTTATTGCCTGCCTGCTGAGCTCTGGACATTGGCACATCTTCCCATACCGAATACATCAATGGATTTT
This sequence comes from Lissotriton helveticus, assembly GCF_964261635.1. Classification (NCBI taxonomy): domain Eukaryota; kingdom Metazoa; phylum Chordata; class Amphibia; order Caudata; family Salamandridae; genus Lissotriton; species Lissotriton helveticus. The sequence continues at coordinate 1,539,594,257 of NC_136067.1, read as the reverse complement.
GACCCACATAGACCTCTTTTGGATCATTCAGATACTCCTGGAACATCTTGTGGATGGTCATTGGTGCTGCCACTTGCTCAATCTGTTTTGTCATCGCCTCTGCACTGTACTTAAGCCCTGCCGATTGCAACCAATACAATGCAGAGGTTGGGTCAAGTCTTTCTGTTGCTGCTGTTGCCAGTGATCTGGTTGATGGTGTTGTTGTTTGCTGTGAGACAAGACTCCCCTCTCTGGAAATTGAAGGCGGCACCCAAGGGTGGGACGCTAAGTTATAATTGTTCTCCTTCTAGGTGTTCCTTGCTCTACAATTCATCTCTTCTATTTTGAACCAACCCCTTCAGATAAATTAATGAAAGTGGGCAGAATTTGTTGTGCCATGGATCAAGTAGTGTGGCACAGATGTACTCTTTGCAGCCTTGAATTACAAGCCAAGTGAAGAATTACGCTCTCAACCAAGGCATGCGCTTCTGTGTTTTCATTCACAACTGTGAGGGTGAACCTTTCAGATACCTTCTTTACCTGGTCCTGGAGGAGATACACCAATGGAATAGCTTGGCCCATCATACTATCCTCCTTGCTTACTTCCCATGTGAAAACCTCAAAAGGGAGTAGCATCTGTGTCAGGCATTTGACTAGGCCCCATGTGTCCGAATCCATGGTCATAGCTTTCCCAACTGCATCACCTCCTCCTAGAATAGCATAGTCATTGATCTGTTTGTACTGCTCAAACAGACACTGCAACATGTAATAGGTTGAATTCCAACATTTTGGTACCTCCTGTATCCAGGTTTTAACCAGTGCTCTATTAGTACACTGAACAATCAGCAACTGCTTCTGGGCTTTAAAAGAATGGCTGAAATGAGTGCAGATTTGTCTGCAGGGGGTCAATATGTTGCTGACTTTGTCATCTATTTTGATTACGCCTTGCATTACCAGGATGATACAATGTGCCAAACACAGGACCCTGAAATAGCCTCTGTCTGACATGGCCTTTGACTATGTGACATTGTCCGACGATTTGTGTTGCAAATGCTGCATACTACAATATGATCCCCCCTTTTGCTAACCATAAAAAAGTTCCAAACTGTGGAGGAGTACTTTTTTTTACTGTGCCACTGCCAATGCCTGAAGAAGGACCGGAGGTAGGTGAGCTTGTCATTAACTGAGTCTCTACTTCTCATGAGGTAGGGGTTGGTGCAGGTCTCAGCTGGGGCTTTGCAAATATGGGAGCTGGAAGCGGTGTGCCATCTGTGCCACATCCCTCAGAGCAGGTTGAATAGCAATGTCAGACTCCTACCTGTCACCTTCCACAATGACTGCTTCAGCATCGTAATCTTCCTCATCACCCCTTTCCATAGGTAGAAGTCTTTCAGGAACTTTTCTTTTCGCTTGCCTCTCCTGTTGTCTCCAAGACTCTGCCAGGGTCTACTCCATGACCCTTTCATCATCATCATAAGTGGTGGTTGGAGAAGATAGTGGAGTAGTACCCTTCCTTTTCCTTGATAGGGTGCTGGGAACCAATGATTCTAAAAGGGGCAGTTCTTCTTGCTTGGAAGAAAGCTCAACCTCCTGTTCTGCTCCAGCATCAGGAAAATGTACTATTGCTGGCTGCAGGTGCTGTCCACTTTGCTCTGTCTCATGAAACGATTGTGTACCACTTTGCAAAAGGGACGAATCCAATTCAACATCACTACCCCTTGGCGTCAACACAATTGCAGTGGCTGCCTTCCTGACAGACATGGTCCTGGGCTTAGATTGAGGTGGTGCGGTTGCTGAAGGAGTGCTGCTCCCAGCTTGCTCCCCTGAGGCCAGTGCAGCAGGCACAAGATTACTGAAAAAGGTTCTAGCCAGCATGCTAGAAGTTGCTTCTTCTCACTAGCCATTTTCTTGGCAGCATCTTTCTTTTGGGCCATCTTCTTAAAACTCTCAGTTTGCAGTTGCACCAAGTTACACAAGCGGAAGTGATTGGAGGACTGACGTGTGACTGCACAGGCCTTCTGTTTGGCAGTATGCGGGTGATATATTTTCTCTTGCGCACCTGAAAGCAAACAAGTAAGAAAAACATTCAGTGTGAAATGTGGCATTGTTTGCAGCTTGAATTAATACAGACTAAGGCAATATTAGTGTGGTTGTTATGTTAATTTAGGCAACCACTTTAAAGTCAAACAACACCACCGTACCATAAATCCCTATCAGAATAGAACACACAGTATACAGAATGATAGCGCTCTTTTCTTTATGTTCAATATATTCTAAAGGAGACACTTGTGGCACTTAGGGAGCTAAATGGGTAAATGGAATATTAATCTCTTAGAGAATAGCGGTTAGTGTGCACCTATGATAGGTAGTGTGGTCCAGGGGGGACTGGAATAATAAACATAATGATTGCACAAATACATTATGCTAATATCTACTCTAAAGTGCACTGCAGCCAGGGTGTCCATGAGTAAATTGAATTATATATACCTAAAAACTGAATGCTCTTGCGTGACTGTGCACATACGGTGGATGGATGGATGGATGGATGGGTGGATGGATGGATGGATGGATGGATGGATGGATGGATGGATGGATGGATGAAGGATCGACCGACACAAAACGGGAAAAACAATTTACAATAAAAAAAATGAATTTTAAATGTAACTTTGTTTACATTAAAATAAGGGTTTTTTAATTAAAACATTTAAAATTAAAAAGAAAATTACAATTGCAAAAACAAAAACAAAAATTAATTTTTAAAAGAAATGTTAATAGAAATTTACATTAAAAAATTGAAATTAAAAAATAATAAGTGAAATAATCCTCAGCATAATATTAAACTGATATCTCATTCTTCCTTGCAAGCCTATGGCAAAGCCACACTTGCTGGATGCACAAAATGGCTGCCGCCAGTGCCACATGGTCAACAACAACACTGAGCAAGAAGGCATTGGGATTGGGGAACAAAGAAGACATACAGGCCTGTGGCACAGCACACTGGCTGGCTACACAAAACGGCTGCCAGCCACATGGCCACAACAACAACCAGCAAGGAGTCATGGCGACAACAAAGAATGCATACAGTCCTATGGGAAAAGCACATAGGCTGGCTAAACAAAATGGCCACCAAGTACATGGTCAAGCAGCAAGCAAGGAACATACCCACAACAAAGAAAACATGCAGGCCTATGGCAAAAGCCCACTGGCTGCCAACACAAAATGGCTTCAAGCCACATGGTCAAACAACAACAAGCAGGAGGCATGGAAAACAAAGAACACATGCAGGCCAGGACTATACAAAAAAATGTCTCCTGGCCACATGGCAAACACACTCACACAAGGAACGGATGAAAGGAGGCATGGTGGTGGCACAGAGAAAACAGCATAAAGTTAGCAATGCCAAAAGCGAAAATGAACTGGGCTAAACAGTTTTACAACAAAATTCATCCTCCAAAGGCATTAAATATAATTACACCACCTATACACTGTTTGCAGAAACAAATGAGAAAAATCCTCCCCCCCAAAAAAACACATTTTGTAATTTAATCCAATGCCATCCATGGCCTAAATGATGTTTCAATTCGACAGACATCACAGAAACAGTTGTGTCATGCACCCATGCCTAGTACTGAGCCTACAGGCTGGAAGGCCCATTGGAAGATTGGGCCACATACTTAATTCAATGAATTGTATTGTATTGTATTGTATTGTATTGTATTGTATTGATGATTTGTAAAGCGCGTTGGCTACCCAGGGGCGTCCCAGCCCTGTAAAAAAGGAGTGAGTTGGGCTGGAGAGGCTGGAGTAAGAGAAGCTGAGTGAAGAGTTAGATTGGAATTTTACTGAAGAGCCAAGTTTTTAATAATTTACGGAAGGTGAGAAGGTTAGGTTCTGATCTGATAGGGAGGGGAAGGGAGTTCCAGATCTTAGCCAGGTTGTAAGAGAGCGAGCGGCCTCCACACCTGGCCTTCCTAATGCGTGGTACTGAGGCGAGGTGGGAGGTCGCAGATCTGAGTGGGCGGAGGGTAGATAGGCTTTCACCAGGGGGGAGTTAATAGAGGGGCCTGTACCCCAGTAGGATCGGTGTGCGATGCACATGCTCTTAAATTCGATTCTGGATCTCACCGGGAGCCAGTGAAGATCCCTCAGTCTGGCTCTGACTGAATTTCGGCGGGGGATATCCAGGAGGATTCTTGCCGCACAGTTTTGAATGACCTGGAGTCTGTTAAGTGTGGATTGTGGGGCCCCCAGATATAGGGCGTTTCCACAATCGAGACGGGAGAGGATCAGGCCTTGAACCATTATCCGTCTTGAATGAAACGGAAGGAGGGGGAGAATTTTGCGGAGAAGTCTCATCAACCCGAAGCAGGTGGCAGCAAGCTTGGTGGCTTGGTAGTTGAAGGTTAGAGTGTGGTCGAGCCAGATGCCTAAGCTCTTGATTTGCTCCTTGGGTTGCGGGGGGCTTCCTAAGCAGAGGGGCCAGATGGGATTGATGGATTTCGAGATATTATTTCCAAGGAGCATTATCTCTGTTTTGTCCCCGTTAAGTTTGAGGTAAGAGCTAGACATCCAAGCAACGACGGCTTCAAGGCAGATATGTAATCTATGATGAGAGTTCAGGGGGGGTCCAGTGCTACCACTAGCTGCGTGTCGTCCGCGTAGGTGACGATTTTCACCCCAAATAGGCGGACGACATCAGCTAGGGGGCGTAGGTAGACATTAAAAAGGGTAGGGCTCAGGGAGGAGCCCTGAGGCACTCCACAAGTGAGTGGTTTACTGGCTGAGGTGAAGTCCCTTTCAAAGACCTGGAAGGATCTATCCGTAAGGAAAGACCTCAGCCAATTGAGCGCTGTGCCTGACACTCCTATTTTGTTAAGCTGGTGAAGTAGGATGTTATGATTGACAGTGTCGAAGGCGGCACTTAGGTCGAGTAGGACGATGGCTGTGGACCCGCCATCGTTCAAGATCCTTCGTGCCTCCTCCGTCACTGCAATAAGTGCAGTCTCCGTACCATGACGGGGCCTGAAACCGGTCTGGGAGAGGTCTAGTATGTTGTTGGCTTCCAGGAAGTCAGTAAGAATGATGTTTACATGCTTCTCAAGGAGTTTGCTAAGCCATGGCAGAAGGGATATAGGTCTATAGTTAGCGGGGTTGGATAGATCTAGATTCGGCTTTTTTAATAGAGCTCTAACCATTGCCCTTTTCCATGGAGGTGGAACGGTACCAGTCTGGAGGGAGGAGTTGAGCAGGTCTTGTATGGTGGGCGAGATCAGATGGGTTATCTGGGTGAGAGCACTGGGAGGAGCTGGGTCGGTGGGTGATCCAGATTTAACCTGGCTCATGAGTTTTTCCAGTTTGGTAAGTTCTAGTGGGGGAAAGCTATTGAGAGCACAGGAGGGAGCCGTCATGTGGTCTGTGTTGACAGAGTCTGAGATCAGGGTAACGGTGGGGTGAAAGGAGGAGTTGATGGTTTCTATCTTTTGGTGGAAGAACTCAGCTATTTCCTCGCAGTGAGTCTGAGTATTATTGTGATGCTTTGGGGCCTCAGGAAGTTGCAAAAGGGATTTTGCAATCTGATAAATCTCCCTAGGTTTGGAGGCTGCATTCTCGATCTTAAGTTCAAAGTATTTAGCCTGAGCTAGATGGATATTTACTTTGTAGTTTTTGATTGCCGTTCGATAGCTTGCTTTATCCGCTGGAAGGTAACTGAGGTGCCATTTCCTCTCGAGTCGTTTACAGACACGTTTGGCCTCACGTAGATCGCTCGTATACCACGGGGCTGTGGGATTGCCCCTTTTAGGGTGGGAGTTTTTTAGAGGTAGTACCGTGTCTAGGGCACTGCTGATCCAGTTGTTATAATTCTCATTGTCTAGAGTGGGAGCGGAGGTGTTAATTGGTTTAGTGCCTTGAAGGAGATCCTGCCACTCAGTTAGAGGGAGTTTGGACCAGTTGCGGGAGCGTTGAGTTATCGGGGGAGTGGGGGGAGGTGAAGGGGCAAGGTCCAGGTGAGTGGGATGTGGTCAGACCAAGGAAGGGGGGAGGGAATTCCAACATGAAGGTTTTTGCAGTTGCTAAAAACCGGGTATGAATATTGCAAATTAAATTAAAAAACCATGGAGAAAATGCACTAAACTGTGCAACATTTTTCCTTAAAAATAGTAGAAAATATACATGCAAAAAAATGACTGGCCCCTACTGAAACAGCAGACCGCCCACCACAATAAATAAACAACACCCTCATACATCAGTTTTTGAACTTACTTGTGAAATTTCAAATACAAAGTCCTTAAATCCAATGGTATATATGCGGCAGACAAGGAGAGCGATCCTTCCAGCTCAAAATTCCTATAAAAAGTTACCAGGAGATGGGCAAAGCACTGGGAGGAGCCTGCTAAACAGAAACAGGATTTTGGACTCTCTGGGGCACTTTCTCGCTGTTGGAAAAAAAGTTTACAAAAAAGGCTTCTTACCCCAAAAATACAACTCCAACGGTCAGTTGGAGAAGAAAACCGACTCAAAAAGCCTCTAAGCTGCTTCTCAAGCACAAAAGCTGCTCGAGTGCTTCATTGGCGATTGGCACTACATTGCCGCTGTTGCGGCAGGAAGTGGGTCAAACTAGCGCAAAATATCATGCAAGCGAGCCAGCAGCCAGAGAGTATTGAGGCCCAAGAGGCTCTAGCAAGCGAGCTTCAAAACAAATCTCGAGCATGAATTAAAAAATTCAGGAACTCCATGTTACGCCACCGAGCTCAGAGTGCCCGAATTCTGCAAACTCTACAGGCAGAGAGGAGCTTACTGCCCGGGCCTAGTTTAATGTATCTTTGACTAATTAACTGTTTTGGTACTTGCTTTACACATTTTTGTTACATTAAGTCTGTCTGCTAATCACCATAGCTATCAGGTATTGAGTTCAGGTTCAAACTGCTGAAACCTTTAAGGTGACCTGCCAAGTTTGTGAGTTTATTGCTTTCAGAGAATTCCCTTCCACCTCAGCTATTATCCACTTTGCCAAAATGTGTCATCTATTTTATTGAATTATTTGCTACATTAATACTATACTTTGTTTATATCTATGAGAAGAATTGTCCTGCATGGTATGCTGTACCTAAAAGAGACCCAGGGACATATCATCAACAACCGGCGATAATTATCGCTAAGCGCACATAGCTCTAGGATCATTATCGCTGGATACCGCTGGTTTGTATTGCGGAGATAGCGTGCTATCAGCAACGCTTATCTCCAAAGCGATATAAATCAAGGCGCAAGCTGCCAAATGTCCGATTATCACTGGAAATCCAGCAATAATCGCACAACGTTTGGCGAACGCTTGCTGATAGGGCTGGGCAGACTTAGCCATGATATCCACCTTCCATAGGATATCATGGCTGAATCAGATGAAAAGCAGACGTAAGGAAAGTAATGATACCCGAGGTTAGCGCTAATTTTCTTATCGCTATGTAGGCGTGAGGCTAGATAATAGGAGAAACATTTCTCCTGTTATTCGGGGAGGAATGCCCACTTTGCCTCTCATTAGAGAGGCAAAGCTGGGTGTTAAGGAAAAGGGCGCTGAGGCAAGGTTTCACGCGATAGCGTGACCTTGCTAATAGGGTGATACAATTATCGGCGCTTTCCGGACGAAAACAGCAGCTAAAGCAGTGATAATTGTCTTGATGATATGCCCCCCTTTCGGAAGCAGGACTACTGCACATAACAGCTCACAGCTGAGTCTAGCTTATTTAAGGTTGTCCTCCCCACCTGATTATGCCTGTTATCAGTGACTCTGACTTGCAGCAGAGGTGTAGATGACCTACAACCTTCTGGTTTGACTATGAACTCTGAATTTCAATTCTAGCATTTGGAGGCTGTTAGACCCGGTATCCCTGGTTGGCTGAGGAAGGTACCTTAGGCCAAATAGGGACCAGCGTTTCCACGTCAGTGAAAGGAAGGTCAACTTCTGAGTTAGCCCCCACTCACCCCCTTGGTAGCTTGGCACAAGCAGCCAGGCTTATCTCCAAGGCAAATGTGTAAAGTATTTGCAACCACACTCACAGCAACCCAATGATGACACCACAAATAGAATCCACACAAGTTTTATCAAAACGAGTATAAATTTTATGTAAAAAGATATACGATAAGACCACACAATATAAATCCAACATATGAGTATGTATACTATTTCTCCTGGCCGGTTGTTATGCCAGCCAGCCCTAGTAAGTTCTGGCGATATTAATGCGCACTTCTAAACATTCCACTGTAATCCTAATACCATGTTATGCAATTCGTAATTCTAGAATTAGTTACTTTTGCAATGTAAAAATAATGCAATGTGTAACACACTAATCAGGCACTTTGCAATGTAAGAATAATGCAATGCGTTACACAACCACCAGGTACGTCGCTATGCAGAAATAAGGCAATGCGTAATACACTAATCAGGTAGTTTGTTATGCAGGAATAATGCAATGCGTAATATGCTAATCAACTAGTTCGTTATGCATAAACAATGCAATGCATCAGACGACAATCAGGTAGTTCATTATGCAGAAATAATGCCATGGGTCACACACTTATCAGGTAGTTCGTTATGCAGGAATAATGCAATGTGTCATACACTAATCAGGTACTCCGTTATGCAGAAATAGGATAATGTGTAATATACTCCGGCACCGATCACAGTGCCATAGGCGGTCTCTCCGCCACTTCTTCTAACTCGCAGTCAGCCTCTGTCAACAGTTGCCCCCAACACGGATATGGTGTAACAAAAAGTGCAGCTCCGCACTCTGTCCCTGGTACTGCCACTACCTTGGCAATGCAGGCTGCACACGAGCGAAAGCAGAGGCTCGCGCTGCAGGAACGAGAGAGTGGCCGAGAGCGTCTCCCTCCAAGCCCGCACCCCGCCCCAGGAGTCGACACACGTTACAGCCTCCTCTCTTCGCCCAGCGGCTTGAGCCTCTGATGCAATCTTTGTGAATTTGCAACAGCGGGCTCGGGCCGGCAGCTCAGCTCCTCCGGGGCTGCCGGTCTGGGCTGCTACTGCTACGAAGGTCTCAGGCTGCCAGAGGGCACATGCACACAGAGTCGCTGAGACTCCCTTAAGCTTCGGTGCACGATCATCGGGCACTCCACACGAAGATCTCAGGCTGCATGAAGAACACGCGCACAGCGTCGCTGAGACTCACTTTAACTCCGGGTGCACTTTAAGAAACCCAATCCTCACGAAGGTCTCACGCTGCATAAAACACAAGCACACAGCGTCAATGAGATTCACTTGGATTCTGGGTGTGCACGATAACTGGACAATCCACACAAAGGGTTCAGGAAGCAAAAAGCACATGCACACAGCGTCGCTGATCCTTGCTTGGACTCCAGTTGCCCACTCTCACAGGCCGATCCTCATGAAGATCTCAGGCTTCACAAAGCACTAGCACACAGCGTCGCTAAGACTCACTTGAATCTAGCTCTAAAAAAAAAACGTCCAATGGTTAACGACCAACTTCCTCAAGTTAAACTCACAAAAAACTGAAATTCTTTTAATCTCCCACCCCAATAACTCCCGGGAAACAGAGGAATGGACCAAAATGATCACTGCTCTGAATTGCACGCCAACATTGGTGGACTCCACAATATCACTTGGAATCACACTGGATAAGAACCTTAACATGAAAACTCACATCAACTTGATGGCTGAAAATGCCCGCTTTCACATCAGCTATCTCAGAAAAATAAAGCCATTCATCGAGAACCCCGACCTCAAAACTGCAGTTCAGTCCTTAGTCATATCGAGGCTGGAATACGGATGTTCTACCCTCTCAGGGATTCCAAAAATCTCAACCGCCCCTCCAAAAGCCTGTCTCAACGCCGCAGCAAGACTCAGAATAGGATCTAGGAAATTTTACCACATATCACCACACCTGAAGGCACTCAACCAGCTACCCTATGAAGCTTGTATTCACTTCAAGATGGCTTGCATCACTCACAAGGCGTTACACCACAACACCCCCGAGTGCCTAGCCCAAAAACGTACCTTATTAGGAGGAAACAGACATTCTAGGATTGCAGATAATCTACTCCTGAAACCCTCGCAGTTCAAAAAGACTAAAACCTCCAACAGAGCATTTTCTGGAGCGGCGCCAAGAATTTGGAACTCGCTTCCGCCATTCATCAGAATAATCGCCTCAACACTTCTCTTCAAAAAGGAAGCAAAATTATTCTTGATGAGCAAATTCCTCCCTTAAATCCGCACAAACACCACACCAGCTTACAACCAAAAACTTGCCTATACTCTCCGTCCACTGATATTTCGAAGCTAAGACTTGCACAATCTCGAATTGATTCTTATTGCTCAGAACAATTCTCTATTCTGTTTTTATCTCCCGAACTCTGTTAGTCTATGTTGTTACTTTGTATGCTATGTTTTTGCATGCAATGTTTTAACTAAATGTGCTATTCACACTTTGCTCACTATGTAAAGCCCTCTGATACCCTACCTTGGGTCTGGTTCGCGCTATAGAAAACTCTAAAAATAAATAGATAAATCAATACTTGGACTCTGGGCGCCCCCAATCACAGGGCAGTTCTTACGAGGGTCTCAGGCTGCAAAAAGCACATGCACACAGCGTCGCTGAGACTTTCCTGGAAACTTTTGTGTTGCTGAGTTTCCGCAACAGGGAGCCAGCTCACTTCGGGGATAAGTTACATCAGGACACAGCACAGCAAAGTCCTTTCAAGCAGGGGTACACAGCACACAGCAAAGTCCCTTTAGCCTTTCCTTGGTTAAAACAGCAAACTGCAGGCCAGCCCCAGAACACACAGCAAAGGTCAGTCCTTTCCTTCAGTCTCTTCAGTTGTATCTTCCTTGGCAAAGATTCCTCTTGACCACAAATTAGCTACAGTCTTGGTCAAGCCATTCTCCAAAGTTCAGGGGCTTCAGCTCTCATAGTTATACCCCTCAATGGCTATGAAATCTTTGTGTTCAGGGGGCACTGACCCCTGTTCAAACCAGTTCTGGGTGCCTCCTTGCCAGTGACACCTTCTTCCTTTGATTAGTGGGGGTCTGGATTCTCAATCACTCAGCAGGAGATGGGACAATTGTTTTATAGCAGCAACCCAGGCCTCTTCACCTCTAGGGGCTACTCCCCCTACACTCCAGATGCAGGTCAGCCTGTTGCTGTCTCACCTCCTCCACTGGGTCAAGACATTCCCCCTATCGCTTTTAAATCCAGACAGTCAATCCGCAACCAGGCAGAGAAACACAGAAATATTAGAGCACAAAAAAACAGCCACTTCTAAAAGAGTGGCTTCCAAACACACAATGCAAAAACCACCTTCATAAAAAGATGTGTTATTACATTGTTAGTTCAGGAATTCTAAACTTCACCTCTCCATCTTAAGCCTTTGGGAAGATAGGCTGGAAAACATATTACACAGCCTTCTTATTCTGTCCTATGGGCAAAATGGCCTTTCAACAGTGAAAAATTAAATGGAGATTATTTCACTGTCAATACATGGTACACACCTTAGTACATGTCCTACCTTTCCCATGCACTGCACTCTGCCCAGGGGGTACCCTGGCCCTACAATAGGGGTGTCTGACGTGCATAGAAAGGGAAGGGCAAGGTCTGGCAAGTGGGTGCACTTGTCAGGACAACCTGGCAGTTTAACAAACTTCTCGCAGGCACTGCAATGGCAGGCCTGAGTTCCCTTTTTAAGGCTACTTGTGTGGGTGGCACAAATAGTGCTGCAGGCCCACTAGTAGCATTTGCATTACCAGCCCTGGCACACATAGTGTACTTTACTAGGGACTTTACTAGTAAGGCAAAGATACCAATCATGGACAACCAATTACCATTACACTTTATACGGGGAGCATTTGCACTTTGACACTGTTTAGCAGTGGCTTTGGGCCATATGTATGAAGCTAATTTTTCCTCGCAAATGCTGCGAATCGCTAAAAATAGCGTTTGCGATTAAAAATTAGCAATATCCTATGTATGAAGCCAAAATCACATCGCAATTTAAGGAATCGCTAAAATAGCGATTCCTTAAATTGCGTGAGTCTGAATTCTGCGATTCCTTATTGTGCGAACATGCAGTTAGCGATAATCGCAAAATCAGAAATCACTAATAAGGAATCGCAATGGAATGTATCAAAAAATCGCAAATTGCGAATTCACGATATTCGCAATTTTAGAAATCGCAATTACCACCAAGTGGGGACTGGTGGTAACCAGGTGCAAAGTATATAAGGAAGCCCACAATGCAACAGACTCTTTTCCACAATGTCTGGGCTGTACGTCATTGCGAGGAGGCGAAGACTGAGAGCTGCTGCGCAGAGGAGGAGACGCCAGGAGAGGATTTTCCATGCACGCACCACAATCTACCAGCGCACTGAGGAGGACATCTACACCCACTATAGACTGGAGGAAAACAGTATACTAGATTTAATAGAAGAACTCAGACCCTATCTTGAACACCCAACACGTAGGACACAAGCCATCCCCACTCACATCCAGGTCCTGTGTTCACTACACCTGCTGGCCTCAGGTAGTTTTCAGGGGGTGATAGCCACTGCAGGAGGGGTGTCACAAAGGGCCCTGTCACGCTTTTTCCATGCGCTCCTCGATGCCATGGCACAGAGGATGCAACACCACATTCCCTTCTCCAGCACCCCACAGGAACTAGCCCAGACCAAGCAGGACTTTTACAATATTGCCCAATTCCCCCACGTCCTAGGATGTATCGATGGGACACATGTCGCAATATCACCCCCCTCAAACAATGAGTACATATTCAGGAACCGTAAATGCTACCATTCACTTAACATACAGGTGGTGTGTGATGCTAAAAACATCATCACTGACATAGTAGCAAAGTATCCAGGCAGCACACGACTCGTTCATCTTTCGTCACAGTGGGCTATACAGTAGACTCACAAGAGGTGAATTTGGCGAGGGATACTTACTAGGTAAATGCATTTAAACATAGGGCACAGTTCTACTGACTCCCATGTGCAATTCAGTGACTAACCATTTACATTTCAAACCACAGGTGACAGTGCCTATGCAGTCCGGGACTTCATCATGACACCCTACCTCAATCCTGCTACTGCTGGGGAGCGGCGATTCAATCGCGCACACATTTCCACAAGAGGCACCATTGACGGACTTTTGGCATACTGAAGAGCCGATTTCGATGCATTCATAAAAGCGGAGGAGCACTCCAATACAGCCCAGAAACATGTTGCAAAATAGTGGTAGCATGTGCCATGCTGCACAATATCGCCACCAGGAAAGGCACATCAATGGAGTTGAGCGAATCTGAATCCTCTGACGTGGAGGGGCCTGGACCTGGAGGCATGGCAGCTGGTGTCGCTGGTGCTGCAGCTGGCCGCCAGAGGCGTGATGAGATCATGCACAACTACTTCTAGGTATGTAATAATCGGATCACTGACATAATATCGACGACACAAATATCGAGATACACAAATATCGAGTCAAAAATATCGATTGACAAAATATCGACTCCCTATCTTCAAACAGGTAAGTACCAAAATATCGACTCCAAAATATCGACTTACAAAAATATAGACTGTCAAAATATCGATTTTTTAAAATGTCTTAAAATTAAGTTAAAACTAATATAGTAATACATATATTTAATATAAACTTAGAAATAATTATTAAAAAAATATAATTTTAATAAATAATTTATATAATTAAAAAAAATATATCACCAAAAATTACACACACACATATATATATATATATATATATATATATATATATATATATATATATATATATATATATATATATATATTTAAACATATTATTAAATAAACATATATAACATTTTAGAAAATGTTTAAAATTTATTGTTACAACTATAGTGAGTTCAACATTAGCAAAAGTGTTGGATAGCGTAGAGGTAAAATTTACTACTCCCACTCCAGTGGGTGCAACAGTAGGGAAAGCGCTGGATAGCGTAGAGGTTAAAATTACTATTCCCACTCCAGGGATGTATGACGTTACAACGCATACTTTTACAACGCCTACCATTACAACAAAACTTTTACAACGCAAAAACTTTTACAACGCATACATTTACAACGCAAGATTTTACAACGCATATACCTTTACAACGCATACCATTACAACATAAGTATTGGTAAGTATATAATAATTTTTTGAATATAAATTAATAAAAAATATTATAATATAATTTAATATAATTTAATTTTATTAAATAAATGTAATTTAAATGTAATTTTACTTTATTTTTACAAAGTACCCCTGTACCCCAAAAACCCAAAACTGACCCTGAACCCTAAAAATACCCCTTTACCCATAAACTGAAAACTGACCCTGAACCCTAAAAATACCCCTTTACCCGAAAACTGAAAACTGACCCTGAACCCTAAAAATACCCCTTTACCCAAAAACTGAAAACTGACCCTGAACCCTAAAAATACCCCTTTACCTACAAACTGAAAACTGACCCTGAACCCTAAAAATACCCCTTTACCCCAAAAACTGAAAACTGACCCTGAACCCTAAAAATACCCCTTTACCCAAAAACTGAAAACTGACCCTGAACCCTAAAAATACCCCTTTACCTACAAACTGAAAACTGACCCTGAACCCTAAAAATACCCCTTTACCCCAAAAACTGAAAACTGACCCTGAACCCTAAAAATACCCCTTTACCCAAAAACTGAAAACTGACCCTGAACCCTAAAAATACCCCTTTACCCAAAAACTGAAAACTGACCCTGAACCCTAAAAATACCCCTTTACCCAAAAACTGAAAACTGACCCTGAACCCTAAAAATACCCCTTTACCTACAAACAGAAAACTGACCCTGAACCCTAAAAATACCCCTTTACCCCAAAAACTGAAAACTGACCCTGAACCCTAAAAATACCCCTTTACCCAAAAACTGAAAACTGACCCTGAACCCTAAAAATACCCCTTTACCCAAAAACTGAAAACTGACCCTGAACCCTAAAATTAAAATATTTATCAATTAATCAATTATAATTAATTACCAATTATATTTTAATTAATTACCAATTAATAATTAATTAACAATTAATTTTTAAAAAATATCAATAAATAAATTAACATATTTAGTTAATTATAATTAAATTACTTCCCACCCTATTCCCCTATAAACCCACAACCCGCTACAGAAAATAAATTACTAAAATTAAAATATTTATCAATTAATCAATTATAATTAATTACCAATTATATTTTAATTAATTACCAATTAATAATTAATTAACAAATAATTCTAAATTATTATCAATAAATAAATTAACATATTTAATTAATTATAATTAAATTACTTCCCACCCTATTCCCCTATAAACCCACAACCCGCTACAGAAAATAAATTACTAAAATTAAAATATTTATCAATTAATCAATTATAATTAATTACCAATTATATTTTAATTAATTACCAATTAATAATTAATTAACAATTAATTCTAAATATATATCAATAAATAAATTAACATATTTAATTAATTAGAATTAAATTACTTCCCACCCTATTCCCCTATAAACCCACAACCCGCTACAGACTTATATTACACAAAAAATAAAAATTATTATTAACTTACCTTAAATTCGATATTTTTGTTGTCTATATTATGTCTAGTCGATATTATGTCCATTCTATATTTTTGATTCGATATTATGTCCATTCTATTCGATATTAATTTTCTCTAGTCGATATTTTTGTTGTCTATATTATGTCTAGTCGATATTATGTCCATTCTATATTTTTTACTCGATATTCTGTCCAGTCGAAATAATTGACTCGATATTATGACTGTACACCGTAATAATGACACAATGACAACTCTATTGTGTGTAACTGTGTTTTAATAGCAGGAGTAACAATGCCACATATCCTCCATTGCAACTACTCACAATCCTAATAACATGCACATGTTAAAGTCACAGTGCAAGAAATAAACCGGTGTGACTGCAAAGTCATTTTAATTGTGCGAAGCAGACCTATTGCTCCTGCCACTACGGCGCCTCTCCATGACGGGTGGAGGGGTGCTGTTACTCCACACTGATTGTGCGTCTTCCTCACTGGGAGTAAGTACTCCAGGGCCTGCAGTACGGAGGGCCTGCAGCTCGTCCAGAGCAGATGTTGCCTGCACAACTGCAGTGGCGATATCCCGCATGCCATGTGAGAACTCTCGCTGCATTAGAATGCTGCGCCTGTTCTGGACGTTGATAGCAGAGGCCAATCTATTGATTGCCCGTGTATTACGGTCCATGTGCTCAAGCTCCTTGCGCCGTGCTGCACATTCTGCTTGCAGCTCTCCACAAAGCGTTCGCATGGCACCCCTCACTTCTCCTTGTATGCCCCTGAGCCCTGCCCTCACCTCTCGCTGTAACGCCTTTATGTTTTTTGCTTGCAGGGGCTGCACCACAAGCATGTTCAATTCCAAGCCTGCAAACACTGATTCATCTGCCTGGTCCCCAAAGCTGCTGGCCGTGCCGTTTCTGCGCCTGGCTGTGCCCTTTAGATCTTGGCTGTTTTGAGGCCTGGACTCCTGCTGTGTCGGTGTGTCTTCGGACTGCAAATTGTTGTTGCTGTCCTCTGCCTCGTCCTCCATTGGTGGCAGTGGCCTCACTATGTGCCGCCTCTGTCTCTTTGGAGGATTGACAGGGCTATCCTCCCCATCTGATTCTGGCTCCTGCCCTGCGTCTCCAGTGTCTGGTTGTTCCCTCACTCTTCCACTGCCTGTTGTCTGTATAGTTGCTGGTGCTGTGGACAGAACAGCACACATTTATTTATTTTACTCATTTGCAATGTGAAAATAAATTGTTTCACAGTTTGGGTTAACATTACTTTTTCTTTCCCCTTACTTGACCTGCACATGCCAAAAATTGCCTAGCTTTGTTGTTTACACAACTTTGATTTACATGTGACTACATCTCCCATAATGCATTGCTGTTACTGCCTTTGTACCTGCTCTAGCATGAAATGTGGTTCCCCTACCCTCTAGGTTGCTGCAGGGGGTATGGGGGTGGGGTTTGGTGTGTGATGGCATGCTTCTTACCTGGTCTGGATGTTTGTTGGTCCGAGCTGTCTAGGTCAGCCACGCCCGTCACGCTCTCTGGTACCAGAGTACCCTCCACTAGTTCCTCCAGAGGTGTGGATTCTGGCACAGTTGAGGTCCCTCCACCGGTCATTCGTGACTGCTCCAGCCTGGAAGCGACCTTTTCTTTAGAGCGCTGGCGCAGGTCGTACCAGCGCTTGCGTAGTACGTCCACACTCCGGTGTGTCACTCCCACCGCATTCACTTTAGCCTGTATGGCTGCCCAAATGCTTCTCTTCCTGGTCTCTGGCACCTTCAGGGAACTCCTCCCAAACAGCACATCGTGGTTTGGCACCATCTCCTGAATCAGGGTCTCAAGTTCTGCTTCAGAAAATTTCAACTTTCTCTTCCTGGAACATTCTCCTTCCTGCTGTTGCTCCTGCTGTGTTCCAGCCATTTCCATGTTGCCACTTTCAGACATGGTGTACCTGTAGCAGTTTTCAATCTCCCACTCTCCCTCTCTGTGACTCTCCCTCAGCAGCTCTATTGCAGCATGGGTAGTCAGTCACTTCCTGGTAGTGATGTCATCAAACTGCACCAGGTTTCCGATTGGCTGTTTAGCGAAATTCGCTAAATTGCGATTTTTCCCGTTAAGGAATCGCAATTTAGCGATGTTTTGGGTTTAAGGAATCGCTTTTCGAATCTCGCAATTAAATAGCGATTTTTACCGAATCTCTATTTATTTGTGATTTGTTACATACATATCGATTTGTGATTCGGAATCAGCGATTCGGTAAAAATCGCTAATTCCGATTCGCAAATCGTGAGCTTCATACATATGGCCCATAGTGTCCAACGCATCTAGGCAAAAACAAGAAATTGATGGACGGAATGTTGCACAATGGCAAAACATTCACCCCCAGTCACTGAACTGGGTTTAATCCATCGTTATTTTGCTCACCAGACCACCTCAGTTCAGACATGGCCATATGCAAATCAGTCTTGACCCTGTGCCTCATGGGAACAGTCCTGCCCGAACTGTCAAGCCATGTCTTCCCTGGACCGGAATCAAGCATCCTAGGACCGGTTTCTGGCTATCAGCCGTCATCAGCCAGGATAGCTCGATTCCAGTGGCCTGGAGAGCACGGGACTCATGTCTGAGCATACCTATCCCACTCGGGGTGACAAATGCAAAAACAACAAATTGATAGACGGAATGTTGTACAATGGCAAAACATTCACCCCCAGTCACTGATCTGGGTTTAATCCATCGTTATTTTGCTCACCAGACCACCTCCGTTCAGACATGGCCATATGCAAATCAGTCTTGACCCTGTGCCTCATGGGAACAGTCCAGCCCGAACTGCTAAGCCATGTCTTCCCTGGACCGGAATCAAGCATCCTAGGACCGGTTTCTGGCTATCAGCCGTCATCAGCCAGGAAAGCTTGATTCCAGTGGCCTGGAGAGCACAGGACTCACGTCTGAGCATACCCGTCCCACTCGGGGTGACAAATGCAAAAACAACAAATTAATGGACGGAATGTTGCACAATGGCAAAACATTCACCCTCAGTCACTGATCTGGGTTTAATCCATTGTTATTTTGGTCACCAGACCACCCCAGTTCAGACATGGCCATATGCAAATCAGTCTTGACCCTGTGCTTCATAGTGCACCTATCTGAAAGAAGGGGTATATTACAAAATTGTGACAAAGGATGTGATGAAGGTATGCGAAGGCAATGTGACAGTGTAGGCCAAGGCTAAATAGTGACAAGGTGAATTGTGAGATCAGTGAGGCTAGCAAAATCAATGTAATGCTTACTAGTCATGTCAAAGAGCCCATGTCCTGAGCGGGACCAGGACGAACTGACACGGCAGGCGCGAGGGCACGCCTCGTAAAGAAATCCTTAAGAAATAGACAAAGAGGCTATAATTAAAGGTGCACATATTCCTAAAACTCCAGCTGCCGTGTGTGCATCGTAGGAGGTTGCTTATTATTATTATTATTATTATTATTATTATCCCTAAGAAGGTCCGGTGGACACTGTAGTGAGTGGCACAATGTCCGTGGTAGGTATATTTCCTGAGTTGCAGGTACCCTATTTTGTAGTTGGCGAGCGTGCAGGGCAACAAACAATATTAGGGTAGGTTTGAGAACTCGGAGGCTGGGTAAAACAGCAGAGTTATAAAGGTACTTATGACCTAATAGCACCGAGGTCGGTCCAACGATTGTGTCAGATGATACAAAGCCGAACAGGGAATCGCTCAGAGGTGGATGTCCATGTGCACTAGAACACCGGAATGGGGTTCCAATGTGGCATTGTGTGGTACTTCCGTGTTAAAGTGAGTGCAATGCACGGGACGCATGCAGAGTGACGTCACCGCAGTGCGTGCATGGTGTTCAAGTAAGTGTATTAGTGGCTAAAAGCAGTGGTAATTTTGAAGGAGGAAATTAAAGAAGAGAATTAGTCTATTTTGATGATCTTAGCATTATCTACAAAATATATTACATTGGCACAGATTTTTTCATTTTCACCACATTGCAATGCCAGATGGTCGAACATTTACAGCAATGGAAAGGAGAATGTAGTTACACTGATATTGAGTGCAATCAGCAGTCGTTTATTTAGAAAAAATACAAAACTCAACATAATAATGTCGAAGGAGGTAACAAAAATAGACTATTTAGAGGAATAGTAATAACCTAACCACAGTTATGCAATGGAAAGAGAAAAGGAGTTTTACCCTGTTAGAGCAATAGTAGTATCTTTGGAGTAATTACAATACTCGATTAATCACATGATATAAAGTAGTCAGAAGATCGGAAAATCGTTTGGAGCATATGCTGTCACCCTGAGGGTGTCAAAATATACAGAACGCCATTAATCAAAATCAAGTGCATGACATATTCTACATGAAAGTATACAGAGAGTGAAAACCAGAATCATGATGCACGTCTGGTGTGTACTGCCCTGACTATTACGGGCAATCAATGCATCTGGTAATAGTATATATCGGCATGTTTGTCTAACATGCAATCTTCTGAGCATAAGAGGGGACAGACTAGAGCATCTAATCATAGCAGAGTAGTCCATTCCTCTACCTGGTTCCGCCCCATGTGGAGGCTTCCAGTTTGCAGATTCCACTTCAGTTCTTCTTTGTTCAGTATCTGATCGATATCTAATCATATGGGATTTTATTTATTTATTTTATTTGATTAAAAAAAAGCTTGTTTCACATTCAGATGTTAAGAGTAGTTTTTAATGAACAGATTATTTAGAGGTTCCTTTCATTATTTCAGTAACCCCTGAGTAAGGGCTACATAGAAATAGAAATGTATAAGCATAAGTAGGTGTGCATTCTATCACCTTTTCCATTGTACTTTTAGAAAGTGGACATTTCTCTGTACTTACTGCTGTTTGTGCCTGACAGCCTGTTTCCAGTACACATACACGTCTGGGCTAGGTGACAGTTACACTTTGTCTATTGCCCCTAGAAAGCCACAAGAAGCCCAAGAAAGATACTATGGCTCTTATCTTCTGAGATCCCAAATACTATTGTGCATGGCCTTTCTAGATTGGATTATGGTAATGGATTATACCTGGGTGTTACTAATGCCCGGATAAAGCAGCTGCAAATTGTTTAGAATGCTGCAGCCCAGTTACTTTTCCATATTCATTGCAGCACCTCAGTTCCTCAACACCTTTACCATTTTGGAATGGCTTCCTATAGCAAGATGTATAAAGTGTGCATTTTTATGCTATGTTTCTAAACTATTTTTTTCCAAGTAACTTTTTATCATAGTATAGAGAGATAAAGATAATACATGCAGTACATACACCAGTGACTGGGACCTCACAGGGGGAAAGGATCACATGTTATGTTATGTTATGTTAATTAATTTGTAGAGCGCGTCTGTTACTTGAGGGTGTTCTGGCGCTATCTGCTATCCTGAGGGGAAAGAAATAAGTAGCACGGTCAGGAGATGGTTCTAAAACAACCAGGTTTTAAGCATTTTTCTAAAAGGGAGCAACTCAGTGCAACTCCTCAGATAAAAGGGGAGCTGGTTCCACAGTCTTGCTGTGCCCACCACAAAGCTTTTACCACCCCAGCGGGCTTTTTTCACTGGTGGTACTCTTACTAATTTTTGAACTGATGAGCGCAGAGTTCTAGTTGGTAAATACCATTGAAGTTGGTCCTGTAGGTAGTGTGGTCCCTGATTCTGAAGTGATCTAAAGACAAGGCACAAAGATTTAAAATGTATCCCTTGTCTCACAGGTAACCAGTGAAGTTTGCGAATTTCACTAGAGATGGGGGAGAATTTAGGTATGCCTGAAATCAGCCTAGCAGCTGTATTCTGCAGCAACTGTAACCTATGCAACAGCCTCTCTTGGATGTTTAGATAGAGGCTGTTGCAATAGTCAAGCCTTGACATGACCAGTGCCGTAACCACCGTCTGTCGACTCTCCTTGGGCAAAAAAGGGAGGATTTTCTCAGTAGTTCTGATAGTGAACATCGTAGATGACACCACAGCATTAACCTGTTTCCTCATATCCAATCTGTCATCCAAATACACTCCCAAGTTTTTCACAAGTGTGGAGGGAACAGGCAAAGGTCCCAAGGAGTCTGGCCAGCATTCTGGGGTCCATATGTTAAAATCATTACCAAATAGGATGACCTCAGTCTTGTCTGAGTTTAATTTCCGACAATTTCTGGCCATCCATGATCCAACTGCTTCCATGCAATCGTGTAACTTGTGGCTAACCATCCCTTCTAGTCCAGGAAGGAGGGATACCATTATCTGCGTATCGTCCGCATATGAGGTAAGATGGAATCCAAAAGATCTTATCAATGGGGCCAGGGACGATACATACACAATAAATAGGGTTGGGCTTAATGATGAACCCTGAGGGACCCCACAGGGAAGTCGAAAGGGAACCGAACAAAATTCTCCAAGGGATACTATCTGCCTACGATCGGAAAGGAAAGACTTTAGAACGTTCCAAGCAGACTTCTTTACTCCGTAGGCTGACATACGGTCCATCAGCAGATCATGATGGACCGTGTCAAACGCTGCGGAGAGATCCAGCATAATCATTGCTGCTTTACCCCCCTGATCCAGAGTTTTCCTAATCTCGTCAGTAGATTTTAGGAGAGCGGTTTCTGTACTATGGCCCTCCCGGAAGCCATATTGTGTACAGTCAAGCACCTCAGCATCATGCAGATTGCTGCTCAGATGTCTGTTTATCCATTTCTCTAGCATCTTAGCTGGAAAAGGTAGGCGAGAGATAGGCCTAAAGTTGCGAACATCTGTGGAGTCCAGAATCGTTTTTTTTAACAGCGGGATCAAGGAGGCCGTCTTCCAATACGCTGGGAAGCTGCCCTCCCCAATACCATATTAAAAAGGGGGGTCAAAACCGACGTAAATGTTTGAAGGATCAATTTGGCTATTTTAATAGGGCAAGGATCATAGGGGGAGCCAGATTTCAGATTTTGCAAGAGTGTAGCCGTGTCAGTGTTAACTAACAATGGGAATTCCATCAAGGTGTGTTGTGTTTGTGAGGTTATGTTAATATCCATGCCTGGTTCATGAGAGAGACCATTGCTGGCATTGTTAAAAGATGTCCTCAACTTTATCTAAAAAATGCTTAGCAATTTTATCACAAAGTTCCTGGCTCTCTACCACTTGTGACGAATGAGGGTTAGCCAATTTACAGACAATCTTAAAGAGTTCTTTAGCTGAATTTTCTTCTAGTTTAATTTGGCTAGCAAAGTACTCTTGCTTAGTTGTCAGCAACAGTTGCTTATATGCCCGTAAACTATATTTATGCTTAATTTTGTCCTCTGTCTTATAACCCTTCCTCCATTCCCGCTCAGAGTGCTTACAAATGCATTTCTGAGCTTTTAGGATGGGGGTATACCAAGGGGCAGAAGGATATGTCCTTTTACGGTCAAAGCGTTTTTTGGGGGCAAGCTTATCACAAGCTTCATTAATCCAATCATTAAAATTACTGATGGCAGTATCAACCTCACCAACCAGGGAAGGCAAGGTGGATTCCAGGAGGTCTGACAATTCTTTGGCTTCTATCTTGTTCCATGCGCGTGTATAACTAGACTTTGTTGTTGCTTTCACATGGTTCTGATTATCTACACAGGCTAACTCAAATAGAATGGGCGAATGATCCGACCATTCTACAGGGTACACATCCCTAACCGATAACTGAGGGTAATTTGAAAAGATCCCATCCAGTCTATGTCCAGCTGTGTGGGTGGCTCCTTTAACTATTTGTAGGAGGTCAAGTCCGTTCATGAAATTGAGTAGCTCCT
Source organism: Lissotriton helveticus (assembly GCF_964261635.1). Taxonomy (NCBI): domain Eukaryota; kingdom Metazoa; phylum Chordata; class Amphibia; order Caudata; family Salamandridae; genus Lissotriton; species Lissotriton helveticus. The sequence goes on along the minus strand of NC_136067.1, from coordinate 1,539,570,880 downwards.
GCGTATCTAAGTCTACAGGGTCTTCCAGATGGAAGTTAAAGTCGCCCATTATGGAGAAGGATCTGTCGCTTATGCCTTTCTCCATCAGATTGCCCACTAGGTCAATACAGGATTTCCGCGGTCCTGGAGGCCTATATAACAGCACTCCTCTAAAATTCTCCTTGTGTGGGAGGAAGAGGGAGAAGCTCAAAGCTTCACATCCCCCATTAGTAATTGTCTTAAAAATTGTTTTAATGGAGTCATGGTAGATTAGTGCCAGCCCCCCTCCTTTCTTGCCCTGTCTGTTAGCCGTATGACATAGGAAGCCAGGTGGTGATGCCTCTACTATGTCGGGTCCAGAGGCATCGTCCGTCCACGCTTCAGTAATAAATGCCACTTTAGCCCCTAGATCTTCTATCAGGACAGCGCATTCTGTGCTATGCATGACCAATGAAGGATCCCTTTTATGCTCTGTGTGGAGTTGTTCCTCTGAATACCTTTTCCATCAGGTGTCCTATACCTTACTTTGCTAAACACGGGTATTGGAAGGTTAATGTTACAGTATTGTCAGAACATTGGGTTATCTATCAAGTTTTCATATAAAGGAAGGTGAGGGCAATCCAAACTTCTACCCACGTTATTTAATCCTAATAGCCCACTTCTAGAATAGGCAATAATTGATCGATTACCTGAGCTAGAACTAGCAGGAGTCGTGGCCCTTGGCGCGGACCAGGCGCGGACGGGCGCAGACGGGCTTGCCTTTGGCACGCCTTTGGCGCGCCCGCTGCGCGCCTGGGTCATAATTCTTTTAAGGAGTATCCGGGCGAGCAACTAGAGCGCTGCCGCCCGAACCTCCCCAAGATGGCGGCCCGCTATACCTAAGACCAATATACCGTGACCGGCAGTGCCCCGAAATCCGCCGTCAACGGTCAGTCTACCTCCCTTCAGGTAAACCCTCAGTTAAAATAGACAGTAATTTTAGAATCAAGTAGCAGCAGGAATGTTTAAAAGTGCAAAGTGCAGCGTGACATTACAAGTCTCCCGGCTGAGCCTCAGGAGTGAACAATGAATGTTCAAAGTGCAAAGGGCAGCGTAGCATTAAAAAATCTCCCGGCTGAGCCTCAGGAGTAAGCAACACAACATTGGTAGTAATGATATTATACCCTGTCAGTATTGAGCTAACACCTGCAAAATGTCAATGATATTTCACAGATAAGTGTCATACATAAAAGGACAGCCGGCAGGTTTCGCATCAAATGTTGTGGATTTCATAGACCATTAAAGATGCCCCGGCCACCTCAAAAACCTTTTAGTAGGGGAGGACAGGGTCACATTTAGTCCATGTTGCATAGGCCATAGGACCTGCAAGGAAAGGGAAAACATATAACTAAAAAGCAAACTAAGCATGTCTGCGATGGATTAGGGTATGCGGCTGGGTGGCCGGCATGAAAATGCGAAGGAGCTGTGTCCCAGGAACAGAGCCCTGATAGACCCAGTTCTCCAACGCATTGGATATCTCAATCCACGGGGGGTGAGACATAGGAAAGCGGGGGGAGGGAGAATATGTAGGCCATATTATGTGTGTCAGAAGAGAGGTACAGGAGCACATATAAGAAAACTATTCCCATATATCAATTCTTAGAACCGGGGAGTTAATGTTAGTAGCCTAGAGACGGGTCACCATGCTTCGCTTCAGTGTTTACATGTTTATGCCAGCTTTGGTTCTTCAGGAGGGGTGCTCATCAGTTTACGGTGACAGTTCAGTCAAATAGCTATCCCATGTGTCTAACAGTGGTGGCTCTCCACATGTCGGGATTGGGTCCTCCCCAAAACACCTCTTGGGCCACTGCGATTGGGCAGCGGTACAGCATAATCCTTAATTCGGTGCTCCTCAACTCCCTCTCTTAATAGGGGCAAACAGCTTTTGCTGTGCAACTCGCTTCCTCCTGGTGCCCCAAATTAGGGCAGTAAGGAGCAAGTTGCAATCCAGTAAAAAGCGCAGAGTGAGGGAGACCGGTAACGCCGAAAAGCGATGAGGCAGTCTAAGTAGCAATAGCATCTTTGTTATGTTATGTTATGTTATGTTACATTTCTTTTGTATAGCGCGCAGCGACTCAAAAAGAGTATCCTGGCGCTTTCACAGCGAGACCTACAGAGAATAACACAACACGACAATAAAAACAGAGAGGGGATAAAATAAACGGAGAAGAAAAGCCTATAAAGTAAACAACCAAGTCTTGAGACCTTTCCTGAAAGCCAGCAGGCTAGTGGCGCCACGAAGTGTCAGCGACAGGGCGTTCCACAGCTGGGGGGCACGCAACCCAAAGGAGCGACCCCCAATGCGGGCTTTTTGGACGCGCGGCACAACAGCCAAAAACTGTGACTCTGATCTAAGCGCCCGGGCCGGATGATATAGCTACCCTGCCCATCGGGGAGAGGGGTCAACATCAGTGAGGATCCTGCCCCAGCTAGAGCCTTGCCAAGATAACTATCTACCAGGTCTTAACCTTGTGGTAGATATTTACTCTTAAATAATGTAAGGTGCAGTGACGTGCCTGTCCATTACCCTCTTTGTGGAGACTCTGAAGTGGGAACAGACAGGACTTGAACCAATTCAGTCACAGGCTCGCAGTTGCTCTCAACCCATCCAGGCCCTCCAATACACCTGCCTAGTCGTGAAATAGGTCCTAAAGGTGTCATCTGCATACAGCAAGATGATTTTCCATGTGAAGCCTCTGCACATACCCCAGTGTGGACCCCATCACTGAAATAGACAAGTCACTTGCTGGAAAGCCAGGGCAAAAAGGAGAGGAGAGAGCAGACAGCCTTGCCTGGTATCTCTGTGGACTCCAAAAGGCAGCGAAACATTGCACCCGGTTCGTACTCTAGCAATCGGGTCCTTTTATAGCAGGTTGTTCCAGCTGAAGAACTCTGGTCCCAGGCCTATATGCCTTAAGACATATGCGAGATAGGACCAGCTCAGGGAGTCAAAGGCTCTCTTGATGTCTAACAAAAGGGACACTCCAGCCGAGAGCTCAAGGCCCTGGTCTCCCATGATGGGAAACAGTCGACGGAGATTGAGTAATGTGTTCCTCCCTGGTATAACATTGTTCTGCTCCGGATGGAGGTAGCAATCGATTAGTAATAATCTTCCCCAACACCTTACAATCAGTATTGAGTAGTGAGAGTGAGAGTGCTCTATAGGAGTGCACCTCCAACGGATCTTTATCGGGCTTGGGTAGGACAACAATGAGTGACTCCCTTAACCCCTTCAGTGCTAATGACAAGGGTAACTCGTCATGGAGTTTCCATTGATTTCAATGGAAATTACATTGAGGGGGAAGAGGGGCCTTAGCAGCCAAGTGGTTAATGACGGCGAGAGAGTGCCAGTGGTCATGGCTGTGAGAAATAAATGCAAGAGCCGTGGGGCAAGCTTGGCTCTGTATGTCACATAGAACTCCACGGGGAGCCCATCTGTCCCTGAAGTTTTGTTGTGTTCCATTTGGTCTACTGCCAGTTGGACCTCCCCAATCATTAGTGGGGCATCTAATGCCTGACAATGAAGACAGTCCAGGTGGGGGATGGGTAGAGTATCTAAGTATGTCAGCAACTCAGGATCGCTCAGTCAATCACCCACCACGGTAGAGGAGACTATAGTAGCCAAAGAAGGCCTCATTAATGGTTAACTGCGATTGGAGGATCTCACCTGTTGTAGAGTGAATAGCCATCAGTTTAGGCTGCTCCTTCTTGGAGCACAGCAACCATGCCAGGACCCATCCAGCCTTGTAACTCTCTGCATGCTGTTTAGCAACATAGTCTGCACAACTCAGCCCACCTAGTCTGTCCACCAGGGTTTTATCGGTCCAGAGCACAGCAAGCTCTGCTCTATGATTGTTACACATCCCTAAGTGGTCCTCCATCTGACAGATTGTTGTCTCCAAGGCTGCCAATTCACACTAGAAGTACAGTTTCACACCATAGTTAGTTTTAATTCATATGCCCTGTGTGACCACCTTAAAGGCATCACAATCCACCCCCTTGTCGGACACTGAGTCCTTATTCAATTCAAATTATTCCAGTATCTGTACGACTATTATTTACTGAAACACTGTATCCTGTAACGCATGTGTGGGAAACTACCCTGTGGGGATAGGAGACTAAATCTGCCCCAATTAAAGGTGACAAGAAGAGGGCAGTGATCTGACAAAGCCCGGCCCCAATATTCCCCTATTTGAACAAAAGGAAAAACCCTAGATTACCTATGAAAAGGTCAATTCTCGTATGAAACTGATGAATTGGGGAGAAATGTGAGTATTCATGCTCCAAGAGGTGTCAGGAGTGCCAAATGTTCTGCGGTTTACTGTGGCCCAACAAGTCTGCCAAAGAATTTCCTGTGACTATCAGTTTTCCCTCCAAATGTCTCATTTGCTCTGTGCTAAGACCTGTATGTTAAGCAGTGCACCCCCAGCGACTATTTTGGATTAACAAGTCAGTGAAACCAGACCCCCTTCCCCACTGAGACAGCAGTAATCTGCTGTAAGCTGTTTAAACTGTGTTTAATAGAGACTTTGCACCTCATTTTTGGGCCAGGAGGGGAGTAAAGCTTTATACAAATAGTGTTGTTAGAGGACATGTTTGTTAGGGCCTTACCAAAGTGTGGATTAAACCTGTCTGTCTCCTAGGAGATGTCTGAATAGAGCAGCTCCCCTTTCCCAGCCCTAGGTCGGCAGACCTAGGACTGCTATTGGTTTTCCCCAGCTCCAAGCAAATCTGAGCCATCCTCTCACACCTGCCCAGGCCCCTTAACCCCTTCGCTGCTGGCAGGATTCCCCTACTGGGCTGGGGGCAGGGGGAGCGCACAGCGCCCCCATGCTCATGACGAGCTCAGCTTGCAGTGTGCACAGTCCAGGAAGTGGTAGGGAGGCAGACTAGTGCTGTCTCTTTCCTAAAAAAGTTTTAAAAAACTATTTTCCCTATCTGTGATTGCATCATCTTATTTTGTTCTTTTTAAATTTTCTTACCTGTCTTTGCCTGTAGTTGTTACAGTTTAGAATTTTAGTTTTAACCTGCCAGTGATTGCATAATTTATCCCATGTTTTTGTGTTTAAACTTGTGTTTTTTACTGCCCGTGACTGCTTCCATTTAACCTGTTGAATTGTGGGATTTGCAGTCCAAGCTCTGTAGTTTTTCCCTCTCATTTCCGGTGACTATAAGTTTTCCCTCCAAATGTCTCCTTTGCTCTGTATGTTAAGCAGTGCACCCCCAGAGACAATTTTGTGTTAACAAGTCAGTGTAACCATACCCCCACACCCCCTCCCCCGAGACAGCAGTAATCTGCTGTAAGCTATTTAAACCGTGTTTAATAGGGACTGTGCACTTCGTTTTTTTGGCCAGGAGAGGGAGTAAAGCTTTATACAAATAGTGTTGTTAGAGGACAAGTTTGTTAGGGCCTTACCTGCAGAAGTCAAAAGTGTGGATTGAGCCTGCCTGTCTCCTAGGAGATTTCTGAATAGAGGAGCAGCTTTGAACTCCCTGGCCAGCAAACCTTGTCCGAGGTAGCTGAGACCTTATATTGTCTGATATTGTTTGGTACATGTGTACACTGATTGGTGGTTGTATCTGATGTTTCTATTGGATTAGGGTTAGTGTCCTCATTGGTTGGGTTCTGATTGGTTTCTGGGTCTGTGATTCAATCAATGTAGGGTTGGGACTAGGGCTAGGTTTAGGATTTCTATTGGAAGTAGGGACTAGGGCTTCCTGTGTTATTGGTTGTTGGGACTAGGGCAAGGGTTTAGCCTTTAATTGGAAGTATTGATTAGGGCTTCTGGTGTTATTGGTTACTGGACTAGGTGTGGGACTAAGAGTAGGGTTAGGCTTTCTATCGGAAGTAGGGACTAGGGCTTCCTGTGTCATTGGTTGCTTGGACTAGGGTTGGGACTACTGGTAGGGCTAGGGTCTCTATTGGACGTAGGGATCAGGGCTTTGAAACTGATTAGGTACTTGGACTAGGACTACGATTGGCTGTAAGGTCCTACAGCCTGATTCATGAAAAACGGGATTTGCGAGTCTCAAATAGCGAAAAATTGCGAATCGCTATAGAGAAATCGCAAATCGGAATTCATGAAGATTACCGATAATAAAAAGCGATTCGCACGCGGGCGCAAATTCCGTTAGCGATTAACGATAATCGCAGAAAAATCGGTATTTCCGGCTACTCGCGTCGGGATTGCGAGATCGCTAATACACGTGATCGGGAAAACGGGAAGTCGCTTTTCGAACACAGTGATGACATCACAACCAGGAAGCAGCCAGTTCCCACCCCCATTCACCACAGTGAGGCAGACCTCGAGTCAGCAACTGTGAGAGCTCCTGCTATCCCATTTTTGATTCCTACTCTGCAACAACAGTGCTGCCATGTCTGAGGAAGCTGTTCCTGGCCCTTGCAACACCACAGGGCGGAAGAGGAAGCTGAAATTCTCAGAACAGGAGCTGGAGCATCTGATAGAAGGGGTGGTGGCCAACCACTCCAAACTCTTTGGCAAGGACTCCAGGAGGGTGCCGGAGCAGGAAAAAAGGAGGATCTAGCAGGGAATAGCGTCCACCGTCAACTCCGTGGGTGAGGCCGATAGGTCACTGGACGAACTTAAAAAAAGATGGTACGACCTCCGAGGTCGTGCCAAAGAGAAGGTGGCGGAGCGCCTTGGAGAGGCATTCGGCACTGGAGGGGGAGGACCTACAGTCCCTCCAAACACAGCCTTGGAGGACCAAGTGGAAGACACGCTTGAGAGGGAGGCGTGCATTGGATTCACGCGTCTGGACTCATCCCGCCCCACCCAAGACACCCAAGGTAAGTGGCATGCGACTGCGACCCTGTCCCCTATGAATGTCCATGACCATATAGGCTCCCATAATCTTCCATAGTCATGCCATTGTTGCACATTAGGTAATGCCCTGAAGCATTGTGGGACATGTAGTGTGGCCACAATGTAGTAGTACGACAATGCAGCCAGGCAGGTTCCAAAGTACGCAAAGCCATAGCCAGTCAGGGAATGTCACCCGGCATGCATGTAGCAACTGCACGTCTGACAGATACATGCAACTAATGATCGTCCACTTACCCTCACAGGTGGAGCTGAAAGCAGCAACAGCGAAAGGCTGCTAATTGATGAGGAGGCCCATGATGATGAGGAGGTGCCGCCACAAACACAGGCACCAGCCCCTGCCGCAGCAACAACACCAGCAGCCAGGCCCACGACTAGTGTGCCCCCAGCCTCAGCCGCACCAACTGCAGCCGCAGCCAGGCCCACGACTAGTGTGCCCCCAGCCTCAGCCGCACCAACTGCAGCCGCAGCCAGGCCCACGACTAGTGTGCCTCCAGTCCCTGCCGCACCAGCAACGCCTGCTGTGACACCACCAGCAGCTGCTGCGACTACATCAGGGCCCGCGACAGCGGCAACACAGCGGCCAGCCACTGTGTCAGGCCAGTAGAGCAGGCCTGGCAGGTCTCGCCAGCACACCAATGCAGCAATCAGCAGGAGGGGCAATGGACAGCGGCTGGCGCGAATGAGCGTCGAAAGACGCATGCTGCGTATTCATCAGCGGCAGGCACGGCAGCAAGGTACCATACAGCTACAGCTGTACAACATAGGGCGCAATGTGGCCGGAGTGGGGGACCGCATGGACCGCATGACGGCGGCCATGGCAGGTGTGGGGGAGGGAATGGCCCACATGACTGCAGCCATGGAGGCCAACACTGCAGCAATGACAACTCAGCGCAAAGCAGCATGCCGGCGCCACCATCAGATTTTGAGCCGGCTGGCGGCCTACACCAGGTCCAATTATGTTGCAGCCAATGCCACATCACAGTTGTCGCGGCGGTCCCTTGCACAGCAGCACCAACTCATCCAGTGCTGTGAGGATATGACCAGGGTCCTGGAGCACCTGACCACGGCGGTGACAGCACTACACCCTCCTGCTCTACCTACCACTGTTGGGGGTGATGATGTCAGTGAGGGGACATCGAGCATGAGCAGCCACTCAGCCACACAAGTAGGGTCACTCAGGCGCAGCACCAGGCCAACGGCAGGAACACGTGCCTTGGAAGAGGATGAGCCTCACAGGCGCTTGGGTGGTACGCGCAGGAGGCGCAATTGACAACATATGACTATTACAGGCACAGGCTGAGTATAAGCCTGCCCTGTCCTTTCACACAGCAGTATGCAGTAATACTGTTCGCAATGACGTTATTCAAAGTGGTACCATTATTGTGAAAGAAACAATAATATATGTTTTTGCAGCACACATTGGCGTTGTGTCTTTATTACATTTTGCATGCATTTGTGATTTGTGGGGTGAGGGAACAGGGTGCACTAGAAACTGTTCACTGTGATGTGGTTGCGACGTCTGTGGCCTTCAGCTGGGTTCTCCCCGCGTGCATGGTGCGCATGTGCAGGTGGCCGGTCGTCCCCTTCAGATTCACTGCCAGAGATGTCGACAGGTATCCGGCGCTTGGTTTCAATGTTATGTAGTATTGCGCAGACAGCCACAATGCGGCAGCACACTGCAGGACTGTAATACATGGCCCCACCTGTCTTGTGCAGTATGCGGAACCTGCTCATGAGCAGCCCAAATGTCCTTTCTATGCAATTCCTTGTCCGTATGTGCGCAACATTGTAGCGCCGTTGCTGGGGTGTAGCAGGGTTGAGGTATGGGGTGAGGAGGTATTCACGGAGGGCGTAGCCACTGTCACCTGAATGAGAGGAGCAGAGGGTGAGTGCCTGTGCTGCGCTGCTACTACATAGCAATGTGACATTGTCGACAAAGTGTACTTACCAAGTAGGTGTCCTTCCCCAAAGTCTCCCCTGGCCAGTCGTGTGTGGATGCCGCTGTGCCGGAATATGAAGGAGTCATGGGTACTCCCTGGGTACTGGGCAACAATGTCAGTGATGTATGTCTTAGCATTGCAGACCATCTGTATGTTGAGGGAGTGGTAGGACTTCCGATTGCGGAACATATACTCCGTGGCAGCTGGAGGGCAGATGGCGATGTGGGTACAGTCTATGCATCCGAGGACATGTGGAAAATGGGCTACGTTGTAGAATTGTAGCTTGGTCAAGTCCAATTCCTGTTGGCTGGTGGGAAATTTGATGTGTCGGTGTAGCTGGGTAAGCATGGCGTCAACAAAACTCTTGAGGCAGCGTGAAATGGTGGGCTGGGAGATCCCCCCAGCAACCGCTACTATCCCCTGGAAGCTCCCGGAGGTCAGGAGGTGCAGGCTACACAATACCTGCACATGTGTAGGCACCGCATTGGTACGCCTTGTTGGGTGCTGCATAAGGGGGTCAAGGTCCTGTATTAGCTGGATTATCATTTCCCCATTCAGCCTGTATTTTGCATATATCTGCTCTCTGGTTTGGCCCAGCAAGGTGACCCGCTGGCGGAATATCCTGTCCTGGATCCTGCGTCTCCTCCGTGCTGCTCGCTGTAGCCTTCGCCGCCTGACCACCATGTACATTCCTGGCATTGTGGAACTCCTAATGCTGCGGCTGAATGTCCTTATGTGTGATTGGTCAGGCCTGAACCTGTTACTGATTGGCCAACGGTTTTTTGAAAGCAATTTTGTAATGGCTTTTATGGTTACCACCTGCTTTGAGTTGTCCTTAATTTGCGCCGCGCAAACTGCGATTTTGGGGTTTTTCGCTATTTTCGATTTTTCATGATTACCGATTGCGATTGTTTAACGAATTCGCAATTTATTTCGCTGAATCCGTGGATTGTCGCATTTTCCGATTCGCTAATGCTCTCCTCCCGGGATTCTGCGAATATTATTGCAATTTCGCTATTATGTGTTTGTGATTTCGCTATTTTCGTGTTGAATGCCGATTACGGACATTGCGCCCGCAATTGCATTTTCGCAGCGATTGCGGGCGCAATTTTGCTTCATGAATCAGGCGGCTAGTCTCCTATTGGTTCTAGATGTTAGGGCTAGTGTTGTCATTGGATAGTGTTAGGGCTAGGGTTCCCATTGGCTGAAGGGGTCACCTGACTAGTAGGGCTATAAACGGGCTAGGTTTAGGGCGTCTCAGCCTGGGCATCAAGGCTAAGGGTGTAGAGGACAAGGATAAGCGCCTGTTTGAGCCTGTTCGAGACTGGTCGGGACCTGTGCCAATAATGCTGCCCATTTTCCCATTTATTAATACCCACACTATGTATGTGTCCCTCTGTATATATATATATAAGCATTTATTTTCACTATAGATATGTACCTATCTTTGTGTATTGATTTCTCTCCTACTCTATGCCTCCTTGCATCATCTGACACCTCTTTTACTATACCAACCCCCCTAAACAAACCTTTCTAAATTCTTCCCTCTGACTCTTCCCCTCCAAAAACCCTCATCCTACTGCTATGACCTAAAAAAAGAAATCCTTCACTCTTATATCCCGCCACTATCCTTTTCAATCAAAATAACAGACTAACATGTTCACTTCTCTAATTCCATATTCCACTATACTAATTCACCCCTAATCCTTTATGGGTTCCAGAGTAGCGTGCTACTCGCCAACAAAGCCTTTCAACGCCTCATCAGGGTTACAAACGCTATATAAATGCAAACCGTTTTCCCTTTTTTACCTCTCCCAACCCTTCTCAACCCAAATAACTGACTAACATATCCACCACTCAAACTATTTCATATTTCACTATACTAATTTTCAACAATAATCCTTTATGGGCTCCGAATTAGCCTGCTACTCGCCTAGAAAAGTGCTTCAACACCCCATCAGGGGTAACAGGCGCTATTTGCATGCAAACCTTTCTTTACCTTCTATCCCTCCGCTATCCTTCTCACTCCAAATAACTGACTAATATCCACCACTACAAAAACAACAGTTGATGGACAGAATGCAGAACAATGGCATACATTCATCTTAGTACAGAGGTCTGGGCCTAAATCCATTGTTTTTTTGCTCACCATGCCATTCCAGTTTGAAACCAGCCATATGCAAATCAGTCTTGACCCTGTGTCCCATGGGATCAGTCCAGCCCTAACTGCCAAGCCAGGTCCTCCCTGGACTGGAAACAAGCATCCTAGGACCGGTTTCGGGCTTTCAGCCCTCATCAGCCAGGATAGCTTGATTACAGTGGCATGGAGAGCACGGGACTCATGTCTGAGCATACCCGTCCCACTCGGGGGTGACAAATGTAAAAACAACAGTTGATGGACAGAATATCCACCACTCAAATTACTTTCATATTTCACCATACTAATTCACCACTAATCCTTCATGGGTTTCCGGAGTAGTGTGCTACTCACCAAAAAAAGCTCTTCAACACCCCATCAGGGGTAAGAAGCGCTATATAAATACAAACCTTTTTTCCTCTTCTATCCTTCTGCTATCCTTCCAAATCCAAATAACTGACTAACATATCCACCACTGAAAATGTACTTGCATGTTTCACTATTCTAATTCAACACTAATACTCTATGGTCCCGTAGTAGCGTGCTCGTCAGGGGTAGTAAGCGCTATACAATGCAATGCAATTACAATATAATACAATACAATCCCACGTGCCTGTGTGCCATGCAGTGGGGGTGTAGATCGGTCTAGGGTAACATCATGTATACAATTAAAGTCTTCTTCCCCCCAGAGGCTCGGTGCTTGTAGGTCATGAAACAGAGCAAGGGGATGGTAGTCAAAGAAACAAGGCTGGCCAGAATTGGGTGCATATAGTGCCACCAGTGAAAAGGTGCACGATCAAGGTGCCCTCAATTAACTTGTATTGCCCCTCCATATATAGCTTCTAGCACACAATCTAAAGAGGGATTGCAGGTGCCAGCCATAGAACCACACCTCTACCATTTGTCGAATTAGCAGTACCTACTATCTGACCCCTCCAACGCCGTTGTAAGCATTGAAACTCTAAATATGTCATACGTGTTTTCTGAAGATAAGTAATGTGGACATGCCTGTGCTGTACCTATGCTGTAGGTAGGAATACCCCTGAAGGTGTTGTTGAGGTGTGCCCAACCCCCTCCCATTCCAGGACAAAAAGTCATTAACGGAGGTAGAGTTAGTAAGCCCTAATACCATCTATAAGGCATTGAGACACTCCCCCCTCCAGAACCCCCCACAGCCTTGCACTCCAAACCCCCATGTAGCCCCCTGCCTTCCAAACCCGACAAAAGAAAGAAATAGAATACTAAAATTAAACCTAAACTCTACCCCCAACTCCTCACCCCAGGTTGAGGCAAAACCAAACCCCAAACCAAGAACAATGCTACAAACAACATGAGTCAAAACAAGACCACCAAGGTTGCAGGGTTAGTGGATTCAGGTGGGGTGAGAACAGCTGTCACTGAGCCCACCCATCTTATACAGTGCACAGGAGATCCCCCCAGATGTGGAGCATGACTGTGTCTCAGTAATTGAAACAAAAGGATATGGAGTCCTTGGTCAGATCACCAGTTCAACAGTAATCGGGGTCAAGTCAAGACTCACCCACAGTTCAACAGGAATGTCCATCAGGGTGCACTCCTGGTCACCCTCCAGTGAGTACATTGATCGGGCAGCGGAGCCGTTGATATGGCTGTGATGAGATTCCAATTCAGCCACCGTCAGGGCCCACTCCCTGGTTGCCTGCTTTTTCATTGGTTGGCCTAGGGGGCTAGTGCATCGTCATCATTGAGGAGAAAGTTGTTACTTCCTCCCACCCTTGTCCACCACTATGTGTGATGGCTGTGTACTCCTTTTGTCTCTAGCGATTCCCTGGCATCTGCTGGGGATGTAAAGACGCAGGCGACATGAGAGTCCAGGGCCAGCAGTTTAGCTGGGAGTATCAGCGAATAACATATGCCCATCTGCAGTGTTGGCATTTAACAGGCATAAAGAAGCTGTGATGGTATTGCACCTCTGCAGTGTAGTCTGGATATATATTTACCTGGTTGTTTTCCACTTTTGAAGGTCCCTTGGTGCAATCAACTTGTAGTATATGATCAAGGGCCAGGTAATTAAAGAGTCCCACCAACACCGGTCTCTGGAATGACCCAGGAGGGGCGGGCTGCCAGAAACACTATGTGCACGCTCCACGGACAAGAAGGTGGAACATCGACCATCAATGATGGTGTAGAGCAGCCAGTACTCTAAGAAGAGATCCATATTGAGGCCCTCTACACCCTCAGGAGCCCTATTATATGAACATTGTAGTGCCGCAGCCTGCCTTCAGCATCGATCGTATGGGCATGAAGCAATGTTACCTCCGCTTGGAGAGTCTGTAATTGAGATTGCATATCTGAAACAGAGGGTTCTACGCCTTCCAGGATTCATTGGACTCCACCCGGTCTCTCAATTTGGCTTGGTCTGACCTAATTAAGCTAATTTCGATTGTAATTTGGGGTCCAGCATGAGCCCCCAGGAGCTCATCAAATCTGTTCATGCAACGTCCACCATTGAAGGTCCCACAGGCTGTGGCAGGAGCAATATCTCCTCTCCCCCCGCTCAGGTCCTCCTTTGGGGCCTCGCTGCTTGACCATGTTCGCAGCCGCGTATGTAGGTAGGGAGCACCACCCAAATGTATACATGAGAAGCCCCACCCGAATGTATACATGAGGCCAGGCAATAGCAAAAGGGACGAAGGAATGGTCCACAGCCACAGACTTCTAAGCGACAACAGCAAGTTCAGACCAAGCAGGCAGGAGGGGGATGCCCTGTCCCAACTCCAGCAGGACCAAATGTGTCAGCTCACAACAGAAGCAAAGTACTCTCTGCTCAGCAAGATCCCTGCAACATCTATTGAGCAGAGGTCTATTTTCTCATACTTCTGTATTGCTCCCTGCAGTGGCGGCCCAGTGCATCTATCACACAATGAAGAGAGAGGGGTATAAAACACCTCCAATGCAGAGTCAGTAAGCACTACTCTGCAGGTCAGGCCCTTTGTCGCTGGGCCCGAAGGCAGAGGGCCTCAGTTACTGTTAATATGAGCAGCGTTTCAAAATCACATCCTTAGCTTGCTATTTGCATTAAGGGGGCAGATGGTGTGGTCTTCATCTGTGGGGTGTTGTGTCACTGAAGTGAACTGCCCACAATCCCATCGGGAGGCCCGCAAACCAACCTCGGTCAGGCCTGCACTATACAGGTGTCCGCACTGCTCCGCAGGGAGATGAAGGCTTGCGCCAAGTGTGCCATCTCTGTGGGGCTTAGATGTGGGTGCTGCTCCCCAGAGGATATCATTGCTTCGGGCCAACAACAGAGGGTGGGCCTCAGCACCAATGCTGCATGCTGGCGTTGCCTTTGCTCCAGCCAAGTCCTCACAGTGGCACCAGTGTTCAGATGGGGGGATGGAGCCTTTTGACATGCAGCTATTTGGTGAAACTGCTTTACTTGCTTGGTTTTATTAAGGAAGAGAACAATGCTGATTAAGGTTTGTTCTTATTGTTGCTCTATCCTTTTTTAACAGACCTTTTCATCACACTTCTTTTTGCACTGCACTGTTCCCATCAGATCACGGTTCTATGGTCACCACGGCGATTGAGGGCTTGACCCGGATGAGTCTGAGGGATGGCATTGTCTCATTGATCAAGAGACATGCCAGCCCTTCTAGGATGACCAGATGATAATCACTTGATCTACATTCTCTGTTGATGGGAATCCTACTTTACTCTGTTTCGGGTAGTTCAAGCGGTCGAAGTGGGCCATATGACTGTGAGCTTGCATTCTCATCTCTAAGTATAGGTAGTTAGCTTGTTCTAGCACCTTATTCACTTACTCACTTCTATAGGAGCATAGTGTATTTAGGGATCACCAACTAGTTCCCTGCTAGACCCCCAGGTTGTCTATTGTTAGTAGACTGTTCAGGAAGATGTCAAATACCTGTCTTTTCCATTGTTCTGGTTCCTCCTTTGTTCACTAGCACTGGGAAACCCCATTGGGGTAGCCATGCGCTCTATACATTTGAATTAAATTGAATAAGTGCACGGCCCTGGTGTGGAGGACTAAAAAAAGGATATATTGTAGCGATTGTATAGAATGAGTGAAAAAGATAATATAGTGAATATTTAAACTAAGATTTTCGAAAGTTTGATAATCATTCAAAAATAAGAAACTGAGACACATAATAAATAATTATTGGTCAAGGATAAATGTTGAATATATGAACCCTCCAGTAGCTCATGAGTGAACAGGAATTCTTCTAGTTAAGCCCAAGTTTCCAAAAAGCGCTGAATTCATGTCTGCCTACTATATGCAGAACTTGCATACATGACACAATGGTAAAGATGTACACACGTCACTTTTGTGAATAAATTCATGCATTGCAAATATTTGCAGGCGTAGGTCAGATTTATGCCTGGAAAAAACGTTGTGACTCAGCTCGGATTGGCCAATCAAACGCCTGCCAACAGTTTAGCAAACCTGTTTAGTACAAATACTAAGGTTTTTCTAAGAAAATTAGAACAAAGTATTTATAACCCGCCATTAGTTATTTTTTTCTTCTTCAGGGGGAGTCAGTGTGAGTCATCGTGGCTTGGCAGATTAAGGGATAAGGTTTTCCTAGAGTTGCGGTTTCCCATAAAAAGTGTAACAACAGTGGAGCAGACAGTGATGCTGGATGGACTCCAAGTTGTGCTACGGACCATTTATCCTAAACACACACTTATCTCTGTGAAAAAACACGGATCCTGTTTGTCATTTAGCCTGCTCGCCCAGCATTGTGTCGCCATGATGGTGATGCTGATAGATGCCAAGCTTACCTCCTAAGGTAACGCGTGTGGTTTTCACAAGCACATTAATCTTGAGGGAAACAATGTCAGAAGAAGAGAATGCTCGTATGATTGATGCTGGAAAGCCACACTAGTTGCTTCAGCCTAACAACCGTTTTCAAACAGTATTACTTTACACAGACGCCAAAATTGCAGTTTTTCTAATTTTCCCGAGAGGTGCTTTGTTCTTTCTGTCTTTTTTCGAAAGGAATCTTAAAAGGATTAGAAAGAAGATCATTATTGGCTATGTACGACTTCTTGCAAGTTTTCTGGCATTGAGACAGAGGTGTCCAAGACGCCTGTTGTTTTCTTGGAGGATGCAGTGTAAAGAATTGTTTGTTAACCATTACAGCTGCCTTTTCCTGCAAATACTGACACTGTTAAAACAGCAGTGTTTTTCACTCGTCTGAATAAATCCGACTCTCTGTCTCTGTACATCCCTCTGAAGCCTGCAGGTCGTTCAAAAGTTTGTCAATTCCCCATGATCAAAATAATGTATTGCAAGCCTTGGTTGTGTAGGTAGCGATCGCCATTAGGTAGTTCGAGTTAGGATGGTGTTTCTTTTGGTTTCCTAATAACTTAGGCAAATCTCCACAAAACTTTCCAAAATATTGCTCTTTTTTGCTTAGCTCCTTCCTGGAAAGTTTTGAGTTGATCCATTAAGCGGAGTTCAAGAAAAAGCCCTCACCCTGCACTGCAAATTACCTCCCACATTACATCACTCATTACATGTTCTACATCATTGAAACCTTACTGCACCATCTGATAATACATCATTGATGTCGACTGCATGGCAGGCATGAATTATAGTTATTATAGGGCACGAGTTATAGTTACTTGAGATACCTATAACTGGTGAATTTCTGTTGGTTTGTTAGTTGAAAATGATATGTTTTAACTGACATTTTCACAGTTTGATGAATCTGCATGATACTTCCCCCAAACAACTTAGCTCACTTCAACTCATTTTTCGAAAGATTTCGGCTTATTCATTAAAGGGGGTAAAGACATGGGGCGGGCCCCCAAAATACACACTTCCCATTTTAATTCCCATAGGAAAATGTGTTCTACAATGCAGAAAAAATTGCTAAACAGAATTGCTACAACTTACACAGAAAGTTTTCTTTTTGTTACTTGGTGTAAATCAGTTGAATAGGTGTTGAGATATTTGCATTTAAAAGAATGCTGGGAGGGTCATGAAGGGGGTAAATCTGCTGGAAAAATAAGTGATATCTGGACCCTTTCCTACATCAGGACTCCTGCAGTATTGAAAATTAAAAAAATTGTAAAATCCCAATATGTTAGGGAGCTTTTTCCCTTGTCAGCCAAGGGGGTATCGTGGTACCGGGGACAGTACTGGGGTACCTTGCAAAATGATAGGCCAGATGCAACATCTCAACAAAATGATGCGCCAACCATTACATTGGTTGAGGATTCATGCTGTTTTTAGAAAGTTTACAAAAAAAGGCATAAGGGGGCAGTGTACAGACGCCCTGACCCCCAGGCACCTGTTACCCAGTGGTTACATTTTGTTTTTTTATTCATACGCCGGATTTTGCTGTACTCTTGCAGAGCCCAGTGTGGCTCTCCCATGAGATACTGTGGTACTCTTGCGGGACCAGCTGTGCAAGCATCCACCACAGGCAGTCTAACCCTTCTCCCCCCATGGCACACCCTGTATCCAACAGCCTATATATATATATATATATATAAATCAGGACTATCACCTTTCTCCAAAATTACCAATAATTGTAATCAAATGTATATTTCAAACATGCACACAATGAGAGGATTATTATTACTGATTACTTAAAAATATTTAATAAAGGCTTATTAAACCACATGTCTATGATTATTTCTTCTTGCATAGTTGTTAGTATTACATTGAAAAATGTCAAAATAAGTAGTCAGAGATATATTATTTTTTCTTGAAGTAAATAAATAAAACAAACATGTGTCTTAGTCTACATTTTAACGTTTTACACCCCTAAAAAATCCAATCATAAAAATACCTACATAGCAGCCTTGTATTTTATGTGATACTTCTTCAGCCCATATCAAATGTAACCATACAGCCAGCCCCTAGGTTGTACTGCAGTACTAGTTTTATAGAAAATGCACCAGCCTGGGAAATGCTGTTAAAACAATACTTTCAAAGTACATGGTAAGTTCTCCTAGGGTCATGGCTTCAATGACCCCGGAGACTTATGTTTTTCTTCTAGTGTTAATGGGGGGCCTACAGAACTCCCTGCACTTCTCCATAACATAAAAAAAATATATTGGTGGTCGCCATACAACTTCTAGGAATATCACCCAAAACACACTATAAGCAAATAGTCCTCGCAGGGCATTCTGAGGGGCCCCTTGAAGAAGGAGTGAATAGTAAATGAGCAATTGTGGCCACTCATTTGTTGTTCACTTCTCGGTTTAAAAATTAAAAAAGGAAATCTGTGTGTCCTGGCCCTTGTATATGGGACTGCAGGGAGCTCAAGTGCCCTGTGGTCCCTGCTCTCTGCAAGCAGCCCTACAGGGCCATGTAGGAACTGGCATTTTTTTTAATTTGAGGGGTGTCCCGGTGTTTATCAAGGGCATCCTAGGCCACAATTCTTTTGGGGGGCTGAGGGGAGAGACCCAGGGCCCTCACGTCTCCACCAGCTCTCCGCTCCTGCAGGAGCCATCATTTTCATCTAAAAAATGTTATGTGGCAAGCACCGGTGTCCACCCCGGGCACGCCACAGCTAGTCCCACGGTGGGGGCTGCGAGGAGAGGCCCAGGGCCCCCACAGCCCCACCTGCTCCACTGGGAAGGGTCCTTCTTCTTCAAAACTGCAACCACAACTTTCCCGTTGACTTCTATTGAGTACACAGCTGTGTTTCCACTCTGCACACAGACTCCGTGGTGTTCCTGGGTACTTACCTTGGGTGGTTCCTTGTGTACTCAACTCTTCTGAGTCTCCCGGTCTAAATCCTGATTTCGATCGCAGTTCACATTCCACTTTCTTAGTATATGGTTTGGTTCCCCCTTTGAGACCACTGTGTGTTGTGCTTACTTACCTGTTAACAATTGAAGCATTGTGTGTATTTGTGTTGAAATCTTCGGGTAGGAGATATACCAATGTGTTAGTGAATGTTGTATAATGAATAGACATATTTTTATAAATACACTGGGTGATTCTTTTTCATTTAACCTACACTAAATGATTAGATTTGGTAAAACAAGCTGCTTAAGACTCATTCTGGACAAATCCTGAAGGCTGATTTCCACAACTACCACTTAGAGAGCTTTCTATGATTGTCTAAGACCACTAAAATCATCATAAGGGTTGTCGTTATTAGTGCATGTAGTGAGATCTGATGGTAATATGTATAAGGTTCAAGTTTGCGATATTTAAATTCCAAAAGAAAGGTAACCAGGACGCAAGTCGGGGGTACAAGCAGTTGGACGGCGTTCGCCCTTTATACATGGACGTCAATTTATAAAAATGCCAGGGGTAGCGGAAGTGACATCACATGCTCATTGACCCCAATGACATCACAGGATGTGAAATCACACATCCTTCGACCCTGATGACACTATATGCTATTTGTCCGCATCACAGAAAGTGTCATAACTAACAAAAACTACATTAAATACAAGTTCAATTAGATGTTTAATAACAGAAAATGAAAGTTAAATGGAAAAAGGAGTAGTTGAATTGCCACCTGGACATTACACAAGGAGCTGTAAAGATATGCTATGTGTAAATCAATAACCTAGTCATGTAAAATTCTAGAAAATGATGATGTAGAAACGTAAAAGTCCGATTAAAGCCTCACATGCATAAGTGACATTTCAAATGTCCAGGGTTAACCATCATAAACCCAGTTAGATCCTCAGATGAGCAAGCAAGCCCAATTATTGTCTACAAATACTAGATAATACCTCAAATGGCTAGACAAAACATCACACTTTGACTTGCATCTTGTATTAATTTCAGAGTACTGAAGCATTCATCAAGCTATTATATTGTACAGTTATGTTAAGCGTTTCCACCAATAAGACACAAACAGAGGTCTATTTCTACAGTTTTTATTTTTGCCTCCTTAAACTTCTCCTCCAAATTGGCATTCTAAATTGCCGTACATCACCTTTTTGTTCCATCTTGTGCCTTTTCTGTTTCTTTCTTCTACTAGTTCTTCTCCTCATTATTTTTTCACAAAACACTTCTTTTTCTTTCTTTCCTTCGTTGTCAATTTTCCTCATTCTTTCCCACTCTCTTTCATTCTTCCTCTATCTTCTACTGTCCCTGTTCCTATCCCCTCTTTCTTCCTTTGCTTCACCATTCATTCTTTCTCTAATTTAAATAGTTGTCATTCACTCCCCTCTTGGTGAGTTCTTTACTGATGATCTTCATTCCCTGATTTGTTAGCCCTGCCAGTTCCATCCATTTTCCAGGTTGTTTATGGCCCTCTACCTGAATACAGATCTAACTATTGAAGAGTGCCCATAAAAAGTACTTGTTTCCACTTGCAGCAGAAAGCAAAAGCAAAGGCAACATGAGACTGAAAGCATGTCTCTTAAAACAAAAGTGTGGCACATGCAACAGCAGTGCTAGCGTCACTCTTGCACACAGCAGACGCTGCACAGCTAGCAACAGTCCAAATGTCATATACACACAAAAAACATACAACAAGGGTAGGTATTCAGGACTACCTCACACATGTGCATCAGTAATGCAAGCTTTTCTCTAGACTAGGTACAGCAGGTACAACAAGACTGTGATAGGTCAAGAGCTTCCCAAACAGATGAGTTTCAGGAGCAACAGTGCAGGCTTCCATCACACACAACACAAACCAGACTTGCTAGCTTTCAAGACACAAGAATGAACAGTACAATTGCACCTGTACATGTTTCCTTTACAAACAGGAAAGGCACAGCACCAGTGGAAGCTTTCTTAACACAAGAAAGATACAGCTGGGGCGGAAACTGTAAATGACATTTTACATAATTCTAGAAAGCATCAGCGCTAGCCTCTCTCTCAAAACACACACACACACATTATGAGAAATAGAAGTAAATGCTTCTTTCAAATATTACAGGCACACTATGGACAGCAGATCTACTTCATAAAGCAGGCACAGCATAAGAAGCATGACAAAAGCATTTATCTTAGAGAAGCCCTACGTCAAAATAAAAGGACAGCACTGTCAGGAACAATGCAGGGCTCTGTTGCACAATACAGGTACATTGCAAACAGTAGAAAAGTCGACCTTACAAAACAGGTAGAGCATAAAACACAACACTGCCTACCTCACAAAGTAGGTACAGCACAGGAAGCAATCAACATGATAAGCCTCCCTACAAAACAGGTTCAGGGCTCACGGTGTACTGGTGCTGCTTGCCTCCACATCATGTGGGGCACCATCCTGGATATTTTTCAACATCATTTTGCATGCTGTTACTTTAAGTGCATGCTCAGAATATAATGGCAAGAATATATCAATAAAACTATGATAGGCAGAATGCAAAGTGCTGCTGGTGAACAACTCTTCGTGAAGGTGTCAAACATGGGTATACTTGACAGCAGCGTGTGTGCAGACAGCAGTTGCAGGACACGGGCAAGGCATTTATGTTTAAAAGTTATAAAGATTCTGAAACACCAGGCACTGTTACTCTAAAAGTGGCATTGAATACAACTTGAGTATGAGCTGTACACTGTTTCGTTACTTAATCAAAATAAATCAACAAATTAGTTAGCTAGAGGTACCTGGTCAGGGGAATGGGTGACAGCAGGCACACATATTGCATGAGGCAAATGAGCGAGTGAGGTCTGGCGAAGTTTTCCACCTAAAGACACTTTTGAAAAAAGTTCAAAAGAATGCATTTTACAATACATTTTGCAAAAGACACTGAGGGGCATATTCTCAAGGATCTATCGCCGAGTTATCGGCACTTTATTGCAGCCAAAGTCGTGTTAAATGTATCGCCCCATTCACAAGCTGGTGCTAACAGCCCATAACAGCAGTTTACCTGTGATAGCAGTCGCAAAAAAACATCACCACAGATGACCCCGGCAACTAACGCTAATGATATGAGAGTAGGAGTTCCCGTGCAAAAAGCTGCGACAACACCATTCTACAACATTCTCAATGACCAGCCAGATCGGTGATAAGATCACAAAACATGTGAAAGGTGTGTTAGCAGCAGGATTTTAATACCTGCTCTTACCTGGTGTAAAGTCGGACGACAACCGGCACCAGACAAGGGAGCACAGCCCGTAGCCACACATGAAGAACAACAGATGCCCTGGAGCAACTGATCATGCAGCCAGGAGCCCCAATAGGGCAACAACACCCACCGCCATCACCCCCAGGACTCCACCACCCTGCCCCCGGGGCCCTCCCCGGGCACCCCCCCTTTGGACAACGATATTGCACATCAACTCCACAAAATCATGAACCAAACAATTTGCTTGAAGTCGCACAATTACAACACCTAACATACATGTGTGGTCAGAAAAAGGGATATCTTACATTCATCTCATAATATCCAAATAATACTTTTATTACAGAATAAACCCCAAACAACAATTCTGAAGAGTCATGGCGGGTCTTCTCAGGATATACTGTAAGTCACAGCCTGCAAGATAGAAATCTAGATAAGAAGGTGTGTCATGCGCTCATCGAAGTACAGAGAGAGAGAGCGAAAGAGAGAGAGAGATAGAGATAAGGAGAGAAAGAGAGGGAGAGAGAGAGAGAGAGAGAGAGAAAGAGGGAGAGAGAGAGGGAGAGAGGGAGGGAGAGAGAAAGAGAGGGAGAGAGAAAGTGAGAAAGAGAGAGAGAGAGAGGGAGAGAGAGAGAGAGAGAGAGAGAAATAGAGAGAAAGAGAGGGAGAGAGAGAGAGGGATATAGAGTGAGAAAGAGAGGGAGAGAGAGGGAAAGAAGGAGAGAGGGAGAGAGAAAGAGAGCAAGAGAGAGGGAGAGAGAAAGAGAGGGAGAGAGAGTGCCTATACTGTGGACCCAGGCCTCACTGCTCACCTGCTGCCGCTGGTATGTCTCCAACCACGTGCCGGTATACACTGCAGTCCCCGAGGTCCCTTATCTGAGGCAGTTTCCAGAGACATGAATGGCAGAGTCCATACAGTTGCACATGCCATCATCGCTTGCCCGTCCCTGTGCACACAGGCTGCTGCACCCCAGCCCCTCCTGCCGACACTGTGCAACCTGGCCTTACTGCTCACTTTCCGCCACTGTGGTACAAAAGGGGGTGGCAATGGACGGAGCATCTGAACCAATCAAACACTCACACCCAGTCAACAGATCTGGGTTTGATCCATCACCATTCTTTAGCCCACTCTGCCACCCCAGTTGAGACATGGCCATATGCAAATCAGTCTGACCCTGTGCCTCATGGGAACAGTCCAGCCCGAACTGCCAAGCCATGCCTTCCCTGGACCGGAAACAAGCTTCCGAGGACCGGTTTCTGGCATTTCAGCCGTCTCCAGCCCAGCTTTGCAACCAGGCCTCACTGCTCACCTTCCGCCAAGGGCGTGTCTCCAAGAGGGCCCACCACGTGCTGGTGGGAGCTTCAAGCCCGGGGTCCGCGACCATGGCACCCTCCACATCCTGCAGCCCCGCACAGTGGGCTCCCACGTGACACACTTGATTCTGGGTCTTGATTTCGCAATAGTAGAGACCATATCAGTGCACATGGCATCATCGCAGGCTGCACACCCGCTCAGCTCTTGAGGTGCCACTAACTTTGCAAACCGCGAGGCAATGTCACGTGGTGGGAGGCGCGCACTGCCCGCTTGCTCAGGCCTACACTGCAGTCAAGCAGGGCTCACACTAATCCTTGCCAGTCCGGACTGCCAGGATGGCGCATCATCACAGGCTGCACACTCGATCAGCACTTTAGGTGCCCCTACCTCAGTGCACCACAAGACACAGTCCCGTGGCAGTGTGCCTGCCCCAGTGTATCTGGAGCCACCTAGTCTGTGCACTGCTAGCCATGGACCCCTTATGATTGAGTCCCGTGGTGCGGAGGCCATCATGTCACCGCCGCAACTGGGCAATGTGAGGTGGCAGGGCCCTAGGCCCTCATGCATAAATGATAACCACAGGGAGACGACCAGTTAGAGAGTGGAAATGGCATCCAGCACGTGCGCCATGCCCTTTTTATTGGCAGGGTCACATGTCCTGTGACGCCTGTGCTGGATGGGTGTGGTGTGGGTGTAAACCAGCCGTGAGGGAGTGGCTGTGGCATGCTAACAACTAGACTTTTGAGCAGCAGATCCCTACAGGGAAGACCTGGGACATGTAGCGTTGTTGTCCCCCCTGTGAGCGTAAGCGGAGTGGGCTGTCCTGGGGCATGCCAGTCCAGCGTAAGGGTGTGAACAATGCCCCCAGGGCTCTGGGCGTGGTTCCGTCCTGGGCTGGACAAGGAAGGAACTAATGGATGTGTCTCTGTTGTAGTGTTAGTGCCACCTGCACCGCAATGGGCAATGTGTCACCCTGTGACCCAAGTCGAGCAACATGGACTTAAGGGGGAATCCCTGAGCCTACATTCATCCATACTTCCACACTTGAAAGATCATATACATGACACATCTGTGTTAACATGAATGTTAATTGCACGTTCAGTGAAGTGTTGCAGCTGGAGCTGTACAGGGCCATGCAAACCCCACTTCACATTGTTGGCCCGTGGAGGGCCAGCCATAGTGCTTCAGGGAATGACAAGTACATCAAAAGAGGAGGAGTTCAGTCCACAGTCTGATAGCTGTGTCATTGGTGACCAGACAGAATATGGTGTAGTGTAGTTCCTATATTCCCAATAGGCTCTGCGCATTGGAATAATACATCCTATAGATTTGACTTAGGAGTTACGTCTACTAGGTCTCTATCGAATATATTAGACTTAATTGTGAGTGCCAGCTAGCTCAGAGGTCACTAGAAACTTTCTCGAATAAACAAGAAGGGATTAGATTCTGACAACTGCATAAACATGACAACTTTGGTTCCCCAAGAATAAAACTATCTTCAGAGTCGTGGAAACAACTGATAGATATTTTACTCAGTCAATCGTGCATGCTTCGTTTCATCAGAGGTGCAGAGAAATAGAGAGACTGACGTCTTCAATAAAAGGATTTATTGAACAGTCTTCTTTCTCATGCAAAAGAAATGAGACTAATACCCTAGCTGTTATAGATTGCTTTATGTCATGGTTTTTTCTTTCCACAACCGAATTTCTCTCAGGATGGAATGGACTTGAATACCGCAATGCAATGCCCAAATTGGCCATGGCCTCCTTGTAAGCTCGAGAGCTAAACGCAGGACCCTGGTCAGAATGTAGCTTGCCGATTGCGTATGTGCCGATAAAGACTCGCAAATCTTTTATAACAGTTCAGGCGTCAGCCGAACGCTGAGGACACATCCAAATGAATCTGTCCTAATAGTTGTGGGACTGCATTCGTCCATAGTGACGTCTGCGTGGAGAGAGCCTAATGCTGTCTAACAATGGTGTCTGTACTGGGCTAGCTACACTGTAGTCAGGTATCTGGCGGCGTTCTCTGCTGCGATCACTGTTGCAGTCATGGCAATTAATCGCAAACTTGTGAATGTGGGTATTTATCCCTGGCCACCAGTACGTCTCTTTTAATTCCAAAATGGATATAGAGATCCCTTGATGTATCAGACCCTCTCCCATATGTGCTTCTTGTATCAAATCTCCTCTACATCTCCTGTTTGGGATAACTCTATCCCCCACTCCAGGGATTCGAGCAAAAGTGACGGAGTTGGCATCAATTATGTATGAATATTCGAGTGGAAAGTTTAGAGGTAACGCCGCTCCGCTGCCTCTGCTTGTGGCATTGACAGCTAGCATTGTTTCACTATCTATTTTTGTTTTTGAACGAGGGATTGCAGCTACGGAAGCCGTTTGCACAGGTACCTTCGCGGCTTTATCAGCCAATGAATTCCCTGCAACGTGAACGTCATCACGCTGATGATTCAGTGTATGGATCACATGAGTCTTTTGTAGTTCTTTCTGTAATTGAACTACTTGTTCCCAAAGCAACTTATGCTTGATTGTGCCACCTTTTGCATCTTTGAAACCGTTTTCAACCCAGTTCTGCAAGTATTCATTGTAAGATTGAACGCAGTAATACGAATTGCACACCATGAGTGTGGGGAATTCGCGATCGGTATTTTCAAGCGCCATCTTGAAGGACTGTAATTCAGCTCGCTGAGCTGTACAGTCTCCGAGAGATTGTGTTTTTGTGACCATAGGTCGGAATTTACCATTGCGCCTGCGACCTTTAACAATCGAGCACGCAGCACTATAAGATTGTTTACCCCCAATTGCGGGTTGTGCTGATCCATCTGTATAAATTATACATTCGTACTGTTCCAGAGGCAGAATCTCAGTGGGCAGAGGACATTCTTGTTCATATGGTAGAAATTCTTGAGTTTTCAAATAAGGGTCAAAAACGTATTCAACGTCTGTTGCAGCAAGAGAGTTAACCCATTGTATCCATCTTGGATGGATACATTGCCCTTATCCTGATTACAAGGAGGAGGGAATACTAATATACTTACTAAAGAAGCCTGTGCTCGTCTTTTCTCCTGTCCCGCTCCGTTCCGACGCGGTAACCAGTACCGTTGCGCGGAGGGCGGGCCAGGGAGAGCCAGTCACTTCCTGCCGGGGCACTCCACGAGCGGTTAGCGCTCTAGTGAACGAATCTTGAGGGCCTATTTAGGCGGAGCCCTGACTTGTGTCAGCTGCGGATGGGAGACGGTGGCAGAGTCTCCACTCCGCTTAGCCTGTCAAGGTAACTCGATTGTGCCTCGCGCTGTACCTACTTGTGGTGGGATGTAAGATGTGATTTGCCTGCATACTTTTTAAAAATATTCATTGTTGATTCAAAAACGATGTTTTAAACCTGAGCACATTATTTTAATAAGACACGCATTTCACTGAAAACCACACGAATTTACTTATTATTGGTGTGATTTATAACATCATTGCCCTTATCCTGATTACAAGGAGGAGGGAATACTAATATACTTATTAAAGAAGCCTGTGCTCGTCTTTTCTCCTGTCCCGCCCCGTTCCGACGCGGTAACCAGTACCGTTGCGCGGAGGGCGGGCCAGGGAGAGCCAGTCACTTCCTGCCGGGGCACTCCACGAGCGGTTAGCGCTCTAGTGAACGAATCTTGAGGGCCTATTTAGGCGGAGCGCTGACTTGTGTCAGCTGCGGATGGGAGACGGTGGCAGAGTCTCCACTCCGCTTAGCCTGTCAAGGTAACTCGATTGTGCCTCGCGCTGTACCTACTTGTGGTGGGATGTAAGATGTGATTTGCCTGCATACTTTTAAAAAATATTCATTGTTGATTCAAAAACGATGTTTTAAACCTGAGCACATTATTTTAATAAGACACGCATTTCACTGAAAACCACACGAATTTACTTATTATTGGTGTGATTTATAAAATCATTGCCCTTATCCTAATTACAAGGAGGAGGGAATACTAATATACTTACTAAAGAAGCCTGTGCTCGTCTTTTCTCCTGTCCCGCCCCGTTCCGACGCGGTAACCAGTACCGTTGCGCGGAGGGCGGGCCAGGTAGAGCCAGTCACTTCCTGCCGGGGCACTCCATGAGCGGTTAGCGCTCTAGTGAACGAATCTTGAGGGCCTATTTAGGCGGAGCCCTGACTTGTGTCAGCTGCGGATGGGAGACGGTGGCAGAGTCTCCACTCCGCTTAGCCTGTCAAGGTAACTCGATTGTGCCTAGCGCTGTACCTACTTGTGGTGGGATGTAAGATGTGATTTGCCTGCATACTTTTTAAAAATATTCATTGTTGATTCAAAAACGATGTTTTAAACCTGAGCACATTATTTTAATAAGACACGCATTTCACTGAAAACCACACGAATTTACTTAATATTGGTGTGATTTATAACATCATTGCCCTTATCCTGATTACAAGGAGGAGGGAATACTAATATACTTACTAAAGAAGCCTGTGCTCGTCTTTTCTCCTGTCCCGCCCCGTTCCGACGCGGTAACCAGTACCGTTGCGCGGAGGGCGGGCCAGGGAGAGCCAGTCACTTCCTGCCGGGGCACTCCACGAGCGGTTAGCGCTCTAGTGAACGAATCTTGAGGGCCTATTTAGGCGGAGCCCTGACTTGTGTCAGCTGCGGATGGGAGACGGTGGCAGAGTCTCCACTCCGCTTAGCCTGTCAAGGTAACTCGATTGTGCCTCGCGCTGTACCTACTTGTGGTGGGATGTAAGATGTGATTTGCCTGCATACTTTTTAAAAATATTCATTGTTGATTCAAAAACGATGTTTTAAACCTGAGCACATTAATTTAATAAGACAGGCATTTCACTGAAAACCACACAAATTTACTTATTATTGGTGTGATTTATAACATCATTGCCCTTATCCTGATTACAAGGAGGAGGGAATACTAATATACTTACTAAAGAAGCCTGTGCTCGTCTTTTCTCCTGTCCCGCCCCGTTCCGACGCGGTAACCAGTACCGTTGCGCGGAGGGCGGGCCAGGGAGAGCCAGTCACTTCCTGCCGGGGCACTCCACGAGCGGTTAGCGCTCTAGTGAACGAATCTTGAGGGCCTATTTAGCCATCGCCCCTTTTGAGCGCGCAGGGATCACGCGCAGCGTCGCCGAAGCGACGCCGAAGACCAGCCAAAGAGCTGCCCGTCTGCGCCCGTCCGCGACAGGACGAGGCAGAACGAGACACAGAGGCTATGGGCCCCACCACGATGAATCCCGGTACAGAAGGTATCAATTACATTACATATGCCACCGAAACCCTCCGGCAGCTACAACCCAGGGCAAATTGTGATACACGGCTACTATGTAAACAGCTTGAGGGGAGCTTTTCATGCCTTCAATGTCGCTTTCAATCAGACATGGCTAGAAACAGCACCTACGATAAAGATCCTAAAATAGTAGCTCCCTTGGAATTTAAATGTCTCCTTTTAAATGTACGATCCCTGCCTAAGCATCAACTACAGATTTGGGACCTTATTTTTTCCGAACAGCCTGATATATGCTTTTTTACTGAAACCTGGATGAAACCCCACACAACAACAGCTATTATGTTGGGGGTCCCCTCAGGCTATAAAATTTTACATGCTGATCGGCCCAATAAAACAGGAGGTGGATTAGCGATTATATTTAAGGATATGCTTAAGGTGACAATTTTAGAGCAAAGGTGTAATCCTCTGGTGGAAATCATGATTTTCAAAATTACAGTAGGAAATATTTCCTGGAAAGGAGCACTGGTGTATCGTCCACCAGCCCCCAACCCAGATTTTGCTCTGTCCCTTCTGGAAATATTAGCCCCTCATATGAAAGCCAAGGAGGATTCTATCCTCCTTGGGGATTTTAATATACATATGGATAACCCAGGACTCCCTGAAACAACCCATTTAACAGCTGACTTGTCTAATTTGGGGTTAAAAGTAATGAATAAAGGTGCCACACATATAGGTGGTCACTTCCTTGACCTGATATTTTCCAACTGTACGAAAATAAGATGCCTTCCTGCTAAAGAAGTCCACTGGTCAGACCATTTTCTGATTGAGTTCCATCTGGCTGGACCGATTAAGCGACTACAAAATACACCGCCCCCGCCAATCTTCCACCGGCAATGGCACAAAATCTCTGTGGAAAATCTGCACGAGTACTGGGACCAACCGTTACTCACGGCTGCAGACACTGCAGAGTCTGCGCTAGAGAAATTTAATAAATCACTTAAATCCGCCATTGACACCCTTGCCCCTTTGAAATTACACAAACAATACTCCCCTACCAAACAAGAGAAATGGTATACACCTGATCTTAGGGAGGAAAAACAGAAATGTAGACGACTAGAAAAAGTATGGAGGACATCAAAAAATGAAGATGCAAGGAAAGCTTTCCAAGAGGTCCAATCTACATATTATAAAAAAATAAAACTAGCCAGGAAAAACTATCTCTCTGTACAACTGACGGAGGCAGGAAACTGTCCTCGAGAATTGTTTAAGATCTTGCAGAATTTTATAAAACCTACAGCTAGTGAGAGCTCCGATGATGCTTCACAAATACTTTGTGACGAGATCTCTGAGTTCTTTGAGGACAAAATTAACCTAATTTACAACAAGATTTTGTCCTCTAGGGCTGCAGTAACCACGTCTCCACTCCCAGATAAGCCAGCCACTCATAATATAAACCCCCTACTGGCCATCCCTCCAGTCAATGATCTAGATCTTGTAACCCTTATCAGTCATATGAAAACCGGCTCTCCCAATGACCACCTCCCTGCTAAAATGATGGCCCCTTTGATCTCCCTCTTGGGGCCCTCGATCCAGGCAGTTATGAACACCTCTCTGGCAAAAGGACAAGTCCCCAAGGAATGGAAGATTGCGGTAGTAAACCCAATTAGGAAGAAAGCGACCGCACCCTGGACGGATCTATTTAACCTCCGGCCCATCTCCCTCCTGCCATACATCGGCAAGATGACAGAGAAGCACGTAAACACCTACCTTTCAAACCATATCGAGACAGTGGATGGCCTAGATCCTTCACAATCTGGATTTAGGCCCAATCACAGCACCGAATCAGCCCTACTGGCTGTAACCAATAACATCAGGATGACACTGGACAGCGGAGGGTCGATGATTCTGGTGCTGTTGGATTTATCCGCTGCCTTCGATACGGTGTCTCACGAAGTGCTTCTCGGCCGTCTGAGAGGGGTAGGACTGGGAGGCGTAGCTCTGTCTTGGATGGAGAGTTTCCTCTCGGGCCGCTCTCAAGAAGTCAGGTTGGGCTCCCATAAATCCATCTCCAGGGAGCTCACCAGGGGTGTGCCACAGGGCTCATGCCTAAGCCCCACATTATTTAATGTGTATGTGGCCCCCCTGGCTGACTTAGTGAGATCCTTTGGGTTTATTCCGGTGTCTTACGCCGACGACACCCAACTTCTGTTCCCTTTTAAAACCTTCTCTCCTGCTTTACAAAAATCTTTTGCAGAAGGTATGAGGGCTGTATCAAAATGGATGGCTGAGAACTGCCTACAATGCAATGTTGCCAAAACAGAGGTATTATTGTTCGGGGATGCGGTGACACTATGGTCTGATGAGTGGTGGCCTCTTGAACTGGGACCTGTCCCTATCCCAAAGCAGACCATAAAAAACTTGGGAGTGTTATTTGATCAATCCCTGACATTCAAAGACCATGTCAACCAAGTTGCTGGTACATGCTTTGGGGTCATCGGACTGTTGAGAAGGGTGTTTCCCTATCTTCCGGATCATCACAGAAAGACCTTGGTCCAGGCTCTGGTCATCAGTAGATTGGACTACTGTAATGGCCTTCTTCTGTCAACCAATGAAGGCCAATTTAACAAATTACAAGTAGTCCAAAACACGGCGGCGAGGTTAGCCCTGAATGTTCCATCTAGGACTCCCTCCCGGCCTCTACTAGCTGAACTTCATTGGCTACCAGTGCGGCAACGCACTAAGTTTAAAATCTTGTGTACTATTCACAAATGCCTGATAGGGAAGGGCCCAAAATTTCTTGCTACGGCCTTTCTACCCTATGTCCCAGGTCGCTCTCTACGCTCCAGCAATCTCCAGCTCCTACAGGTTCCAAAAATTAAAAAAACTCGCCAAGGAGGCCGGGCTTTGGCGCACGCAGGACCTGTCCTCTGGAATTCCCTTCCCCTCCCATTAAAACACATTACTGATCACCTATCTTTCCGAAAAACCCTTAAAACCCACCTTTTCTCCAGTAGCTAACCACTCCCGACGACCCATTAACTTCTGGTACTGACCTGGCATAATATTTGTTTCTTTGTATGGCAAAAGCGCAGAGATACCCCTTCGGGGGTTTATTCAGGCGCTATAGAAGCACATAAATAAATAAATAAATAAAGCCTTTGCATTTGGAATGCTTGCTTTTGTCACTGCCTCTAAGGCAGGTACAGGAGTAACGACCATTATGCGTTTACCCTGTGCGAGAGCTCTCTCTTTTGCTACGGCAGTTTGAACCGCTGTCAGAATTTTTTCTGTTGAAGTGAATTTCCTTTCAGCTTGTGTGTTCAAGTGTGATTTGTAAGCAATTGGTACTTTTTCACCTTCATTAAAGGTTAAGTACGTAAATCCTCATCTTCCTGGGATTATTCTGATTACAAGATTGCGTACATTTACGCTTGTCTGTAAATGTGATGTTGCTAAAACTCTTTGCACTGAACGAAAACTTTCTGTGTGTTTTTGAGAGTCCAATTTGTGGTTTTGAAATCAGGTTTGATTAATTCGTAGAGAGGTTTTACCCTTTCTGCGTAGTTTAGAATGTATGTTCTTCCAAAATTCAGGAAACCTAGAATTGACTGTAAGTTTTTCAGCGTTTTTGGAGGTTGGAGCAGCGCGCACTTTTCTAAAAAGTTGGGTGCCAGGCTTTTGCCTTCACTTGATAGCTCGTATCCCAAGAATAGGACGTTGAGGTGGGTAATTCTTGATTTTTTAAAGTTGAATTTGTACCCTTCAGAGGCTGATCCAAGTATAATTGTATTCACTCTGTTCAAGTGCCTGTCCAAATCATCGTCTGTAAAATAGATGTCATCGACATAAGATAATGCCTCATCATCATACGTTTGTAGTAACTCTGTTACTCTAGCTGAAAATAACCCTGGACTATTTTTGAATCCCTGGGGGAGACGACAGAAGTGTAACTGTGTCCCCATAATTGATAAAGCGGTCAAGTTCCTGCTTTCAGGTGCAATGTTTTGACAGAAGAAACCGTTAGAAATATCTAATATGGTTTTATATTTTTTACGCACAATATTATTCATCAGTGCTGCACTGTGTGCATTTTCAACTGCAAAGGTTTTGCAACAAGAGTTTAAATGTCTGTAGTTCAAAACTAGACGATATGTATTGTCTGGTTTGGAGACAGGAAATAAAGGATTGTTCATTGACGAGGTGCATGTTTCAATTACCCCTTGGAATTCAAGTTGATCTAATATCTCCCTGACCTGTTTTTTAGCTTCTTGCTTAACTGGATACTGCATCTGTGCAGTTGGTTGAGTTTTTAACTGGATTTTATGGTGAGGAGAATCCTCATCCCATCCTACATGATTTTTATATAATGCTGGAGCCTGGGCTACAGCCCATTTTCTGGCATAGGTATATTTGAAGTGAATTGGAATATGATTCAAGAAGGCTGGCATAATGATGTCTTCGCCATGTGGGCACTCCCTGACAAATTTTGGTGGCCAGTCTTTTTCAACTAGAAGAATGTCGTAACCCTTAGAGAGTTTCTCCCAAAAGAGTGCTCTTATTTTCCTAGTTATGTCCCCCTCTATCCGGAGCATTACTTCATATAACTTATGGGGTACACTAACCCTGGTGTCAGCTGTTTCAACTTGAAGGTACTCATTCAAGTCCACTGTCTCCAGATGATCCTTCAAGATCCTGCGAGCAGAAGTGACCTCTGCTGCGCTGTCCAGCATTGTCTGGGCTCACTCCCCATTCTTGAGTTGTGTCCTCAAGATCCTCGGCATGTCTGATTTTTAGACCTGCTACCTTCTTTTTGGTGAATTGGGTTTTCTTATTTTTCGGAACGTGTTGATTGTCTTTGGACTTCACGCGTTCTTCCTTTTGTTCTGACTGTCCTCTTCTTTCCGATTTCTGTGAGGAAGTCTTAAAAATACGAGAGGAACGTGTATCAGTATCTTGATATCTATCCGTTTTTTTCAAATTATCCCTATTCCTGAGGTTATACCTCTTTTCAGATGGCTCCTTTTGAGGAGACCTACCACTGGATTGAGAAAACTTCTCATTAGAAGTTTGTTTTGTATTTTCCCACTTCTTTTTAGGAGTAGTGAGAGTGTTTTAAAAAAAAACCTTTTCAGGACTTTCTGTTAGTGGGGGCTTAACTGGTTTCCCACCCAAACTATCTCGACCTAGTTCTTCATAGGATTTTTATATTATTCTGGCCACTTCATATGGTTGCTCAGTTACATCAAATTCTCTTAATTTTTGGCGGATCGCTATGGATGCTGCTTCACCTTTAATATTAGCTAATATTATAGCTGAGCCCTGTTTGAAATCTTTCAGTAATTTCATACCCTGATTCAAAGCAGGCTCTGCCCTGTATTAATTTTGAATCTGTTTCAGGACGTCTGGTATCACTGCCATAGACGGAACACCATGTGTTTTTGTGTAGATTGCAGCAAAGACTGTACCCCAAGTGTTCCAGTCCTCCAGATGTGGTGCGATCCCCATTGGTAAACAGATTGTTAAAATTCTGTGTTTCTCATGAGGTGTACTATCAGGAAATACTGCCTCGATTTGAGTAATTTTTTGAGCTATCCAGAATGCAATGTGTTCTCATTTTGCGGGCAATTTACCAATGACTGATTGTATAGTCTGTGGTGTAATTTTATTTGTGTTCCCCTGGTGAGGGCTTTGCTGTGGAATCCTTATAGGAGGTTGGACTCCACATGACATATTGAACCAATTGTCTATGTATTTTAATTAGGTATTTTAGTTGAACTAATAGTTCTTCACTTGACATTTCTTCAATGTCAGGATGTGGTGTATAGCTGGCTAGTACCGGCCATGTTGATCCTGGTCTACCTAGTGGACCGAGCCTGGTAATATGATTTTGATGTTGTAGGGCGCCTTTAAACCAGAGCTGATGCTCTTGGTAAGTTAGTGGAATTTCAATGTCCTCGAAAGGAGTGTATTCCGTTGGAGGTTCCTCCACTTTGTACAAGTGGAACACATGTGTTACTGGATTTGCTTGAGGGAAGACAATCCATGAATAGAATACCTCTGTCTGCCGATATTCGTGTGCCTCTATGACAAAAACTACCCTAGCACCTCTAGGTGATAGGCCATTTGTTAAAAGCCTTATAGCATTGGCTTTCCTTAGGTTTTCCAGGATGATTATAGCATCCGGTCGGTTTCTTGGAAACCTGTAACGTCTAAGCCCCGTTGGGTTGAGGTTGCTTCAGCTCCACCGTTCTCGTTTTCAGTTATTTTGTTGACTGAAAGTTTGCAAAGCAAGTTTCAAGGAAACAAAGATAAGGTGCACAATATTTTGGGACACTGTATCCTTCATCATTGAACAAACCAAACACTAATACATAGGATTTTCGTGCTACTCAGTAATGGCGGATATTTGATCCTTTTTCCGACTCCAGACGTCTATTGGAGTATTTTACGGGAAAAAAGGGGTCTCTGCCTTACCAAATGTTGGGCGCCATATAGTGTAGTTCCTATATTACCAATAAGCTCTGCAAATTGGAATTATATATCCTATAGTTTTAACGTAGGACTTACGTCTACTAGGTCTCTATCGAATATATTAGACTTAATTGTGAGTGCCAGCTAGCTCAGAGGTCACTAGAAACGTTCTCGAATAAACAAGAAGGGATTGTTGAACCTTTATACTGGTTGCAAAGTATAATGCGTACAGTGAAAAGAGTATTATAAAATAATTCTGTAAAAGCATTGTATGGTTCCTAGACCATAGATAAATACATACATAAATAACAGAGGCTAAAAAGTACTCAACTGATGCTTCTAAAATACGCCTACCCCAATGTACCTAACCTAAGTCTAGTACGAGGGAAGAAGTAAGTGAGGTGTAGCATAGGTTTAGTTTGTCTTTGCCAAGAATCTAACCAAGATTTCTCTTAGGGTCTAATCAGCTCCGTACCTTGGTTTTAGAATGAAGAAGGTCTGGTATCTCGGTCTCGGGACTCGATTTCCCAAAACCCCACGAGGGGAGCTTGGAAACACTGGAGCTGGATTCTCAGCGAGAGAAAGGCAGCCTCTCTGTCAGTGCGTCAGCTGGAGGGTCGGCTTCCTTCGGCACTTGCTGTAGCGAACTACGTCGGGCAAGTAGATAGTCGAGCTGCTCCGAACCACCGTGTGTTTGCTAGGGCAAGTGTAGGTATATTTATACCTTGAAGATGCCTTGTTCGACTTAAAGTCGGACATAATAATGTCACCAAAGAACCCCAAGGGAATGGTAGTTCTTTGAAAACGCCATGATTTCTAGGACAGATCAATATTCAAGCAAGGGGATGTCCCTGACTGCTGAAGCCGAGTTTTCCAAGAAATCGTTGTGGCTTTTTGAAACTAGTGGAAGTAGCCATGCCTGTATTTGGACTGGATGGGTTATGTCTAAATATGGGGAGGATTTCTATGCCTATATAAGGGCAATGTGAATTGTACCTATATAAGGGCATGAATCTGTAAATTACGCTTGATTCTAAAATGCTCCACAGCAATGACAGTCCATGTCGAGGTCCAAGGTGAGTGTCGCAGACAGTGGAAGGTGATGATGCAGAGGGCAGAACCAAGCAGAAACAGGCCACGTGACGGCAGTGCTTAATTTGTAAAATATGAAGTGCAGGTGCTGAAATGTTTTCGGGGGCCACACCTACTTTTCGCTGCCTCTACCCACTTCCTCCACTGGCTCCACCCACTTACTCACAACACATTATCAAAAAGTGTGCAACCTTGAATTTTTCTTCAAAGGACTCAAAATCAGCCTCAGAACCTTGCCTCCCAAAAGAACATATGTCACAATCATCTAACATTCTCCTGGAAAACCGAGTTAATTTCTCAAAGCACTTCATTTACTATTTCATGGACAGCCAAATGTTCTCTACAGAAAATAACATCCATGGTGACTTCAGCAATAAGAGGGAAAAGAAAAACAAGAAGTGTTCCTGCAACATCAATATTCTTGTGAAGAAATTCAACTTTCATTGACCCACTAACACCCACCTCCCACAAAGCCAGAAAACACTAGAGTCATCTTTGTCCCTTTCATCTAACTTTTGCACAGACCATCAAGGTCAACGTCCCTATCATCGCCTCTACACTTTTAATATAAAACAAGTGAACCCATATCACACTATCCAAAAATGTCCAAAGAAGATCCTGAAAAAACCTCCTAACAAATAAGCCAAAAGGTTCTAAGGGACCAACTCAGCCAGGCACTGGCAAACATCGAACACATCACTGACGTCAACTTCCATGTAAACAAATATATCACAAAAATCTAACCACATTCAAATAAAAGCACCCCATTAGCCATCAAAAACATCTTTGAATGGCAAGCAATGCATGCTTTTGAGACAAATCAAACAAACAAATTACGGGGGGCGTGGCTAGCAGCCGAACATGGCGGCTGCGTAAAGTAGGAGCTCCGAGGACGAGGCGACATCCACTACAAATCCGGCACATTAATCCGTTCTGAAATAACCCCCGACGGGGCTCACCGGGTCTAGGTCTGGGCGGCGACCAGTGGAGCGACTTTAATAGCCGACGGACACCGGAATCGGCAGCGGCGGCGCCCGGCGAGGTGAGGCCTGTGGGAGGAGACGAGCTGCGGACTATCCTGATACTGCGGCCCGACCAGAAGTGAGGGGTCAGTGGGGTCCCAGCACCGGAAACAGTCGCTAAAAGTGAAAGACGGAGGTTTCTCGGCGGCGGAGGGAGGAACGAACTGACCCAAGCCAGCGAGTCCTACACCGGTGAGAGCGCTCCTGCATGCGGCACCGGTGAGGAAGAGAACGGTCGCAGCGGAGGTTGCAATTATCCGTTGGACGGCGGGGGAGGCGCAGCACATGCGTGGGTCGGGAGGTGACCGAGAGGAGGACCAGCGGAAGCAGGCTGGGGGGTACAAAGTTGGAAAGCCCCGCACGCCTCGTACATTGAAGTCAGAGCCCGGATGGAAGGCAACGCTGGGACTCACGGCGCACTACTGTGAGCGGGCGCACTTTGGGGTGGCGGCAATCCGTCCCTTCGCCTGGCTTTTGGAGCGTGAGAATTGGGCACCCCCTCCCGAATCCTGAGGAACAGTACGGGTCTCCCCACCTCCCCCCTGGGACACAGGACGCGGACCGCGCGGACCCTGCGTCATATCCGTGAGGGACCTTGAGGCCAGTGGTGGGCCACGCGAGAGGGGAGCCTGGCCTTGACGCAGTGCCGGGGGCCAAAGCCAAGACATAGGCAGAAGGATCTCGCCGTGCCCCCCTCCCCCCCCAACCTCGCCGCCGCACTTACGAGATGGTGGACTGTTAGGGGAGTGGACATTCGCTTCCTCATCAACTCGCTCCGCTTGGGGCCTGGCGCAAGATCGGTGACGGAGGTCGGCCACGCATCCCGCGCTGGCGGACGACGGTCGTCAGGAGAACCGGAGGCTCAGATCGGAGCGTAGGCACCGCGACTCGCGGAAAGATCTTAAAGTTACAACCAGGGACACAGCCATGGCTGGCAGGGGCCCTAGACAGACCTCAACACAGGCCAAACTTGATAAATTCGCTTACGATAAAGCTAACCCCCCTCAATCGGATTCGCGTAACTCCCCTGGAAAGACACAGGATGGTGATGGGACGAAGAAAGCGACACTGGAGGACGTAATGCAAGCTTTGTCGCAGGTACAAACCACGATGGGTTCCACGGCAACAGAGGTCACCCTGATCAGAGCAGATCTTCAAAAAATGAACGAGAGAGTGAAGCAGGTGGAGGTGGTGACGAAATCCTTGGTGGAAGATGTGTCAGAGCTACAGACAGCGATGGAGAAAATGGCGGCCGAAAACAAATCCCTCAGAGACAAACTGGACGACCAAGAAGGACGCTCGAGGAGGAATACCGTCCGAATACTAGGAGTTCCGGAATCAGAAGGAAAAGGGGCGATGGACCTCTATGTGGAGGACCTGGTCAAAACCCACCTGCAACCCAAGGGCCTCTCACATTTCTTCTCAGTGGAAAGGGCCCATCGCGTGCCAGGTGGGACACCAAAGCCTGGGGCAACTCCAAGACCGATCCTGGCACGATTGTTCAATTTTCGCGACCGGGACGCCATCCTCCAGGCTGCGAGAGCGTCCCCAGCTATCCGTATCCAAAACTCAAATGTTGCCTTTTTCCCGGACTATACTGCTGAAGTGGCGCGCCGGAGGAAAACCTTCCTGGATGTTAAAAGGGCGCTGAGGGCGAAGGAATTGCCGTATTCTATGCTTTTCCCGGCGCGTCTTAGAGTGGTGGCTGAGGACAAGGTCTGGTTTTTTGACACACCGGAACTGGCCCAGGACTGGTTGGAGGGGTGGCGACCCACTGGCCGACCTCGACACACAAATAGGCATGAACGGAATCACCGAGAAAATGTTCGCGAGGACTCCAGTGCATCCGGAAGAGGGGAGATGAATAAGTCACCAACGCCGGAAAGCCGAGGAGCAGAAGGAGGAATTGAATGATACATCGGAGGTGTCACTCATGACATTGTTTAACGAGAGACTCTGCTGGGTGGACGTGCCTGGACACTGGACCTGGGGGGACCGGAGGAAGGCAGGGTTGTCGCCTGCTCCGGAGGATGCTCCACCCCAGCGCACAAGTACAATGTTTAAGGGAAGGGCTATGCACTCTGCTAAGTTGGGGTGGCGGGCGGTTGAATGCCCGTTGAGCAGGGAGGCAGGGAGGGGGGTGGTGGGGAGGGGTGGTTCAAAAGTTTCTACAGTTTCATGGTTGGGGTCAACACACGTAACAGAACACACTGATGGTCTAGGCCAGGATCGGGGGAGATCTGCCCCGGAATTCACGCCCGATATGCACTATCGAAGCTACACACCACATTATGCAAGACACGCAAACACCTGAGGGGATGATGCCAAAAACAAGTGTGGTTCCTCTCTGCCTCATGTCATGGAATGTGAGAGGGCTGGGGGATAAGATAAAGAGGGGGTTGGTGATGAATGCGGTTAGGAGACAGGGGCCTGCCCTGGTGTTACTCCAGGAAACACACCTCACGGGAAACACGACCAAGGCCCTTGATAGGAAGGGATACAAAATGGCGGTACACTCGGAGTTTACTGCGGGATCCAGGGGCACAGGCATTTTAATGAAGAAGTCAACTTCATTCATCACACTGAGTACTAAGACAGACACGCAGGGATGCTTCGCAGCACTCCAAGACCAGTGGGAGGGGAAACTCCTGAACGTGGTGTCGGTGTATGTTCCTCCGGCACTGCACTCGGTCACACTTCCAGCACTAGGTGACTTCCTGTTGACCCTGCCAGAGACATTATCATCGGAGGAGACTTTAACGCAGTGATAGATCCTCTCATGGATAGGTTTCCCATAGTCACCCAAACGGGGGGCGCCTCGCAGATCCAGAGATTCATGACCGCCATGGGATTAGTCGATATCTGGCGGTATACCCACCCCGCCACAAAGCAGTATACCTACCATTCCACAGTGCACAATAGCTTGCCGAGAATTTACTATTTCTTAGCTCTGGGGAACGGCATACAGCAAGTAGACACAGTAGACATCCACCCAAGAGGGATATCAGATCACTCCCCGGTCACGCACACACTATCCACACAGGAAAAATCACGTAGGCGACTCTTCCCATTGCAGGCATCGTATCTCAAGATACCCAAGCTCCGCAAAACACTTAGAACGACAACATCGCACTATTTTGCAGAAAATACAGAGTCAGTGCAGTCATCAGTCACACTGTGGGAAGCGTATAAGACGGTGCTGAGGGGGCAGGCCATTGCCTCCGTAACGGGCCATAAGAAAGAAATACAATGTGAGATTTCAGAGTTGGAACTAGCACTGCACACTGCCACTGTAGAATACGAGGCGAACCCTACACCTGACGCGACACAGGCCCTGCTCCTAAAGCAGCAGCTACTTAGGGAATACGTAAAACAACAGACGGTGTCTCAGGTGACAGACACGACACACAGAGTTTAGGATGTCGGAGATAAAGCAGGGAAACTGCTGGCATGGCTGGACAGGAGGGGAGGTAGTGCCAGGGGAATCCAAAGTATTAGCAACAGCCAAGGAACGGTACTTACAAG
Source organism: Lissotriton helveticus (assembly GCF_964261635.1). NCBI lineage: Eukaryota > Metazoa > Chordata > Amphibia > Caudata > Salamandridae > Lissotriton > Lissotriton helveticus. Next base: position 1,539,530,268 of record NC_136067.1, on the reverse strand, counting down.
CCCAGAGGAGATAGTGGGGGCCCTGGCAGACCACTTTGAAGGGGTATACACGCCTAGTACTATAGTATCAGCGGAATCGGCACGTGTGGCGCTGGGAAACATCCCACTTCAGACTCTCTCACCAGAAGCGGCTGCGGAGCTGGGGGCGGATCTCTCAGAAGAAGAAATACAAAGGGCGATCCATGACATCAAGCCGGGAAAGGCGTCTGGACCGAATGGTATTCCGATAGAGTGGTACCAGGCAGCGGCAGAGGGCCTTGGTGGTCCCATGTTAGCCATGTACGTAAAAAGCCTCGACCGGGGCATACTTCCACTTGATCAAAGGGAGGCGACCATCGTTGCAATCCCCAAGCCTGGGAAAGACCCGGGAGACTGTGCGTCATATCGACCTATCTCTCTCCTCAACGCAGAGGTTAAAGTCTTAGCTAAACTCCTCTCCACCCGGTTAATGGCCTGCCTACCGAACATTATTCACCCAGATCAGTCTGGCTTCATGCCACATAGAAATACCGCCCTCAATTTACATAGGGTGCATAACGTGTTGGCTAGAGCGGACAAATTGAAGGAAAAGGCGGTAATACTGGCGCTCGACGCCAATGTGGCGTTCGATATGGTAGAATGGCAGTACCTGTTCGAAGTCCTCGCGCGTATGGGGGTTGGCCCGGAATTCGTGGCCTGGGTCCGGCTACTGTATACTGAGCCAGTGGCACGGGTGGTGGCAAATGGCCACATATCCCGAGCGTTCCGGCTGGGGAGGGGTACCCGTCAAGGTTGCCCCCTGTCACCATTGCTATTTGCAATCGCGCTGGAACCATTGGCGACCCGAATACGCTCCTCCCCGCTGCTGAAGGGAATCACCTGTTCGGAAGGATGGGAAGACCGCTTGTCACTGTACGCAGATGACATGCTGGTGTACTTGATGGACCCGGAACGGAGCATACCTGCTCTCTTGACACTATGTGACGAACAGGGGAGAATATCAGGGTATACTCTGAACTGGAGCAAATCTGAAATGTATGTATTGCACGGTCCGAATCCCACGCTGGATGCTGACTGCCCTCTTAAACTAGCGGGATCTGCTTTTCGATACCTGGGGATACACGTCACGAGAAACCCAGCGGAATTCTTCCAGAAAAACCTACTGCCGCTGCTTGACCGCCTTAAACAGGACGTCAAGTTCTGGGCGGCGCTACCACTGACACTCCTGGGCAGAGCGGTACTCTATAAGATGGTGTCCCTACCCCGGTTCTTGTATGTACTGGAAAATACACCGTACCCAGTGGACACGAGATATTTTGGAAAAGTATCCGCCCTGATGGCAGGCCTCATGTGGAATAACCGACCGGCACGGATAGCGCAGGCCAAGTTGCAAAGGGGGTGGTATGACGGCGGGATTGCTTTACCGAACCTGGAACTTTACTATTGGGCCGCCCAGCTAAAACCCATCAATCAATGGTTACATGTGCACCAGGAGGACCCAGCCTATAGGGAGGACAGGGAACAACTAGGCACCACCACTTTACTGGCGCCTTTGTACGATCAAGGGAAGTTGCGTTCACTCGTGGGGCCCACGAAACTTACCGTGTCGTTGTGGCACAGGGCACAGGCAAAACTAGGGTGGAAGGGGAAACTCACATGACTCACCCCTCTGTGGGACACAAAGGCCCTAGGTACCCTGCGGTGTAGCAAGGGGTTCACATCATGGGACAACATAGGTCTGTCAACTGTGGGAGACCTGTGGGACAAAGATACAGTGATCCCCTTCGAACAACTGCAACAACAATACGAGCTTAGGCCCACAGAGCTATACAGATATATACAAGTGCGGCACGCCCTGCTGTCGGCCATCCCTAGCGGCACGAAAGTCCCAGAGGCGTCGCCCATGGAAGACCGCCTCCTCACAGACTTTATGCAGGAAAAGGCGACATCGCTAACATATCGCAAACTCTTAAATAATTTAATTGATCCCACCCTAAAACTGAAAGCCAAATGGGAGGAAGATGTTGGAGAGCTGGACGACTCTGAATGGAATGAGGCCCTAGCCTCTCCTAAAGAGGTGGGAATATCAGCAAAATTCCGGCTCGTGCAATTAAAAATCCTGCATACGGTGTACTATACGAGACAGATGCTTCACACAATACACAAGATACAACACCCGTATTGTTTGAGGGGATGCGGGGAAGTAGGGACTCTGTTTCACACTATATGGGACTGCGCACGCATTCAGGAATATTGGAGGCAGGTCATGCGCACTGTATCACAAACACTAGAATTGTCCTTGGTTCCCGACCCACGACAATGCTTACTCAACGTATGGGGGCCTAACGACCTTTCCAGACACGGACGGCAGTGGGCGGTGATAGGAATGTCAATAGCCAAACGCGACATAGCACAGAAGTGGGGAGCGCCGACTATCCCGACGCTAACACAAAGGTGCACAAATATGGACAAGATCATGGTAATAGAAAGAACAGTGTACACTGTTAGAGCCTGCCCACGTAAATGGAACAAAATATGGACCCCGTGGAATAGCTTCAGGGGGGACATATGTGAACCATTAGATGAGGACGAACAGTTGACATCAGATGAAGAGGGGGAGGAAGACTGACGTGGTGGAGAGGGGCGAAGGTAGTAGAAACTCAAGATTGCGCCTTGGTACAGATAGAGGGATGGGTGACGGAGGGGCGGTAACCCCGTATCAGTGAACAGGGTAAGGGAATACACTAATGTATATGACTGCAGGGGCGGCAAGCCCAATGGTGGGGTAGCTGAGTGCACACACTAGACATAAGGTACCCTAAACCGGACTAGGACTATCACAATCGTTGCCTGTGATATCACTAACCGTGTGAAATGACTCCATGTTTATGTTGTTCATAGTTATTATATAAAAAATTAGACCTACTTGATTATGTACTCTGATAATGACACGTCTGCATAGGTGTACGATATCACCGCTGCACCTCCGGGTTGGCGGCTTCTAGGCTGTGTTGGGTCTAAACGTGAAAAATAAGTGTGATATGATAGCGGCCGGCCCCTGAGGTTGTAGGCCAAAAGCTGTGTTACTGTGCAGAACCAAAATAAAGGTCTTTTAAAAAAAAAAAAAAAAATTACAACCTAGGAAAAAGAAGCATCAGCGGTGCACCGAAAGAACAAATTAATATTTCTGGTGGATGAGTGACATTTCAATGACTATGAGTGACACTTTCTCAAAAGCAAGATCAAGCAATGAAAATGAGGAGAACATATGAATATGACAAATTACACTCATTTGAGGAACGAGAAACTTTAAGAATATCTTAAAACTGCATCAAAGCACCAGAAATGCAAGGGCTCTGTGGGACCTGACTGTACCAAACAAGATGCGAGAGACCATACTGCCTGCATCATCCATAACCCCACCCCCCCACACCCCACAAAAACAGGATAGATCTCCAATGGGTGGACATAAGCAGAACCACGAGCCTCACCCTCTGTATGAACTGATCAAACTCTGCTGAGAAGCCCCAGCACGAACCATCACAAGCAGTGTATCCTCATCCCATACCATGCAACACTCAAAGCTACCTTTGACTCAAATGTCATCTCATTTGGAGGGTTCGTTTACTGTGCATTTGTCATTACAGCAGAGACAGCCCGGACTTACCTGTACCTCTGCAAGGCAATCCCTTCAGGGGAAACAGAGTGCATTCACAAGGAGCCAAAATAAAATACAACTATTAAAAATTACAAATCAAAAGCATTAAGACCAAAAGATATTTCATTGAAATAATGCTTTTAAATATTTATTTTTACTGAACATCTCGTATTTTTGAAACAAGGGGTTAAAATCAATGATAAATCTAAATATGTATTGGCGTGTGGTCAGTTGCATTTACCTTGCTTTTCATCCTGGACACGTGCCATTTTCTTTGTATTCTGATTCAATTATAAACTTTAATAGTTTTTTTTATGTTTACAGACAAGCTGAGAACAGAGAAGGTGAAATAACGAGTTGGCTTTTTAATTGGATATGCATGAATGCTTGTGTGTACCTGCAAAGCATGAACGGGAAAACATTCCAAAAAAACGATATATGGAAGGACACAGAACCTGTCTGGACTGAAGTCTGATTTTCTGACTGATTTAAATAAACTGTGAGACTCAGGGAGCCGAGTGTTAATTCACAAATTAGCATTTTAGTGGCAGCGAGATCAGCTGCCTGCGGGTCAGTGTCTGGACTGGGGTCTCATATCCTGTTTTACATTGTTCATTGACCTGATAATTGGCACTTAGCCGCAAACTAAGAATCCAGTGCGCTCCCTAAATGACGACGTTGTGCTCTCAGTATGTGGCCAGTGGCCGCACCCAAAGTCGTGTATTGCTGAAGTAGCCCGACAGAGTTGGTGAGGTGGGCCTTGGGAGTGCAGCCTACAATCTGAAATAGGCCAAGCCTCCGGAGGCGAGTGCATGGTATGTCCTGTGCACCACTAGCCCCCTGAGCTCAGAATGCAAGAGGGCTTATGAGGTGGGGCTCAGCTGGTTGCCACACCAAGGCATGAAAAGAGAGACTAGGATGTCACGTCCTCCCGGCAACTGACTGGGCTTCCTGTGTCCCCCGACCCCCACTGAAACTACCAAGAGGCCGATGGCACTGAGGGGGCTTCATCTGACCTACAGCGAGTTTCAGTTAGCATTTTCTCTTTTACATGAACCATGCAAAAAAGATATGAGACTCCAGTTCAGGCACCGACCCGCAGGCAGCTGATCGTGCTGCCGCTAAGAAGCTAATTTGTGGATTACCACTCGGCTGCTGAGTCTCACAGTGACACTGTCACTACACTTACTTGTTTAGACTTGGCACTGCAATTCGGTATACGGGCCAACTGCCCTCCTGTCTCCTCAGAATCCACTGGTGGCAGCAGCTACTCCAGGCCTCAACAACGTCGTCCGTCGGCACTCGGTGATGGGTGGGGTGCGGCCGTGCGGGTATCCTGGGGTGTGCCAATCCAGCGAATGTGCGCGCATTCTGAAAAAATGTGCGCCCGCTGCCGCGCACATCCCCAACCCCTGCAGAAGCCCAAATCCAGCCCTGCCCAGGTCCCGCGCGCCCCACACCCACTGGGCAGCCGGCAACACTGAGCCGCGGCCGCTGGGCCGCCACCACCAGACAATACCACTGCAATGTGCCACTGCCAAGTGCCGTAGTGAGGTAAATTGCTTTAAAATCAATTATGTGCACTAAATGCGTGCAGACCCGGCCCTGCTAATTAAGTGCCGGTGCTAAGAACCGGAAAGCCCCGCCACAAATTAAGCACTGCGTGGAGGAGATGAATGCTACTGCGTCCTTCTGACCATGTGGCAGTGACACTTCAGGGGCCGGAGGTGGAATGTCTGCCGCACTGTGTGGCAGTGACACTTCAGGTGCCGGAGGTGGAATGTCTGCTGCACTGTGTGGCACTGATACATCAGGGGCAAGAGATGTGGATGGGGTGGTAGCAGCAGCATGCATCAGCGCCTTGTGGCAGCAATGTCATGAGAAGGGACTTTAGGGCATCGAGGGACCCAGCTACCTCTTGCTGGTGTGCAGCCATGACAGCCATTCTTTCCACCTGCATCCGCACCATGTTCTCTATGATCCTCCGCATGTGTCCCAACTCCTGGGCGAGATCACTGGAGCACTCTGACTAGAAAGTTGTTATTGTCGCAGAGTCAGGACTATAGCGATGTCAGCCATGGTTTGTTGGAGAGCATGGACCGGACTGTGGGTGTCCATTAGGGACCGTGAGTGGTCCCTGAGTGGACTTAGACACCCACATAAGGCGTCTAGTTTGGCTGCCATGCGGTCAAACCCCACCTGCACCTGTTCAGCCAGCTTCTCCTGTCACCGCAACACACGGCATTGGAAGGCCATGTTTTCGTCGTGGGGGTCCTGGGAGGCAGCTGTGGTGGTGGGTGCTGCCTGCTGTGTGTTCTGTGCAGGGGGTGGGTTCTCCTGGCAGCTGGGCTGCCCTGCTCCTGGAAGTGGGCTGCGGAGGCACTCCAGGAACTGTTGGAGGGCGTCGGAGTCGAAGGTGTGGTGATCCTCTTCGTCATCAGAGAAAAGAGGTTTGGCCTGCTCTGCCGGAGGTGTTAGATTTCTCCCTGCAATGTGAAGGGGAGATGCAGTTTAACATTGTGTTCACATGTATGTTGACGCATTGTACATGTTTACATTCAGACTGCTTGACGGTGTACATTGTGACTGTTTAAGGGGAGCTGCCTATTTGATGGGGGACAGTGGACATTCTGACTACATCACGGGTGTGTGTTTGTACTTGTACATTGTCAACTCACATTTCCCAGCAATGCCAAATGTGATTGGCCAGTTTCTACGCACATGCGGCACCAGTTGTGTCCTCTGTTCTGTTGTGGACGTGTAGCGTTTTGTACTGCATCGCTGTCTGCATGTAATGTGTGTGTGCCGCATTTTGGGGGAGTCGCCCCTGCAGCTCTGATTTAGCTGCCCCTCATCCCTTACATGCGGTGTGCCTCTGGCTTCTGTGCTTATGCAGTCCTGAGATGTTGCATACCTGGGTGCATTGGTCTCTTGGTGGGAGTTGGGAGTCTGGGGCATGATTTGTCCACAGATGTGCTATGCTAAATTGTGCATGTGTGCCATTGTGCCCTTCTCCCCCCGTACCCCCAGTCCCTGGTCGTTACTCACCCTGTTGCTGTTGTGACGGGTAATGTTGAGCAGTGTCCCGGCCCCCAACTCCTGCCACCGTCCCCCCACTGATGACTGTGGACACCATTTCCTCCATCTCATCCAGCTCTTCCTGTGGCGATGGACTCCCACCTCCAGTCTGCATTGCTGCCTTCTGCTTGTTTGCTAGTTTCTGTTTGTTTTGCGCTTTATATCATTCCAGCGCCTCTTGACCTCTTCCATTGTCCTCTTCAGCACTCCGACTGCATTCACCTTGTCCACGATGGTCTGCCATATTCCATTTTTAGTTGCCAGTGACACAGTGCTGGTGACGAACAGTAGTTGATGGTGTTCTATCACCTCCATTATCAGGATCCTGTTTTCCTGCAGACTAAACTGCTCCTTCCTACTCTTCTTGTCCTTGCCCTTCGCTGACGTCCCAGGCTGGTCCTCCGGTGGGCTTGTGGGGTTCTGGTTGTCCTCTGTACTTGCTCCGGCTACCTCCATTGTGCTTTCCTGTTGTTGGCTTTTGTTTGTATGTTTTTCTTTCTACTTTTATAATGCATTTTCCAGCATGACACATGGGAATTGCAGGCCTGTGGCTGGTTTTTGAGATTTTTGTATCAACATTGGCGTCATCGCTACTATTTTCGCAGTTGTGTTTTGCATTTTTGCTGCATTGCATTGATTTTAACGTGTTCAATTGATGAGTTATTGTGACACTATTGCATGGTACCGCCGTGTTGGGAATACCACGTTAACATGACGTTATTTTACCGCGATACACTGCTATGTGAAGAGATGCATTAAGCTAATTTTACGGTAGTTATCACACGTTCTTGAGAATATGCCACTGATATTTTTAACAAGGACACGATCTCACAGTGAACCATGACCTTCACTGACAACGATTGCAAAACACATTTATATTTCTAACAAGGACATGATCTCACAGTGAACCATGACCTCCAGTCGCGGTGATACCACCAAGGAGTACCTTGACAGTATGATGGATAACAATTGTAAATATTTCAAGAACAAAAGTAACTACTTAAAACATTGCAAACTGGAGATGACCTCCAGAAAGGGAATGGGCTCGCTTACTGGAGAGCAGGATGATGGAGGGGAGCTATAATTGCCTCAGCACCTGTCCAGTGAATGGGCAGCACATTGCCATTGTCCATGGGTTGAACCCAGCTCCTAGGGAAAATTATTAACTTTTTGCCCAAACATAGAGAGAAACACATTTGTGTATAGGTATTTTGTGACAGAAGCACAGCAATGACCACACAGAGAGATCCAATGGTAACTGATAGGTAAGGAACAATGGGACAAATGTACGATAATTGCATTTTGCTACTCACAGTTTGCGTTGCTTTGCTACTCGCCATTTGCGAGACGCAAAATGCAATGTACAACAGTGTCTCAGTCACTGTTTGCGATACCCAATTCGGGTCACAAATTGCATGCCTCATCAATATTCATGACGCTAGCGCAATTTGCAACCTCATTGGGAATGGCTAGCACTCCCAGGGATGGTGGGTTGCTGGGGTCCGCAGACCACCATGTCTGTGACTGCTTTTCAATAAAGCAGGTCTTTTTTTTTAATGCAGCCCGTTTTCCTTAAAGGATAATGGTATGCATTTAAAAAACAAAAATTAAACTTTTCAGTTTCATTTTTTAAGGGCAGGCAGTGGTCCCTGGGACCACTGCCTGCTCTGAAAAAGTATTCACAAACACACTCACAAAAGGGAAAGGGGTCCCCTGGGAACCCCTTCCCGTTTGCAAGTTGTTTACCACCTAGTTGAAGAAGGTGGTAAACTGTGAGAGTTTTGCGACCGCAAATGCGGTCGCAAAACAACAGTTCATTGCATGGTGACTTGCTATTAGGAAGGGACGCCCCTTGCTGATAGCAAGAGTCACAAATGCTATTTTGCGAGTCAGTGACTTGAAAAAAGCATTTGTACATGATTGGAACCATTTTTGCGGTGGCACATGGGCCGATCTCTCGTATATCTGCCCAAGGTGTCCTTGAGGTAAAGAATATTTCGTGTAATTTACTGAGCCTGTTGTGTGCACAGCATTTTGATCCCCTCCACTAAGCAAAGATTTCTGCATATCGTTTAGGGTGGATGAGGAACTACGGGCAAGATATACAGAAGAGTTTTGCATTTCTTAACTGGCCAGATTGCAACTTTGGCCCAGTACGAAATGCAAAACAGCCTTTTGATATGTACAAAGGCCAAAAAACAGTCTTAATTTGAAATTTCTACCCGGTAGAAATCGCAAATTGTGACAGCAATTTAGGAAACGCAAATAGGGATTACCTATTTGTGATTCCTAAAAGACATGTCCAAAGCATTTCCTAAATGTGAATTGGGCATTTAGGAAATGCTATTTCTATCAACTCATAGTTGAGGATAACCATGTGCAAAATAAAAAAATGCATTTAAAATTGCATTTGTTTAATGAGACATGAAGCGTACACATTGGCGTCGATTCCGATCCGTTAAAAAGCGCTCCGAATAGCGGTTGGGAGCGTTTTTCCCCGTACGAATCGTACCCGTAGGCGTCCACGTACGAATCTGCAAGTACGATCACAATCTAAAGCGTCACTCCGTACGGCTCGGAAAAAACGCCGTCCGAATCGAAAGTCCATACGATTTGCAGTCGGCTGACGTTACACGCTACGTTCGGACATAAAAAGACCGCGTCTCCCGAACCAGGAAGTACGATCCGTGTAGAACACACTCCGTACGGCTCTTATTCTACGAGAGCTCTAAACTACCGTAAAACCACACTCCTGCACGAACCGCACGCCGGTACGCGACAAGCAGGACATGAACGCCATCGTCCGTCTCATCTCTATCCTGTACGGCCACCACCTCGTACTTAGAAACCGACAACGGCGCAGAAGGTGAGTACAACGAACTTCAACATACCTGTACGTGTTGCCACACGCGCACATCTCCATTGCACGACTGTAATGTCTGGGTACGTTGCGCCACACACTCCAGCACTTCACCAGTGGAATTCGGAGACGTACCGCACCTACGTCATCGACCTCAGGGTACGGTACGTCACTGCACAACACCAGTGGAATACGTGCCGCATGTACGTCATCGACCTCGGGGTACGGTACGTCACCGCACAACACCAGTGGAATACGGAGACGTACCACACCTACGTCATCGACCTCGGGGTACGGTACGTCACCGCACAACACCAGTGGAATACGGAGACGTACCGCACCTACGTCATCGACCTCGGGGTACGGTACGTCACCGCACAACACCAGTGGAATACGGAGACGTGCCGCGCCTACGTCATCGACCTCGGGGTACGGTACGTCACCGCACAACACCAGTGGAATACGGAGACGTACCGCACCTACGTCATTGACCTCGGGGTACGGTACGTCACCGCACAACACCAGTGGAATACGGAGACGTACCGCACCTACGTCATCAACCTCGGGGTACGGTACGTCACCGCACAACACCAGTGGAATACGGAGACGTACCGCACCTACGTCATCGACCTCGGGGTACGGTACGTCACCGCACAACACCAGTGGAATACGGAGACGTACCGCACCTACGTCATCGACCTCGCGGTACGGTACGTCACCGCACAACACCAGTGGAATACGGAGACGTATCGCACCTACGTCATCGACCTCGCGGTACGGTACGTCACCGCACAACACCAGTGGAATACGGAGACGTACCGCACCTACGTCATCGACCTCGGGGTACGGTACGTCACCGCACAACACCAGTGGAATACGTGCCGCATGTACGTCATCGAAGTACATCACCGCACTTCACCAGTGTAATAGACGTGTGGGACATACGTCTGCTAAGTAATTGTATGTGTAAGTATCAGAGTGTGTGTCTGAGACCCCCCCCCCCGCCCACCAGTGCCCAGCATCAGAGTGTGTGTATGGCTAACACCCCCCCACTGCCCACCAGTGCCCAGCATCAGAGTGGGTGTATGGCTAACACCCCCCCACTGCCCACCAGTGCCCAGCATCAGAGTGTGTGTATGGCTAACACCCCCCACTGCCCACCAGTGCCCAGCATCAGAGTGTGTGTATGGCTAACACCCCCCACTGCCCACCAGTGCCCAACATCAGAGTGGGTGTATGGCTAACACCCCCCCCCACTGCCCACCAGTGCCCAGCATCAGAGTGGGTGTATGGCTAACACCCCCCCACTGCTCACCAGTGTCCAGCATCAGAGTGGGTGTATGGCTAACACCCCCCCTGCCCACCAGTGCCCAGCATCAGAGTGTGTGTATGGCTAACACCCCCCACTGCCCACCAGTGCCCAACATCAGAGTGGGTGGCTGGACCCCCCCCCTGCCCACCAGTGCCCAGCATCAGAGTGGGTGTATGTCTAACACCCCCCACTGCCCACCAGTGCCCAGCATCAGAGTGTGCGTATGGCTAACACCCCCCCACTGCCCACCAGTGCCCAGCATCAGAGTGTGTGTATGGCTAACACCCCCCCACTGCCCACCAGTGCCCAGCATCAGAGTGGGTGTATGGCTAACACCCCCCCCCCACTGCCCACCAGTGTCCAGCATCAAAGTGGGTGTATGGCTAAAACCCCCCCTGCCCACCAGTGCCCAGCATCAGAGTGTGTGTATGGCTAACACCCCCCCACTGCCCACCAGTGCCCAGCATCAGAGTGTGTGTATGGCTAACACCCCCCACTGCCCACCAGTGCCCAGCATCAGAGTGGGTGTATGGCTAACACCCCCCCCCCACTGCCCACCAGTGTCCAGCATCAGAGTGGGTGTATGTCTAACACCCCCCCCCCCTGCCCACCAGTGCCCAGCATCAGAGTGTGTGTATGGCTAACACCCCCCCACTGCCCACCAGTGCCCAACATCAGAGTGGGTGGCTGAGACCCCCCCTGCCCACCAGTGCCCAGCATCAGAGTGTTTGTATGGCTAACACCCCCCCCCCCACTGCCCACCAGTGTCCAGCATCAGAGTGGGTGTATGGCTAACACCCCCCTCCCACTGCCCACCAGTGCCCAGCATCAGAGTGTGTGTATGGCTAACACCCCCCCACTGCCCACCAGTGCCCAGCATCAGACTGTGTGTATGGCTAACACCCCCCCACTGCCCACCAGTGCCTAGCATCAGAGTGGGTGTATGGCTAACACCCCCCCCTGCCCACCAGTGCCCAGCATCAGAGTGTGTGTATGGCTAACACCCCCCCCCACTGCCCACCAGTGCCCAGCATCAGAGTGTGTGTATGGCTAACACCCCCCCACTGCCAACCAGTGCCCAGCATCAGAGTGTGTGTATGGCTAACACCCCCCCACTGCCCACCAGTGCCCAGCATCAGAGTGTGTGTATGGCTAACACCACCCCCACTGCCCACCAGTGTCCAACATCAGAGTGGGTGGCTGAGACCCCCCCCACTGCCCACCAGTGGCCAACCTTTACATCAAAAACCTACCATTGATAACCACATTACCATCAGGAGAGTGACACATGTCATCATACTTATATTCTAACATCACATCAGCTCCCAGGCACACAGCAGTCACAGACATTTTCACACAAACAAAAGTTCTGAAAAGTAAACAAATAGCTTTATTCAGCTGGTGCTAAAATAGCAAAGCAAATAAGAGTCCTCGCTCATTAAAGGCCAATGGCCAGTCCAAAAAAGTCTCTGCAAAAGTTTGTGCCTCCATGGGTGTCATCACACCTAAACCTGCCTGCACATGGCGTTTAATCCGCTGTGGTGACTATCGGGGCACCATCTGTGGAATCCTCCGGCACCGCATGGACAGGAGAGGGAAGGACAGGTGGAGTGGGTGCAGGTGTAGTGAATTCATCCACACTGGCTGGGGCATCGCCGAAACTAGCTTCAAAGACCTGGCTGCACACCTCAGCCAGTGCGGAAAAACTACCACCTGAACCCGGGGACACATTGGGGGTGGAGGTACAGGGCTGTGAGTCAGTTCTACTGGGTGTGTGGATGCGTGTGTGAGGTGTCTCCCCTCTCCCTGTGGGTGTGCCTACTTCCCCTTGAGAATGGGTGCGTGGAGCTTTGAGCTTCTTATGCTGTGTGTGTGCGCTTGGTGTGTCTGACCTGTGGCGTGTGCGTGTATGATGTGTAGGTATGTGAGAGGCAGAGGTGGATGGGTCTGAAGGATGGGGGGGGACAGATGCTGCTGGGTGTACACAGCTGCCGTCAGTGCTGACTCCATGGCAGCCACACTCCGACGTAGATCAGACATGGCTGATGACATGCTCTCCATGAACGACACCACCTGTGTGAGCAGTTGTGTATGTCCATGGAGGACAGTCAGCATGGATGTCTGACCTACTGCAATCTGCCGGAGTAGGTCCACAGTCTCAGCACTGAGGGCAGCAGGGGACACAGGGGCAGGGGCTGCGGTGCCGGGAACAAAGGAGACACGGGGTCTAGCACGGACCCTAGGGACACTAACGACTGGGAGGGTGGAGATGGTACTGGAGGAGGGGAGGGCAGCCGAAGAAGATGTTACCATTGCTACATATTCCCCCTCCTCCTGAGAGTCTGACGTGGAGTTGTCGGCATGGTAAGATGTGTCAGTCACATGTCGTCCGTTCTGCAGACTCTCCTCACCCTCCGTGCCACTGCCTCCCTCTGACTCCTCATAGCAGGTGGCACTGTCGCTGGGTCCCTCGGCCTGGTCCGCGCCTGTGTCTCCTCCAGATTCAGATGATGATGCTGTGGGCAAGGAGAACAACAAAAACATATCAGTCACTTGTACACATCAGACATATCAGCTACAATACATTATGGCTCATTTCTAAACATGGCATGCATCATGAGGCACATTACACAGAACTCTGCACAATGCAAAGTCTACTTGTGGCCAATTGGGAGAGACACAACGCTCAATGTACAGTAGGATACAAGCAAAATGTAAGCTAAAAACTAGTATGAGATACACAATGATGATCCACTGCCTGGCAACAGGATAGCTGATTATGAATCCCTGCTCATTTTCCCACCCTGCCACCCAAACCCAGAACAGGACATGTTTGAATTGCTTAGACCTTGTGCCACATGGGAAAAGTCCTGCCTGTACTGAAATGTTATGCCATCCTGGGACCTGAACCAAGTGTAACATCACCTCACACTGGCATCACAGCTGTTGACACCCAAAGCCTCATTGTGTGGCTGACCATCATTATTAGTTAGAAACAACATTATACATATTTGGCGCATATGCACACACGCACTGCCCAGTGTGAGTATGCATAAGGCCAAAATATTGCACATGTACATTGTGCACCTGTATCCAACACATTACAATTTCAAAGAGTACCATGGTCCAAGGCCACTGAGGCAGACTCGTGCAGAAAACACATGTTTAGACTCAAGATCAGTGCAAAAATATGAAGAATGGCAGACACTGTGAATATGTGGTGCTACATGTAATGTACCAACAGGTGTCACAGACCCACCTCAAACATGATGATGTGCAAAGGAAGATGCATACTGAGACATTGCACCATAGGAGTACATGTGAAAAATACACATCAGCCAAAGCGCAGGGCAAATGTGGAGTAGGGCAAGGCATGCAAAGAAGCAGCTGCAGAACCTGTGACATTCTAATGCCAAAGCATGGAGTGCCTGTCTGACCACACCACTCAAACTATGGGAGTGTGAACATGCCATGGAGCATTGCAGGGAGCATGTGACACACATTACAACAAACAGACATGTACCTACCCCCTACTTGCTGCTGTCCCTCCTGCAACTGCCTATGGAGGTCTGGGAACACCACTTCCAGGACCCTGAGCATGTTGGGGGTGAGGTGGCGGGTGCCGCCATGCCCGCGTGGAGCTTCCAGATGCAGCTGGACTCTGGCGATGCGGCGGGTCCAGCACCGGATGTCCTGCCACCTCTTCTTGATGTTCCTGAGCCTCCTGCGAGGCCCCCCCTCACTCCTGACAGCCCTGGCGATGTCCAGCCAGATTTCCCCCTTCTCATAGGCAGATACCTGTCACAAATGTAAAGTTAAAGAGCATCAGTACACCTGGTCCATGTTCAAAAGACACACATATGTGCACAAAAGACTTGATGACAACAGGGCATCGTAGGCTCCACACATTAGCATCATTGTCCAGGAGTATGTGGCCTGTGAGCAAACACTGCTGCATTACATGCCATTGAAAGACTACAGATGACATGACGTGGGCTAAACACTCTTAGAGCATGGCAATCACAGAGCAATGTATGCTACATCTGGGTGCACTGCAGCCTGTGACACGCTGTCACACACCCCACTACAAGAAATAACCCTCTTTACACAAGACTGTACACCCTGGCATTCACTCCCAACAACATTGCATCTATACACCATACATACACAGTGGGCATTATGTCACACACACAACAGGTGCACACTCCAAGGTATTGCACCAATCACTCACCTGATCCTCTGGTCTCCCATACAGCTTGCTGTAGTTGGGCAGGAGGGCATCCAGCAGGGCCTTGTTCTCACCATCAGTGAATGCAGGTGCCCTCTCCATGCTCAGCTAATCAGGGTCCAGAGGATTCAGAGACAGCAGCTGTGGTTACCACACCAATGTTGTGCAGGCAAGTGCCCTCCCACAGCCACATGCTGCCTTATATCTGTGCTGCAGAGGGTCTGTGAGTCCAAGGAGTAGTGTGTGATAGGCCACCATAGTTAGCATCCTATGTTCCATCCAATCACATCACATATAAGCCCATTACACACATATGCATGGTTTAAAAATTGAGCCTGAGCTGAACAACAACTTTTGCAACATTGTATACTTTAGCCAAACTGATTTTTCTAGAACACCTGTAGGAGCCTCAAAAAACTCTGTATCCATGACAACCTGGTTGCATTTTGATCAGTACACTGTTCCCCTAGTTGTTCACTATTATTTATCTAAAATGCCCACACAAGTATGGTGATATAGCGTTGCTAATGCAACCCAGTCAATGGTGTAACGAGGCGTACACAAGCACGTTCCTTGGGGTATGCTTTGCTCGCGCATGGCCGAAAAGCAATAGGGAAACGAGGCGTACACACGCACGTACCTTGGGGTACGCTTTGCTCGCGCATGGCCAAAAAGCAATAGGGAAACGAGGCGTACACACGCACGTACCTTGGGGTACGCTTTGCTCGCGCATGGCCGAAAAGCAATAGGGAAACGAGGCGTACACACGCACGTACCTTGGGGTACGCTTTGCCCGCGCATGGCCGAAAAGCAATAGGGAAACGAGGCGTACACACGCACGTACCTTGGGGTACGCTTTGTCGCGCATGGCCGAAAAGCAATAGGGAAACGAGGCGTACACACGCACATACCTTGGGGTACGCTTTGCTCGCGCATGGCCAAAAAGCAATAGGGAAACGAGGCGTACACACGCACGTACCTTGGGGTACGCTTTGCTCGCGCATGGCTGAAAAGCAATAGGGAAACGAGGCGTACACACGCACGTACCTTGGGGTACGCTTTGCTCGCGCATGGCCGAAAAGCAATAGGGAAACGAGGCGTACACACGCACGTACCTTGGGGTACGCTTTGCTCGCGCATGGCCGAAAAGCAATAGGGAAACGAGGCGTACACACGCACGTACCTTGGGGTACGCTTTGTTGCGCATGGCCGAAAAGCAATAGGGAAACGAGGCGTATACACGCACGTACCTTGGGGTACGCTTTGCTCGCGCATGGCCGAAAAGCAATAGGGAAACGAGGGTACACACGCACGTACCTTGGGGTACGCTTTGCTCGCGCATGGCCGAAAAGTAATAGGGAAACGAGGCGTACACACGCACGTACCTTGGGGTACGCTTTGCTCGCGCATGGCCGAAAAGCAATAGGGAAACGAGGGTACACACGCACGTACCTTGGGGTACGCTTTGCGCGCGCATGGCCGAAAAGCAATAGGGAAACGAGGCGTACACACGCACGTACATTGGGGTACGCTTTGCTCGCGCATGGCCAAAAAGCAATAGGGAAACGAGGCGTACACACGCACGTACCTTGGGGTACGCTTTGCTCGCGCATGGCCGAAAAGCAATAGGGAAACGAGGCGTACACACGGACGTACCTTGGGGTACGCTTTGCTCGCGCATGGCCGAAAAGCAATAGGGAAACGAGGCGTACACACGCACGTACCTTGGGGTACGCTTTGCTCGTGCATGGCCGAAAAGCAATAGGGAAACGAGGCGTACACACGCACGTACCTTGGGGTACGCTTTGTCGCGCATGGCCGAAAAGCAATAGGGGAACGAGGCGTATACACGCACGTACCTTGGGGTACGCTTTGCTCGCGCATGGCCGAAAAGCAATAGGGAAACGAGGGTACACACGCACGTACCTTGGGGTACGCTTTGCTCGCGCATGGCCGAAAAGTAATAGGGAAACGAGGCGTACACACGCACGTACCTTGGGGTACGCTTTGCTCGCGCATGGCCGAAAAGCAATAGGGAAACGAGGGTACATACGCACGTACCTTGGGGTACGCTTTGTGCGCGCATGGCCGAAAAGCAATAGGGAAACGAGGCGTACACACGCACGTACCTTGGGGTACGCTTTGCTCGCGCATGGCCGAAAAGCAATAGGGAAACGAGGCGTACACACGCACGTACCTTGGGGTACGCTTTGCTCGCGCATGGCCGAAAAGCAATAGGGAAACAAGGCGTACACACGCACGTACCTTGGGGTACGCTTTGCTCGCGCATGGCCGAAAAGCAATAGGGAAACGAGGCGTACACACTCACGTACCTTGGGGTACGCTTTGCTCGCGCATGGCCGAAAAGCAATAGGGAAACGAGGGTACACACACACGTACCTTGGGGTACGCTTTGCTCGCGCATGGCCGAAAAGCAATAGGGAAACGAGGGTACACACGCACGTACCTTGGGGTACAGTGCGTCAGACATGGTCAAGTGAAGGGTTGTGTAGCCTGAGTCCCTGTCCACCTTCATGTCACCATTGGGAGAATCACACCAGGAAATCACATAGCAGGGATGTAGTCTACACTCATGTCGACGATGTGGTGCATACATCAGCATGGCATACATACATCAGGATGCCCATGGTGTGGCAGACATTGAAGAAGCACAGGGATTGTGACCTTGTGCCTCAGTTGATGTGTGAAGAGCTTGCGAGACATGTCATCAATCATATTGCACATGTGCATCACATGCAGTCAACACTTTGCACCGGAGTAACGTCAGCAACATGTTGCAAGGAACATCAACACTGGAATGGCTCACCATTCAGTACAGGGAACTGGCACATGATGTCAGCAACATGCCCACTGTCACTGAGGTGTAATAGCCGCACAGCATGACCCTGTGTGACCACGTCATGTGTGTGCCATGAGCGACATTGTGCATGCCGTTTGCATATGAAATGAACAGGTCAGTATTCTATAACTCACCTTAGAATATCCCAACATGTCATCCTGGATATGTCAATTTCCGTTCTGTAGTACAATTGTGTGTCGGTAGGCATGTCCTGTGGCTCTGCATGGGTTGTTGGCGTCATGTGGGCCGTGATGACGTTGTCAGAGTACTCATACGTCACCTCTGCGTGCACACGTCAGGTCCTCTTTTTTAACAACACCAGCGCTGGTCCCGTATAAGTGTAACCCAAGACACTTTTGTTGCCACTTTCATAGTACAATCACTTCAGACCTTTTACCTTGGATTCTCTGACTCTGGCCGGTGCCAATAGGGATGTCATTTTCAAAGCCTGTGAGGAATACAAACTAGTCATGTTGGTGACTGACCCTCACCGTCTGTGTCTCCACTCTTATCACGTCAAGCACAACAACAAGAGCAGCTCCCACTGCCGGGACCAGACATATGAATCCAGGTTTGATTGGTCCCACAAGCCACTCTGACTCCAGCAGTTGGCACTGCACCACAATAGCTCATGGGCTGGACGTAGGACGAGTGCATAGGCATTGTAGTTGAGACATCACTGCCCCTTAATTTGACATCAGTGCTCCCGGGCAAAGTTGTCAGGTTAATAAAATAAGTCAGATATATCTGATAGCAAATCAAAATCACCACAATGCACGTGCAATGCTGCATGGGATTCGGGTGACACCAACCACGCGGCTCTGTCAGAATTGCAGCCGTCGTAGCCAGCACCACGACCTCCAGTCCCTGCCCTGCATGTGACGCAGGATGAGTTAGTGCACTTCCTCATGTCCATGATGTCCCTCACCCCACCAACGGCCTACGCGTTGGCTTCTGGCACAGCGGACCCGTCTGGAGGCACTAGAGCGTCTGTTGAATAGCCCCTGACGCCATCCCTCGCTTACTACTGGACGCAGGCGGCGCATATGTCCCAAACCGCCGGGACAGACAGGATCTGAATGTTCATCCTGGTCCCCGCTGGTTGAACTCGCAACCTCACTGGCAACTATCCCCCAGGTGTCAGCCGTGGCGCCGTTCTCGGGTGGTGATGTCCCCGATACCACACACTGTACGGCTCTGGCGTGGGAAATGTGCAGCAGAACACCCCTAATAATGCTGCATGGGGAGTTTAACTTCAATGAGCCGGGCAATGCTCATTACAATGGTTGTCAATGAGTATTGGGAGGGTCATGAGGAACCACTGGCACGTGAGTGTCAGTCCCAAGACAACAGGACAGGTGGACTGGGGGATGCAAGTGGTCTGGACACCTAGCCAGACACTGGTGATGTCTCTACTCCTAACGTGTCTTAGGATGAGCGGGTAACGTACAGTGTTGTGTTAACGTGGGCGGCCGGAGCCTTGGCCCTTCATCTCCCCGTTGCTGCCATGAGGACCAACTCCTCACTGAGGTCCTTAAACTTCACTCCGGCTCAGCTGATCCTCTGCAGGCATATCTTGAGGAATGTACTGTATCTATATTGGGCATCCTGTACAGCCACGCATCATGTTTGGCTGTAGATAGGCACCTTGTCAGACCCCCACACCCCGCCCTGGACTGACCATGTTCCCTTTCCTCCCACCCCACCCCAGAGAGCATGGGCATCCAGGCCTCCAAATCACAGTCCACATTCCCGTTAGCTCTGCTGTAGAGGGTATCCAAGAGGTATGGGCACTACGGAAAGATGTCATCATCCTCCCTGAGTCTGGGACTGAGGTCTTCCAATATTACATGCATCTTAGTCCGCTACCCACACTCTCGGTGGGACATGGTTGTGTAACTGCTGGCAGAGTGTGCGTTGTAGGTACGGGCAATACTTGGGCACGCCCTTGTAGGATGCCAATCTGCGGCACTGTCATTTTTCCGGTGTGGCCTGGATACCCCCGACTCACTGTGCAGAGCGATGGCATCCAGGGATGCAAATAGGTCAAAAGCCTGGTATGTATTGAAAGTCGGGAATATGCTTCTAACTACTGTTGCTTACTGATATTTTGTTACAAAAGGTAAGTAATCCGTCGTTACTGTTAAGTACATCTGCTGTAGGAGCATCTATGTAGTGTCCTTGCCGTGATGACAGGGTTACTAATGTACGCACATCATGCCACGTGTGTTAATGACCTGTTCATATGTGTGATGGCATCACAGACCATTTGTGAGAATAAAACATTTATGCTGTCTGATGATGGATATGTAATAGTTAGGGATGCTACACACCGCAACATGACTAAGGCAGAACTGTGCAAATGATGGCACATGTGGTATGTGTGTGTGTTTATTGCTGTCAGATGTCTGGTTGTGCAGACAACCTACTACAGACATTCACATGACGTTTGTCACTGACATGATACATTGGCATGCTCACTAAGACCTTTCCATCAGATTGTTTGTATGCATGTCATATCCATTCCACACACCACAGGTCTTTAATTATTCACGGAGGAGTGGCTGGGAGCTGGCACACATTACTTCAGTGTGTATGCCACGCCACACTCCAAATTGTCTAGATTATTTTAAGTAGTCTTGCTTGTGCCATGTACATTGTTACAGTCTCAGTCAGACAGTTGAAGACATTTCCAATAAATTGTGTATTGCAGGGCACCCCCTCTGGAAAGGCCGTTGCCTGACTTGGAAGCCATGAGGGAGCGCAATTGTATTCGTCGCTATCGCTTCAACAGGCAGTTGATCAAGGAGCTGACGAACAGGCTTGAGGCTCACCTACAACCACGCCACAGGTATCCAACTGCACTGACACCCAAGGTAAAGGTGATGGCAGCCCTCCATTTCTTTGCCACAGGTACATTCCAATTTACCATAGCTGATGTGGGAGGGATGTCTCAGACAATGATAAGCCGGGTGTTGAGTGATGTTTTGGCTGCTATGTTGCTCCACCTAGATGAATTCATTAGATTTCCGACTCCTGAAGAGTTGACAGATGTCAAGGGGGAATTCTATGCTCTGGGCCGCATGCCACATGTAATTGGTGCAATTGATGGTACACATGTTACTCTGGTGCCACCACAGGCTCAGGAGCAAGCGTATCGCAACAGGAAACACTACCACTCGATAAATGCCCTGGTGGTGTGTCTTGCCAACATGATTATCTCACATGTTTGTGCACGTTTTCCAGGATCGTGCCACGATGCTTTCATCATGAGGCATAGCAGGGTACCACAGATGATGCTGCAGCTGCACAACCACCGGGCATGTCTAGTTGGTGAGTATACACTGTCAGCTCTGTATGTCAATATGTTACAACTTCATGATCTGCATCATATTAATCACTTTTGTACTTGATGTCTATTTGCAGGAGACGCTGGATATCCTAACATGCCGTGGTTAATGACTCCACTACGCAACCCCAGGACAGCTGCAGACCAGCGGTACAACAATGCCCATGGGAAGACCAGGCGGGTGATTGAGCGAACCTTTGACTCCTGAAGAGCCGGTTCAGGTGCCTGGACAAGACAGGCGGAGCCCTCCAATACAGCCCACGCAAGGTGTGTGACATCTTCACCGTGTGCTGCATGCTACACAACATGGCAGTGGAGAAGGCCGTGCTACTCTACCTTGATCCTGATGAGCTGGAACATCCGCCCGTTGAGGATGAAGGCCTTGCCCAGGATGCCAGTGACGAGGAGGATGAAGATGATATCCGGAGTCACCTCATCCGCAACTTTTTTGCATAATGGTGAGTCATAGCAGCTTTTCAGCAACAGATGGACTCTAGAGTAGCATGGGTAGCATGCTGTGTATGCAACAGACTTATGCAACGTCACTTGGATGTGTGTTGTGCAGTGTCACACATGTGCAGTTCTAATGCAACACACATACGTGCTATGTGTGCACTTGGAATGTACAGGTGTTCTACAACATCTGGCTATTCAACAGGACATTGTGATAATGACATTATACAGAACTTGACCCCTTGTGTGCCACTCTCATCCACAGCTCGCCCTGCCTGTTGTCCGTTGGGGTTATCGTGGTCATCCTGCTATTGCTCATTATGATTGCAACGTCAGCCAAATCAACGGAGCATGCATGGACATGTGTAGAAGTCAATTTGGGTAAGGACGCATATGAGGCTGTTTAGCGTTGGTATGTTTAGAAATGTGTGGTACATGTTCATGTGCATGTAGTGAGACCATGCATACATGCAACTACATTATGTTACTTATTACATGTATGCCCACTCCCATGACAGGATATTCACCCCATCTGACTGTCATCTGTTGTAGTTAGAGACTCTGGTGAATGCATCAATGTGTGTAGACATTGGCACTGCAACATTGCAAATACCTTGGGTTTACATTGTGTCAGAGGTCACAACCACGGACTCTGTGGGGGATTGCAGCCTCACTGTGTGCATTAGATTGTGACTGGATCCTCACCTCCAGCTTGTGGCCCAGTCCAGTTTGATTACCATGAAACTATGTGGTGTGGGTGCCGCCCAGTGTATGTTCCACATGTTAAGACAACTATCCTGTGAATCAGTTAACATGGATGCATTGCCCCTTGTAGCAGTATATCATGTCACTGTCATGTCGTTACCTCAGTTCAGGTTGAGAATACTGCTACGCCAGCCTTCACAGTGAGTAGCAGTGCTGTTTAGACTCACATGATGCCAAGTATGTTTTGCATGTAAAGTCAAATTGTTGGGATGATGCATATGTGATAAATTGTGTTGCACCAGTGGAGTGCAGTCATTCACATGAATCTCTGGTCCCGTGCTGCATTCCTGTGTAATGGTAAGGTCTCATTATGTGGCTCGGATCAACATCACTAGCACTTTATAGTTCTTCTACTAGCATGTGATGTTTTGCATAGTAGTGCTAACTTGACAGATCAAAAGACTGGCTACAGAGTGCCTCCATTGCATGTTGGTCATTAGCTTCCTCTACATATGTGATAGTTACAGCTGTTGTGGCTGAAGTAAAGTTTGCCTACATGGCCCTTATGGGTAACCAATATCAGACAGACATTACAGTTAGGGTAAGTAGCATTTCCATATGTTTCCATTTGTTTGTAAGGTCCACCTCATCTGAGCCAGTGAAAGAGTTTTTTACAACATAGATCTAATTGCATGGTAGCTCAGTTGTGAGCGGTACACATGACTCTAATGGATGACAGACTGTCCTTGGTTTTATGTGTCCGTGTCATAGCATCATATCTCATGTGATGGCATGATTAATAATCTAAACTTGTCTCCAGTTAGTACACTTCACAGGTGTGAGTGGTACAGTGTATCAAATGAGGTATTTGAAATGTCAGTGACATGAGAATGTAATCCTAATGGTTATATGCCTGTGTTTCAGGTCTCCCTCCCAGCAGTTCCCATCCTCTCCTTCCCTCGCCTGATCACCCTTTTGTGTCTGTCGTTTGTACTCAGACCAAGGGGCTATTTGGAGGTGGAACCCTTTGAGCATCACACCACTCTGAAGAAGAAAGGTATGGCCAGTCCTTGACAGGCTAGTAGGTAATAGTACTGCTGCATTACAGGTGACATCAATAATAGTGTAATTTGGACTTCTTGCCAATGCACATGTATGTTTCATGATGCTCCATGGGCTCACAATGTAAATAATCATGTTGTGCATGACGTCTGACTTCTACGGAATATTGTGCCGCCTTGATGTCAACGCACATGTCCTTCTAATGTGCATCTATACTATTTGTCATTAACTTAGCTTATGCTTGTTATGTGTTTACCTATAAAGTGACCACACGCATGGGGTTGGGGAAGGCTAGTTTACTATGTTGTGTGTGAGGTAGATGGCTTTGTAGCTGCTGTTTAGCTTTGAAAACACTAGCTGTAGTCTACACCTGATGATGCTGTGTGTCCTGTGCCCCACTTGTCTGTAATGGCCCTGATCCAGTGACCTTGGTGATTACTGTGCCATTTAATTGTCAGTGACCCTGAGTGAGGCAGACACTCCAGCCTTCACATACACATGTCACTTTGTGGCTTGCCAATGGCGTTGTGGTATGTGCTTGTTTTGCATGTTGTCACACCCCTCCTGCCGTCATGTCTTCAGTCATTGCTGCTGCTGCATACACAGCCACCATGCAGCGCACACCATTCAGGAACACTGACACCTACAGGATGACCCTCCTTCCATCCATTTATGGAGCATGCTCCTGCCACCCTACACACAGACAAAACCAGACAATCAGCATCCTGGTATCACAATGCTTCCGACTCAGCCATTGCTGCTGCTATGCCTGTGTGTGCGACACATACTGGCACGACTATGCAGATTCACATGACATTGGGTCTACGTACCACCAGGTCATGTGCCGTGTCCAGCACAGCCCCCCCTTCCACGGCCCAATATTGTACAGGGTTACCTTGTTAACACCACTATAGCACTAAAGTGCTTGCTTACAGTCACGTGGCTGTACACAACCTGCTCACACCACTGCAACATGGCAGTCACAGTCAGTCAAGTTGCCACATGGAACACACACCATGAGCATGTCTCTTGGGTGTGGTGTGATTTCCCCGTTGTGGTGTAGGTATTTGTCAGACGTGTGTAGTTGTTCTGTATGCGTAGCTACCATTACAGTAGTATAGTACTTGTAGCTACATAGGGGTAGGTCACCTATTCAGGTGTGCTTGTGTGGAGTGCTACCGCCATTGCCCACAGTCTGTCCTGCCAGCCTTGTCCTGTGCGCGACACATCACATCCACAGTACTGCATCATGCTGATGATAGCTCACATACCTGAGGACACAGTTGTGGGTACTCCCTACGTGGACCACTACTTTTGTGCCACTGATATGTACACCTCAAAGAGACTCTCCTGGGTCAGCCTGTGATAGAATTTTTGGGATCCATACCCCCCTCCAGCATTTACTGTCCCACGCAGGTGTGTATTTCCATCCATGTATGTAGTTGATAGGAATTTCTGACCAATGTGTGTCCTCACTCAAATTCTGATCGAAGTGTGAGGCTGACTGCTGTTTGTTGTATACCCTTGCATTTTATACATTTGCACACACATATCAGTTTATGCTGTTTCAAAGATAACTCACCAAAAGCGTATGAGGTGTAGAATATTTATTGGGTGATATTTTGCAGGAAACGTGAATAGATGCTGTACAGGAAGGGGTGGAATCGAAAGTTCACTGCTGGAGATGAGATGCCTTACAGTTTGAGTCACCAGAGTCCAGGCCACAGTGCTTGGCAACATTGGGCAGACTGTGACCAGCAAGTCCATGTGGGAGAGTCTCATAGGGGATGCTGTTGCAGCCAGGGGCAATATGCCAGGTCCAGTGTCCTGGGAGATATCCATGGCCCACTGCCCCTCAACGTCTTCGCTGTGGACGACCCACCTTCCTTGGGGGACCCTCATGTGCAGGCATGGACGGTGCATGGGACGCTACGTCAGAGGGTACCTCCTCCTCCTCCTCCTCCTCCCTCCCTGTGGCTGGTGTTGCACTTTGCCGTGATGTTGCTGGCCTTGTGACACAGGGAGGGGGCCGCATGTTGGCAGCCATCTGACGTAGCATATGGCAAATGTCCCGATGCACCATCAAGAGCTGAGCCTGGTGTGCCTCCACCCGTCCATAATGCTGGTCTTGCCTGGCTATTTGCTCTGCCTGCTGTTGTCTGACCTGGTTGAGGGCCTCCGCAAGCTGGCTTACCTCCCTGGTGTCCCGCCGGTATGCCTCCAGGATGTTAGCGAGTTCAGGCATACCGGGTGCTGCAGCTGACTGTCCAGATTCTCGCCTCCGCCTTCCGCCACTCTCACCACCCTGACCCACATGAGCACGGCCTGCGCTAGTGGGCACATCCGCTCGACGGGCCCCCCGATTGCTGGCAGGGTGGAGGTCGTCAGCAACCTCAGGGGCGCCCGACAAAGGGTGTCCCTCATTTTCAGACTGGCTCTCTTGTGGATCATGGGCAGGGCTCTGACCTGTCTGCTGGGATGTGGTGGGAATGGGTCCGGTAGTTGGCTGAGATGTAGCTGGTTCAGTGCTGCAGGGGTTTGGGATCCAGAGGAGCCAGGTTGGTTGGGGTCATCCACAGTGCGTTGAGGGACGGCGCTGTTGGTGGGGTCTGGGTCCTGCTGAGCCTGGGACTGGGATCCTTCTCCCCCCTGGTTGGGGGGGACTGCTGCACGTTCCCCTGTGTGTGGGAGAGACAGACACTGTTAAGGCACTATCAAGTGACATCTTGTTTACTTATCCATTATCAGCATCACAGTTCCACAAGCTTTACATTGTTGACATTGTTAAGTTGTGTATGTAGTGGTATAAAATTAAAATGTACTCTGGGGTATTTACATTCTTCCTTTGTCTTGACAATGACTGACACAGCCATTGCTGTGTCTTGTGTTGCCGGCACCACACGTGTTAAGCATTGCTCAGTTTCACGCAACATCCAGGATACGGTGTAAATCCTTATGTCTGCGTCATGCATGCACAGAGTTCATATGCAGCGTGTTGATGTAAGAGACAGAGCATCATTAATTTGCATGTCCTCTACTACTTTGGATGTCTTTTGCTGTCCCATGCTGGCCAAACAATGCCAACACACCTGGACCTGTAGACACACAGTTATAGATCATGGCTTTTGAACTTGGCACTTCTCAAACACGCATCACCTTGTCGATACCCATGTCCATGTCAGTACTTACGTGCATACACAAAGTTCATGAGATGCATTGTTTGAGAGGCACAATGGACTAGAGCATCTGCTATGTGCATGTATGAGTTGTATGCATATTCATATGAGTGAGTGTTTTGTTGTGGTACATGACAATTGGGACAGTGTTGCACTCCATTGCCTGTCCCCTGGGGCTGACTTTCTGTATGGGGGTGTATGACAAGGCATGCTATTACTTAGCTTGGGAATTGGAAGCGTCAATCGTTCATGATTTGGCTGTCCCCTGATGTATCATGCTGGCATGATCGTGTTTTTGTGTTGGTGCCCAGGATGTGTGACCTTGTCCTGGTGTTTGTGTTAGCAGTGATCACAGGAGGGACTTGTGCTGCCTACACCTGTGCCCATTGTGTACTACAGAGCATTCCGAGAAGTGTGTCCTAACACAGTACAGTGTGGACTGCAAATGGTGAGTGTGTTGCAGGCACATAGCAGATGACTGCTGGTACTTGTGAGACATCCCTTTACATTCTGATCTATGGTGTTTGTTAGGCCTGTGCAGTGCTTAGGTGCAACTGTGTGTGTGCCCAGGGAGCTGCGGTGAGGTGACAGAGGGAGGAACACTGAGGGATGGATACAGAGGGAGAGGGCGACAGAGGGAGAGGGCGACAGAGGGAGAGGGTGACAGAGGGAGAGGGCAACAGAGGGAGAGGGCGACAGAGGGAGAGGGCGACAGAGGGAGAGGGCGACAGAGGGAGAGGGCGACAGAGGGAGAGGGCAACAGAGGGAGAGGGCAACAGAGGGAGAGGGCAACAGAGGGAGAGGGCAACAGAGGGAGAGTGCGACAGTGGGAGTGGGCCACAGAGGCAGATGGCGACAGAGGGAGAGGGCCACAGAGGGAGAGGGCGACAGAGGGAGAGGGCGACAGGGATGGAGACAGGTTGTTTGTGCTTGTTTGCTTGCTACACTGCCTTACTGTGTCACTAAATATCGCATCTCGGGAAGGTGTGCCCACAACATGAAATTGATTAGGAGCTGTGGTCTACTATCTTGTGTGATATTTCCCTATCCCTGTACATTGGGCATGGTGCTTGAGTGAGGCCCTGGGACATATGGGATGAGTGCAGCCTCCTACCCTCCACCTTACACCCTTTGTGGGTTCCACTTGCAACAAACCACTTTTAGATGTGTCCTGCTAGGACTCATGGCCACCCACCCCATGCTGCTGGGCACTGTTGTAAGTCCACCCATGTGACATGTATTTTTTGTACACTCACCAGACTCAACGGCTCCTTCTATTCCATGTACTCCCACCGGTGGCAGCAGGGCCATGACTCTCTCCTCCCAGGGATGGTATACAGGAGGTCTGCGGGGACCGCCGCCTCCTGTGTGGTGTGCAGAGGCATAGTCCTGGTCCATTTTCTTCTTGACCATCCTCCGCAGCTCATACCACCTGGACTGGCATTCCGCCCTGGTGCGCTGGATGGGTGCAACAGCATTGACCCGGTCTACGATCCTCTCCCAAAGGCGTGTTTTTTCTGCCAGGCTGGTCTGTCTGACCAATGCGCCAAACAGCTGTGGCTCGACTCTGATGACTTCATCTGTAAGTATCTCATTCTCCGGGTTAGTGAACTTTGGATTCTTGGGTGTGGTCATGGTGTGGGGTGTATGTGATTGAGGGTGTGATGGTGTGTATGGATGAGGGTGTGTGGTTGTGATTGTGAAGGGGGTGGTGTGGGTGAAGATGTGATGGTGTATGTGTGAAGGTATGTGGCTGCAATTGTTGGTGTGCTCTCAGTTTCCTCGCAAGAATGGGTATGTTGCAAAGGATGATGGGTTGTATGTGTGGACCCTTTTATTGGCCAAAATGTGGGTGTGGCTTAATTTGAATTGGGGGGGGGGGTGTTATATGGGGTGGATGTTGGTGTTGACCTCTGTTTGGCTATGACCAGGACAGTGATTCTCAATGGAGTGTACACAGGAGACATGTTCAGTGTTGTTGTGCGACCTGTTTGGTAAGTCCTTGTGCTGCTTTGGGTGTTGGCGTTATTTGTGCGTGTCGTACTTGTGCGTGCGGTTGACTTGTACGGGCCGTTGGCGGTTGGGGCTGTTTGCGTGGGCTGGTTGGGGGTGTGCGTGTCGTACTTGTGCGTGCGGTTGACTGGTACGGCTGTTGGCGGGTGGGGGGGTTCGCGTAGGGGGGTGTGCATGTCGTACTTGTGCGTGCGGTTGACTTGTACGGGCCGTTGGCGGTTGGGGCTGTTCGCGTGGGCTGGTTGGGGGGGTGTGCGTGTCGTACTTGTGCGCGCGGTTGACTGGTACGGCCGTTGGCGGGTGGGGGGGTTCGCGTAGGGGGGGTGCGTGTCGTACTTGTGCGTGCGATCGACTGGTACGAGTCGTTGGCGGGTCGGGGGTTCGCGTAGGGGGTGTGCGTGTCGTACTTGTGCGTGCGGTTGACTTGTACGGGCCATTGGCGGTTGGGGCTGTTCGCGTGGGCTGGTTGGGGGGTGTGCGTGTCGTACTTGTGCGTGCGGTTGACTGGTACGGCCGTTGGCGGGTGGGGGGGTTCGCATAAGGGGTTGTGCGTGTCGTACTTGTGCGTGCGGTTGACTTGTACGGGCCGTTGGCGGTTGGGGCTGTTCCGTGGGCTGGTTGGGGGGGTGTGCGTGTCGTACTTGTGCGTGCGGTGGACTGGTACGGCCGTTGGCGGGTGGGGGGGTTCGCGTAGGGGGGTGTGCGTGTCGTACTTGTGCGTGCGATCGACTGGTACGAGTCGTTGGCGGGTGGGGGGTTCACGCAGGGGGGTGTGCGTGTCGTACTTGTGCGTGCGGTTGACTTGTACGGGCGTTGGTGGTTGGGGCTGTTCGCGTGGGCTGGTTGGGGGGTGTGCGTGTCGTACTTGTGCGTGCGGTTGACTGGTACAGCCGTTGGCGGGTGGGGGGGTTCGCGTAGGGGGGTGTGCATGTCGTACTTGTGCGTGCGGTTGACTTGTATGGGCCGTTGGCGGGTGGGGGGGTTCGCGTAGGGGGGTGTGCGTGTCGTAATTGTGCTTGTGCTTGTGCGAGGGGTAGACGTGTGGTATGGTTTGACGCTGCTTGATGCGACCCGATATTTGCCGTACGAATCATTGTTTATGTCCGAATACTTTTTCCCGTCGGAATCGCTGTCAGGCTTCTCGTACCGGATCGTACTTGTGTGTTAGTACAGTAGGATTCCCGATGCATGTTCGTACGGATCATCGACTGGGATTCGGACGGTTCGATGATATTCGTACGGAAATAGACGGGAAAGGATCGGAATTCGCAGGTCGGACGTAAAGTTCCCATTCGTACGGATTCGGATACGAATGCGATTCGTACGGCGGATTATTTTACGGGATCGGAATCGGCCCCATTATGTGGACTATGCATTTTGGGGTGCCTCCAGGGGGCCTTAAACCCAGACGAATCCTTGGGTTTGGATTTCGTGAATTGCGATTTCCAAGTAGGAACTTGCAATTTAGGAAATTCAAACCATTTCCCATTTGGCCCTTAGGTGGGAATGCAATAGCATTTACTATTTGTGATTTCCTAATAGCAATTACTACTCTGTAGGAATCGCTAATAGGAAATTGCAAATTTTGACCATACCATTTTCCATTTCCTAAATAGCAATTCCTATGGAATCACTATTTAGGAAATGAAAAATAAGAATTTAATATATCTGGCTCTATATGACTGAGAGAATAAAGATGCATTGTAAAACATTCGGTCTTGTTTGCCACCGGGGACTAACCAACGGATGAGAAGTCAGGTGTCTGTAAGTGGCCCACACTGACTGCTCGGTATCACATGGTCCAGTCTTCATTTTAACCAAATACATGGGCAGCTCAAATCTGCACAAAGTCGGCTGCCAGGATAGTCCCCCTCTGCAGTCTTCACAATGGGGGTGACCTTCTGACTTTCAACAGGCTCTGTAATGTGAGTGTGAAATTGTATCCCTTTATGCTGCGTTATAATAAAGTGAAACCTCCACATGCCTTCAACTTTAAAATCAGAACATTAGGCTATCCCAATTTTAAGGAGAGAAGGGTCTAGACTGTGCAAAAGAGAATCATGCTGGAAGACCAACACTAAATAGTGAGGGGGTGAATAGCAGATGTATCCAAAAGCAGTATTAGGTTAGCATTACTACCAAAAAGTAACAAGTGGATTAGAGTACACTGAATGTATGTTTGGTTCTTCAGGTTAAACGTTCATGTGCTGTGTTGTGAAATATGAACACTTATGTTTTACATCACTGATGCAATTTAAAGACTTTTTTTGTCATACCAATTATGTCTCCTCTTTAAAGCACCTCTTCAAAACACTATTCTCTTCTTCAGTGCTACATCAGCCTCCTTTGAAACAAACATTTAACTTAAAGAATCTACCTTTTTAAACATTTTTCCTGTTGCACCGTTACATACTTCAGTGGACATCTATGCTGTAAAGCACCTCTATCTATTAAAGAACCCCTCTTTGGCAAAGCACCACTACCGTCTCAATGACTTTTCAGCTGTGAAGCAGCTGTATTCTTTAGAACACCACTGTCATCTTAACCACATATGTCCTGTAAAGCTCACTTCTCTAAAGTACCCTTCACTAAAGCACATCACTCCCCTGAAGCGCCTCTGTTCAGTAAAGCATCCCTCTCTAAAGCAAGTCTCTCCTCAAAAGGATCCCTTATAGTATAGCTTCTCTCTCCTCTAGTGCACCCCACTCCTATAATGAACCCTCAACCTTCAAAGTACACTTACAGTAACTCACACACAGTTTGAAGCGGTATACAGCATGAATATAGACGTGGAAATATCGACAAGCAGAAATATCGCGGTAAGAATATCGACTTTGTTAAATATTGACGAATTTAATATCGATGTAGTAAATATCGTTTGTTTAGAATAGCAGAAATATCGACATTTTTAAATATCGTTGTAGTTAATATAGTTTATATAAATATCGATGTAAATAATGTCGATATTATGTTTTTAGTGGTATATTTAGGATATTTTTTAATAGTTCTGTAAATTAAATTTAGATTTTTAATGTTTTTATGTGAGTAATAAATTAAACAATATAATATTTTTTACTATTTTTTAGTAAATATTTTAGGAGCGGGTTCTTGGTTTTATAGGGGATAAGGGTGGGTAGTAATTGAAAATGTGTATGTTAACATTTTTTTTTAATTCACAATTTTAATGAAAATACATTTTAAATTGAATTTTGAAATTCGAAATTATTTAATATATTTATGATTTTTTTTATAAAATGTGTGAATGTTTTAGTAGCGGGTTGTTGGTTATATAGGGGATAAGGGTGGGTAGTAAATTAATTTTTTTTTTAAACCTTACAATTTTAATGAAAATACATTTTAATTTCGAAATTTGAAAATCGAAATTCGAAATTAATTACTATATTTATAATTTTTATAATAAATAAAATGTGTGAATGTTTTAGAAGCGGGTTGTTGGTTATATAGGGGATAAGGGTGGGTAGTAATTTTAAATTTGTGTGTTAAAATTTATTTTTAAATTTAAAATGTTATTGAAAACAAATTTTAATTTCGAAATTTGAAATTTGAAATTCGAAATTAATTAAAATATTTATAATTTTTATATTAAATAAAATGTGTGAATGTTTTAGTAGTGGGTTGTTGGTTATATAGGGGATAAGGGTGGGTAGTAATTTAACATTTTTGTTTGCAAATTTTATTTGAAAATTTACAATTTAAATGAAAAATATTTAAAAAATCGAAATTTGAAATTTGAAAATTCAAATAATTATTATATTTAAAATGTATATATTAAATATTATGCATGAATATTTTATGAGTGGGTTGTTTGTTATATAGGGGAGAAGGCTGGTTAGTTAATAATTTTGTAAACATTTTAACAATAAGTTAAAAAAAATTAAAATGTAGAAATTTTAAAATTGAAAGTAGAAATGGTTTACTGTTCAGCACTTTCCCTGAGTTATGTTGGATTTGGAGTCAGAATAGTAAATTGTTATGGTTTAATGTCCAGCACTTTCCCTGAGTTATGTTAGATTTGGAGTTAGAATAGTAAATTATTATGGTTTACTGTCCAGCACTTTCCATGAGTTATGTTAGATTTGGAGTTAGAACAGTAAACTATTATGGTTTACTGTCCAGCACTTTCCCTGAGTTATGTTGGATTTGGAGTTAGAATAGTAAATTATTATGGTTTACTGTCCAGCACTTTCCATGAGTTATGTTAGATTTGGAGTTAGAATAGTAAATTATTATGGTTTACTGTCCAGCACTTTCCCTGAGTTATGTTAGATTTGGAGTTAGAATAGTAAATTATTATGGTTTACTGTCCAGCACTTTCCCTGAGTTATGTTAGATTTGGAGTTAGTAATATTAATAATAAAACATTTTTTTTATTATTCATATTTTTTAAATATTTTGTAATGTATTTTGAGGTATTTAACATTATATTTAATAACATATGTATAAAAATGATTTACACATTTTTTTAACATTTTATTATTTATATCACATGCTTGTAAAATTATAAAGTACCATAGTAATAATCTTTTGTACAATAAACAGTCTTTATTGTGTTAGTTCTGTTTGTAGATGGAAACATTTATACATTTAAAAAAAATAACATTTGTATTTAGTGATGTATAACATTGCAGAAAATCTAATATATACATTGTACATTTTTTTATTCTTTTTTTTTTAATTAGCATATTAAATTTTATTTTATTTTAATAAAATGTAATATGTTAATTAATTTACAAATATTTTGTATTTACAAAAGTATATACATTAAATTGTCAACATTTGTCTATTATAAGAAAATGAAGAGTTAATTTTATAAACATATTATTAATATACATTATTATTTTTGTTATATAGATTTTAACATAAAATAAGTAATGTATATTTTACAATATTCATATGTTTATTTTAAACATTTAAGAAATCATAACAATTTTTATTAAAAAATGTGAATATTTTTTGTTTTGTTTTTATTCATTTTTATGGGGATTAAGTCCTATTTTTTTTTTTATTATGCTGCCATTTTGTTTTCTTTGGTTCACTTTTTTGACTATCTACATCGTTGTGTGGGTCATTTGTGAAGACGGAACCTCGCGGTTGGGAGCTGCTTCGTGTTTGTTAATGTAAGTTTCTTTTTTATTACTTTTACCTTACTTTTAATGAATGATTTAGTTAGTAGTAGTGTATATGTGTTGCTGTGTGTATTATTTACCTGTTTATGTAAAATGTACGTGTTATTGAAGCACGTTAGTGATAGCGTACTTTGTTTACTATCTAATATGGATGTAATGTTAATGTTTTGCATTTAAGTATTACTGTATGTATTTTAATACCTTTTATATGTTTTTTATTCGCTTTGTGGGGTTATTATTTGTTGTGGGTGGGTTCTGTATGTTCTTTATTTACAGGTGCCGGTTTTGGTGAATGGATGGAATTGCTCTCGTTTTTTTTTTTTTTAAATAAAGGAAAATGTTGTTACTAGTGTATTTTACTAGTTTATATACATTTCCTTTTTTTCGGGATTTTGGTGCGTTTTTTATCGTGAATATTTTTCGGGTTTTTATGGTTCCGTTCTCGAGAGGATTGCTACGTTGGAATATTTTTATACAGTTGTATTTTTTCATTTTTTGGGGTTTGTTTTCACTATGTGGATTGTTTTTTGCTTGGATTGGTTTTTAAAGCATCTATTTCGGAAAGATTCTACAGCTACAGAACCGTAAGTAATTATTTATTAATTTTTTGGGGTGGGTTATGTGTATTGGTGAGTTTGTATTTTAATTAGTTATATTATGTCTTGTGATATTAATTTCAAATTTATATTACATGACATAATTTAACTAATATTAAAAAAAAGGTCTGTGTTATATATGTTTTTAGTCTTTGCTACTTGTATTTTTTTAAAGGTTGGATTTTGCTATTGGATCTATGTATTCTAGACCTTGGATACTTGGGTACATTCTTGTTTTTTGTTGGAGGTATTCGTACATATTTATTGTTTGTTTGCTTAGTTTTGGTCCTATTTTTGTTAGAGATTGTTCTATTCTTAGTTCTTGGTAGCTTTGTTCTTTTTTGATGCATTGGATTAGTTTGTGAAGTGTTGGTTGTGCCCTTCCTATTGTGGCTTGAAAAGCATTATGCCATCCTTCTACCGCGTTGTTTGTTTTGGCTTTTTGTGCTATAGTGCTAGCGTAGACATTCCACCAGGGAATTTGGAATTTAGGTTGTCTGCGGTGACCTGAACGATGTAATCTTCCTACCCAGGTGTCTTCGAAATAGTCTAAGAAGGGAGTTAATTTTTTTTCATTAGTGCGGTAGAAAGGACTGTCAATTAATAAATTGTAGTAATTTGCGACTTCTGTTGTTGGGACGTATGCTAGTGCTATTAATTCTTTGATATGGTAAGCAAAGTTGCTGTTTGTAGAGTATTCTATACTTAAGGTAGATTTTTGTAAGTGTCTCCATATACTTTGATTGTAGTGATAATAACACCCTTGTATTGCAGTGTGTGGGTATATTTTTAGTATAGCTTATATCATAGCTATTTCAAAGTCTACTATGATTCTTTGTGGATAGTAATTTTCTGTTAATTCTTTGATTGTTGTTAAGATTTCTATGCAGGTTGCATTTGTTTTATTTGGCAGCAATGTATAAATTAAGGGGATATTAGTTTCCTGGCATTCACCGTGGATAGTATAAAGTTGATAAAAAGGTTTTGGACACACTTTAAAAGTTCCGTCCATCATCCATGTTTCACAATTTTTTAGTCTTTGCAAGTTGTTATTTGTTGCAAAAAGTAGAATTCTTTTATCATGGCTTTGATTATCATACATCAAGAATTTGTCTTCTTTATGGGTAACAGTATATTCGGGATATATTTTAATTTCTTGAAAAGTTTGAGGTGGAGGTGGAGTTGGATCAGATGCTCTTTTAGTTTTAGCTATTAATCTTTTCAAGTTGGGAATTGAGGGTTATGTTATGTTGTGTGCGCACTCTTTTATAGCACACGGCTACCCACGAGGGTGTCCCGGCGCTTTAGCAAAGAGATCAGAGACCAAAATGTCCATACAGTAACCCATAGGTGGTCATGGAGATCACGCAGAAAAGAGCCACGTCTTCAGCTCCTTTCTAAAAATAAGAAGACTGTTGGCTTTCCGCAAAGAGATCGGGAGCCCATTCCAGTGGAGGGCCGCTAAATAGCGGAAGGACCGACCACCCATCCGGGCGCGTTTGATAGGCGGGACCACAATCGTGGCTGATGAAGCCGATCGCAACGTCCTCCTTGGTACATAAAAAGCCATTCTCTTCTTAATATACTCAGGGCCTACAGAGTGAAGGGCCTTAAACGCCAAAGTAAGAGTTTTAAAAATAACTCTTTTAGAAATAGGGAGCCAATGTAACTCCTTGAGCAGATTGGAGGCTCTGGCTCTGCGTGGAAGGCCAAAGATAGCCCTTGCAGCTGAATTCTGTACTATCTGCAATCTTGCCAGCAAATATTTCGGCAGACCCACATACAAGGCATTAGCATAATCAAATCGTGATCCAACTAATGCCTGAACTACAATTTTCTTGTATTGCAGTGATAGCATCGGTAAGAATTTTCTAAGCATCCTCAAGATGCTAAAGCATTTCCCTGATAATGCATTGATCTGGGATCTAAAGGACAGGTCAGTGTCACAGATCACACCAAGAATTTTGGCCTGCATTGATACCGTCTCGGGAGGAAACATGTCCTGAGGCCACCAGGATTTCCAGCAAGGGTCGGGAGCACAACCAAAAAAAAGCAACTCAGACTTGTCTGAGTTGCACTTTAGGCTATGCCGTTGGAACCACGCAAAGACTGAACCAAGGCAGTCCCTGATTTTTGCCCCATCAAACGCCTCTCCCTTCCTGCACGTGAACAGGAGTTGGGTGTCGTCAGCGTAGGATATGACCTGGGCACCAAAAGCCTCCGCCACCGCCGCCAGAGGGGCCATATAGATATTAAAAAGGATGGGGCTCAGAATGGACCCTTGGGGAACCCCCACCTCTAGCGGCGGCATTTCAGCGGAGAACGGTGGTGCCCAGATCACCTGTCGACGGTCCGAAAGAAAAGATCTGAACCAGTCCAACACCGTCCCACGGAACCCGATCTCCTGGAGTCTTAAAAGGAGACAGTCATGTGGGACGGTGTCGAAAGCCGCCGACAGATCCAGCATGACTAATACAGCCTTACCCCCTAGATCGAGAGTCTCCCTGATAGCTTCAGTGACCTCCAGAAGGGCTGTCTCCGTGCTATAGTTAGCACGAAACCCCGACTGTGTGTCATGAAGGATGTTGTTGCTCTGGTAACTGTCCTGTTACCTGTTCTGGGACTTTGGTCAATACATTTTTCAAAATTGTAGTGCTTGTTTGTTGGGAGCCTGTACTTGCTTCTCTAAGTGTTTCTAATGCTTCCTTTACTTCTACTTTGGTCACATTGGGTGGGTGGTTATGCTCTTGTACATTTATAACATTGTTATCTACAGTTGTAGCTCTACCATAGCATGCAGTTGAATAGTATTTGCTACATTTCCAATGTGTTTTGTTATCTTTGACTTTTTCTTGGGTGTAGGTATAACCCATGTAGCTGAGCATTATTTTTCCTTTTTGAGATGTTATAAAAGTAGCTCCTTCTGCCATTTCTAGGGTAGATCTGTGAAAACATATATATGTGTTTTTAGTAAATATGTAATACATTTATTTCAATGTCTAGGTTTAATTAGTCAATTTAAAAATATACTTACAATGTTGTTTTTTCTGTTTTTCTGGTGTCTTTATTTCTTTTTCTTTGAGTTTCACTGTTGTAATTCCTGTAGTTGTGGTAGAGAACAGTTGTAATTAATAATATTGTTTGATACTTAGTTGTTTCTCTTTTGTTATCATTTATTTAAACTGTGAGTATACTTACTTAATTTTGTAGAAGCTGTTGTTTGCGTAGATGTAGTTTGGTAGATGAAGTTTGTTGAAGCTGAAAAATTAATTATTTGTATTAGTTGTGTATTATATTTGTATTTATTTTTAGCTCAGACAATGTAATTTATTTTAAAACTTTAGTTTGCTATATCTTGATTTATTTGTTA
Organism: Lissotriton helveticus; assembly: GCF_964261635.1. Taxonomy (NCBI): domain Eukaryota; kingdom Metazoa; phylum Chordata; class Amphibia; order Caudata; family Salamandridae; genus Lissotriton; species Lissotriton helveticus. The sequence continues at coordinate 1,539,492,422 of NC_136067.1, read as the reverse complement.
CATTTCTATGTAGGCATTGGTAAGGCAGCTCATTTTGTAGCACATTTATTCATTGTGGCTGTTGTTGGTATGTATTTTTTGTTTAAATAAAAAAGAGCACATTTATTTAGTTTAGGGAGTTTAGCTAAGTTTCTTGAGGCTTTAATAGTATATAAAATGGGAGTTTACTTACTTGTGTTGTAGTATAATCTGTTGTAGTGGTTGTTCTAGGTGAGTATTCTTTTCTCTTCAGCAAAGTAACCGTTTTTCTTCGAGTTTCTTCCAAAAATGGTAATTTTAGTTAATTATGTAATTGTTTTTATAGTAGTTAGTTAAGTATTTCTGCATTTTGATTGGTTTGACGACATTTATTTTAAATCCATTGGTTGAGAACTTTAATTTGAATTTGGTATCCGTTATTTTTAATGAGGCAGTTTTATTTGTTATTTAGTAGTAGTATATAATTAAAGATGTTTTTTATGTGTTTTATATTTATGGTTTATATTTGTAAAACTGTTTATATATGTAATGTATTTAAAAAAAAATTATTAATTGAGTATATTAAAATTATTAAGTATGTTTATATTTATTAGTGTGTTAATAAATAATTTATACATATTTCAAGTATATAGTATATTTATATATGTTTATTAAGTATTTATTTAAAAGGAAATACAAATTAAATAGTTATTTTTTTGAGAGGATTGTGTATTTAATATTAAAGTAAAATGTCGATATTTTTTGTATTCGTAAATAAGCTGTTTGTAAGCCGATAATAGTGGTGTCGATATTTTTGCACTGTTTCATAATATTTAAATTATTTTCGATAATTTAGTAGTCGATATTTTACTTAAAATGTATTCATCCAAATGTGTTAGCACGGCCATTTACGGTGCTGGTGTCTGGGGCATCCAAGATACCAGAGAAATTCAATTAGTAGAAAATGCTTTTCTTAGGTTCATTTTAGCGGTACCTTCTAGTCAGTCTGTATATAACTGTCACGCTGAGTTGGGTGTTCGCCATATCGGCGACCTGATAGCGATGCAATCCCTGTTACTCTGGCATAGGGTTTGGACTGCAGCAGATCTGGAGTTGAACAGAGAGATTATTCGCGACGGTATGGCACTGGATAAATCAAATAAAATAGCTTGGCTAAACTACATCCAAAAGTTTTGCCAAGACATGGGGTACCCCGAGTTCTTTACTGTACCAGAGGGTTTATGTAAGGTCACGAGGAAAGATTTGAAGAACACCTGTTGGTACCATCTGGAATCCCGGCGGCTTGGGGTTGAGTTTAATAAGGGCTCGGTCGTGCGGCATCATATGTCGCTAGTATCTGTTAACATGCAACCCTATTTGAATTGGTGTACAAAGGGATTCGACAGGTTTTTACTTACAAGGTTTAGATTTGACATTTTTTTTCGCCTTGTCTCATTTCCCAAAATGAATGACTGGGCTAAAAAGCTTTGTAAGTGCCCCTGTGATGGGGAGGCCGAACAATCAACCCTCCATGTGATTTGCTTTTGCAAATTTTATTATAAAGAGAGAGCCCGTTGGATTAAACCTCTTTTGAAACATAGCGGGACATGGTACCAGTGCCGCCCAGCCCTACTGTACCTTCAGACGTTACATGATGAACTGAGTGTGGCCACCATGGTTGGCTTTTTAAAGAGTATTTTTAGAAAAAGGAAAAGCTTAATGTGCCCTACAATTACTGTATCTACAGTTTTATAATTGTAATGAGTTATATGTGTCAGTTACTGTTTTATTATGCACAATATGTATTGATTTCTTGCTGTGTTGCTTTTATGATTTTAAAATTTTGCTAAAATCGAATAAAGCTTTTCTTTTTTTTTAGTAGTCGATATAATTAAAAACGATATTTTTTTAGTCGATAATAAATTATCGATATTTGTGTAAATCCTTGTTTAAGTATATGTTGACGATATTTTTGTTAACGATATTATTGGGCCGATATTTTTGTAGGTCGGTGTTTTTGTTATCGATATTTGATCAGGGATCCGTTTGAAGCATCTTTCCTGTAAACAATACCTCTCTTTGGTAAAGCAAATATGTCTTATAAAGCATTCATCTCCTATCAGCACATGTCTTCTGTAATCCCACTTCTATAAAGTACACCCACTGTAAATCACACACCCTGTGAAGGACATTTTCGTAAAAATCCCTCTTGTGTAAAGTGGCTCTTCCTTGTAAAACACCTCTCTTTGGCAAATCAACAGTTTTATGAAGCATTTGTGTCCTGTAAACACCTCTCTCTTGTAATGGATGTAAATCCTGTAAAGTAAGTACAATGAATGTAAAGCCCACCCCTTGTGAACCCCTTTCCTGTAAACAGCCCCTTTTGTGGATAGCAGCCCTCTCCTGAAAGACACCACCCTTTGGTAAAGGACCTCCATGCTATAACGCAGTCTTCTCTTATATGCATCTCACTCCTGTAATGCATTCATCCTGAAACATACCCCCACTGTAAACCACACGCCCTACGTAACACCTTTCCTGTAATTAATCTCTCCTGAGTATAGCATCTCTCTCATGTAAAATCTCCATTTGATAAGCATCACTTTAAAACAAAAAAAAGCAATCTGCTTCTGAAAAGCACCCCTCTACTGTAATGGATCTCTCAACATTAAAGTACATTTTCTGGAAAGCACCTCTCCCCAGTAGAGAACATTTTCGGTAAAAACCCTTCTCTCAAATTGAGTGCCTGTCTTCTAAAGTTCATGCTTCCCTCTCTTGTAAACCACATCTCCTATAATGTATCGCTCTACTGTAATGCATTGCCTACTGTAAAAAACCTCTATTATGATGTACCTCTCTTCTGTATTTCTTGCCTCTGTTTCCCACTGGCTCAGTGGGATGGGATTTAATTGAATTTAGTAATTGAAAATGCAATCCCAGCTGTGGGTAAAATCAGCTGGTTAGCTTTGGAAACTCAAGAAAAAGAACTAAGGCGGATTTAGCCATAAATGAGCTCACACATGATTAAACCCCAGTGGTTCCAAGCCATACATTTGCTAATGTTTTGTAGCCCAGAGATGTCCCTACCTAACATGCTCCTTTCTTTACCTGGTTTCAAGTCTGAGACAGTGGTCATTCTCTCACTGAGCAGCAGCTGCAGGCAAACTGAGGAGATACTGGGTAGGTTGGAGGCCGACTACTTCCTTGCTCTCTTGTGTGTCTGTCTCTGACAGGGCTGTACAGAGACAGCCTTTGGTCTGGGTGGGTCTTCCCTCATTAAACCAGAATATATGACCCTTGTAAAACCGCACCACAAGCCCACTGGCAGATTCCTAGGTTGTTACAATTTTGTAACAAATGCACCTGCTACACCTGGATAAACCAGCAGCAGCAGATTTTGAAAGGAAGATGGAAACATGTTTTCTGTGTACATGGCTTTTCAAGTTAAACTTTTAGTGAGCCAAACATTGTTGCTTTCTTATTTTGACTTCAGCTTTGATATTCAATATACATGAATATTAAAAGCTTGTTTAGTGTATTTCCCTGCATAGTGTTTTTCCACTGTGTTCGTGTTGCTTTATCTCCTCCTCCATACTTAGAACAGTTCGGAGACAAATCTCCTAATTAGCACAAGAGAGATGTGTTGAGAAAACACATTTCAGAGTAGACTTCCCCCACTCTGTGTCTCCATTGCTTCCCCTCTCTTTTTCAGGAGAAAGAAATAAGGTGTGCACTGCTATGTGATGTGAGCTGAAACCCCTGATGACCCCTAAATGACTTCCATGCCACTATTTTCACAGGGTGGACACCACCCGTCCTGGCAAGATGACGAGCCAGACGGTAAAAAATGCTGCACTTGTCCGGGTGCAATTTTCAAACACCCAGACATGTTCAGCAGCACCTGCACATTGTCTGCTATCGATCTGCAGCAACGTATAGGGGGCTTTCCTTTTTTAGATGGTTGTGTGACACAACCATGTACTCATTTTCCAAGCTTCCTTAACAGCCCGAGTAAAACAACAAATGCGTTTGAACCATGCATTCCATTTACAATGCAAGCCCTTATAGAGACTTGCCTTAGGGGTTGTTGGACTTTGGAATAGTATAATTTACTATTTCAACTCCAGTCACAATAACAGTAGGTAAAGCGTTGGACTTTAAAGTCCAACGCTGCTTGATCTAACGCATGTCGCAACGGCTTGCCTTGTAAGTGAAATACGTGGTTCAGGAGCATTCGTTATTCTGCTCACCTTGCAAAGGCAATGAGTTGCTCGGCAGTCGTTTTATTTGCTGTTTCCCATTTCCGACTACAGCTGGGCCCATAACAAAGGCCGAATTTGAGGGGTCATCAGGCCTCCTTTTGTTCGAGTCTTCTTGCTGGGAGCGGTCTAGATCTCACACCTAGATGCATTTGCAGGAGAGGGGAAACAAAGGTACACACCTTGTTATCACTTCACACATACTTAATAGACACATGCTTTAAACTTTGATCAGTCCCTGTATATGAGATAGGCATGCACTTTATGAATGTCATATGTGTTGGTCTGTCCCAGTATTTACACAAAATAAATTGCAGTTATATAGTGCTTAGAACCTCTGACAAGGAGTTGAAACAACAATTTAAGAACCACTATTTTTTCTTGTATAGCGCTACTCATACCAGTGCAGGGTGTCAGAGCGCTTTACATCACACGTACACATTACATATACAATAAATCAATTATATTTGTAATCAATGTACAAGATATGTTAAATATGACAGTGGGGGTTTCAAGGTGTAGCAGTCACATATCATTTGTAGCTCACTGTGCTATACTAGCAGGATTACAATGCAATTGCATGTAACATAAGGATCTCGGTGTCTGCTTAGAATAAAATCTGGCATCTGCATGTTACATGATGTGCTTTGCAGGAGGAACATTAACCCTCTATGCTACTTTGAGTCAACACTGGGGCTAGAAATACAGAGGTCTTTCCAATAAGTGCATTAACTTTGTGAGTTATCTTACCATTATTATTCACTCAGATTTACTGGGAATGCCTTAACCCTATAAGATATTTTAAAATCCAGGCTTTGCAACCAATTAAGCAGAACGGATATACTGTCAGTTTTCTCCCTGTTACCAATTTCTTTGTGGCAGAGTAAAAAAAAAAGTATAAGTTAAGGGTCCAGATTTTGCGTTGGGGTTGTGTCACTTTTCTAGCAAAACCCTGATGCAAAATCAATTTTGAAATTTACACTGCCACACATATCCCGTTTGAGTTACTAATGAAAAAAAAAGAGAAAAAAGAAAATTACAAGACAAGCACATTGACTTGCGTTACCTTGCATCAGGTAGGCATTACATGGGTGGTGCTTGGGTGAACCTGTGCATCCACCCATGTATTTTGATGCAAACCCAGATTTACAAAGTCTTGCAAAGATATGTTTGCACGGAACTGGTGAGTCTACCCGAGGCTGGAATGATATGGAGAAATATCTTTATTTCTCCTCGTGTTTTCCTCGTTGCATGTATACTACATTCTGTAGCACCATACAAGGAGGAAATTGCCTCATAGAATTGTCTTAGCGGGCTTTGTAAAAAATAAAAAACACTAAATCAAGGTATTGCATTGCACTGCCTTGCATTACTGTGTCCTAAATAAGTATTACATTGGGTGTTGCATTGTTGCTGTACATCCAAATTAAAATACACAGGGGCATATTACCAAGAAGTGCGCCCACTTTGCATGTCATTAGCGATGTTTATCGCCGACATGCAAAGTGGGCTTGCGCCAGGCTTTCGCCACTTTCTCGGCACAATTCGCCGAAAAAGCAGCGATACTTGCCCTTGGTAATATGCCCCACAGTCTTCTAAGGCAGGCACACTAGCGGGCATATTACCAAGAAGTGCGTTAGTAAACGCACAACGCACATCCCCATATCGCCGGCTATCGCCGAAGTTCATCACCTTTTAGCGCGCAATTATCAATGCGCATCACATAGGCGATTTGAAATCCGGCGATATGGCACTTTAGCGCATGAAAATAAACGTTGTTTTAACGCGCTAATGTGTTCCTTGACAATATGGGGGGGGTGGATTCAGCTTTATGATCCACTCCTCCATGTTATCAATGCCCTAACACCTGGTCAGAGCAGGCGTTGGGAGACCTGCGATAAACGAGTTTATCGCAGGTCTCCCTCTCCCAAAGCGTGCCTAGGTAATAGGGTGTTCCCATCTCCAGCCACATTTTACATGTGGTTGGACGTGGGAATGCCCACTTTGCATATCATTAGCGATGTTTCTCGCCGACATGCAAAGTGGGCTTGCGCCAGGCTTTAAAATGCCCTTGGTAATATGCCCCTAGATTTCCTTGGATCAGCTCTTGAGTTCTACTTCCCTGCAAAAGGATCAAGTCTAGTGCCTATTTATGTGAGGTGACATTCCAGGTAGGCCCCACTAATGAGCTAAGGGGCGTATTACCAAGAAGTGCGTTAGTAAACGCACAACGCACATCCCCATATTGCCGGCTATCGCCGGATCTCATCGCCTTTTTAGCGCGCAATTATCAATGCGCATCACGTAGGCGATTTGAAATCCGGCGATAGTCGGCCATATGGCACATTAGCGCATGAAAATAAACGTTGTTTTCATGCGCTAATGTGTTCCTTGATAATAAGGGGGGGGATTCAGCTTTATGATCCTCCATGTTATCAATGCCCTAACACCTGGTCAGAGCAGGCGTTGGGAGACCTGCGATAAACGAGTTTATCGCATGTCTCCCTCTCCCAACGCCTGCCTAGGTAATAGGGTGTTCCCACCTCCAACCACATTTTACATGTGGTTGGACGTGGGAATGCCCACTTTGCATGTCATTAGCGATGTTTATCGCCGACATGCAAAGTGGGCTTGCGCCAGGCTTCAAAATGCCCTTGTTAATAGGGCTCTAGCAGTATCGCCGCTTTCTCGGCACAATTCGCTGAAAAAGCAGCGATACTTGCCCTTGGTAATATGCCCCTAAATTCTTAGAAGTTCCATAATGGCTTTGAGAAAGTCAAAGTGCCACTGCGCTGTTGCGTGTCAGTCGAGCAAGCCCAGAATTGGTTGCCCAGTATTCAGTCCTACCATCTCTTGCTGAAGTGGAGGCTCGGAGTCCCTTTGGCCTATCTGTGAGCAGAAGCCCGGATGCTATGGTAGGGGCGGCAGGCGTCTCCATGATCCTCCGCCTATGTGTAAGGCCTCCCTGAATCGAGCTGCAGGTCTTGGGTTCTCCTGGATTGTGGGGAAGTTGAATCATTGCTCTTCCTCCATGGTGTCATGTAGTTCCTACAAAGCTATATAGGATCTGTGCATTTAGATGACATAAACTAAGGGATTGATGTCCAGACTGATTCCAGACACTCCCAAAGGATATGTTAGTCTGTAGACCAACTAGCTGACAGTGGCACTATATGCCCCACAACCTTACTAAGGAGCGTATAGGTTCTGGCAACTATCGAACATGACAACCTTGACTCCTCAGGGATCGCGGAAATAGTACAGTGCTTTTTGTTCAGTCACTTGTGCTCACTTGGTCTAAGAGAGATATACAGAATAAGCGGTGGGGACGTTTTCAATAAGCATTTATTGAACTAGCGTCATTCTAATATAAAATACATGTGCTGCAACAACCATTAGACAGAAACGGATGTATACAGTTATAAGCACCAACATAGTAAATAAAAGGTATAATTCTACCATGGTGCTAAAACAATGAATATATGCAGGCATATAGATACATGGCAGTAATCATGAGTATTCTTACGATGCACACCCTAACTAGATGTATCTAAGTGTACCTAGCATGTATGTAGGTGTATAGCCAAGAATCCCCTTACAAAAGTGCCAACCCCATAACCTGATGGGAGAGAATGAAGGCCCCTGTCATGGTCTCGAGTTGGACACACCGCGAGGGATGCTGGAGTGTCGGCGGGCAGGGACTTCAGCGTCTCGTGTCAGCATGGAAGTTTCTACGCTGGTTTGCCCAGCGAAGATAGGGACTTATATACCTGAAAGGTACCCTCAGGGGTTCTACCTAGATGTGTAATGGTACTGTGGGTCTGCCGGCCAAGGATGACGATATTGGTGCCTTTTTTACAGAGTTATTATGCAGAATATAGTATTCCTGCTGTGATACTAAGAATCATCCTGCATAATAAATTAGGCTAGTTTTCGAAGAAAATCACACAAAATTTATTTGGCACTTAACTAGGTAAAAGGTCAGCACCGGAGCTGTTATGTAGAGTAAGGTAGGACAGATGTAGGTAAAAGGTCGTGCAACTACCTAGGCCTATATTGGGGCACATTGGGGCTCATAACAACGGGTAATGGCTTGCTTCGCCTTCACAGCTGCATGTCGCTAAAGGACAATATCCCTCTCACCACACCACAGCCCCCCGCTTCTGACATATAGGGTTTGTGATAGTGCACATGGGAAACCAGCCCCTTCAGGTCACATCATTTCACAGGGCGACGGCCCTCTTCTCAATAGAGCAATGCACCAGGGCAACAGCCCTCAATCATCACTGTTACCCCCACCTGGCATACGAATGTCATGGGCAACACACAGGTATTCTGCATTCACTTTGTGCAATTCAGTAACAAAATTGACATCACTTTATTTCTCCTATTTCACATCAAAGGTCAATATTTTGTCTTTAATTATTGGTGCATATTGCTGGCAGGCATAAGCCACATGAAAGTCATGTGACAAATGCATTCTATCTGTGGCCTGAATTTTTATTACTATATTCCAAGTAGGAGGGAGTGAGAAGTGATACAGGGTTCACTCACCTTCCCAAACAACTAACCATACAAAAACAACAGGAAGGAACATCTAGAGTGCTTGGTTTATCTCTCTATACCAACCCAAGGGGATCACCCTATGACATTAAAAGGACTCCCACCCTCTGGAATTCCAAGTGCATGCTTCATCATAAAATCCTCATAGAGATACCTAGGGTATATTGGCGGGCTCAGCCTTGGTAGCCAAGTAAGCTATTTGGTTGGTGGGTGGGATCCCAGATTTAAAACAGCCTAGGGTATCCTGAGGGTTAATTCATTTTCAAAGGGGAACCCTGACGGAGTTAAAAACAAGTGGGGATGCTCAACGGAAATTAGTTTCCTCTATATCCCTGGGTCAACATGTTTCTTTCAGCCATCACACCAATACCTCTCCAGGGTAGATGGCTTTCATCAGGACGTCACTAAGATCCCATCAGTATCCTATGTGTGTGCATTGAATTGCGAAACTTCCATTCATCATACTACAACTTCCCATACATACTGACCCATGTGTTCCTATGTTCAAATTTCTTTAGTAGGATCCTATTTAGAGCTCCATGAGGTTAAAAAGGCAGGTGGATCTTGTAGTCAAACTTTCATCAAAGGTCTCTTTCCGGCCATGAACCTATTGTGTTCCTCCCTTTCCCTGCATCCTATCTTATTGTATATGGTGCAACATTACAGCCTATTAAAACAAATATAAGAGAGAGATTTGCCTTGGAAAGTAGAATTTTGTCAAATTGGGAAGGCAGGATCCCAGGTTTTCTGCTTCCACATTGTTCATTTCATCCATTAGATGGACAGCTCTTTATTTCTCCTGTTTTACATCAAAAGTTAATGCTTTGCCTGAGGCTGAAGCATGGGTGGCATGCAGACGTCACAACTGTGCACTTTTCACTTCAACTAAGGACTGCCTTGCATAATCTTTCTTGCTCCTCTCTGACCCAAATATTTCAGTTTTGTGCAGAAGTATCTAAATCTGTCACACCATAACAAAAAATGATTTCAAAACATTCAAAATGATGTGCTTTATGTACCATTTCCAATCACTAAATGTTAAATAGCTGTTTTAGTAGATATGGAAATTCAAGAGCGTTGTATATGGCTGTGTTAAATTTTGCCAAGTTGTTACCCAGCCAAGGTAAGGGTGGTCTTGTTTTTTGCCCTTCTCACACCTCCCAACTGCAGCGATGGTGCACAGTTTGAAGTTTACCGTATTATAACACAATAACAGAGGGTAGCGTTGTTGTTATGATGCTCGTAGGTCTGGGAGACTGATGTAATTCAGAGGTATGCTTTGTATGAAATGAAAGATCATGTGTGCTCACATAGAGCTGACTCCTTCAGGATGAGGTTACACTGATTAGGTGAGCCCACAGGTCAGTGTTACTGTGTTAGCAAGTAGGGCAAGTGGGACAATGTTGGCAATCTAACATGACTAGTATATGCAAAGTTCTTATCAGGCGTGGGTGGCAAACTCTGCTCCGCCGGCAGAGTTCCCGGAGCTTTAGTCACTCCGCGCTCCAAGTGGAGCACAAAAGTTCCGCAAAAAACTCCACCTACCGCTGGAGGAGTGGAGTGTACTAGCACCCTTCCCAGGCAACCATACTTTTCATCCATCTCTCTCTTTTTTACTTCTTAAGTTCTTTCTATCATGATCTTTCTCTCTCTGCCTTTAATCCTTTTACTCTCTCTTCTCTCACTTTCTTCCTTGCCCTTATCTCACTTTCTTCCTTTGTGTTTCCTTCTCCTCCTCTTTTGTTCTTATAATCTTTCTCTCCCTCTTACTTTTTCTCCATTCTTTGGTCTCTCTATATATCACTAATCCCATCTCCCTGTTGGGCAGCTCATATTTTTCAGTTTTTCTCTCTTTCTCTCACATACTTTAATTCCCTCCCTCCATTTACTCTTCTCTCTCCACTTACTAGCTCGGCTGACAACACGCCCTGCAGCGCAAAGTACCTTCTGCAAACAACTGTACCCTCCCATGCACGAGGCATGCTGGACTTAAGGTAAGAGATATGCATATGAGCACAGACCAGCACTAACTGCAGCCAGCGGTACCCAAACCTCAAGGACTGCTGCGAGGGGATGAGGTTGGATCCTCTCCCTCAATGTTCATTGTAAAGTGCAGTATCCTGGTGTTACCGCACTTTGTATTCTTTGCACATACCTAGGCACTGTAAATTAGGGGTGCCCGCACTGGCTGAGCACTGCTCCACCTGCAAGCAGAACTCCGTGGAATTCCACAGAGTTTTCTGGGAACTCCGCCCATTGAAGCTCCACCCAGTCCTATTTCTTTTTAGCGACCATAGTCTAGTGTAGACTAGATTCTGATTACTGCCCATAGTTTGTGGTGTCTTTTGCCATTTCTATATCTCACTAGTAATATTTCATTCTGAAGTGCTAGTTGGGAATGGAATTGCCTGTGCCTTGTTCTTGGAGTTATCTTTGTCAGCATTTACTTCTCATCCTTGGATACAATGGAGCTTACATTTATTATGATCTAGAGCTGATAACTCTTACTTTGAAATTTATGGTCCATTGTTGGTGTAGGCATTCTGGTGGTACTGATTACCAGGTGAGCTGGCAGGTTGCTCTGGTGATTGTGAGGGTGACTGCTGCTAAAATGCAAGTGAAATTTTAAGGGGGGAGTGTGTAATTTGTTAAAACATAAATGCAGAGCCCCAAACATTTTTTTATAATCCTACTGCTGAATGCCAAGGTTGTAATAACCCTTTTCATTCACTACCTATAGGATCTTTTTTCAACGCCTTTTCAGCCTTCATCATGGTTTTCTCATCTCTCTGTCGTCTTTCTTCCTTTTCTGTCTTCATATCTTGCTTTGGGTCACAGTCTGTTGGTGAAAATGGAGCCCCATATCCTAAAATGACTGCAGGTGGGTAAGGATGATTAAGAATACATTGCATAGGAGAGCGGTCTCACCTCTGGAGAGCGCAAGCAGCTAAAGCAATGGTATCTACAAGGAAATGTGCTGCATATGGAATATTATGCCTGGTTGAGTAAGTTGGTGGTGGAGTTAGTTTGTTCAATCTTTGGGTAAAGGAAGCTTTACACTGACAAAAGGCATCATTGTTTCATGTGTAGCTTAAAAAAGTGTGAGTCTTCTGCCTAAATCGGGAGCGTTTGCATGTATACTCACAATGCGCTCAAAAGAACTCATAGGAGGCCTGCTAAACATATATGTGAGGTCTTAAGATCTGATGTCACTTCTTGTGATGCCAATTTCTGTGATATCATGTGCAATGTAGGGCGCCGTGACATCACACACCCTGATGTACCTTGCATATTGCCTAACTAGGTTAATCCCCACACTTTAAGACTTGTGCCCTGAAGGTAGCCCTCCTATGATGCAATAATATAAAACAGACTTGTCAATGCATTATTTATCAATACTTATACTTTGTCTTAAATACATCTAAACATTTATATTTTGTAATTTTAAGAAAATAATCCAACATTAAAATGCAGTGCTTCGTAAATTCATTGAAGTGCAGAAAGATGGTCGGAAAATAGGAAATGTTCTGAAAACTGTAAATTAAAATTTAGGTCCTTGAAGCTGCCCTCCTCCCTCTCTCTAATGACTGTTCTCCTTCTACACAAAATGGTGACCTAGTTGAAAAGAATACAATATGTTGGGGTTCAAAGGCCTACGATTTTAGCCAAATTGTTCTTTTCTTGAATTTTTATGTCCATTTCTAAAACCTAAATCGACTGAATTATGAATAGCAAACTACCAGTCAGTTCTTAGGGAACGAATGAATGAAAGAAGGAATGAATGAAATTGGCATTTATAAAGTGCAACATTCGCCCTGAAGGGCATCTCGGAGTGGGAGTCAGTAAGAAAAGAAACCTGCACCTACTAAATGGCAGGAAAATAATACTGAGCGAAAAGCATTTGTGAAGATCCACAAAGTTACGACATTGAGGAGGATATTCTCAAGGAAGTGGCGGTGAGAGGCGTTAGCCTCCTTGGCTTAATGACTCTCACCGCCACTTCGGAAACGCGAGGCTGCAGCCTATTCTCAAGAATGTGGTGCAGCCTGGCGTTTGTACCTGCGATGGCGCTAAGTTTCACGACTTAGCGCCAACACAGACATCCTTGCACCAGAGTGCAAGGGTGTCTGTGTGCAGGGTAGGGTTTATTGATGTACTGGAAGGTGTCCCTTCCTGCACATAAACAATCCTAAAATACCATTTTGTAACTTTGATGGCTGCTGCTTCGTGCATTTCTTAAAGCATTTCTCTTCGTTTCGCCACCTTAAGACCAGGATTTTTCTGGTCTCAAGTTCGGCGCTGCCACCTATTACAGCCGCCCTTGATAATAGGTGGCAGCGTGGATCATAATGGGTGTTGCGTTGGAACGCCCACCGCAACACCCACTGCACGCCCCTTTCAAGCTAAATTTAGCTTGAAAGGGGCCTCTTTCTCAAGGCAGCGTTAAGCCACTTAACGTGGCTTAAAGCCAGGTTAAGTGGGTTAACGCTGCTTTGAGAATAAGGCACTGTCCCTATTGCCAGGGGAACGTCAGAAAAAGTGATGTTCCCATGGCGATAGGGGCTTGAGAATATGCCTCTGAGAGTGTTCATAACCTTCATAGCAGTCACCCGGTTTTCTCTTTAATGGCAATGCCAGGTTTTTGTGGGAGGAACAGTCTATAAAACATACATTAAGGGGAAGGTTTGCTCGTGAAATAGGTTATGGTGGAACCATTCCCTTGCAAAACATTTACATTATACCTTGAAAATGTGCTAAAACCCTGAACGTGGCACAACTCCGTTGGATGAATTTTATTTGACACACTGCTAATTAATAGTGCATTTAAAAAATGCATCCTCAAAATGTACCAGATCAATCCTACTGAAATTTAAAATTAAAATAGTGTGCATAAATCTAAAATGTATATAGGCATTTCCTATTTTCTCAAGAGGATAATTATGTGAATTGGGCATAATAAGTATTAACATTAATCCAGAAAGACTTTGGGCTTAAAAAACACCTAGAAGAGCATGCAGAGAGTTGCATTTCCTAGTGAACGTCTCTTTCAATTTCGTTACAAATCACAACCATTCCCAGTAGCACACCGAACAGGCTGCAATAGCTGCGGGTTTACAAGCATACTACTGAATATATCTTGTGGCATAGGGAAATCTAAATAGTGTGGGGCAGATTTACAATAACTGGCACATCCCTGCATATCAGCAGAGATGCGCCAGTTATTGAGTGCCACGGCTCCGCCACCATGGATGCGCTGCATTTACAATGCGGCGCACCATGGGGCAACAAACTGCACAGATGCGTGACGCATCTGTGCCGTAAAGGCGGTGCATTGCTGGAGTTCCGTCGCAAGCGCGATGCAGCTCAAGCAATGCTCTGGGGGGCCCTAGCTTTACAATGCTGCGTCAATCCTTACGCCTGCTTCAAGCAGGAGCAGGGTTTTGACGCAGAATGGGTTCAAAAGTGACTGAATGAAATCTTGTAGATTTCACTCAGCTACTTTTGGAAGGCGTTCCTATGCCGGAACACCCCCCCCCCCTCCCTGCGCAGGAATGCCTACTTCTGGCGCAGGGCTTTACAACGTGACGCATCTCCCAGATGTGTCACGTTGTAAATACCTCGCAGCATAGCGCATCTTTTGCGCTGCCACTGCGTCACAAAAGTGATGCAAGAGGCGCAAGGGGCTTGTAAATCTGACCCTGTGAATTTAAGCACCTGGGAAATGGAGCCTACTGCCCATATATCTCGTGTGTTCTTTTTTTCTCTGTGGGGAAGTCAATTTTCCTCATGGACAACGCCATTCCCCTGCACCACATCAAATTTAGGGATGATCCATATACCTTGCTAACCCGAAAAAGGAGTGACTACATACAGTCCTTGGCTAGAGTACATTTCCCAAGATTATGTTCAAGGCTACCCATACCTTGCAATGCCCACTTCCCACCAGCTGCATAGGATTTAATCATTGGGATTTCTCAGACTCATGGCAAAGAAATCTATTGGGAAAAACCTTCTACAGCTGCCAAGAATCCTTTTGTGAATTCCTAAACGTATTATGGCCTTTCATATGCGTGTTTGTCCGAGAATACCTTTGTAATTTTTCTCCCTTGTGTTTCAGTGCTAGTTGAATGGAAGGAAAGAAAGTATTTTACTCATAAACATTAAGGATTACAATTCCGTTAATGTTATCTTGCAGACACTGCAGGAAGATAAGACGAGGTGATTCCTTTAGATTGGTTACATGAATGGACTGAATATTTCTTAGGAAATTGAACATCTGTAAAAACAATTATCTTAGTTTGAAGTCTCACCACCAAAAAGAAGAAGACTGATTTGCAGCCTACTGGGATTTAGCAGAGTCTAAGCGCTGCACTGTAATTAAGCAAACAAAGGTGCGATTTTAGAACTATTTGAGTCTGCTTATGGAAATTCAGCAGACCGTGCGTGGAAAAACGCAACATTTTCAAAAGAAAAAACATTAAAGGGAGTGTATATGAACCTCTTATGGTGGGAATTGTAAGACGGGGCCTCATTTTAGGATTTAAAAAATTATAGTACCATTGAGGTTAATATCGATTTGTCCGGTATTTTCCAGCAAACATTGATTCTATCTATTTTTAGTGCACAATAATATTGGCATTATGGAGCATTGTTTATTATTCTTAGGGTTTCGAAATGGTTATTGCTGGATATTTCGGGCACTATTGAATTTTATAGTGTTATTTCTGATGCTGGTAATTTTACTGGGCTTTTACCTAGAAACTATAGCAATATTCAAGAGAGTAGATAAAAAATTAAAATAACCTCCATTTTGAATCATACCTGTAACGACGTCAATCGAATCATACTCTTCCCTAGAAAGGTAGCCTTCAACCTTTAATCTTTCCTTCCATCTAGCCACATCCTTCACTGTTGTCGTTAATCACAAGTCTATTGTAACAAATTGGGACGGCAGTTCAGAGGGGTGGAAGCCCCTCTGAAATCACAGACACAATCCTTGTCCATGCTTTCACCTTTTCTTCAATTCTCCCATCACCCATTCACCTATACTTTCTCTCTTTCACCCTCCCATCTAGCCACATCCTTCACCTCACCCATCCAATCAGTCACAGTCCCATACATCCTTCCATCCTTTCACCTTTCAATCTTTCTATTTTTTTCCATCGTTGTTTCACCAACTTATTCATTCATCAATGTATACACTTCTGGCTTTTCATCTATTTATCTACTCACCCAACCATACATCATGTCATCAATCCATCCATCTTTTCACTCACCCATCCTTTCACCTTCCTACCATCATTTAATCTGTCCATGCTTTCACCTTTTCTTCAATTCTCCCATCACCCATTCACCTATACTTTCTCTCTTTCATCCTCCCGTCCATGCATCCCATCACCCATCTATTCTTAGTCCTTTCTGTTGTCGTTAATCACAAGTCTATTGTAAGAAATTGGGACGGTAGTTCAGAGGGGTGGAAGCCCCACTCAAATTACAAACACAATCCTTGTCATGGTGAACCACAAAAAGTCACTACATTATCCTGTGCTTAACCCACTCAGCACAAAACAAGTCAGATTTAACTTAGAGGCAATGTGTAAAGAATTCATGCAGCACACAAACAGCAATAAAGTGAAAACATAAAACAGGAAAAATCCCAAACCAATTTAGAAAAGCAGAGTACACATTCATAATTAACATGCCACCAAAACGAATCCAATCAGTAAAATCAGATTTGTGATTTTTTAACGTTTTTAGTTAAAATCTAGTACCTAAAAAATCAAAGTGCCAACTGCACGCATCTGATCACTGGGGACCAGGCCAAAGTCAAAAGTTAAAGCCAACCGCAACAGAGCGTGGATCGGATGAAAGGGTTGGATTGGACCCAGTCTCTGCTTTTCTTCGGAATTTGGAAAATTATCTTGAACATGTTCTTGAGCGAGTAGAGTCTCAGCAGGGCAAGGCAGCAGGATGCATTTGAGGACAATTCGTAAACAACAGGGTGCTGATGGATGAGATCGCGTTGGATTTCCAGGATGAGGAGCTCTTTGTCTTCACTGGGGTGCTGGTCATTGTCGAACCAAGTGAAGATTTTTACCTTTGGGCTTAGAAGTTTTTCTGAAGCTAAGTTCACCCAATGGGATGAAGCTGCAGGCTGTAGCCAAAGAGAGCTCCATGAGGCCGGATAACATTGCCATGAGGTCATGCTGAAGAAAATGTACTGCTGGTTGAAGAACGTAGCAGGAAGTGCAGGAAAGTCAATCCCATCAAAGATCCACCTCTGTTGGATAAGCTTTAAAGTAGGACACAGTCTCCTGTTGGTTCTCAAAGTATTTTTTATTGAAAAAACTTTAAGGGCCAGGTTTGGGATTTTGGTAGAAGGAGGCCCCTTTAAAACCACACCAAGGGTCCTGGAGCTGGTGGTGTTCCACTTGGGGAACTAGGACTCACTCAAGCAGAGACTAGCAGCAGGGGGCAGGTAAATATCAATGTCTTTGGGGCTTGTTGTGTCCCTGTAGCTCACACAGAAGCCCAGCCAGATAGCCTTTGCAGTCACTCTGGTGGTCCTGGGTTTAATGAGCAAGCAGCAGAAAAAGTCCTTCCAGCAGAAGGACTCTCCAGCAGCAGGACAGCGGGGCAGTCCTTCTTCCGAGTCTTCCACAGCTCCAGAAGTGATCTGAAGAGTGATTCTGTGGCCCAATTGTTTTACCTGGTGCCTAGCCCAGCCTTCTCCTACATCTGTTTGTGAAAAGTTCCTGGGGTGACAAGAGGCTGGTGTCAAGTTCCTTTCTGTGGGTAGCAGGCAAAGCTCTTTGAAGTGTAAGTAATGCAGGATAGAGCTTCACCCCCTGCAATCCTGGATCATCCTGCCCCGTGTTGTGTTAAGGATTTGTGAGCCCAGGCAAGACTTATTTTGGGGGCTCCAGTTTATATTAATTTTACTACCCAGTTGTGTGATAATTGCATCCTACAGAATGCCAAACAAACTTTCAGCAACAGAATTCACACAATAAAGCAGTTGAAATATGTCTTAGTGGGTGACCCAAAAAATCCTTAATCTGACACTGGACAAGGACAGCTAGAGGCAGAGGTAGGCAGAAGAAAGCAAGCTGTTCAGATATAGATATAGATAGAAGTGAGCGAGAGAGAGATAAAGTTCACTTTCCTTGGAAGGTGGGGGTCCTGGCCAATTGCCCACTTTGCCCATGCCTTAAAATGTTTCTGATTATGTCCACAACGAGTCCCCTTTGTGTCACTATCTGGAAGGAATACACAAACCCCAACAGCAGAGCCATTCACAGACATGTTATGTTATGTTATGTTATATTGGTATTTGTAGCGCGCACAATTACTCTTGAGTATCCTGGCGCGAAAGTAATAAACTGGTGGCAAGAAAAGTGAATTAATAGGCCTGTGTAAAAAGATGGGTTTTAAGGAGTTTTTTAAAACAGCTTAGGTCCTGAGTGTGGCGTAGCATTGGGGGAAGGGCATTCCAGAGAATAGCTGTTTTAACTGAGAAGGACTGGCCACCCATCCTGACTAAACGAGAGCGGGGAACTATCATTAGTCGCTGGCCAGCTGACCGTAAAGATCGCTGAGGGATGTAAAAAGCCACTCTCTTCTTGATGTAGGGGGTGCGCAAGCCATGTAAGGCTCGATGTGTTAGGACAAGGGCCTTAAATTGTATCCTCTGGGCCACTGGCAGCCAGTGGAGCGAGCACATTTGTGATCTTATGCTGGTACGTTTAGAAATGCCGAGAAGAAGTCTTGCTGCAGCATTCTGGATAAGTTGTAGCTTGTTGGTCAGGTATGCCGGAATGCCGAGGAAGAGCGCATTGGCATAATCCAACCGAGACAGGATGAGTGCCCGGGTTACCATCTCCTTAGCTGGTTGGGGGAGCAAGGAAAAGAATCTGCCTAGGGACTTAAGGGTTCCGAAGCAGACGCCCTTGAGTCTTTTTATATGCTCAGTGAACCTGAGGTCGTCCCCAAACCAGATACCTAGGTTCTTGGCTGGGCTGCCCACAGATATGGGGTGCGGAAAATCAGAGGGCCACAAAGCTTCTGTGAACTGAGAGGGGAAATGCCCGTATAGTAAGATTTCTGATTTCCCCTCATTACATTTTAATTTTGCATGGGCAAGCCATGTAAATACAGCGGCAAGGCATTTTTGCGCAGCTGCAGTGTCCGTGTTCGAATCGTCCCAGGTAAACAGAAGCTGAGTGTCGTCGGCGTAGGCCATAATCTTAGCGCCCATTTCCTCGGCCAGGAAGATTAGGGGGGTCATATAGATATTAAAAAGGAGCGGGCTCAGGGTCGAGCCCTGAGGGACCCCCGTCGGAACCTCTCTGACCGAGGAGGAATAAGGGGGCAACCAGACTTGCTGGGAGCGGGAGTTCAAAAAGGATTCCAGCCAGGCCCACACTGACCCGGAGAGGCCGATGCGTGACAGTCGTGCCAGGAGAAGTTGGTGAGGTACCGTATCAAAGGCGGCAGAGAGGTCCAATAAAATTAGAGCCGCTCTGCCACCCCTGTCCAGGCATTCCCTGATGGCCTCAGTCACTTCAACTAGGGCAGTCTCCGTGCTAAAGGATGATCTAAAGCCAGACTGTGCTGGGTGGAGGGCCCCTGAGTCCTCCACAAAGGCATTCAGTTGGCGAAAGGTCACCTTCTCGCAAACTTTACCAAGTGCTGGTAGCAGGGAGATAGGCCGGTAGTTAGCTGTTAGGAGCGGGTCAGCCGATGGTTTTTTCAACAGAGGGAGGAGCTTGGCCTCCTTCCATTGTCTTGGCACCATTGCTGACTGTAATGACCTGTTGACTATGGTTGTAACTTCCATGCCTATGGTACCAGCCACTCCTGCAAGAACCCTGGCAGGGCAGGGGTCTGAGGGGGATCCAGATTTTAATGATTTGAGGATGGAGAGAATATCTGGGAGTTCGAAAATATTAAATTGTGAGAAGCACCTAGTGGGGGGGAGCAGGAGAGAGAATCCAAGGGAAGGTATGGAGGAGTAACAGGCAGAGCTAAGCTTTCCTCAATGCTTTTAATATTATTGATAAAAAAGGACAAAAGTTCCTCACACCAGCCTGCGGAGGCGGGAATAGACTTCCGCTCAGCTTGAGGTGACAGAAAGCTTTGTACAATGGCAAAGACCTCTTTGCCATTATTATCAGCCTTCATAATTCTAGATGCGTAGTAATCGCTTTTTGCTTTCCTCACCTCAGAGTAGGAAGTTCTCTGAGAGTACCGCAGCTTGGATTTGGCTTGCGGGCAGTAGCCCGCCCTCTAAAGCCGTTCAAGCTTTTTACACTTTAGCTTCAGATCTCTTAGCACAGGCGAATACCAGGGTTGAGAAGGCAACTCGCGCTGCCATGTTCTAGACGCGGGTTTATAGATGGATTCGATCCCATGGCTGACCCAGGTGTTGAATTGGTTGACTTGCCATGTGACCAGGATACCCGAAGAAGTCACTAATGGTTGGGACAAGAATATGCCAATTTTCTAAAAGTAAAAACAACAGTTGATGGACAGAATGCAGAACAATGTCATACATTTACCCCAGTACAGAGATCTGGGCCTAAATCCATCGTTTTTTTGCTCACCATGCCATTCCAGTTTGAACCCAGCCATATGCAAATCAGTCTTGACCCTGTGCCCCATGGGAACAGTCCAGCCGGAACTGCCAAGTCAGGTCCTCCCTGGACTGGAAACAAGCATCCTAGGACCGGTTTTGGGCTTTCAGCCCTCTTTAGCCAGGATAGCTTGATTCCAGTGGCATGGAGAGCACGGGACTCACGTCTGAGCATACCCGTCCCACTCTGGGTAACAAATGCAAAAACAACAGTTGATGGACAGAATGCAGAACAATGTCATACATTTACCCCAGTACAGAGATCTGGGCCTAAATCCATCGTTTTTTTTGCTCACCATGCCATTCCAGTTTGAACCCAACCATATGCAAATCAGTCTTGACCCTGTGCCCCATTGGAACAGTCCAGCCCGAACATTTTCTAAAAGTGGCATTTTCAGAATTGTGACGTAAATTCTGACTTTACCAATAAAGAGAATTTCTTTTATGGGTGAGAATTCTTTTTATTGTTTCGCAGCAACAACAACATAATACTGTAAACCACTTAACAGACATGATTTTTACACTATCACAGTTAATACATGAAAATGTACTCTACAGGACCCCCAGATTTGTATGTACTCATTTGAGCAGCCCCTGGATTTATATACTGTCTCTTCTGCTTTTGAGTTCACACCCATATTTCTCAACCACTCCATACTGCTTGAGATACAATGACAAAGAAGGCACATAGATCTAGGTCATTGTATCTCAGGCACTATGGGTCTGAGACCCTCTCAATCTTCCACAGCCTGTGGGGCATGAAGCATATTCTGTGCAAGTACTTAGATTGAATCAATTTTAACCTAACTGGGATTAGTAAAAGGCTGCCATTTTGGCATCTATCCAGTTCCCCTCGTCCATTTCCCCATCATCTACCTCCCAGCGCTCATGCATGGGGGTCATGGGGTCTGGGGTATTGATGACCAGGGTTTGATACAGCCACTGCCTTTCGCATCAATGACCTCAGTTGTGAGTTAGAGTTGTAGGGAATTGTGGTCACGGAGTGAATGCAGATCTTTCCCGAGATGTTCTAGTGCATAAAGCAGCTGTAGGTATCTGAGAAATTCGGTGTGGTGTGAACCGAAAGGGTGATGGAACACCAAAGTGTGGCTTGGAGACACTTCTTCTAGAACCAAAGCCTCTGAGGATCCACTCCTGCGCTCACCCAATGCCTTCCTCAAACACAGCAACACTGCAAGATCCAGAACCTAGAATAGTTGGTACATAGAGGGACTCAGACTGATGAAACACCACTCCAAACAACTTGAGCGCAAATGGATAATGTAACAGGATAATGCAGAAATTAGCATGTTCAAATGCGTCCTAAGGCGCTACCGCCAAATGATCCGGAATACCAGAAGTCCCACTCTGGTTGACCACATTGATGCCAGCACCAACTCAAGCATATAAATCTTTGACATTGTGAAAGATTTTACCTCACTATCAGCCGTCTCCAACTCAATCACCCCTTCTCAGGACCTCTCCAATAATCTCTCAATTCTTCAGGAACAAATTCACTGCCATTGGCAGCAATTTAAGCTTGCAATTAGACCTGACAGACCTTGCCAAATGCCTCCCAATATTATCATAAGAACCTATGCTAACCACATGGCTCATCATCACACCAGAAGAAATCTATGCAGCCATGAACTCCATTGTTAGACCTGACACCTTGGCATGGGTCTCCCTTCCATTTTCTGCTGTTGCGTCATGGGTTTTTGCTTGTTATAGATGCTTTGGGCACTGTGCCACTGTTATCCAGTGCCACAGTGCAGGTGCTCCCTATGGTATATTGATGTATGGATTAGTGACTCCATGATTGGCTGGTTTGGTTTACTTGTCAGACCCTAGTACAGTGCACTGAGTGTGCCCAGGGTTTGTAAATCAAATGCTGCTGGTGGGCTTTAGCTCTGGTTGTGCCACCCACAGAAGCAGCCCGTAAAAGTGTGTCTCAGGTCTGCCATTGCAGAGCCTGTGTGCAGTCTGGTACTGCCATTCTGGCTGGGCAAGTGCACCCACTTTCCCGCCCCTAAACCTTCCCTTTTCTGCATATTAGTCACTGATGTGTGTGGCATGTCCTAATAGTGAATTACAGCCATTTTCGTTTTTCACTATTGCAAGGCTACCTGTTCCCTATAGACCAGAATGGGCAGTTTGATTAAAACATCTTATAATCCTAACTGACTCAGGGAACCAGGTAGAAATTCGAGTTTAGTATACCTGAACTCAGAATGATAAAATACATCTTTTAGTGAAGTTGGTTTTAACATTCTCTATTTGAAAATACCACTTTTAGAAAGTAGGTATTTTCTTGCCTAACTGTCCAAGCCTGCCTGTGCTAGGTTGTGTAGTCCTTGTCTGGAGTTTGAGTGACATGGTCTGGGGGATTCCAGGAGACAGGGTGAGTCAGCACCGGGCTGAATAGAGCTATCTGCATATAGATGGGTGGGAGGAGTTGCCCCTGGGACCTGAATAGGGCTGTGCCTGCCTTCCACAATGCTGGCTTCACCTCATGTGGTGCATCTGATGCCCCTGACCCATACTGTCAAAGGAAAGAGGAATTCTTGTCAACAAAGTGCTCCAGGACTGCACCGGACTGGTTTGGACTGGGTACAGGACCCTCTGCCTTCAGAGGACAAAGGATTTGCTAGTATAAATATTGGGACCCAGACCCAAGAACTTAAGATCTTTTTTGGGAAACAAGAAAAAAACCTTTGCTGAGAAGAGGAAGCAGAGGAACTGAGGAAGAGACTATCCCTAAGTTGAGTGCTGTCTGGGGGATTGGCCTGCAGTAGCTGTCTGACTGCCAAAGAAAGGAGAAAAGATTTTGTGCTACTTTTTTTCAACTTGTGAAGGATCTCCAAGGGCTTGAGATAAAGCTTGCCTCCTTCTGAAGCCTCTGGGGCAACAGACTTCACCCACCAGCTCCTCAAGAGTTCTTTGGAAGTGCCTGCAGTTGTGTTGGGATTTCTGAGGGACTGCGTGCCGCAAGGAGCTCGAAGCACGACTCACGAAGAAGAAGCGTGTTGCAGCCACTGTCGTTGCATCACTGACGAAGGGTGCCGCCGCAGCTGCTGTCGCTGTGCATTGCGGAAGCGCCTCGCATCGCCAGAGAAGAGTGTCACCAGCGCATCAGATGCCATTGTATCATTGAGAAGCGTGTTTCCGCCACAGCCGCTGTCGTCGCATCACTGAAGAAGGGTGTTGCCGCTGCAGGTGTCGCATTGCATTGCTGAAGCGTCTCTCATCACTGGAGAAGAGTGTTGCCGTCGCATCAGATGCCGTCGCATCACCAGAGAAGCGTGTCACAGGGCCTGTCGTGGCTCAAACGAATCATTGAGTCACCGCACGGCCGTCAGGCATGCACGCATTGTGTCGCATCAAGGAGAAGCCACCATTTTTGTTTCATTACACCGGATCTTCATCACATCACGGCGCTGCTGCTTGCATCGCCATGGAAGCGCAGTAAGAAACCTACGCATCACCTTCCCACACCGAGAAGAACCGACGCATCCCCTACGCATCAGTAGGGACCCGACGCATCACCGTTCTTGTGTGTAAGGAACCGACGCATCACCTCCCCTGCAACACTTTCGTTGTATAGCATTACGCATCCTAATGTACATTGAACTCAAAGTGTCGCATTTACCATTTAAAGAGAAATAAGCTAATTCTACAATTTTTTAAAAGTACAGTATTGTGGATTTTTGTCATTTGTGGTCTTGTGTTAAGTCTATATAAAAATACTTATTTTTATACTACAACTTGTGTGGTGTCCGTCTGTAGTGTGGTCACTGGGTTACTGTATGTGTTCACAAATGCTTTACACACTGCCTCTGAGATAAGCCTGTCTGCTCATGCCAAGCTACCAAGGGGGGTCAGCAGTTTTTTTTTAGGAGTGTACCCCTTACCCTGACTAGACGCATGGGTCCCTATTTGGCAAAGGTACCTACCTCTGCCAACTAGAGACCCCCAAATCTAACATCCATCCACTTCAGGAAGCCCATCAGACCCCTGCCCCCACTGCAGGTACTCCAGAGGACTGCAACCCATCAGTACCATACTCACAACCATTCTGAATGCCTCCACCTCTTCCGCGACCTTTCCAGATGCTTGGAAATATGCAATTGTCCTCCCATTGCCAAAGAAACCCCCTGTGGACCCTTCAACACTCGCCAATTACAGATCAATCTACCTGCTAATACTCCTGGCCAAGGTCTTAGAGAAAACTGTCAACCATCAACTCACACCTCACAGAATCCCTCAATGATCTCAACACCACTCAGCCTGGTTTCAGGTTCAACCACAGCAGTGAAACTCCCCTTATCGGTGCATGGATGAAAGCTGTATAACTTTGGACAGAGGAGTCACAGCGGCCCTCATCCTCCTGGACCTTTCTGCAGCATTTGACAGAGTTTCCCACTCCATACTCATCCAGCGCCTACACAACACTGTAATCCAAGGACATGAACTTCGATGGATTCACTTCTTCCTGACGAGAAGGACCCATACAGTCAGACTGGCACCGTACACCTCAGATGCTTGCAGCCTTATTTGGGGAGTTCAGCAAGGATTCTCCCTGAACCCGACCCTCTTCAATGCATACGTGATCCTCTAGAGAGCATCATCCACTCACACGATATCAATGTTCTCTCCTAAACTGATGATATGTAACTCATTCTCTACTTCACAGACAGGACGCTGAATACCTGGATCAAGTGCAATGCGTACATGACTGAAATCACCCACTGGATGAAGATCAACTGCCTAAAGCTGAACACTGACAAGACTGGAATTGTGGTCTTCAGGAAGAGCACATCACTGTGGGACTTCACCTGGTGGCCAGAAGAGCTAGGACTAACACTCACCCTCACACTAAGAATATCTGGATCATCATCCACAGCAACCTCAAAATCACTCCCAAGTATATGCCCTCACTGCCTCATGTGTTCATACCCTGAATATGCTGAGGAAGACTTTCAAATGACTCACAAGGTGGTCACTAGCAAGCTGGACTATAACCAGGATCAACAAAAATCCCACCAGAATGATGAAGACCATTTAGAACTCGACGGCCAATATCACTCTGAACCTCCCACAGTACACTCACATCACAGCACACCTGAAGGAGCTCCACTGGCTACCCATTAGCACAATTTAAACTCCTCACCCATGCTTTCAAGGCACTGCATAACAGTGGCCCATCATATCTCAACAAACGCATCTGCTTTCAAAAAATCCTTGCAGCCACCTCCGCTCATCCGGACTCCTACATACACAATTCCCACGCATATGGAAAACCCGATCCGGTGGTCGAGGCTTCTCCTACATCGCTCCTAAAGCATGGATCGAACTGCTGCTACACATAAGAGCCTCCTCCTCACTTCTTGAATTGTGCAAGAAACAGATGATCGGCTTTTTGAGCAGTCCCACTAGGCCCTAGGTATGCTCAGACTCATATCTGCTCAGAGCCAGGACATCCTCCCTAGTGGCACATCTGAACAACATTACACATCATAGTGTATGACCAGGCAAAGATAGAAATGTGCTACCATTTGCTACCATTCATATCTTTTGATACCAGCTTATATGAAGTTTGTATCAGGGGAAGAAGAAATACAAATTTCATTGATTCTGCTGTCATAGAAATGTAATGGCTATCCAGTATGCTGAGCTGATGAGCGTGCCTACAAATAGAAATAGTGCTCAAGAACAGTGACAAACAGTTAGCAGTCGAGAGCTGATATCATGATCCATTAAATCGCAGATCCTTCCAGTAACCATGACTTTGAGGCTAAAGATATCGAGACCCTTGTTTTCAATCCGATAAATTCCCAATTTCAGATCATTCTTAGGGACCTCCTAATTGCTTCTTCACAATCCAGACACTGACTGTAGGAGTACCATTGTGACACTTCAATATAAGTTTTGCATTTATTTCAATAGAACAAAAATTGACTTCAAGTGCAATAGAATTTGATTCTGGGATGGATTTAGTAGACCTTTTGCCCATTGAATGACATTCTTTGACAAACTGAAATCAAGCACTCTGTGACTCCATAATATCTTTGATTGGAGGATCAATTTTTATCAGTGGTCCACAATGAACTGTAGAAGAATCTATGCCCTAACAGGGAACGAAAACTCATATTGAGGAAAATTTGGCTTCAGGCTTCGTCAGAAAATCTAAATCCTCTGCCTCTTGTCTTTCTTGTAGCCAAAAAGCAAATATGTTGAGGACCTGTATTGAATCCCGGACTCTAAAAAAGATCACCTTTAAAAACAGGTACTCACTGGCACTAAAACTGGTTCTCCTAGATCCAGTGAAGTAATCTATGGTAAACATGAAGTTGCACCTGTGAGGGGCAATGCTTTTTATTCTGACAAGGTGAAAAATGGAAAATGCCCAGCCTTTAGGACCAGAGTTGGAATGTATGAATATCAGTTCATGGTCTTCAGTCGTCACAATGCTCAGCAGCCTTCCAATTCTTCATCAACAAAGTGCTCAGAGACTGCTTAGTTATGTGTGCCATGGTTTTCCTTGATGACACTTTGATGTATGCTTGCACTAAAGAGGACTAAGTGAAACATGCTCGAGCCATACTCCAACAGTTCAGGGTACACCAAGTCTATCAAAGATTGGAGAAGTTTTTGTTTCACCAGCAATATGTGTAATGTATCAGATTTGTAATCACACCAATGGATAGGAAGATAAATGAGGCAATTCTAATTAAAAACTCCACAAACTTTGAAAGGTGCCAAAAGCTTTCTGCCTTTTGCTACATTTTATAGGGAATTTATTGATGTCATCTTCTCAGTGTTGTTTCCATTTAATAGCCTGCTTGGCAACGGTGTCAAATTACAGTGGACCCCCGAAGACATAATGCACCTTTCAAACTATTATGGATTTGTTTACCTCAGCCCAAGAGATATGCCATTCTATCACAGACTGGGGCTTCATTGTTGAAGCATACACTTCTGATGCAGTGTTCATCCTTTACACAACATTTAAATACACAATGGCCCACATGCATCATTGTGTCTTTTTGCATTTCTTAATTTGCGAAAAATAAGGAATCGCAAATTAAGAAATGCAAAATGATATGCATCAATATTTTCGGTATTCTTGTGGGATTCGGTAAAAATCGCATTTTTTACCGAATCCCAAAGAAATACCGATTTCTTAACTACATTTTCGCAATTTCCATTGATTCCTATGGGCCAAAAGGCCCATAGGAGTCAATGGAAATTGCGAGTGGCACTTAGAAAATTTCATGGGTGCAGGGGGAGGTCCAAAGGACCCCCCCATGCACCCCATAAATGTACTTTTCAGC
Organism: Lissotriton helveticus; assembly: GCF_964261635.1. Classification (NCBI taxonomy): domain Eukaryota; kingdom Metazoa; phylum Chordata; class Amphibia; order Caudata; family Salamandridae; genus Lissotriton; species Lissotriton helveticus. The sequence continues at coordinate 1,539,464,673 of NC_136067.1, read as the reverse complement.
ATAAGTTACATACACACATGTCCTAAGGACATGTGTGTGTGTAACTTTACAGTTTAAAAAATGCATTTTTGTGCATATTTAATCAATTTCGCAATTTACCACGAAGTTGAACTTCGTGGTAATTTGCACTTCCAATTTTTCAAAAAAGCATATTTTTCTATAATGATGCATAGCATTTAAGAAATCGCACAATTGCGATTTCTTAAATGCTAATGCAATTTTAGAAATCGTAAAAAAGATGCGACTTCTAAAATGGCATGATGCATCCCAACAAGCACTTTTGCATTCGCAAACGGCCGATTTTAAGGAATCGCACCGTCTGCGACTGCAAAAATGCTTGATGCATGTGGGCCAATGAGAATGACAATAGACACATAAAGTGATTTTGCAACTTGCACATTGTTTTAGAAATGCCTATGATTATTAGAAAATGAAATACATGCACCATTAAAGAGTGCTTAAACTTTAGAATTAAAAGGAAAAAGTAATAACGTTGATTATAAATATAAAATGTAAAAATGTATAACAGTTGATTTTCGTAAAGGGTTTGATCATGATAAACATTCTATACATTTACGTTTCAAACTGAATATTTTGAAATATAATACTTAACAATAATAAATGCGTAAAATATTTATAAAACATTACTAAGATTACTTAAAGCTATAATGATTTATATGATACATTCAAATGTGGGATACTTGACACTAGTCAGTTTGAAGTACACTATGGAACTTTGAAAAGTTGGTGCAATTCCACTATACTTAAAGTTAAAAGGATGAAACTTTCCAAAATGCTCTTCATGTAAGAGTGGTCTTACACGTTCCTTAATGATATTGATTAATAAATGTATGCATATATGTATGTTTTTATTTTAAAAAATATAGCAGCAGGCTGAATTTCCTATATAATAAGCCTCTTATGAAAATCTATGACATCTAAGCTAAATTGGAGATTGCATTAATTAAATTATTTTTTCTTTCTAAGGACATTTATATTAAATCCTGTTTTATTGCTTTTAATAGGAAATTAACTTGACTTCGTTTTCAGGCCTGCATTTTCTCTTGAGGTCCATGAGAAGTATATTGTTCTAGTTTCCTTTCATGTAACACCTTTCGATATTTCTCATGAGAGATGAAGAGACTGGATACATTATGTATTCAAATTATTGATACATCTATGAGAACTGGACATTTGTGATGAGCACATGAGAAAGATCTAACAATGAATAGACTTTTATGTTTTAACTTAATGCACATCGACAGTCGTTTCCTATGCATTCTATGGGAGAATACCTACATGTTGGCACTTTTGCACCACATTTAGCTGGCTTGCTCCCAGGCTCTCTGGTCTCGCTTTTTCTCCTTTGCTGATTTTGAGCTGGTTAGCTTGCTGGCTAACTCGCTTGAGACGGCTGAGAACTTATAGACTCTTTCTGCCTCTGAAAAAATTTGAATCCCCTGCCTAGCGGACTTTCCTTAGGACTCCTAGTCGAATCATATCCTAAAAATGTCCTTTCCAAAATTCCTTTTGAGTTCGCTGATTTAGAAATTCTTGCTGATCTATCATGACTAGGGACTTTAAGAACTTTCCCCACATGCATCAACCTATTTAGGAAGTGCAAACGGTGCGAATCGGTAAATTCGGCCGTTTGCACTTCCTAAATACGTTTTGGGATGCATCAAACAGAGTGTCAAAATTCGCTATTTTTTGCATTTCTTAAAAATGCAAATGCAATTAAGGAATCGCATTTGTGCGATTCCTTAAATGCAATGCATCATTTTTTTTTAAATTGCGAATTCTGAAATTGGAAGTGCAAATTAACACGAGGTTGACCCTCGTGTTATTTGCGAAACTTTTTAAAAAAGCAAAAAAATGCATTTTTTAAACTTGCATGTTACAGACACACATGTCCTTAGGACATGTGTGTGTGAAACATGCACTTGAAAATACATTTCAGGGGTGCAGGGGGGGTCCTTTGGACCCCCCTCTGCACCCTTGCAATGCATCAACAAATTGCGAGTGCAAAAAAAAAAATGCAAAACGGCATTGATTCCTATGGGCCTCTAGGCCCATAGGAATCAATGTAATGCCATTCCTTAATTGCGATTCGCAATTAAGGAATGGCAATTTCCGAAAATTAAGAAATCCTAAAAACTTTTAGGATTTCTTGATGCATAGGATTTTGCATTTCCTAAATAGCGATTCCTTAATTTTCGCTATTTAAGAAATGCAAAATCCTAGATTGATGCATGTGGGGGTTTACCTTTAGTTTCTGTTTTAATGTGTACTGTCACACTACACCTGAAATTGGCTAATTTGAATGTATCTACTAAAATCCTAATGATTTTTTGATGCATTAATGACATTTACTAAATTTATATACTTAAATTGAAATCTTTAAATGACTGAGGGCCAGATGTAGGTAGAATAGATTTACCAATTCTTAATTACCGAAAATTACCGAATTTTACCGATTCGGTAATTAAGAATCGGTAAATCTGAGGGGTGGATATGTAGGTATTCCAGATGTGCTGGAATAACGAATCGGAAATATTTGGTATTTACCGATTCGGTAATGCCCATTCATTCCTACGGGCTTTGAAGCCCATAGGAATGAATGGGCATTACCGATTCGGTATTTACCGAATCGGTAAATACCGATTTTCACAAGGGTGCAGGGGGTGTTCCTTTGACACCCTCTGGCCCCCCCAAAACAGGCTCGGGTGCCATGTGGCAGGCATACATGCCCTAAGGGCAGGTCTGCCTGTCACATGGCATAGGTGTGCATGCACACCGGAATCGGTATTTTACCATCAGATTGGATTTGATGGTAAAATACCGATTCGGTAAGGCCTCTGGGACTCAGAAGAGTCCCACCTACATCTGGGTGCCTCAGAATCGGTAAATTTACCGAATTTTTATTTTACTGAATCGGTAAAATTACCGATTCGGTAAAAAAATGCCCCCTACATACCTGTCACCCATTTACCGATCGGTAACGGCCAAAATCGGCCGTTACCGGTCGGTAAATGGCCTGAAACGGCCACCTACATCTGGCCCTGAGTCGCCTGAGTTTCCTACCTGTTCTTTTCACAGGGATTGTGTTAGAGGTAAATGTTTCTTAATGTATACCAGAGATAGTCATAACTTGTTTACAGAACATTAGGTTCTACTATTGCTATTTTGTATTGCACCAGCAGAGCTATTAATCAGTGTGATATTGGCTATTTTTCCTTTGAAGACTTGGACCTCTTGTTGCCATTCTGTATATTACAGCATGGGTCTAAGAGAGATCTATTTGAACCTGATTACAAATTTATAAGTTGGTTACTAATTCCTGGTCCTAGTTAGGTAGACAACATTGACTCCCTAGAGTCTTTCATCCCTTAATGCAAAAGGTTAAGGTCCATCAGAGGACAAGTGAAGGAAAGCAAATAAACAGATAAAGAAATGTGATGTTTCTTTGGGCTCAGTGCAAAAATAGAACTGAACATACTGCATCACTGCACAAATGGTTGTTGATCAGGAGATCTAGATAAGTGACAAATTCTTCCTGTATATTTCTCATCTTGGAAGCTACAATTACATGCTGGGGGTCATACATATAATGATAGTCACTGACTACAGAAACTTGTAGTTATTTAAATCAACAAAGAAATTGTCCTCTAAATAGGTGTTTTACCAATATAGAAGTGACTATAATGTGTACGTATGTTTTAATAGGCAGCACTCAATTACACATACATGACAGCACTAGGTGATTCCCATGCAGGTCTAAGGTGAGTCTACCGTGAGTTGGAGGAAGTCTCCAGCATTTATGGACTGCTCCTGGTAGTAGCAGGGCAGCCAACTGCCAATTTTAAAAAGCACTTTCTTGAAGTTTGAAAAGACCATCACTCAGTTGAGATAAGGACTTCCTGGGGAAGATACGCCTTCTTCTCAGCATGTGCTGTTGATTTGCACCTACCACAGAAAACTGGTGACATAGGAGGACAGTTCTTCTGAAAATGTTTTTGTACTAACCCAGTGGAGGATTGGTAAGCTTGTTGTTTCTCTAGGCAGCATCCATCCCCATCTTCTTTACTCCATATGAAAAATAATAGCTTTGCAGTGAATTACAGGTAACCTTAATGGCAAGTGTATCACAGATAATTATGAGCTCTCACACTGAATTTGAAGATTGGAATGATTAATGTGATCCAATTCATACACTACTGACAAACATTAGCTTTTGTTTAAAGCAAAAAGTCATGGGGTGATATTCCAAGAGGCTAGTGGATATCATTTACATGCAGGCAACATTAGGAATCAATCCTGGGTGAAGCTACTGAACACCATCACTGTAAATATGGTGGGTGAAGGCTGAAGGAGGTTGCCCCCTTCAGACTATAGGGTGAGGAAAATATTTTAGGGTCTCCCATTTCTCATTGGTCATGAAGGTTAGCTCTGGTGAGACATATTTGCAGTGTGTAGCTGTCCCTCGACTTGGATCCCCTAAAATTAGACAAAAAGTGAAAAAACGGGGAACTATTTGGAAGAAAGGAAAAGATGAAGGAATGAGACAACTGGTACTTTCTTTTTAAATCAGATTTTTTTTTAGGTTTTGACATACACATCCAGGCCGGATTTTCCCACAGATTAATTGAGCTATTGATTGATGCATACCTTTAAAAAGCAGTGATACAAAACTGGCACAGTCATTCCCAACTACCCCCCAGAGTTCAGCATGCCCCCAAGAAAACTACTGATCAATTATATCCACTTGTCCCAACGTATGTCTTTCATGTTCCATCTCCATAAGCTTGTATTCAGTGTCTATGTGAGCCTCTGCAGTAAATATAGGTGCCAAGACTATCCTTCGATAATCTGCCCAACACTGCCATATCCTTTGGTGCTTTTATAGGCAGCCCCTCACTTGAACCTCTACAAACCCATACAATGGTCCATTGCCCTCTTCCATGCCACCAGAGCTGGTGGTGTATTAGCTTTCAATAGCTTAGCTATGTCCCTCTTTGCCAATGTAAATCCTAGAAACAGTAGGTGTCTCTAATAACAGTTCCCTCCTATTCTCTCAGTGCAATAAACCTGCAAAAAGCACCCCCAATGACGAACAGGAAGGTGCCCTCCTCTACTCCGCATCGCGGACTCACGGAAGACCCAATGACCCCTATTCGACACAAATGGTGCCTAGTGTAATATACCCTAAGCAAATATTTGAACTGGATCAGGCAGAGGCGGGATGAAACAGCAGTGCTGCATGGAGCCCTCAGGGTTTCTGTCTAGTCGATCTCATCCACTTCTTCAATGTCGCCTTGCCAAGCCGTCCGAAGCGCAGTCAATGTAGTGGAACTATTTGTGACCAATGACTGATAAATTTGCAAAATGTTGTGATCACTTGGGTCCCCCACCAACAATTTTCCTTCTACCAGACTAAACCCCTGTAGTTCCTGAAAGTCACACAAATAGGGGGAGATGGCATGACAGAACTGTATCCATCTATAAAACTGGGTATGTTAGAGTTGGCATTCAGATTGGAGTTCTGCGAATGATTTTAAAACAGTGCCCCTCATAATCCCACCCGGCTTGAGCAATCCTATATCATCCTATATCATAGGCGGCCGCGCCTTTAGTTTTACGGCTGCCACGTTGTGGAATACTCTACCTTTGGCATTGAGGAGTAGCCATGATCTGCTCACGTTTAAAAGGTGACAGCCGCGCTTAACAAACAATAAATACATACATACATACATCCCATGTTTGAAATCCCCACAATGTGGTTACTTGTTGAAGGAAAATGCCCGCCACAAAGGAGTCTCACGTGATAATCTTACCTTCCATACAGAAATGATCACCTGGGTTGCCAGGGGGAAGAAGCCCAGCTTTATCTTACTCTAAAGAATGTCAAGCAGCGAAATGTTCCCCATAACCCACCTCTCTGTGGTGTAGGCAGAGTCATTTTGGACACTATACCACCAATCGCTTATGATCAATAAATGCGAAGCCGCATAGTAGGACTACGTCTGCTGCAGAGATGTCCCAGCAATATATGGACTGAAAGCACATCCAAAGAGCAAAGCGTGTTACCCCTTAACCACATAAGAACTGATTTAAAATCATGTTAACCTATATAAACCATACAGGAGGCACAGTGTAGGGGTAATTCTGGAGCTGATATAGCTTCCAGGGCAACTAAAATATTTTAAAGATAGCCAACACTGCTAATAGGGATGTGAGCAGCGGGACCAGGCTTTGTCATCATCCTTAATGGACCAATATTACGGGCTGACGATATTGTGGAGTTGGGCAAAGTTAACACCATCAGATACTAGAACCCAGTCGTGGCCAATGTCAATCCAGATGGCCACTCCAGGTCGCTAGTGGCGCCATCTACCAGGAACACTGTCTACTTCCCCATATTCATGTACAATCCAGAGGTCTCACCAAAGAACTACATTATTTGCAGAATTCAAAGACCAGTGGTTTCGGTATCAGTAAGGAAAAACAGAACATCGTCTATATATAATGCTACCTTATCAGATAGGTCCGCGGACCACTCAAATCCATGCACCTGGGCATCCACCCTCACCGAAGCAGCTAATGGCTCCACAACCAAGGCAAATAGCAGGGGGGACAATGGGCATCCCTGCCTAGTACCTAGATGTATCTGGAACAAAGCACAAACCGCCCGCAACTAGGACTGAAGCTGTCAAATCAGTGTCAAGAAGGCAGATATAAGAGAGGAACCGTGGGCACAGATTGATAGACTGGAACAGAACAAATAATTATTCCCAGCTATTTGAATCAAATGCCTTGAATACTTCAGCTAATACCAGTGCTGCCGGTCTGCCCAACTGGTGGACCAGGGCCAGGGTGTTAAAGAATCTGCATATGATATGGATGGGTAGCCCTGCGTGGCATGAAGCTGGCCTGATCTTAGTGGATCAAGACTGAAATGTATTTCATTAAGCTGTTAGGCAAACTGAACTGAACTGGGGTGGCCGAGTGAGCTAAAGAATGGTGATGGAATAAACCCAGATCAGTTGACTGGGGGTGAGTGTTTGATTTGCTCAAACGCTCCGTCCATCATCCCCTTTTGTATCGCTTTGTTCGCCCTAAGTGTGGCAGGGTATGCTCAGACGTGAGTCCCTTGCTCACTTGGCCAATGGATTCAAGATAGCCTGGCTGATGAGGATTATGAATCCGAAACCGGCCCCAGGATGCTTGTTTCCGGTCCAAGGAAGACATGGCTTGGCAGTTCGGGCTGGACTGTTCCCATGAGGCACAGAATCAGACTGATTTGCATATAGCCATGTCTGAACTGGGGTGGCCGAGTGAGCTAAAGAATGGTGATGGATTAAACCCAGATCAGTTGACTGGGGTTGAGTGTTTGATTTGCTCAAACGCTCCGTCCATCATCCCCTTTTGTATCGCTTTGTTCGCCCTAAGTGTGGCAGGGTATGCTCAGACGTGAGTCCCTTGCTCACTTGGGCACTGGATTCAAGATAGCCTGGCTGATGAGGATTATGAATCCGAAACCGGTCCCAGGATGCTTGTTTCCGGTCCAAGGAAGACATGGCTTGGCAGTTCGGGCTGGACTGTTCCCATGAGGCACAGGGTCAGACTGATTTGCATATAGCCATGTCTGAACTAGGGTGGCCGAGTGAGCTAAAGAATGGTGATGGATTAAACCCAGATCAGTTGACTGGGGTTGAGTGTTTGATTTGCTCAAACGCTCCGTCCATCATCCCCTTTTGTATCGCTTTGTTCGCCCTAAGTGTGGCAGGGTATGCTCAGACGTGAGTCCCTTGCTCACTTGGGCACTGGATTCAAGATAGCCTGGCTGATGAGGATTATGAATCCAAAACCGGTCCCAGGATGCTTGTTTCCGGTCCAAGGAAGACATGGCTTGGCAGTTCGGGCTGGACTGTTCCCATGAGGCACAGGGTCAGACTGATTTGCATATAGCCATGTCTGAACTGGGGTGGCCGAGTGAGCTAAAGAATGGTGATGGATTAAACCCAGATCAGTTGACTGGGGGTGAGTGTTTGATTTGCTCAAACGCTCCGTCCATCATCCCCTTTTGTATCGCTTAGTTCGCACTAAGTGTGGCAGGGTATGCTCAGACGTGAGTCCCTTGCTCACTTGGCCACTGGATTCAAGATAGCCTGGCTGATGAGGATTATGAATCCGAAACCGGTCCCAGGATGCTTGTTTCCGGTCCAAGGAAGACATGACTTGGCAGTTCGGGCTGGACTGTTCCCATGAGGCACAGGGTCAGACTGATTTGCATATAGCCATGTCTGAACTGGGGTGGCCGAGTGAGCTAAAGAATGGTGATGGATTAAACCCAGATCAGTTGACTGGGGGTGAGTGTTTGATTTGCTCAAACGCTCTGTCCATCATCCCCTTTTGTATCGCTTTGTTCACCCTAAGTGTGGCAGGGTATGCTCAGACGTGAGTCCCTTGCTCACTTGGCCACTGGATTCAAGATAGCCTGGCTGATGAGGATTATGAATCCGAAACCGGTCCCAGGATGCTTGTTTCCGGTCCAAGGAAGACATGGCTTGGCAGTTCGGGCTGGACTGTTCCCATGAGGCACAGGGTCAGACTGATTTGCATATAGCCATGTCTGAACTGGGGTGGCCGAGTGAGCTAAAGAATGGTGATGGATTAAACCCAGATCAGTTGACTGGGGGTGAGTGTTTGATTTGCTCAAACGCTCCGTCCATCATCCCCTTTTGTATCGCTTTGTTCGCCCTAAGTGTGGCAGGGTATGCTCAGACGTGAGTCCCTTGCTCACTTGGCCACTGGATTCAAGATAGCCTGGCTGATGAGGATTATGAATCCGAAACTGGTCCCAGGATGCTTGTTTCCGGTCCAAGGAAGACATGGCTTGGCAGTTCGGGCTGGACTGTTCCCATGAGGCACAGGGTCAGACTGATTTGCATATAGCCATGTCTGAACTGGGGTGGCCGAGTGAGCTAAAGAATGGTGATGGATTAAACCCAGATCAGTTGACTGGGGGTGAGTGTTTGATTTGCTCAAACGCTCCGTCCATCATCCCCTTTTGTATCGCTTAGTTTGCACTAAGTGTGGCAGGGTATGCTCAGACGTGAGTCCCTTGCTCACTTGGCCACTGGATTCAAGATAGCCTGGCTGATGAGGATTATGAATCCGAAACCGGTCCCAGGATGCTTGTTTCCGGTCCAAGGAAGACATGACTTGGCAGTTCGGGCTGGACTGTTCCCATGAGGCACAGGGTCAGACTGATTTGCATATAGCCATGTCTGAACTGGGGTGGCCGAGTGAGCTAAAGAATGGTGATGGATTAAACCCAGATCAGTTGACTGGGGGTGAGTGTTTGATTTGCTCAAACGCTCCGTCCATCATCCCCTTTTGTATCGCTTAGTTCGCCCTAAGTGTGGCAGGGTATGCTCAGACGTGAGTCCCTTGCTCACTTGGCCACTGGATTCAAGATAGCCTGGCTGATGAGGATTATGAACCCGAAACCGGTCCCAGGATGCTTGTTTCCGGTCCAAGGAAGACATGGCTTGGCAGTTCGGGCTGGACTGTTCCCATGAGGCACAGGGTCAGACTGATTTGCATATAGCCATGTCTGAACTGGGGTGGCCGAGTGAGCTAAAGAATGGTGATGGATTAAACCCAGATCAGTTGACTGGGGGTGAGTGTTTGATTTGCTCAAACGCTCCATCCATCATCCCCTTTTGTATCGCTTTGTTCGCCCTAAGTGTGGCAGGGTATGCTCAGATGTGAGTCCCTTGCTCACTTGGCCACTGGATTCAAGATAGCCTGGCTGATGAGGATTATGAATCCGAAACCGGTCCCAGGATGCTTGTTTCCGGTCCAAGGAAGACATGGCTTGGCAGTTCGGGCTGAACTGTTCCCATGAGGCACAGGGTCAGACTGATTTGCATATAGCCATGTCTGAACTGGGGTGGCAGAGTGAGCTAAAGAATGGTGATGGATTAAACCCAGATCAGTTGACTGGGGGTGAGTGTTTGATTTGCTCAAACGCTCCGTCCATCATCCCCTTTTGTATCGCTTTGTTCGCCCTAAGTGTGGCAGGGTATGCTCAGACGTGAGTCCCTTGCTCACTTGGCCACTGGATTCAAGATAGCCTGGCTGATGAGGATTATGAATCCGAAACCGGTCCCAGGATGCTTGTTTCCGGTCCAAGGAAGACATGGTTTGGCCGTTCGGGCTGGACTGTTCCCATGAGGCACATGGTCAGATTGATTTGCATATAGCCATGTCTGAACTGGGGCGGCCGAGTGAGCTAAAGAATGGTGATGGATTAAACCCAGATCAGTTGACTGGGGGTGAGTGTTTGATTTGCTCAAACGCTCCGTCCATCATCCCCTTTTGTATCGCGTTAGGCAAAGTCATGGCAAGCAGTTTCACCTCTATGTTCAGTAGGGATATAGGGCGGTATGAGAAGGGATCCTCAGGTGGATGGCCCGGTTTATGAAAGAGGACCATTTCAACATGTTTCCAGTTTGGCAAAAGTACCAACTCCTTGCACGGCAATTTTATTGTCCTGAATAAATGTGTCCCCAGTTGAAGTATGCAAGCTTTAAGAAACTCACAGGAGAAACCGTTGGGTCCCGGGGCTTTCCCAGTTCACATCCCCACTTGGCCTCCACTGTGATCTGTTTGCCCAACTGCGATTGAGCAGCATCAGACAGGGACCTGGGGGTTATGGTCTTGAGAAAATCAGATGTCTGATCTAAATTTACCACGTCTCTAAGTGCCCATAGATCAGCGTAATACTTAGCAAATGTTTGGGCCTCCTCACTGGGGCCTGATAATAGATCCCCACTGGTATTTCACACAACACTTACCAGTGTGACCGGGTAGGTGACCTGACACAGCCGATGCATTATCCTACTAGACTTGTACCCCCACTGATAGATGCGATTCTGCACGGCTTGCCACACTTGTTTGGCATCATGCAGGAGCAGTTGCTGGTACTGTTGCTGGGCATAGGAGCAACTGGCACTGTGCCACTGCACCGCCTCCCCGTGACTACTCTCTTCTAGGGCAATGATCTGAGTCTCTAGCTCTACCATTGAATGGGTTCTATGTCGACCCTCACCTGCACAATAACTGATATCTACCTCCCCAGTAATGTCAGTTTATGGGCTGCGTTTGAATTAAGGGAATAATATTCATTTAGTGACCCACGGAGTAGCGTACAATATGACGGGTTTTGCAAATGCCAGAGCGACATGTGCCAACGGAATGGGGGATGCCCTTGGCCTGTAGGAAGCTATTGAGGGTTTTCCTATTCCCTCTTGTGTGTATCAGCATTGGTCTATGTTGGACTTGGGCCTTTTTGGCAGGATCACCCCTAAACTTTTGCCTTTAGCCTCTGGCATGGTGGTAGTGATTTTAGGCCTCTGCACACTTTAGCACTGTGGCCCAGTGTAAAGTGCGTGCTCACTCTAGTGCATGTAGTGAGAGTGGCCTGCCCTCCCATAGGAATGCGTTTTGGGATATGTGTGTCCATGGTAGTTCCTGATATGCGGGGAGTGCAGGGTCAAGTTTAGTATGTGGGAACTCGTGAGAATAAATGCTGCACAAAAGTGTGTGCAGATCTATTGTGGTTAGTTTAGAAATGCCACTTTTAGAAGTTGGCATTTCTGTGTGCTGTGAGATGTGTATTCCTTGTCTGGAGTTTGTGAGTACCAGGGCTGGGGGATTCCAGGAGACAGGCTGGGGCAGCCCAGTGGTGAATAGAGATATCTGCATCTAGATGGAAGGGAGGAGTTGCACCTGGGACCTGAATAGGACTGTGCCTTCCCTCCACAATGCTGGCTCCACCTCCTGTGGTGTGTTTGATGTCCCTGGCCTGTCTCGTGCAAGGGAGAGAGGAGCTGAGCAAAACAAAGTGCTCCTGAACCAGTTGTATCTGATTCTGTCCTTGCCCTACAGTTGAGACAAAGGATTTAGTGGTATAAAAGAAGGGGCTGTGACCCCATGAAAATGTTCTTGTTCTTGGACTCGAATCTGCCAGGGGCGTGCTGCTGCTGGGGCCAGGGGAGGGCTTGCCTCCCTGGGCTCTGTGCTGCCCCTGGATGCCTGGAATATTTCTTTCTGGGACCCTTCTGCCTTGCCTGGGATGACCGGAAGACTTTCCCTTGCTGGGAGCTATTTGCCCCAGGACTTCGTATGCTCTTTTGAGCCCTGGGAGCACTGTGCTTATTTCCTTTGTAGGCCTTTAAGAGGGAATCCTACGCATAGGGATTCCCCCATGACTATGATGGGGCGGGTGCCCACCCCGCTTATTTTCATCTTTAATTGCAGGTGCCCACCCTGCATTATGGCCGCTTGTTTTTATTTAATGGAGCAGGTGGCCACCCTGCGTCTGCATTTGTGATCGATGCACGGGTGCCCCCCCCATGACTTTGCCCGTATTTAAACGCGTAGGTGCCCACCCCACGACTTGACTCTTATCTGAACATTACGGGTGCCCACCCCATTTATGGTGCTATTTTTAAAGCGGGTGCCCACCCCGCTGTTTATTTTTATTTCCGAGGGAGCATACCACTCATTTCATGGATCACCGCCGGCCAGGGAACCTCGGGGACAACCCGCGATGTCACAGGCAGCGTTGCGCTGTGATTGGTGCCGGCGCCGCGCTGTGATTGGAGGAAGTCCCAGCCGCCGAGAGAAGCCGTCCGGAGGGAGGAAGCTGGCTCCTGCCCGCGCTTCTATGGCTGAGGGAGAGCCCCACGGGCACCAGCAAGTGAATCATGAAGGCGCTCGAGGCACATTTCCAGTTTCTGCCCCCACTGCGTGTGAGGGAGAGAGCCCCGCGTCGTGCCTACAGACCCGGAGATCCCCGCAGATACGCCGCATTAAGGAGAGAGCAGGCCGGTGAGTACGGGCTGAATTCTACATGGTTTAGGGGGGTGGTGTAGGGGCACATTGTACTTGCCCGCCCCCTATAACAGTGCTTTGGTACCTTGAGCGGCCCGCTTGCTAGAGGGCCGCTGAAACACTTGGCCTTCAATACTTTTAAAACACCAGTGCACTCCACGCTTTGGGGGCAAGTTCTTTTCCTTGATGGTGGCCTTATTATTTGAGGAGCCAGTGTGCTCCATGGTACAGGTTTATTTCCAGAGCCACATGGCTCCAGCTTTGGGCACACTTGTTTGAAGGGCCATTGAGAGCCCATGCCGCATTTTCTAACTTTCACAGCTGCCCATCAAGTAGTGGGCAGCTGCACTGTTTAGGTCTTGCTTTTATGGGGACATGCTTTAAATACAGGAGTAAGACGCACTCCTCACCCCCATCTTTTCCTGCACAGCTGTGCAGCACTTAGTGCTAGCTGCTACGTTTAGGCCTTCATTTGAGATTCACAGCTGCCCAGCATGTGATGGGCAGCTGCAACGTTTAGGTTGGTGCCAAGTGCGCACCCTTGACTGTCGCTGCATTGGCAGCAGCCCTGACTTTGGACAGAGGGTATTTGAGTCCCTTAGAGATGGCCAGTTGGCCAGGGGGACTATTAGGTTTATAGTGCGCCAGGCCCAAGTGTGATTTATATAGGTGTTAGCAAATGTAATTTATATGCTATGTTTTATGCACCTTGATTTATGCTTATAGATGTGATTTTATGCTTATTAGGTTTTACCTACTGTCTTATGTTTTATTTGATTCTCTACTGTGGTCTAGTTTTGATTAATTCCCTACTGCAGTTTATGTTAGTGAGTTTATTTCCTAATGCAAGTTATGTTTAGGAGATTAAGGTCTACTACGTTTAGGCTTATGAGGTTGGCGCAGAATAGATTTCTCGCCTTATGTGATACTGTGCATGATATGATTTATGTTACAGGTTGACGCTGAGTATAGTGTCTGCCAGTGATTACTGGCTGTGTTCTAAGTTCATGATATATTTTTACTTTTACTATTTTTACCAAGTGATGATTCTGGCAGTGGCCCTGTCATGTGTAAATAATCCCCTGTAAATATTGCCCGTGCCAGTTGGCACAGTGTATATTGTGTGATTACCATCTAATGTGTTTTATGATACTACAAAGGCTATTCTTATATATAATCTTGTGTGGAGTTCTTTTTGTGGTGTACCTAGTATGTTGTTACTGTGTGTGTTGTGAAAATGCTTTACACATCGCCACCGGGATAAGCCTAACTGCTCGTGCCAAGCTACCAAGGCGGTGAGCAGTGGTTATCTTTGGCGTGTAACTTCCTTTCCCTGACTTAAGTGGTGGTCTCTGCCTGGCTTTGGCGCAAGCTTTAGCCAACCAGAGAGGACCATTTCTAACAGACTACCTTCTGCATGGACTGCTATGGATTATTGACTATTGCAGTAATTTACATTTCAAAAGTGATTTGGTGTGGAAGAGAAAATAAGTTTGTTCATTTGTTTGTATATGTACATTATATATGTTGTGATGTTTCATTAATGTATTGAATGTTGGTTTACCTGATAAATAACATCTGATACTTAGAATTGAGATTTTGCTCATGATTCTTGAATTATACAAATATACGTTGGTTGGGATTGTGATATCCAGCCATAGAGATCACTTTATGTTTTTTCTATTCTAGTGATTCTTGAATTTGTTCCCACTCATTACAGTGTTTATATATGATTTACCTTTTTCCCAGGTGTGGTTAGATCAATAAGACAAACCCCTAGGTTTTGGAATGTCTCAAAAAACGTCAGCCTGGACTCTTTATGGTTAGAACTATCTGCTAAACTGCCACTGACCCAATGATGGCTGTCATTTAGTGCCAACAAAGGCTTCCATAGTAATGAATAATACCACTCAAAGGCACATGAAACCAACAGTCCCATCATATGTCTGGATAGCTCAACCCAGATTTAAAATTGCCAATGGTAGAACTCTTTAAAAGCAGATGGGAAAAATCACACAGCAAAACATAAGAAAACAGCTGGAACAACTGAACAGAATATATCAAAAACATCAAAAAAGCCTACAAATCTCACTTCTTAGAACACACATCATGCCAGACCTAAGAGCTCCTCAGAATCATTTCTGAAAATCCAAAGTGTGAGAAATAATCTCAGGAATTCAGCAATTTATTGCATTTTACTATATCCAAAATGCCAATATCCCTGAGGCTCACTTCCAATTGAAAACTATTAGTGACTAAACTATCAGTGACCTCCTTTTCAAGCAGAATACTAGCATCATAGTTACTCCACTAATATTCTGTAAATTCCACACGCTTTCCATAAAAGTAAGTACTAATCTAATTAAGATTATCTCTTTTGACAGATTACCGGCTGACCCCCTTATATTAAAAACAACCCACCTTACTCTACTGCAATACTATATCATACCAGTAAAAAGAATCAATAACTCAATCATCCCACTGAGAAACCCAGATCAATCTAACCCAGCAAACTACAGGACATCTGCAAATGGACCAACTAATGGCAACTAACAGAAAAGGCACTTTTCATTCATATATCTGATTTTCTCAAACATTTCCGCCTCCTCTCTGACAGAAGCTCTCAATCTGTACTTAATCAGGGATGACCTCAAGAACACAGTAACCCTCTCCTGTCCTGTTGCTAGCCTTCATCACAATCGACCATCAACTACTGCACCAATAAAGGAGTGATGCTAGAATCCAAAGCACTGATCTTATATGGACTAAGACCTGTCCAGTAGAAAGATTCTAAATGTTAATGCTTCTTCTTTTCTGTTTGCCACCATTCACCAATTGTGTAGGTAACCCTTAAGGCTCAGGATGGTATTCCTCCTAAATATTGACTCAGAAATATTATGTGTCCATAATATTGTGGTCAAAATATTGGGACTACAAAATATAGTGGCCAAAAATATTTAGGGGCCGATAACAATGTCGGTCGGATCACAACTGATGGCCTGTCGGTTGTAATCCGGCTGGCATCAGCTGCCATTGTCTGACTGCCGCATTATGATGCACGGTGGTTGGGGGCAGCTGCGGAGGGACCAACTGATGATTACAATGGACTCAAGGAGCCCGTCCAACTGTCGGTCATAATGTAATTCTCTACAATAAGGGTGGTGCCTGCTTAGGCTCCGCCGTAGGGATTACGATGTCCCTTTCTGACAGCCTTTCAATGGTGGTCTGACCGTCATTGTAAGGATGTCGGAAACGGACTTTGGGGGCCCTTTGCAGGGCCCATGTCCCTGTGTCGCCTCCACTACAAGGCCTCGGTGCCACCTGTGATCCCCCCCAAACATCCATCCACCTTGCGCCTGGCACCTTGTGGTGCCTGGCACAAGGTCCATGGATGTTTGTTTACATGCTCTTTATCATTGCAGCTTATGCTGTGGCCCTTTTCCGACTCCCAGCACATGCAGCATTAATAAAGGACTTGATGGGGCCTCTGACTCCTTGTCAGACGGTCCCATTACCGCAATGATGTCGGTTAGAATCATGTCCGACCGATATTGTAACCGGCCCCTAAAGAAGTATATATTTTTTAACTGTTTTGCAGTAATGTAGGGCCCGATTCACAGAATGAACTTAAGACTAAATCCTAAACTTACTACTATTTGGTATTCACAGAATGCACTTACTACTTTCGGGATTCACAGAGTGAACTTACTACTTTCGGGATTCACAGAATAAACTTACTACTTTCGGTATTCACAGAATAGATTTAAGACTACTAACTCTAAGTCCGAAATCGGGGAGTAAATTCCGGGCCGGAGGCGGAGCTTACGGCCCGGAGGCGGAGCTTCCGGCCCGGAGGCGGAGCTTCCGGCCCGGAGGCGGAGCTTCCGGCTCGGAGGTGGGGATTTTTGCCATGCTGAAATCTCCAACTCTGGGCCGCAAGCTCCGACTCCGGGCCGGAAGCTCTGCCTCCGGGCCGGAAGCTCCGCCTCCGGGCCGTAAGCTCCGCCTCCGGGCCGTAAGCTCCGCCTCCGGGCCGTAAGCTCCGCCTCCGGGCCGGAATTTACTCCCCGATTTCGGACTTAGAGTTAGTAGTCTTAAATCTATTCTGTGAATACCGAAAGTAGTACGTTTATTCTGTGAATCCCGAAAGTAGTAAGTTCACTCTGTGAATCCCGAAAGTAGTAAGTGCATTCTGTGAATACCAAATAGTAGTAAGTTTAGGATTTAGTCTTAAGTTCATTCTGTGAATCGGGCCCGTTAACGACCTTTATAATATTTTTTACTATAATATTTCTAAATAATATATTATTATATTGTACTATAGTCAGCTTTTATTTAATTATTTATGGTTTTCTGAAATGTATTTATAATTATATTTATAAAATATTCCAGTAATTTTTTTTAATTGGTGGGTTTAATGGGGAAATGAGGGGCTAGTGTTTTTTTATTATATATTAATTCATTTTAAATAATCTACATGATAAATATTATTTTCATATTGTGCATTTTTATATAAATATTGTTATGTCATGCAATTTCAATTTTGGGTTTTAGGGTTTATTGGGGGATTAGTTGGTAGTGATTGATTGAAAAGTTTTTATACATTTAATAATGTTTTTATTGGCAATAACTTAAACTCGATGTTTTTTAAATTAATAATTTTAAAATATAAAACAGTTTGTAAGTTTTTAAAAAACATTTTACTATTTTGTTTTCTGGTTATGAGGTGTATTGGGCTGTGGGTAAGTAGCCTTATTTTGAAAAACAATATTAATTATTCTTAATTTGTTATATTTTGAACGTGTAATGGTCAGCATTGTTATTTTTTTTGTTTACATGGTTTCTGATTTTAAACTTTTTGTGCACGTGGGGTTTATTAGAAGACTGAGCATGTAGCCTTTAAATAAAAATATATAATCATATTTCTTCATTGATTTATCTATGAATTATTTTAATCTTTAAATTATGTTGATTTTTAAATATTGTTTTATATTATGTTTTAAAACATTATTGAAGTATGTGAGTGTATAATTGTTTTCTGTAAAACTATTTAAATTATTACAATTGGTATGAGGTATATTAGGAGATGGGTAGATTGGGTTTTCTAATTTAAATAGTAAATATGAACAATTTCAAAATGTTAAACTAATTGATTGGTTTTGAAAACTTTTTTTGTATCATGGGGTTTTGCGATTTATGTGGGAGCTTGAGGTTTATTGTTTTGTTTATACATTTGTAGTTAATATTTAGAATAGATTTAAATACTCCTAATATAGTAGATTTTTTTTAATGAAGGGTAATAGTTAAAAAAAGATTAAAAAGTTGTTCTTTTTTTTATAAATATGTATAAATGTGTACTTAAATTGGGTAGTTTTGAATTGTACTACTCCAATTCATGCTCCTTCTCAACATTTTTGGACCGGAGTTATAATAATAAATCTTACTCCTCAATGTATGTCTTTACACAACGTTTGTTAGAGTGGAGTTAGGACAGTAAATATGATCCCATAATATATGCAAATTGAAGTTAGAATAGTCATTCTGATCCTCCGCACCATATATATGCACTTTCGCCATATGTGTGTTAGAAAGGAGTTAAAATAGTATATCTTTGCCCATCCCTAACAATGTATATATTTTTCTTAATCCATCTAGTATTGTAGTTAGAATAGTGTATTTGAGTTGTTATTATTAGATTATTTTTTTAACTATTGTGGGGTTGGAGTTGGGTCACTTTATGTTATTGGAACATTGGCAAAGATATTTAGAAAAAAACGAATGTAAAAATATGTATTCTTAATTTATTCAATTTATTTGCACTATTTTTCGATTTTTTAAAAATATTTTCTGTTATTTTTATGTCTATTCGTTTTTTACAAGTATCATAAAATATTATGTTGGGTACTCTTTTTTATTAAAAATATCTTAATAGAAAGTTTCAATAATAAATGTATTGTAATAAGTTTAAAGTTATATATTTTTAAAACATTTTCTAAAGTTAAAAATGTAATGTTTGTGTTATTGTTTATGTTCCACATGTATTCAAAATATTGTCGTTTTTATTAAGAAAACTAACTTATTTTAAACTATAATAATATTAATTACAAACAAATACATATACATAACAGTATCATGTCATTAGTTTCTATGACAATATTTGGGTAGTCGATATTCTGTAATTCAACCCTCATGGCTCACCACTTGCTCTTTAGCGTTTTCCTATTCCTGCGTCCAGGACATATAGACTCTCATGCTCACTTGCTACATCTATGCTGATGAACCCCAGATCACGTCTCACTTAAAATACCATCAGACCTGGCATATCAGGCTTCAGCCAATCCCCTATGTTTGCAAAAATACGGACATATGACCTAAATTTAGGAAGCTTGCTGGCCCGAAACACATCAGCAGAAGTTGAAAATCTAGGATGAAACCTCAAGTTATCCGAGTAACCAAAGGTGCATTATTCGCAGTTAGCATACTGTGCAGTATCTTCTGTCACCTGGGACTTTTCTACTGGGTCGTGTCCTCATGAGTTCACAGCTAGGCAGGTCCTAAACTTGAGCAGAAACAAGCACATCACCATTGCTCTCAAGGCCTTGCATTTCCTCCCAGTTAATAGAAATGGCTAGGAAGAGCTCCAAGCAATGCCCACATGGTTGTCATTGGAACAGGGCTCATATTTTAGCCATCAAAAGTCAAGTTCTGCACCAAAAATGAACCTCGGAAACAGATTGACTCGACTCTCTATCAAACCTGCTACTAACACAACATGCTGGAGGTGATTATTCTTTCTACAGACATGGAAATGTGGAACTTTCTCCCCAAGATTGTAACATAAATCTGCAATCACTTGGAGTTATAAAATCCTGGTTGTGGCCAAATGCATAATGCATAAAATGACTGGATGCAACTTACAAGCACTGCTGTTCTGCATATGTAAACGCATGTGCAAACTGCAGTATGATTCCTCTCACTGTTTCAAAGGAGTCTTCAAGAAATTCTGGACTCTAATATGCTTCCAATCCCAACACACAAAACCAATAATATCACTCATGGGCATCTCCACAGATAACATTGTTGCAATTATTCATAACAAACAGAGTGTACACTTATTTATCCACCCAACAAGTGGTGTGGGCTTTACACGTTAGAAAAAGTTACATAAATGGCAAGACACTAAAATGAGCTCATGCGATATGAAGAAGACATCTAACATGTATTGTAATGGGAAATAAAAGTAATTTATAAAGATATAGAAGAGTAAAATTAAAGAAATTGAATACTCTAAATTTATAGCTGACCCTTAAATAAATGTTCACAAACACCAAATTGAACCAGCATCAGCGCCTCTTTTTGCTAAAAGTGGATCATATAAGATTGAGAGAAAATATGAAGCTCTCTTTAAGAAGTATTGTATTCAACAATGCAACTGATGTTGAGAACAGTTATCATTGAATGTTAGAATTAACGCTATGAAATAGGATATAGTATTAAGAATTGATATATAGAATGATGAATATTCTTGTTGTTCCCTTTCAGAACAGGGGTTAATAATTAGAGGGGGACACATCAACCAACTGAAAAACACTCTGAATTGCTCAAAACACAGTTCTGAGAGAATCTTTGCTCAACCCCTGACAGCAATGGATCAAGCAGCAGGCAACTCCAGAGAACTGTGTGCAATGTTCAAGCACTACCAATCATTTTAACGTTAAGAACACAACAGAATAAAATTCCCAGGCCAATTTAGAAAAACAGATAACAATTTAATGAGCAAAAAAGACATCAAAATCATTGAAAAGGGGTTTAGGAGACCCAGAGATATTACAATTCTTATGGCAAAAACTTTCAACAAATAATCAAACACTATGGAAAAGCGACAGATCCCATTGGATTGGGATGTATGCAAAATTGCAGACCAAATGGAATGGAGTGGAGGTCAGATTTTAGGTTTGGCTGCAGTCTTGACCTCCAGCTCCTAATAGAGCTTCTTCTGGTCAGTCCTGCAATCTCTAGGTCCTCAGGACAGGTTTCTGGGTAGCAGATATCTCCAACCATGTCTCCTGCAGCATCTAGTCTACTTTAATCAGATGGGCTCACTTAGAGTCAGTATTATAGTTATTGGGTTAATGAGGAGCACTCCGTTGTATTCAAATTCATCAATGTTACTCAAACGGTGCTGTGATTAATAAGGATAGTCACTCCTTTTTGAAAAAATGTGAATTATGATGGGTATGCTAGCCCATCTAACCACACACTGTGCACTTGGTGCTCCGCACCTTAGTCTCTCATGTTACTATACACTGTAATCATCAGTCTTTTTTTATTGGTATCTTGAGATTTTTAATTCACCTTATTTTGTTTTTATACCATCATTTTATGATACATTCAATATTAGAACAATTTATATTTGATTGCAACTGTTACATATCTGATGCATACATTATTATGCTGATGTACATTCCAACAATACATTATTGTATGAACATAAAAACATTTTCAATAAACCCAATGCATGGTGCCGAAATGCATTGGGTTTATTGAAAATGTTTTTATGTTCATACATAATTTATAATCCCGTATTGTCCAGCGCTGCATGGGAAACGCTGGGTACGTGGCGCGATAATTTGCAGTCCCGCGATAGTCCGGTTAATTAAAGCCAAGTAGATCGGCTGAGAAGGAATGAATCCTAGCGAGGTTTTGACTGTCTCCGGAGTGAGACCCTATAGCAGGGCTCTAGTCGGGGTACCAAGCGGGTGGACGGCGTCCCCCCACCTATTTTACTGGGTGGACGCCGTCCCCCCTGCCAAACAGCTGGACTTAACTCTTTGGCCTCTCTGGGGCGAGATCGGAGCTCACAGCACGCCTCTCACGCGCTGGCTTCTCAGATGCAATCGCATCTAAGGGGTGAGCGAAGGGAGGCAATGAGCCCGATGGTTCAAGCCACCTTTCGTGATGTCATACCTGTTGTGACGTCACTTCCGGTGACAGCGTCCCCCCACTTCTTTTTTCAGGACTTGTGCCCTGCCCTATAGGGTCATTGAGGTGCTGCAAGACCCCACACGGCCATGATAGCACCCCTGGGACCACTGAAATGGAGCCATCTTTGGCAGCTGAAAGAGACTGGTGGTGAATCGGAGGGCTCCGGAACCTGCTTCTGAGCCACAGCGCACATGGAGGACCACGGAACCCCTCTGTGGTGAGGAATCACTGCCCCCCCCCATTCTGGGGAGGAGGACCAAGGGCTGCGCTGAAGCTGTGGCCGAATGCACGGAAGAGTGCACGGCATTGAGGGGGGAACAGAGGAGCCTGAAACTGGCATCTCTTCCTGTACCCCCCATGTTGCACTCAGGGGGGAGTGGCCCTCTCTGGTGACTGGGCAGCACGCTGCCCTGTGGTCTGTGGGTGCACCAATAAGAGGTGGTCGACGGGCATTCAGGGTCCTGCAGAGGCAACGAAAAAGGAGTTCACAAGTGGAAGCAGAGGGACAGGAGGCCGGAACCAGGCTGCGACACCAGACCTGCTTGACGTGCCCTGGGGGGAGTGGTCCCCCTTGCACGAAGGGCAAGCACATGGCCCTTGTTGTCTGGAGGGCCTCTGGAAGAGGCATGCAGTAGTTGACCCCCAGGAGGGAGACAGAGGGTGCAGAATCCGGCGAGACCGCAGCAGAATGACATGACAGAGGGACTGGCCCTAAAATCTCGGAATAGGGTCAATATGGAGCTGGAGTGGACACTTCTTGGTCGGAGCCTGCTGTGGGCCTGGCAGCTGCAAAGTGAACCCCTGAGCGCTCAGAGCAAATACAATAGAGAAGCTTGTGTTTGGGGTCCCCCCTCTTGAGGATACTTGGCAGGCATCTACCGGTATGATTGGCAGTGCGGAGAGGCCTGGCGCGGGGCTGGGCCTTTGCTGCAGGAACACGTGAGAATATCTCTGGGACAGAGACCCTCCTGACTAAAGGCCAGCGGTGTGTCTAGGGCGACTGTGGTCTCCCGGGCCTGCTGTGGCACACGGGCTAGCTCGGGGTCCGGATCGGGACCCGGCGTTGCGTGCTGCGCCCCCGGTGAGTACTGAGAGGGCGCTGCTATCATTGAGTCCCGGATCATGGGACGCACAAACTGAGGCCTGACTACGCATAAGGGATACGGGGAGTGGGAGATGCACACCAGCTAAAGCTACTGTGATTTACGAGAGGCCTACATGGAAGGGGCACCTAGGAGTGCCTCAGGAATTATTTGACTAGGAGTTGGAGATCTGTTTACTTAAGGCCACATTGAGTATCGGGGGCACTTTGCCTAACCTGCAACCATGGTGAAAGATAAAGCGACTAAAGCCCAGGCAAATAAAATCCTGAATTAAGCTCAGCCCATCACTCACGGCGCTGAGGCCAGAGACGAGGATCTTGTTGGTGGTAAGGCGACCGCTGAGCGATGCGGTGGCTATCGATGTAAACCTCCTGAGGTGCGACCCGAGGAAGGTCAATAATCTTAGCGCCACGGTGGGGGAACTTATGCGGCAGGTCATAAAACTAGATGACAGGGCAGAGGACTCTGAGGAGTGTTTAAGAGGGGGAAATCTTAGATTTGTTGGATTCCCTAAAATTGCGGAAGGCCCGTCAGCCAAATTGTTCCTTGAGGAGTGGATAACACAGGAAATGGCCACAAAACGATTATCTAAATTTTTTAATATCGGAGCGCCTCCTCGAGCTATCATCGCAAAGATCTTCAATTTCTGAGACCGATATCATCTTCTCCAGTTGTCCTGAAGTGGAAGACACTTCTTTTTTGAGGGACATTCTATATCAGTGTATCCAGACTACACTCAGAGAGTGCAAGAACAGAGGAAGACATTCATCGTGGTCAAGTGGAGACTGCAGGACTTGAATTTAAAAGTACAGCATACTGTTCCCTGGTAAACTTTGAGTGGAAAATGAGGGCCGCACTTCGTTTTTCTTCTCCGTGGAGGAGGCAAGCGACTGGTTAGACACGAGGGGCCCGGGAGGGAGATGATAGGTGCCCTCCACGGCCTCCACTGGATCAATGGCAGCAAAGAACATGCCACAGGGCCGCAGACATTCGAAAAAGCAGCTGCAGGTCGGGAGGGCGGCAAGTTCCGGACGCATAACAGTTCTGCAGGACGGCACCTTGCAGGCCTAGGACACTGAGACAGTCCCAGATACTGTGGATAAGACACCGGACCAAGAGGCCAGGCAGATGGCCCAGCAGTGGACAGGAATGACTGGTATAGGTGATGAACTCGAGGGGCAGTTGTACAGATAAGTGTAATTACAATAGTTGTAGACAGATGGGGATCTGGCAGTATTTGTTAATGGG
Source organism: Lissotriton helveticus (assembly GCF_964261635.1). Taxonomy (NCBI): domain Eukaryota; kingdom Metazoa; phylum Chordata; class Amphibia; order Caudata; family Salamandridae; genus Lissotriton; species Lissotriton helveticus. The sequence continues at coordinate 1,539,440,431 of NC_136067.1, read as the reverse complement.
GCGAAGGGGGCTGCCTCACCCCCTAATCTATATTGTTTTTATTGTGGGTAATAAGCACTATTCATGTTTAGTTTAGTTCACAGTAGGAGCAAGGGCACTTAAAAGGGCTGCAACGCCCCCCACCAGAGTTCAGGCCAGCCTGGTATGCTAGAGAGCAATCTTGCAGCAGGTTGTAGCCAGTTCTCTAGCACAGCAACCGATACGTTCGACATACCTATTTACTGTGTGAGGCCAGAGTAGTTCTCTGCCTCTTAAATTTTGAGTTGGGGATTTCAATGCTTTCTATGAGTGGGGGGTGGGATTGGGGCGGTATGTGCTGCTATTTGTATGGGTCAATATGTACGCATCAAAAATAATGCAACTGCCCATGGGATGGGGGAGGCGGGGGGATTGTTACATTTTCAATGTTTTTGTAGTTGTTAAGGAAATTCTAGGGTCACAGAAAATTGTACAAATGGCGTCTAAGTGGTCGGGAAGACATAGTGGACCTTTATGGGGAAGGGGGGACGGAATTGGTTCACACACAACAACGTGATTATGTCCGCACAAACACTAAAGTTATTTAACTGGAATGTTCGGGGGATGGCTGGCCTAGAAAAATGCTGTGGAGTGCATGCTTTTCTGAGGAGGTATAAGATAGCAATTGCTGTGTTCCAGGAAATGCACATATGGGGGAACACTATCCCGAGGGCACAAAAAACGGTGGAGAGGCCAAATGTACACCACCTCGTACATGGGGGGCCCTAGTGTGGGTTGTGCCTGAGGCCCCTTTCCGCGGTACAAAAGGGGGTGGTGATGGACGGAGCATCTGAATCAATCAAACACTCACACCCAGTCAAAAGATCTGGGTTTAACATTATGTATTGTCTACAAATCACTACATCATCAAGCACCCCAATTTTTTATAGACAACCTTGTTCCTTACGCCCCCTCACGAACACTTCGCTCAACAACACAGAATGTCCTGGTGGTACCCCGGACCAAGCTGGTCAACTGGGGAGACAGACGCTTTTTGGTCACTGCCCCAAAGCTGTGGAACACTCTCCCGCAATCCATAAGATCCTGCGAAACCCTCATCTCTTTCAGGAAAAAACTGAAAACTTGGTTATTTAATCTCTAATAACTTAACAGAGCAGCACAGGAGAGCAAACAAATGTACAGCGCCGAGATGCCTGCGGGCAATTGCTGCGCTTAACAAATGTTAAAAATAAATAAAATAAATAATCCATCACTGTTCTTTAGCCCACTCTGCCACCCCAGTTCAGACATGGGTATATGCAAATCAGTCTGACCCTGTGCCTCATGGGAACAGTCCAGCCCGAACTGCCAAGCCATGTCTTCCCTGGACCGGAAACAAGCTTCCGAGGACCCTTTCCAGCCTTTACATCATGTCCTGCACCTGGATGGTAGATTTGTCATTTTACATGGGAGGTAGGAGGGCAAGGAACTTTGCATAATTAGCGTTTATGCCCCTAACTCGGACTGTCCTGACATCTTTTCAGCGCTTCTTAGAGCGGCAAAGATGGGGGCCGAGGTTGTTATTTTCGGGGACTTTAATTGCATCTTTGATGCCATGCTGGACAGGGAGCCCCCGGGGGCAACACCAAACCTTGCAAGTCCCTAGCTACAATAATGCAGGGCATGCAATTCGGAGACGAATGGAGGGCCAGTAATCCCACCAAAAGAGAATTCTCCTGTTACACCCCAAAGGCTTGTTCATTCAGCCGCATAGATCACTGATGCCTCACAGCTGGCCTGTCAGCCAACACGGAGGGAATATTGTACCTGCCCGCTACCTCTCAGATCATATGCCACTGCTGCTCACTTTAAAAAGTGGGCCTGGTCGACCGGCCATTCCGCTCTGGTGACTCAGAGCTAAAGCTCTCACTGATCCCTCCTAAGCCCACATGGTGGAGGAGGCCCTGCGGCACTACTTTATAGATAATTAGGGGTAAATGGCACATAGATCTATGGAATAGGAGGCCATGAAGGTGGTCCTGCGGGGGGGGTGCATGAGGACCACACATGGGGTTAGACGACAACTGAGCGATGATATCCTGACAAAGGAGAAACAGCTTAAGGGGTTAGATGACACACTGCATAAGATGCCTAACAAGATGGCTGATTGGATGAGTTCTGGGGGGTTACTCGAGGCGTGGACTCGACTTGAAAGATTTGTGTACACCACATACAGGCAAAGACTGCACATGGAGGGAGACAGGTCAGGGGCACTCCTTGTGTGTCTGTTATGGGCAGAAACAGAGCACACACCCATCCTACAATTAAGAAACTGGGATGGAAACATGATGTGTACACAGGGTGCAATCCTGAGGGAATTTGTGACCCACTTAAAAAACATGTATGCAACTAAATGCCGTTTTCATGCGCACTCCTTACAGGATTTCCTCAAGGACATTACGCTCCCCCCCTTGGAAGAGGAGGATGCAGAGGTTCTGAGGGCGCCGATTTATAGGGAGGAAGTGCTTGCATATAAAAAAAATTGGAGAAATGTCCCAGAAGTGAAGTTCTCCCGGCGGAGTTTTATAAAAGATTTGCCCCACAATTGGCTACACACCTCTTGGCAGTATATAATGAAGCTTTAGATTGCAAGGAACTCCCCAAGACTATGCTGGAAGCAACGGTGTCTATGATCCCTAAGCCGGACAGAGACCCACTTTCTCTGTACGCCTACAAGCCCATTTACCTTTTGGATATCGATGCTAACATTTTAAATGGCATAATGGCAGCTTATCTCCAACTGTATATGTCACGACTGATCCACCCGGATCAGGCCGGGTTTATTCCTGGAAGGAACACTACTCATAATTTGCGCAGGCTTGTGCATATCTGGCATGTGCCCACCTTAAAGCAGAAAATGGGGCGCTGAGCTTACTGGACATACAACAGGCCTTTGACTCTATAGAATGGAGTTATATGTGGGCGGTGCTCCGAAAGATGGAGCTAGGCGACACATATATCACATGGATAAAATCTCTGTACACTGGCCCCACGGCTAGAATACGCCTACGCAATAAGGTGTCGGATAGCTTTATGCTACAAAGAGGTACCCGGCAGGCTTGCCCCCTGTCCCCACTACTATTCGCCATTGCGATGGGACCTTCAGCAATCACCCTTAGGACACGGATGGAGCGCTGGGGCATTCAGCTGCGACACACCAAGCATGTGGTGTCTATGTACGCAGATGACACACTTATATATCTTCGCCATCCTGGAGAGGCGGTACCAGTGCTTACTGGCGAGCTAAAGAAATCGAAACTCTTCCCTATGAGTAATCTGGCTGGAAAGGAGGAGGCTGAGCTGTCCTAGGTGGGGATGCGCTGGTTGGGCGACGAGGTGAGATATTTGGGGATCAAACTAGTACATACGCAGTCAGCCTTTCTGGAGAGCAATATGGGGAGATGTGTGGGAGACTTACAACGATCAGTAGCTTTTTGAAAAGAACTCCCCCTCTCATTGATGGGCAAGGTGGGGTAAACAGCGTTTATAACGCAACTTTTACCATGCACTACCTTTACCACACAACTTTTACAACGCAAATCATTACAACGACTTGCGCTGGGGGGCGCTCTAGGGTAGGTAATAGTTTAATTTACTATCCAAAACCTTCCCTATTATCCACGGGGACTGGAGTTGGAATAGTAAATTAAACTATTCACTATCCAGCGCCCCCCAACGCAAGTCGTTGTAACAACTTGCGTTGTAAAAGTTGCGTGGTAAAGGCATGCGTTGTAAAAGTATGCATGGTAACGACATACATCTGCAAGGTGGCACTGTCAAAGATGGTGATCCTGCCACGCTGCTTATATGTCATGCAGAATTCACTATATCAAATCCCATGTATATACTTCCAACGGTTGGATCATTTAATGGTGGACCTAATGTTGGGATCAATGAGTAAAGCTACACACTACCGAGGAAATGAGAGCAGGGAGGACTTGAAGCCCCTCGGTTGGGGCTCTATTATATGGCAACGCAGCTCCAACATGTGGAGCATTGGGTGGATGATCACGATAATTTGGAGAAACGGTTGCTATTGGGCACACATCGTGAAATCTCGCTTCCCGAACTCCTCATGCTGGGGGCCAGAGTACCAGAACACATCCTATACATCATTCAGCACGTAGCCGCAACCTGGGAAACTGCAGTAAAAACGATAGTGAAAAAGGCGCCTTATGCCCCCGAAGCCCTGCTGTGGGCCGTGCAGACTTAGATAGGGCAAAATATGTCCATCGCTAAATAGACTAAGGGAGGGTGTCAACTGATGGGGGACTTGTATGTAGCCCAACAATTCCTGAAAACGGGAGGAGGTGGAAAATTTGTTTGAGCTTGGCAGAGGGCAATAATTGCAGTAGGCAAAAATTTCTGCGGTGGCCCGTGAGCTGTGGCCGACATTTCAACAGGAACCGCATGTCAGGTCAACCCTACAGGCAATAATCAACCTAGCGGGAGGACGCAGACTGGTTTCCCATATCTATAAAGCACTCAGGGAGGATCTTCCCACCGGGCCCCTGCCTATTAATGTCAAATGAGACCATATACTAGAGGAACCTTTAACGGAGGCGAAGTGGAGGAGAGTGTTAAGCAGATTAGCTCCAACTCTAAATTTAAACTAACACAATACAACATAGTACATCAAACTTTCCTGACCCCTCGGGTGCTCCACAAAATATTCCTGGACTGATCCTCCAGTTGCCCGAAATGCAGACTTGTAGACGCTCCTTTTCTTCATATGATCTGAGACTTCCATGAGTTGACGCTTTATTAGGGGTAAGTGCTACAGTGCTTGAAGAGGGTCTCCGGCTAGACAGTAGCACGCCCTGTCAAGGGGGTGCTACTAGGGCTTCTCCCCATGCTAAAAGCCAAGAAACTTACAAGGAAGTTCCTTCAGCTGGGACTGGTGTTAGCCATATGACAAATAGCCATTAAATGGATGAGCCTAACTCCTCCAGCTGTGGAGAGCAGGACCAAGTTCATGCGAGAATGGGCCACTGCGAAGTTAACTATAATGAAGAAAGTCAGGAGGGATGACAAATTAGAGGAGGACGCGAGGGCAAGGTACACCATGATTACTGACTTATCACGGATGGATGATTCCTCTCTGGGAGAAACGGATGAGATACCAGCAGGTTCGGACGGACCAGACACTGTAAGAGCACATGAGCCTTCCACGACATCTGAGACTACTGGGTGCACATAGACCGCACAGGCGGAAATTGGGTTCCTGGTCACGGGGACTGATAGGGCAAGACGACCACGATCCGGGGGGAGGGGTGGGGGGGGAACTGCGTTACCTGTTGAAGTTTATATAATCAACAACCAAAAAAAAAAAGTATAGAAAATAAAAGGATGTTTGGAATTAAACCTGGTAGAATGTTCTGTAGTACAAGTTTGATAATAATGACAAGTTCTCTATGCACAAGAATGCACTGATTATGCCACTGTAACACAATGTAATGTATGGCTCCAGATCTGAGCTGCTGATCCTCTTTGTGCTTCTTTGAAAAAAGGCTAATAAAAATTGTTTTAAAAAAAACCTATGATGTCGCTACAGACAGGACATCTGGGTGCTCAGGCAGATTTATCTTTTAAGCATGAAGAAAGTCACCTTTTCTCTCAAGCAAGTCTTTTTTTGTAATCCTGTTCTCCAGTACAAGTCATTTTAGGACACATTCTCTGAGAGTAAAGAACCATGTGCAGGCGCTACTGCTTGCTGAATAATGTTTTAGAAGCTCTTTGCACAGCGTATTTGACTTTTGATTCACAAAGGTAAGTGTGTGTATGTAGATATACTCATATGCAGATATACCTTTTTTTTTTCTTTTTTTTTTAAACTTTGTTTATTAAATATTCAGATAAACACAGTACATAGATTTCGTTTGCAGTTGCACATGAATAGGATAGAAGCATTTTGTATAGTACTGAGATATACATAAAATATGAATCATTCACCAGGATCAGAATAACAAAAAAAATGTAAATGTCAGCACTTTCCAACAGTATCCTAATTAAAGGTGTGCATCAGTTACGCAATTATATACAGCTGACGTCGACTAAGCCATGAGGACACAAGAGAGTGACGGGGTAGCACATCATAATAAATACATATAAGGATGGACAGTGCATGTATAGTAGCTAGATATGGCAGGTCAATACGCCAGGTCACAAATCTGTTACATGTGTATAATCTACAGGTCGCTTTCTTCTGCATGTAGCTGAGGCAGTTCCCCTATTCTGTCCGAATCTGAAACATATCCATTGCTTTGACTAACAGGAACTTCTATCTCAGTCATCTGTTGTGTAAAGGGTGGGGATGCCGCTCTGGCCCGTGCCCAGCTTAGAAATGGCTCCCAGATATCGCGGGACCTAGATGCTGTAGGCATCAACTACCAGTATGTGCCGAGTTGTGTCTGCCCGTATGTAACGTCAGATAGCCAGGCTTCGAATGTCGGTAGAACCCTGCGGCCCCATATAAGAGCCACCTGTCGCCTGGCATACAATAGGAGTAGTGCATGCAGCTTGTGCATTTTGGGGACAGTGTTAGTGATCAATCCCAGAAGAGCAATGTGTGGTGTTGGGTCATCCGATCTGCCAACTATCTGATTGATAGCCTCAAAAATGTCAATCCAATACTTAGTTAGCAATGGGCAGTCCCAAGCCACATGTAGGAACTTTGCATCTTCTTTGCCACACCTCCAACAGTCAGCATCGTCCCGTAACCCCATACGCTTTAGGCTGACAGGGGTACGATAAAATCTATGTAGGAATTTAAAATGTATCAGGCGTAATTTGTAATTTGGTGAGAGTTCTAGCAGTTGGTTGCAGCAAAAGGACCATTGTATCTCAGTCAAGGGCGGGTCCAGCTCTGCGTTCCAGAGTTGCATAGATGTAGGCCGTGTGATTGCAGCTTGGTCTTGCATGGCGGTGCATAAGTGAGTCCCTAATTTTTTTGGGGGAAGCCCGAGTTAAGATGTCCTGGAGTGCCAGCAATACTGGGGGTTCATCTGGGAATCCCTCCCAGAATGCACGGCAGGAGGACTTCAACTTATGATAAGTAAACAAGTCTCGGAACGGTATGGGCGAATCCTCTGCTCCAATCTGTGGATCTCTAAATTTCCCATCTGGGTATATATCAGCAAATGTACGCAACGGTGTGTTGGCCAGGGGTAGCTCTCCCCCACTTATCGCCAAACAGGGTACCATCGGGTTCTGTGGCAGTGGGATGGCCGGTGCATATAGTAATGGAAGTCGTGCTCGTCGCTGCAATTCCCGCCATACCCATCGCAGTGTGTCAGCCGAGTCAATGACTGTGGTGGGTCTTGGAGTCTTTTGATAGACTCAAAGGTAGCAGGGCCACCGAGTCCAGCTCAACAGCTACATGCGGCTGATAGGGTGTCGGGTATGCCCAGAAATGCAAAAAATGGGCCTGCGTGCATAGGGCATATAAATGCATGTCCGGGGCACCCAACCCTCCTTGCCTTAGCGGTAGGGTCAACAAGGCCCAGGAGACTCTGGCCTGAGCGCCAGCCCACACCAAGGATAAAAGATGAGATCGCAGACATGTAAAGAAGTGCTTCATAAGTGGGATCGGGATGTTGGTGAATAAATATAGAAATTTGGGCAGAATTATCATTTTCGCCAGCGCTATTCTACCGGCGATAGAGAGTGGTAATTTGGACCATACCCTCAAGCCAATCTACAGCCCACCCAAAGTTTAAGGACCAAATGTTATGGAGAGTGCGGCTGATCCATACCACTAAATATTTTACTTCGTCGGCCTCCCAACGCAGGGGGAACTCCGAGTGCACCTCCGGTGTATTGTCTGTTAGGGGGAAAAGTACCGATTTGGTCCAGTTAATGGACACTCCAGATAGGCCACCAAATTTTACAAACTCCCATAGCAGAGGGTTCAAGTTTTCCGCTGGGTTCAAAACGTAGAGGGTGACGTCGTCCACGTAGAGAGAAATTAATAAACTGCGTGAGCTAAATCCGATTCCCCTACTAGTGTGGTGTTGTCGTATGCGGGCTGCGAGTGGTTCCATCGCTATGGCGAACAGCAGAAGGGATAGGGGACTTCCCTGCCGAGTACCTCGGGATATCTCGAAGGGGTCCGATATCATACCATTAACTCTCACAACTGCTGTCGGTTTAGTGTATAAAAGGCGTATTTGATTAAGGAATAGAGTGCTGAACCCCATACGTTGTAATATGCGAAATAGATAGGGCCACTCAAGGGAGTCGAATGCTTTTGTGGCATCCAGAAACACCGCAGCCGCATGGACAGTGGGGTGGAGATAATGCAGTACTGAGAATATGGTTCTTAGGTTATGGGATGTGGAACGACCAGGTATAAATCCCGATTGGTCCAGTAGGGCCACCATGGGAAGTAGAGGCTGCAAACGGTCCGCTATGAGTTTCGCAAATATTTTTACGTCAACATTGATGAGGGAAAGGGGCCTGTAAGAATCTAGAGAGTGGCTGTCTTTGTATGGCTTCAACAATGTAATAATCAGGGCTTCTCTCATCGATGCGGGGAGGATCTCTAATTCTAATGATTCTGCAAATACCTCGTGCAACCTAGGAGCCAACTCTTCCACGTATGTTTTATAAAACGCTGTGGTTAGCCCATCTGGGCCTGGTGCTTTATTTAATGGCAAACCCTTGATCACTTTTGCTATGTCTTCAACTGTCACCGGAAGGTCCATGTACTTACGGTGCATATCATTAAACCAAACCAGCGCGATGGAGTCAAGAAATTCCTCAAGGAGTTCCAAATTAGTAGTGTGCTTAGCCGTGTACAAGTCAGCATAGAAATTTTTGAATTCGTGTAGGATGTCATTTTGACCTACAATTATGTTCCCTGTGGTGTTATGGATTGTGTGTGTGTATTCAGATTTCCCGGTAGTACCAAGCAGTCTCACCAGTGTACGGCTCGGTCTATCTCCCTCTCCATATCGCCTGGCTTCCGCATGTGTACCTAGGATTTTAATTCTCGTTGCGCCTCTTCCGTAAAGTCGAGCAACTTCGCTTTCAGCCTTGCCGCTGTTTCTGGCGCAGGGTTTTCAAAGAATTGCTTCTCTAGATCTTTCATTTGGCCTTCAATTGTGCTGATGGTACCTCTAATTGCTTCAAGGACTCCGGCCTGACCCGCAATGCATTTACCCCTTATGACCACCTTGAAGGCGTCCCACAGTACTGAGTCAGTGGACACCGATCCTACATTAGTATCAAAGTAATCTGTGATGTCTTGTCCAATTTCTTCCTTGAATGCTTCATCAAGGAGTGCCTGAGGTGGCAGTCGCCAGCTAAATGCATGAGGTGGGACATCAGGGATGTTCAATTCCAATAAGCAGGGGGCATGATCTGACAGTGAGGGGGCCAAGCCATCCACATGGGCAGTCCAGGCGGCCACATCCGGGGAGACCAGCCAGAAATCTAATCTGGACCATGCAGCATGGTGACTAGAGATGCACGTACCCTCACGAGCATTGGGGTGTCTGACTCTCCAAATGTCTGTTAGGACCCCTTCCACTATGATGTCATGCAATGCTTGGTTAGCGTGTGGGTGTAGAGGTCTAGGCACCCCCTGCCTGTCCATGGAGTCATCAAGGACAACATTAAAGTCCCCCCCAGAGTATGGTAGCACAGTCCATCCCAACAATCCGAGCCCAGACATTCCTAAAAAATTCAGGGTCATCTACATTTGGACCATATATAGCTGCCAGAGTCACTAATTTACCCCCTAGCACTCCATTTGCAACAACATATCTACCCTCTGGATCAATGTATGTGGTACGCTCTCTCCAGTCCATCCCTTTACGTAGCAATATTGCCACTCCTCGTGCATAATTTGAATATATGGCAGAATACGTGTGTCCCCACCTAGCATTCTTGAGTTTTACTGAAGGTAGAGAGTTAATGTGTGTTTCTTGTAGGAAGCAAACATCTATTGCATGTCTCTGCAGATATGCGTGCATCAACCTCGCTTTACTGCCATCGTTTAGACATCGGATGTTCCATGTCAGGATTTTAGTCGATCGCGTCCGTCCCTAGTATGTCCTCCCATGACATCGTACTGCATGACAATTGCAACAATAGTGGTAACGTACTGACATCTCACCAAACACCCAACTACTTCCACCCTCCCCCCACCCACATCAACCCCCCAATCAGGTCGTGTCTGAACCCCCCCCATAAACACGCAAAGCGTGAGAACTTATAAAGAATGGGAAATTTCCCGTGGGGGGCGAGGTTACAGAGGCGCACTCCCCCGTTTACACAGGGTGGCTAAGCTTAGTAGCTGTAGACCCACCCCAGAGTTACACATTCAAACTTACATAGTGGCAGAGAGACATATACCGCACACGAAAAACCATCACATTTGAACAAAAGGAGAGGAAATTTTCGCAACCTTAGATCTAAGTACAATGTCTATTGTCCTTTGAAATAACATTTTTAGCAACATATCTAGTGGTAAAATGGCATTTTTAACAGTTAGAGCAACACAGCCAACGTGTTCCAGGACAGCATTCAGTCATTATCACTCAGACGGTGTACCAGAGGGTCCTCTCTGCTCCTTTTCGCTTTGCAGTGGGCCCACAGACATGTTTAGCAAATTTGAGTGCTGATTTTGCGTCCACAAGGAAATGAGACGTGCCATCGTGAGATACTTTCAGCTTAGCCAGATAGAGTAATGAGTATGGAATTTGCGCTTGCATTAGTAGGCGTTTGGCCGGAAGGAACTCCTTGCGTGCAGCCTGCACCACAGGGGTGAAGTCAGGGTAGAATGATATATTGTTCCCTTTGTGGGTGATAGGGCCACGTTCCCTGGACAGCCGGAGGATGGGGTCTCTGTCCTGATAGTTCAGGATTTTTGCGAGGATGGTCCTGGGCGTACCTCCAACTGGTGGCCTAGGACCTAGCGCTCTATGTGCTCTTTCTACCGCAAATACCTGTGACAGACTAGGGTCGAATAGTTCATGAAGCAGATCAGCCACATATGTCTCCATCTTAGGTATTGCCATGGTCTCTGGAATCTCTATGAGGTGAAGGTTGTTTCTTCTAGAGCGCGCTACGAGGTCATTGTTCTTTGCCTTTATGACGGTGAGGAGTTTGTCCATATGCAAAAGTTGTTCCTTCGTCTCCTGCCTGAATTTATGGAATTCGGTTTGCCTGTTCTCCAGACAGTCCAGTATTGTTTCGTGTGTTGTGACCTGAGATTGCACCAAATCTAATTGTGACGTCAGGGTGTCTAATTTGGCGTCAATACTTTTCAAGCTCGATCTCATTTCCAACATGAGGGATTTCAAGTCCCCACCCTGGTCATCTACTGCCTCACCATCTCCCGATGCACATTGGTCCTGTTCAGGTGTTTTCCCTCCCTTTGTGGATGGGAATGGGATTTTGGACTGCCTGGCATCACCTGCCCATGTCGCCCTCTCAGTGTGATTCTGCACTCACAGACTGGGCACACACCGTGTGCAGTAGCCAAATCAGGTCGTATGTCCCTAGCGCACCCTTCCGCTGGTACAGAGTTCCGCAGGTAGCGTTATGGTCAATCAGCGAACCGCAGCGGCGACGGACTCCACATTGGAATAGGGCTGGCAGCGCACAGTAGCCACTCTCACCGCATGGGCGCTCGCCAGTTTATGACTGCGATGCTAGGGCACTCCCCGTGACAACGATACCACCACAGAATTCACCGAGCACCCTATGCGTTGTAACTGGTGTTGCCCACACTCGCTGCGGCACTCACACGACCTCGGGGTCCAAGTTTATTAACCTGCTGAGTAGGGTGGCAGCGTCCCGACTATGCGCCAAAGGCGTCTCAGCAGACAAAATGGCCGCACTCCATTTCGTAGTTTAGCAAATGGCGTTTCGTTGGTGTGTTCAATGCCGGTAAATATTGCGCTAATCACATGGGTCCCGGGTTCAGGGGAGCATTCCTCAGTTTGTGCCAATATTTAATGTATAACTATGCCGCAGCAAACTTCTTCGCAATGCTCCGTGACTTGTTATGGGGCTTGGCACTGCACGCAATCCTCTCCTTTATAGCGCCAATCTCACATTTCGTTCATCGGGGCATACAGACAATCGGTAACATAGTTCTGGCAAGCCCGAGATACCCAGGGGGAAGATACGGTGCCTCAGATAGTATATTCCGCTTTCAGGTCTACGGAGATCAGGCCAGCTCGGCGCTCGGGCCTCCTGGAAAATGGCGGTCTGGTTCACTTCCCCTGTCCGTGATTGCAGGTAGCGAGACAGTCACAGCCAGATCTGCAGCACCCTCTCTGGGCTCTTGGCACTAATCTCTCGAACGGGGATCAGCAGCACACTCCGTACATGTCACGCTCCTCGGATGCCAGGTCGCTTCGTATGCCTCCTCTCGCGGCCTGCGCAGCCTCTGGCTCGATTTTGGCCCAGCGCCCGGTTTCAGGATATCGCCTCTGGCAGTCCGCCGCAGCTCCGTTCCGCTCTCAAAGAATCAATTATATGTCGCTCCTTTCATCTGCGTGCGTGTTGAAATTTAGCTCGGTCTGCACGCCCATGCCTCCGGTTTTATTTTCCTGTGCTTGTGCCGCTCAGGGTGTAGGTTTAAGCAGGATTTGATCAGGATAATTAGCTTGGCCGGCGGAGCTCGCTTAGTAAGCGGCCATTTCGCAGCCTCGCAAGCCACGCCCTCCATATGTAGATATACCTTTACACTCGGGTTTAACTCTTCTCTTTTTTGCTACTCACCATTTCCATGTTTATATTTACACCTACAGAGTGGAGACTTCGATGACTGACTTTGAGATTAAAAGTTACTGTTAGTAACTTTCCACCTGTTTGTGGAAATCTCAAACACCTAGAAGGAACTCTCCTTATGTTAAATATGGGTACATTTAATAATGCCAAGCTTTTATTTAAAAAAATAAATATAAATAATTTAATTTAAAATAAAAATGTTAAATGAATTTAAACAAAAAATAGTAACTTGGGCCTACCTAAAGAAATATTTATGAAACACTATCTCCTAAAATTAATTTTCTATTAATTTATAGATTAATGTAGCTGGATTAATGCTAAATATTCTTTAAGAGCAATATTTTACAATTATCACTCACACCCAGCCGCGGCCCTTGCAGGTAAGAGTGGTGGGGCCGGGTTGGAAGGAGGGGGGATTTGACAGACGACCACGAGGGAAAATTAAATAAATAATTAACTTTCCCCTCGTCTGCCGAAATCCCCCCTATCCGGCCCCACCACTCTTACCTGCAAAGCCGCGGCTGTTCACACCCACTTACATTTTTTGTTTTTATTTAATTTTCCATAAACGTGTTATAAATGATGTTTTAAGGAATTTTCATAATTTATAGACTTTTTATAAAAAGAGAACATGTAGTTTTATTTTGTATAAATATAAGTGTATTTTTAAATGTGAAAATTTATTTTCTATTAAATGGAGCTATTCAGAAACTGCGTTTTGTAGTACGTTTTCTAATAGCACTTCAAAACATACTACAAAATGCTATTCACAAATATACATGCGGAGTTTATGCTTCCGGCTCTCCAATATTTTCTGAGTTTTCCGCCTCGACTATAGAGTCTCGGCACACATAGGTACACGTTTTAGTAGGAAATGTGGGAGGTATACGGGCAAATGGCTGGAAGATAGGAAATGAATGTTTACGAATAAAGGCTAGGGGATTTTGGATGAGTAGGGAAGGGTTCAAAGATGATCAGGGAGGGAATGGAAAGAGCTTAGGGAGGGATGTCAACTCAACCACAAGAGAGTAAGACTATGGCTATTCGCAATCTGCACTTCTAAAGTTACTACCGCGAAAATGGGTACCAAAACAGTAGTAAAGCACTCCACTTAAAATAAACTCTCATTGGAAATTATTGTAAATTTAATTAAACTATTTAAAATTGTAACACATATATATATATATATTTATATACAATTATAAATGTTAAATTTTCAGTAATAAATTTGAGGTGATAAAAAATGTTGGCATATTGATAAAATATTATATAAAAATAGTTCATAATTTTTTCTTAAATTTCAGATATTTTACTACTTTTTGGCATTTAAAAAATAATGTAAGATGCACTTTATTAAAATATAATTAAATTACGTTTAACACATTCTATACATCACTTTTAATAACTGGTAACACATACCTTTGCATTTTTACTTTAGGTGGCACTTATTTTTTATTTTAAAGTTCAGAAAGTTATTCCTAATTAAATGCACCATATTTCCATTAATTAAAGATTCAATAAAATATAAGTTAATATTGCTGTAGTATTTTGTATTAATTTATATATTAAAAATAAATACATGAAATTATTTTACATCAAGATTTATAAAAGTATATACTTGTTTTGATTTAAATAAACTTTTTCAATTTTCACCATACATTTGCGTGGGAAGGTTCCTCAGTTGAGCCGTAGGCAGCAGATATGAAATTCTTCCATTCTCCTGAGTCTCAGACAGATGATCTACTTGGAGTGGGCTAGGGGTAAGCAGGGTGTTTTAAAGTGTAAACCAGTTATCCATTGGCAATGAAGCTGACCAGTTCTATTGCAATTCCAAGGCACAAAGGGCCTGATTCCGATGGTGGGGAGCCCGACAACTGACAGTTTGTAGGGCTGTCCCGCCTGCGACATGGTCCGCCCGCCATCCTAATCGGGCCCATAGTTTGTTTGTGTAACAACGTATTCTTGTCTGGGGTCATGCTTGGTGGCATTAAAGTAACCCCTGGGCACCATGCGTCAAACCCCAAATGGTGAATTCATGTTTCAGCTGTGCAGAGTTCTCCTTTACCTTCTTGCCCCACCCATTTCAGCTCTCTGACCTTCAAAGGACCTATCGGACTATACTTGGCATAAGCCACGAACTTAGGGGTCGATTATGATTGCGGTGAATTTGCATCCTCCGTTCCAGTGGAAGTCACCGCCGGCCCGGAGGATGCGGATTCACCGCCGCGGTCAGAGAAAACACCCACCGCCAGATTATGATGGTGGTGGAAACAGCGGCGGACAGCAGGTCCGTCCACCGCTGATCCGCGGGGTGTTGACCGCTATTTGGTGGCGGTGTCTGCAGGACACTGTCAGCCAAATTAGGATGTGTGTGTAAACATGCTTTTCCACTGCGGCTTTCCCGCCGTGGAAAAGCATGTGGACCTTTGCTTCTGGGGGCCCCTTGCGGGCCCCCAGGGTGAAAGGGGGGTGGGGGTGCACATGGGGGGTACCTATGGTACCCCCCTGCATTTGCATGCACGAAGCGGCAGGCACCGCGCGGTGCCTGCCGCTTTGTGCATGTAAATGCAAAGCATGCATTTTTAACCTTGCGGCGGGTGCTGCTTCAAGCAGCACCCGCCGCAATGTTAAAGATACTGGATGTGACCGCCAGGGTGGTGGTCACATCCTAATTGGCATGGAGGGAACACCGCTGCCCCTGCGGACGGTCCCTCCACCTCGGGGGTGGCGGATGGAGGCAGGTCCGTCCGCCATCATAATCGACCACATAGCCAGGTCTTCTTGGCCTCACTTATAAATCGAAAAAAAGTTAGAGGCTCTACCCCACAACTGATGTCTCATTCGGCACGCCTCGATGAAGTTCTTCTTCCCAACCTGGGCATTGTGTGGCCCGTTCTTGAATATGGCAGCAGGAGAGCAAGCTCATCACAAGGTATGAAATGAGTGTGATTCATGGATATTTGGTAACGGATCTTTCACCTATTGTTTCAGGACAGTTAAAAAAATTCTATTCGGATTTAGTTTTGAAAACATTTAATTAAAGTTATAAATGAAAGCTCATATTGCATTTTATATAGCACAAGATATGTCTTGCAGCATAAACAGACAAGAAATCATAATTCTAGAATCACATAAGGTTTCAGAGTCAAGTAGAACAAATACATTCTGTTCACGTGCCCACGGAAAGTTGTATTACCATAGTGAGTGTTATGACAATTTGGAAATAAAAAGGTATCGTTTTTAAGCAGAGCTCAAATGTTTTATCCTGTTCATCAAGTCTCAGAAGAAGAAATACCAGAAGGGAAAAACAAATTAAAATGGGGGAAACATGTCAAATATAAAACAACAGCAGCGCATTGAAAGACAAAGAAAAATAGTCAAAAATATAAAGATTTACTCTGGTGGCCCCACCAAGACATGAACCCCTAAAGAGGCTGGCCCATGAGGCGTCTGATCTGATTAACGTTCATTGGTGAGCCAGGTCAAAAATTCTAGACTCATTTTTGAGCAACAAAAGGTCAAGCATGAACAACCTGGGGGCTGCAGCTGAGCAGGCCTCCAGGGAGTCAAAACGTGATGCAGTCGTCCAAAGTGAATGCTAGATATTAGTAGAAAAGGACAAGATGACCAAGTGACCAAGGTTGGCAAGATTGGATGTCACAGTTGTTCCCAGTGGGATTTCAACTCTCAGACTTAATCATATTTTTACATGTCGAAGGCCTGGTGTTGATAGCTATGTCTAATAAGAGCTTCACAAAGCCAGCATGGGTTGACGGGAGTCCTTAGTGAGAGAAGGCGGTGAAGTTGTCTGCTAAGTTTACATATTTGCTGGTTGAAGGCTCCTGGTTATTCTGGGACTTCTGTAAACTAAAGTAGGTCCACAAACCAGGAAAATGTATAATACGCACAGTGATGGAACTGGAACGAATGTACTCAGGGAACTCATATATTTGAGGTCAAAGTGGGCCAGAAGAAAGGCGATGGGGTCATGAGTGGTGGAGCTTGAAAAGCAGAGTCCAACAGTGAATTTACACATTTATTTAAAAAATTGAAAACAATCTGCTGCAAATAAATTGGCGACAAGGACATATGTGGCAATAAATCTTTTCTGGATGCCTTAATTGGTCAGAAAGAGGTGCATGTTAAAATATCTAACAGGGTTAAGACACCTGTTGCAGAGCTCCTTGTGTGCCCCTCAATTGTGAGGGAATTATAATAGCACTAAGATAACTCAAGTGGTTAACACAGCCCTAGGAAAGTTCTGTATTTTGTCCTGTCATGGTTTTGAGTCATAAATTAGATTAGAGGATTAATGTTCCAGCTGCAAACTACATCGGTTAACATGCAGATCACAGTTTTGTTTTTTATATAGTTAGGTAACTTGGCTACTGCTTTTGACAAATGAGAACATCTTGGTACATCCAGTTCATAAGTTCCAAGCCTACTAATATAGCACTGTGCTCTATTTAATAGCGTCAAGGAGCTGCATGCAAACTGTAAGTAGTGGGTTTCGATCTTAATTTTTATTCTCAATATGTTGCTATTCTAAGATTGTAAATAAGGGTTCCTTTGGGAAGTAATAAAGTCTTAGTAGTACAGATAACCTCAATCAGTGTGTTAGATTTTATGTCCTTCCTTTGTGTGTCTCTCGTTCTTTCACTCTCAACATATAGGGCCTGATTACTACTTTGGCTGTGCGGCGCCGGGTCTGTCCTGTAATTGCACCACCAAAGTCATGGTGAGGCTGCCCGCCAGATTGGGAGTTTCCTCCTGTCTGCCGGCCTTTTTTTGCCCTTCCCATGACGGTGCCTCTAAAATGGGTACCGTAATGGGAATGCCAAAAACAGTTCCTGCACAGCATAGACTTTTCAGTCCATGCAGTACAGGAACTGGGGTGCATGGACACAGGGTGCTACATGTTGTGCTCCCCTGCATGCACCCCAGGACACAGGGGCACAAGCGGACCCTGTTTTCATGGAGGAGGAACCACCATGAAAACCATCGGATAACTCAGGAGGAGGCAGACGCGGACGACCGAGGGAGTGTAAGGTGCACTGTAGATCTAGAAATTGAGGAAACAGAGGCAGCACCATAAGGAAAAGGGTGGAATTACAAAAAACGCCCTAGAAGAATCGTTTGTAACAGGAGCAACTGCATGAGAATGAAGGCCATGTAGGAGAGATATATTATGAAGAGATAACATCGCGTTAACTTTAAGAGGACATCTCGCTGAATCCCTGGAAGAAGTATCAAAAACTTACCAGTGGTCTACTTCGAATAGAGTGAAAGTATATATACTTAAAAATTTGTTTGTTTTTAACATTGATCTGTCCTGAGGAAGGTGTTTAGAAATTCAGAACAAGACACCGAAACGCGTCGACATAAGGACTTCGTTTTAACCATTGTTTTTAATATTTGTTTTATATTTGCATAAAAAATGTGTATAAATAGTATGTGTTTGCCATATTATGACGGTATCATGATTATTTGAAACAATGTGAATATCATGTGTAAAATTTTGGTCTAAAAAATTATAAACTTAGGCAACAAGTCTGCCTTTTTAATAAAATCAAGATAATATATGCAACTTTGTGTGTGAATGTTATATATATAGGGGTTTCTCTAGACTGTCTGACAAGGTCCTGAATACATTTTCATTGAAGAACACATAAAGGAACTCTCTTTTTGTTTTGCTACCAATATGTGATTCCTACACCTTATAAGTTATAACCCTCAATGTCTTCTGTAACATTTACTGTACATTGGCATACATACTTATATGATTTATTGTGCCTCTGTGTGTGATGTAAAGTGCTCTGACACCCTACATTGGGAAGAAAAGAGCTATAAAGGAATTAAATAATAAAAATAGTACGTGCCATTTACATCAATATTTGTGTAATAACTCATATGGGCAGATAAATATTGCATTCTTACAGTACAAGCACATAGGGAGTTGAACAAAGTTAAACACCTGGCTCCAAATCATAGTTTCTTTTAAATAACTGTGAAGTGATGCCATGCTGTGTGTCTTTGTTGTATTCTATTGCTTTGGCAACTAGGTGCTAGGCTCCAGATACCTTCTATCCAGTTGTATACTTAAGCAAAAGGAGGCGTAGGCCTTTGTTTTTGTCCGAGCAGAAATTGTAAATAAGAAAATCCCCTCCCCGTCTGCACGTTTCTGCTCCAATTTAAATGCAGGTAACTTGCAGGTACTGCTGAAATATGTCCTGATGTCAGAAAATGACACAAGAACAAATTCAGCATGTTTCCAGGGGTCAGTTGGATCCCAGATCTGGCCAGAAATGGCTACGGGAACCAGGAACCCGGCACGATCACTATTCTTTTCAGCACTCCATACACAGAATAAATATAGACAAATGGAGGTATTGAATGACAGTAGCTGCTCCTGGAGGGAGTGCTTCGGGGCGGTGGGCGGGGTGGGGGAGGGCCAGTTTGGGGGGTAGGAAACCCTAGATTAAGGCCAAACGGAGTTCAGTAACTAAATAATTAAATAAAACAAATTACATTGTGCGCTGCATCGCTGGTTTGGCGTTGCAGCGTGCGCAATGTAATTTGTTTTATTTATGTATTTAGTTACTGACCTCCGTTCGGCCTTAATCCAGAGTTTACTACCCCCCCCCCCCCCTCCCCCCCACCCTGCTCCTTCCACGCTCCACTGCCCCGCAGCCCTCCCTCCAGGAGCCGCTACTGTTGATTGATTACCGATGTTACCTTTGGTTGGATAAAGTAAAGACCATGGATTATGTACTTCAGGCTACATTCAAGTTTATAATACAGTCCAAAACATCTCAAATGATGTTAGATTGAATCACAATCAAAAAACAAAAGAAAGCAAATACTGAGTCAAAGCTGAAGTCTGCATGAAGATGACAAGGTATGATGAATGAAGAGCAGGAATTAAGAAAAATAGGTGTTTTCATAAGTGATGGGACCTTTTCCATCAATACTGTCAATGGATGCGACCTAATTACGATATACTTCTCCTCCAGCATCCCTACTCCTCTTGCTGAAATATGTATTAATTCTATGCATGTTGTTGTGAATTTCAATTTTGTAACGGTTAAATGGACACTCATGAAAGTTACGGGCTGATTAACCAAAGTATTCATAAGTATGAGAAGTAGTACTACAGCAGTACTCTTATAGGTACTCTTACATGCCTTTGGAAAAACGACAGAATATGCAAAGATGTCTCAGTCCTTTCTGTTTGTGCTAGTTATCTATGAATATTGCCGGGTTATTTCCATTTTATGCCCAGTTGAGATGTTTTGAGGCTCAGTCACAGAGGCATTTACGAGTACTATGGGGGTACTACTTTCCATGCTCCTTAATGCTTTTGTATGGAAACCATTGAATAGTTAGTTGGATTAAGTCGAGTCTAACTAACATATAGTGAAATTAAAATTAATTGTTAAATAAGCAAAAAACATGATTTTATTAACTTACTTGTGGACATCAAATATATATTTTCTGAAAAATTACAGAAGTACTTATTGAAGAAATCCAGGAGATGTTCCCCCTCTTAATACATCTTCACCTTCACAATTTTAGTAAACTTAGTGCCTATAGGTCTAAGAGACCAGTATAAAGTCTGATAGAATAGACATGACCATCTATTAAGCCACTAATAAGAAGAACACGCGATGTATGAAATAGGAATCAAATATAAACAAAGGTTCTGTCGTATCATCCGCTCGCTCCTGCGGCATTCCGTCAAAGTCTCTTTTGCCGCAGGAGCGAGCGGATGATACGGATCTCGCCCCTAGATGACAATCTGAATTAAAAATAGATTGTCCAATTGATAAGGCGACCTTGGCTAGAAGGGATCCTTTTAAAGCCCAAAGAATACCCCCACTATTGACTATGGCGGGAAGCACCTCATTCAGCTAATAGATATACAAGTAACCTACACCTGAAATAATTTCTACAACCACTTGGGGTCTATCGTATGGAGAGCCATAGGCGCTATACAACTGCCCCTTGTCCTGAAGAAGACCCACGCTAGACCCTCAAATAAGGCCTCCCACAGGGTCGAAACGTCGACGATATTCAAAACATTGGATCAGTTGAATACCCAGTTCTAATGATAAACCAATTGAATAGATTACTGGGTTAACTACAATTACCAACTGTAACTGGCCTAACAAGTCGTTTCGGCCCCCTTCCCTTCTCTTTCACTCACTTGTACATAAGCACGTTTGAATGTCACCATTTTCACATGATGTCACATTATATTCACTTTTTAATCTGCGACGTTTTTTGTAAATTGTAAATAAATCATGTGTATACAGGGTTATTTATGAATGAAGAATGAAATTCATAGATTAAAAGTAATTGGTTAACCTGAACTCGTGTGGTATTGGATTTACGTTGAGAGCGAGCTCCTTGCTTGGAGCACAGTCTTAAGTAATTAAAGGACTATTGTGAATTGTGATGAAATAATGCATACTTTGAAGTAATCAGGTCGCATACCCGACAGAACCATTGTTTATATTTAATTGTATTGCCCAGGTTCTGAGGGATACTGGGTCACCCCATGGTGATTTACAGTATGAAATAGGAAAGCTTGGCTGACTTAACCGCATGCGCGCTAGCGGTTTTCCCGCTGCGCGCTGCGTTTTTTAAAAAGCCGCGTTACATGACGAGCTCAGCTCGTCATCAGCGTGCGAGCGGTGTAACTCATGACATGACGAGCTGAGCTCGTCATGAGCGCCGAAGTGGTTAAACATTCAAAGTATTCATTATATGCTGCTCAGGATATATCATCCTCCCTACCGCAGTGCTTTCTACAAAGTTACATCTAACAATATCTAACTTTGGAAAAACCAATAAGTTTAGGCCCAGATTTAGAAATATTTTATACGGTGCAGTACATCATCAAACTTTTCTGCACTGCATTGCCCAAGAGCAGCGGCTGCCAGCATAGGTAAACACAGTGTGGTGGGGCGGGGGTGGGAGGAGGGGGAGTTCGTCAGACAACAGAATAGGTATAAATAAATAAATAAATAAATAATACCTATTATGTCAGCTTTCCCCCCTGCCGCGCCCTGCCCCGCCCCTCCGTGCTTACCTGTGAGGGCCGCTGCTGCCCAAGAGAACAAAACACAGTGCAGAGCCACGTCTAAAGATATTGGCATACTGCTGTTATCCCTTGCGCTGGCAATCTCAAAAGGCTTTTTGAGTGATGCACATCACCGCACGTTGGTGCAGTGGTGAGTGTGTGCTGTCTAGCATAGGATTTGTACTGAAAGCATGCCCTTCCATTACCAATTACTATACAATCTGAGAAGGATCTCTCACATTCAATGTGTGCTGGCCACTGCACACAAATGCATCGCATCATGTTTTTAGAAATAAACACATTTCCCCTTGTAAACGCATGCCTCAGGTATGTATTTGTTTTTAATACAAAGCCCTGTCAGACTATCTTAATAAATTAGGTTTTGGGTCAGTACATATTGTTGGTGTGTGTGCTGATCTACCCCAGCAATTTTTTTTGCAGTTTTATTTAACTCATCCCAAAGGTATCAGTGCACTTTACATAAGCACCAGTTGCACTACGGAGACATGTTTCTTTTTTTTTTTTTTAGGTACAGGGGAAGATTTACAAGGAAGTGCTGCATCGCTGCAACGCAAACCCTTTGGCTGCGCCATGCTGCGGCACTTCCAAAGCATAGGAATGCGACATATTTACAATAATATGCCACATTCCTGTGCACTCCCCTGCGCTGCCGCACAAACTGCTGCCATGCGCTGGCGCAGGCACTCTTGCACCATGGTGCAAGGATGCCTGCATCATGGGGAGATTGTTTTTGTGCAGGAAGGGGCACCTTCCTGCACAAAAACAATCACTACAGGCATTTTGCTCTTTCAATGCATGCTGTAGAATGCAGCACACATTGAGAGAAGAAAAAGCGAGGAGAAATGAAAACATTTCTCCTCATTGCGCATCGGTATGCCACCCCTAGGGTGGCGCAGTATTCAGACGCATTTCCAGATCTATGATTCCTCGTAAATCTAGAAAAGTGTCTTGTTCCAGGGTGGCTTTTCCTGTCCTTGTAAATGTGGAGTAGTAACTTGCCACCAGTACGTCACAAAAAGTGACATACTGGTGTCGCAGGGGGCTTGTAAATATACCCCAGGGAGTTTAAGTGATTTGCCCTGAGTCACAGTATGTTTGAGCCTCCCGGCAGACTCGTACCTAGTTCCCAAGGTTCAGGATCAGCCACTCTAGCTGTTAAGCCACATGCCCCCCAATGCCCCCTTGATGTAAAGCATTGCAAGGGAAGTCAAAGGCAGTACAAGGCGTTTTTGCGCTGAGAATAGGGCATCTTTGTCGCGCAAAATAGCATTTGCACTGTATAGTAAGTATCTCTGCGCTTTGATAAACCAGGTTGTATGAGCACAGTGTAATTATAGGGAATAGCAATCAACTATTTAATTGTATCTCTGAGCAGAAATCATGGTGCTCAGTAATCCAAAGGTGTGCAATGTGCTGTTTTGCATTAATTTCTCGTGATTTTCCAGCAGTAAACAAGTTTACCGCTTGAAAGAAAATAGGTAAAAAAAGATTTTGCGTCGATTTGCGTCACTTTTGCGAGTCAAAAATGGCGTAATATCTTAGTAAATAGACCCCAAAGTTAATAAATCTGCTAGCCCAAAAGTGTTACCAAATTTAATATTAAGATGAAGCGGGCAAAAGCCTGTCATCATTTACGTTTGCAGCCCTCAGTGATTGGCTCTGGACTACTGACCTGAGGTTAAAATTTAACGTAATTTAAGAAATTTTGTTTCAAAACTGAGACTCAGTCCTGCAGTATATTATAGAGATGAATCTTCATGCAAAATAAAATGTCAGTAGCATGGTATGGAGCTCCATTGCTGGCCTTTGATTTTATGAAATGTGTACCTTAGATTACATTGCTACATTAGCACTTAAGCATGCCCGTGGGCACCTAATTTGCCTTAATGTCGAGCATCATTAACCTTTTAATAGTCCTAGGGTTAACAGACTCGTCACCGGAGACCATTTCACAGATTCTTGAACTGGACAGATTAATTACCACGTATACATATACATGAGGACTCTTCCTCAGACTAAACATAGTAATTCTGCGTTTGTAACATATAAACCACCATTACACATGCGCTGACAGCAAAATAATATAGATGTATGCATTAACTGAACTACTTAACAGACAATTACAGATAAAAACAAACCCAATAGTTTAAAGTGCCAATGTGCAGAATGTGAACCTGTCATCAGCATAATGTGAGGGGAAGGAGTTCAGAGGCGTGCGTCCTGGATTTTGGAAGATGGGAAAGGGTGTGTATCAAAGGGTCGCACGAGGTGGACTTTGGAGTAAAGAGATTCAGAATCCGAGAGACTCACACACTTTCTCTTCAGGGCAGGGTTACAGCGACCTCTGGTGTTTATTTCTGGGAAATGTATATTTTATATTAACAGCTAGGAAGACCGTAGTCTGCAAATTCGACTAAAACCACCACAGTCAACAGCCCAATTTAAAACATTGACCATACAATAGTAACTCATATTCCAAAGTGAAATTAGTTATAAGTGTTTGTTTTACACTCTTTCAATCATTGCCATGTTTTTTTTAATTCTAAGGGGCAGATTTATGTTAACTGGCGCATCCCCAGGGATGCGCCAGTTAATGTGCGCCACAGTGCGCCACAGCTCCGCCACCCATGGTGCGCCGCATTTATAATGCGGCGCACCATGGGGCAAAAACGGCACAGATGCGTGACGCATCTGTGCCGTAAAGGTGACGCATTGCTGGAGTTGCGTCGCAAGCGCGACGCAGCTCCAACAAGGCTCGGGGGTGTCCCATCTTAACAATGCTGCGTCAAGACCTACGCCTGCTTCAAGCAGGCGCAGGCTTTTGATGCAGCATTGGCCAGAAAGTGACTGAGTGAAATCTTATAGATTTCACTCAGCCACTTTTGCGAGGCGCACCTGCCCCGGAACGCCCACCCTGTGCCGGAACGCCCACAAGCGGCGCAGGGCTTTACAACGTGACGCATCTGCCTAGATGCGTCACGTTGTAAATCGTTCATAGGGATGCGCCACGTTTACGCCGCTTTGCGTGACGCAACAGCGGCGTAAACGTGGCGCAAGTGCCTCATAAATCTGCCCCTAAGGCTTTATGGTTGACACAGCATGGTGCATGAAGGAACAGTGTGGACTTTTCAATTAAATAGACAAGCGCTCAGTCGCGTGACTAGACACCACTCAAGTTTCCTCCGAGCTTGTGTTACTTCAAGATATGTACGATATCTTCTTTCTTGACACAGTGGGGCATATTATCTACAAACTACGATAAATATCGCAAAACGCGCTTAGCGCGTTTTACATTATCGCCCCCTTTCACTGAATTACATTGCCATGTTAGCGGCGTATTAGCAACGCTTTGCTAACAGGCGAAGTACAATCCAGCGATAGACTGCAATAATCCTCCTTAGCGTGTGAAATCCAGTGATGATTTCACAGCGCTAATGAAAAGCTTGGTAATAGGGGAGTGTGTACTTAACCATACAATCTACCTCCCATAGGCAATAATAGTAAGTCAGGTTTTATTCAGGCGTTAGGGTCATGGGTTAATGGGAGCCTAGCGCGCCTTTCCTCATTGCTACGCCGTTCCGGGGCAGCGTTGATAATACAGCCAAGTTGTGTTTGCGACGTTTTTCAATCAAGTAATTGTAAGGAACGCCTACTTTACATCTCATTAGCGATGTAAATTGCTAAATGCGTAGCGTTAGAAAATCGGCTGCTAACATGCGCTGATGCATGTTAGCACCTCCTTGTTAATAGGGCCATAAGAATATCGCCGCTTTAGCGGCAAAAAGTGTCGCTAAAGCAGCGATACTGCCCTTGACAATATGCCCCTGTATGTTCTCTTCCGAAGGGGCAGGCGTCAAATTCCGCCCAGATCTCCCACCAGCAGGCCTAGCTACAGGTTTCTGGATCTGAAAAGGCTACAAAGACACTTGGGTGAGCCACCAAGATCCATGTGGGAAACGGGCAGAAATCAACAAATGGTTTTAGGCAGTCTGCTGTTTAGGCCTGCATTACAAGTGACCTGGTATCAGATGTGATAATTATAGCACTGGATAAAATCTGACAGCAGTGTTTTCGGAATTTATTCAGTGAGACCATTATTGGCTGTTACAAGTTTTGCCTTCAAAATGGGGAATAACGTGGATTTTGGTTCGCAAGGCAACAAAATCAGCATATCTCGGTATTTGTTCACCATTTTTCCCCTGATAATTTTCTGCAGATTTAACCTGCTGAAATTTATCTTAGGGAAATTTCGGGGCTGTGGTGTTTGACACAAAACGTTTCATAGATCGCACTAAACCTGATCAAATTAAAGCGCTAGTACATACTGGGGAACAACCCATTGAAAGCAAGAAACCAAGAAAAAACACTCACGGAAGAGAGAAGAGCCAGTTTTTAAGGGGCTTGTTGAAAACTGAGAAATACTATGCCGGATAAAAAAAAAATGAATCACAATGGGTTAGAGAACAACCTGCCTAATTAATATTCATTAGGAAGGAAGAATTTGTGATACCCTGTTATCGTCTACAATCCCAGTATGTTTGCATGCAAGAGACTATCATCTCTGTGATTGCATTCCAAAACTGATATATTTTTTAAAACAGCCTGAGTACCGTAAGGGTACCAGGGCTGCTTTAAAACAAAAGTTTGTCATTTTGGAAAACTTTAGCAAGTGCAGGCAAATGTCCCCTTGACCACTATATACTCTTCGTGAAGCTGCCACCCAGATTGCCAAAGAGGAAGGGGTCCACTGGGCACCCCTTTCTCTTTACAAATCAGCCCCTGACCCAACATGGGAGTCGGTAACTGATCAAAGATGTGCAACCAGAATTACGGTTGCAGGTCCTTGATACAAGTTACTGAATTTGAATTTGAAACAAATGCCCAAAACACATTCTTTCCAAATAGTAAATCACTAATCATGTGATTCTGAAAAATGTTTCCGAATTGCAAAATGGTTCTGGAACATAAAAAAAAGAAAACTGCTGTTGCAAACCCTATAATGTAGTGAGTCACAGAATTTGTGACAGCTAAGTCACTTAGGGCCAGATGTGTGACGCTTTTCAGCATGCGCAAACTGGCTTAAAAGCATAGGCCCATGTACAAACAGTATTTTGCGAGTTGCAAATCAATTGCGATTTGCAAAATACTGTTTTGCGACTCGCTATTAGTAAGAGGTGTTCCCTTCCTAATAGCGACCGCAAAGCTATGTACCAATGTTTTGCGACCGCAGTCGCAATACACTCACACATTTTGACCTACTTCTAGTAGGTGGTAATGCATTCACAAATGGGAAGGTGTCCCGAGGGGACCCCTTCCCCTTTGCAAATGAATGCAATGTTATTTTTTAGGGCAGGCAGTGGTCCCAGGGACCAGTGCCTGCCCTTAAAAAATTAAACCACAACGTTTCATTCTTTTTTTTAATGCATCCTGTTTTCTTTTAAGGAAAACAGGCTGCATTTTAAAAAAAAGCTGCTTTATTTGAGGGCGGTCCCAGACATGGTGGTCTGCTGTGCCCAGCAGGCCACCATCCCTGGGAGGGCCTGTCATTCCCAATGGGCTCTCAAATTGCAAGAGGCTCATAAATATTCATGACCCTCACATTTTGGAACGCGATTGGGAATCGCAAACAGTATTAAACTGTTGTGCATGCCAAATAGTGTCTCGCAAATTGCGAGTCGCAAATGCAACGCAATTTGCTAGGCGCTATTTAGCAGGTGGTCATCTGGCCCTAGGTACATCTGGCCACTGTCACTGGTGTAAGTGGCCAAAGGATGGGAGTATTCAAATATATATAAATTTAGCGCCGGGAAACCTCCGGGTAGCTGCGCGCTTAATAAAAGTAATTATAATAATAATAATAATAAATAAACCTTTTCACAGGGTCAAGAGCTTTCCTTTGTGAAAATTTGGGAACCTGAATGACAAAAGGATTTAGTTTCTTCAAAACTTTTTTAAAGACCCAAAAAAGCATATAATGACAAGATCCCTACCTCTGTAGGAACACTCGGCAACCTCATCCTTTGTCTGTCATTTGGGGGTGAAAAAAGCATCACAGGCGTTGTTTTTCGCAATTGTTTTACCCTATTTTTTGGATTGAACAATTCGGACCCTGTGTAAGAAGATGAATCATATTTCACAGCATCACTGGAATCTGTTTTTTTTCTGGCATCACCTCAGAGTTCATAACGCCACACATCACATCGACCGATTTCTCACCTACGTTCTGTTGGAGCAACAAAGCCTACAAATTGTGCTTTTTTAACAGTGTGGGCAAAACACATTGATCAAAATAAATTTGATTTGTAGTTATGCGGGAAACTTTTGAGAACAACCGGTGAATAGTGCATTTTATAAAATAGCTAACCTATTCCCTGACATGCAATTGACCCGGCCCTATCAGCCTTTTGGAGAAACCACCTGTCTCATCCTTAATCTTCAATCAGTAGGGTGCCACCTTTCCATTATTTTAGCCACTTGGGCCAGAATTATAGGGAAAGTGAGCCCTATTACACACATTGTGCTGCCCCCAGGGTAGCCACAAACTATGCTGCCCTGAGTAGAGCGCAGCATCACCACCTGCTTAACAAAGGGCTAACAGAGATCCCTGTGCAGGACTGTGCAGTGAGTGATGGCACCCGCCTACAAGCGAATGTCTGATAGGTCCAGAGGGCTGCCTTGGGTGGGCATGCTGAGGGCCTCATTTATGGGTTTTTTGCCATATGGCACCGCAGCAGACCTGGCTGCTGCTTTGCCCTACGGCAAAAGAAAAGAGCAGGAAAGCACTGTATCTATGAAATATGGTGCATTCCTGTCCTTTTCCTTTGCGCCGCAATCAATAAGCTGCCGTGCTCCAACGAAGTCACCTTTGCACCATGATGCAAGGGTACTTGCGTTGTGCAGGAAGGGAAAACTTCCTGCACAAAAACAACCACAAGAGGCTTTTTCTTCTTTCTATGTGTGCTGCAGCACACATAGAAAGAAGAAAAATGAGGAGAAATAAAGATATTTCTCCTCGTTGTGCCTCCCTTACTCCTCCCCTGGAGAAGCATATGTTTTTTGCGCTGCCTCAGACTTACGATTTCTTGTAAATCTGGGGCAGTGTAAAAATACCATGGATGTTGCTGCGAACGCCCCCAACACCACCCATGGGACGCCCCTTTCACACAGTTTTCTGTGTGAAAGAGGCACATATTTATAAGGCCATGAAAAGCCACTTAAGTTGCTTTACGGGCCATATAAATATGCAGTGGCACATTGCACTCAACATGGAGAACTCTGCCCCTCGCTGCAATTCAGAGTGCACAATTCCCCAGGAGCACCTACAGAAAGCAAAGAATATTTTGCAGCAACAAAGTGCTGTCATCTCAGCATTAATGCAAGTGAAGAGATAGGCAGACAGCACGGACTGTAGGCCCAAGTGGACCAATAAACAAGCATTTGCAAAGCAATGGGTCTCGCACTTGGAGCTTTTGAGCTATTAGCATTGTTAATGACACTGTTTTTATTTATGTGTTTAAAAATCCTGCAATAATAACAGGCATTGTCATTTACAATACCAATAATTCAAAGTTTCTAAAATGCGAGACCTATTGCATTGCAAATGCTTGTTGTTTACAAGCGTCCCATGCTGCACTTTCACGTTAATAGAGGCCACACCCCTTTCTTTGCACCATGTGGTATAATCTCATAAGTGCGGATGTTAAAAAATAAATGCCGATGCTGAGCCCCAGAAAGCACAGGCACAAATTAAGCATTGCTTTAAAGAGGCTCAGGCTTTGTCCAGCATAAATTTGTAAATTAGAAAAGAGGCAAATTATGGAGCATGTTGACAAAGTATAGTTTTCGGAGAAGTTGCCCTCATGCCTTCAGGGGTTCTGGCTGGTCTTTGTAGGGCTTTCTTTGCTAGAGCTTCCTTATTAGACCTTCCACATCAGTATAACTCTACCAGAAATGCAGGTGAGTAGAACTGGCCATTGCTCTAAGCAGTGTGTTAAATTCTGTCAATCGTGAAACACACAGGCTAGGGACCAGTCTCTACTTGCAACTTCCAATATGGCATCATCTATGGGCCTGATTCACAAAGGTAAACTCACACTTTTGTGTAAGTTTATGTTTCTTTTGGTATTCACAAACTATGAGTTAAAATTAAGTTTCTGACTAAAGAGCCTTCGCACATAAAATGATAGAACAGGACTATATTTTTCTGTGCGGAGTTCCCTGCATTGACTGCGGAGTCTCCACAGTCATACACTTACTATTTTACGCATAGTATGTGAATACCAAAAGAATCTTAACCTCACACAAAACTGTAAGTTTACCTTTGTGAATCAGGCCCTACACGTGCTAATGTCTGTACAGTGCCCAGTTTAACTTTATCATCCACCACTAGCTGTCCCGTCACCTAGAATTGGGGGCTGTCTTTTTTAGGTTTTTTTATGTATTGCTTCTAAACACAGTAAAAAATGTGTGTGTGAGAGTTCTCTCACTGGTGGGCCATAGGCCTTGGAGCTCTTAACACCTCTGCAACTCTCATGGTTTGCCACACAGATCTGAATTTTACCCCTTAAAGGGTAATTTAGCTCTTCATCTTCCTTAGGATGATAACACGTGTACATTTAAATACCAAGGTGCTTTTCATTTATTTTGATTTCGAATGCAAACAGCATTTTCCACGTTTTTCACTGTGAGGAAAGCAAGTATTATACAGTGTGGTTGTGTGACCTCACAGAGCAATGCATTCACATTACCGTCTTGAGTCCAGACAGGCTTGTTTTTGTAAAACTTGGCTCAACCCTGGGTAGCTGTGGCTTCAAGCAGTCAGTCTTAAACAAAGGAAGAAGTGTAAAGCATTTAGTAGTATCGAAACAACTGATTAGAAAAGTCACACAACACGAAAGAAATCCAACACAAATTTATAAACATATGTCTTATTTTAAAGTACCAAATATACAAAATCAACCAAAGGGTTCTGGAGATATAGATTTTTAAAGAACAATGTACACACAGCTTTTCATTCAAAATATTAACACACATTGGCAAGTACCACAGTCACTGGAAACTTCGGAAACATTATAACATTTATACAAATGTTTATTCGGGTACAGGTAGCAGGTCAAAGGGTCCAGTAAGGATTTGCAGAACAATTACCTTGTCACCAAAGCAGTCTCAAGTCCAGTTTCAGGCTCTATGGGCAAACCACTATAGACATCAATGGTGTTTTCCTAATGCAAGGGAAAGAGGATGCTGAGGATGCTGTATGATGCTGAGGATGTTGTGCAGTTGATGGAGAGCTTCCCTGGGCTAATCCACTATCCATGGTCAAGGTGTGGTGGCTTTGGCTACAGGAGTTGGGCTCCCTCGAAGTCCTGGTAAATTCTAGTTGCCAATGTACTACTGTTCTCTAGGTCACAGCAAAACCAGTGGTTCCCTTTGCTGAAGGCAAGTGCCCTTCTTGGGCGACCAAACTGCACTCTGACAACTCTCTCGTTCCAGCAGACTTGGGTAAAACATTTGAGTATTGGGGTTTGGTTACCCAGGTGGCATGTTGGTGGTCGGTGATGGTGATGCGATTGTGGCTGCTGTGTTACCTAGAAATTGAATTCACCTTAGGTATGAAGTCTGGTTTAATGTAATGATTATTTTGATACCTTGAAGTACTAAAGCTAATAGTTCCATTCAGAAGTTAGTACATCTGAGTTTTCAGCATGTAACCTGTCTTCACCAATGAGGCTATTAGCCTTTCCACAGTAAAAACAATCATTTTATTTTTTTACTTTTATGACATATAAAGAAAAAAAACATCCTACTTTTGAAGATACAGCACCCTGCCTTAAGCCCCAGCTTAAGTTATGCCAATTGTGTATTAGGCAATTAAATACACATGGTTAAGGGTCAGAGCATTATCACTG
Organism: Lissotriton helveticus; assembly: GCF_964261635.1. Classification (NCBI taxonomy): domain Eukaryota; kingdom Metazoa; phylum Chordata; class Amphibia; order Caudata; family Salamandridae; genus Lissotriton; species Lissotriton helveticus. Next base: position 1,539,408,652 of record NC_136067.1, on the reverse strand, counting down.
AGGTCTGGTTAGCAGGCCTCAGTGCATTCAGAGTAAAAAAAAAACAGCAGTATCAGTCCAAAACCTTTGGGTATGATCATGCAAAAAGGGTCATTTTATCACATTCATAGTAATTCTTATGTTACAAATTCCCATTGTTTGTCAAACAACAGAAGAGTGTCAAAAGAGACAAATGTGTAACCACAAGAAGCAGAGAAAGAATCAACCTAAGTAATTCGCATTGGAAATCATTAGGGATTTACTAGGAAGCCCTCACTCACCACCCTGGGTGGTGACATGCTTCATCATCGGGCCCACCAGGAGAAGCTGAATGCCTCCCTGGTGTGCTACAACGCCAGAATGCTGCAGAGCTGTTTTTTTCGTGACAGTAGTGTGAAAAATTAGTGATATTAAAAATGTCAAAGGACTGTCCCACAAAAAAAATTTATTCAATGGTCAGCCTGACATGGTTAAAAATATGTGTTGGGAAATCTACCAAATAATGTTTTGGTTATTTCCACTTAGAGTGGGATCGACATGTTTCTGCCCTTTTATGTGTAGTTTTACTGGGCTTTCTTCAGGACCGTTAGTAGTGTACCCCGGCGGTGTGGGCGCGCTAAGGCCCACCCTTACCAGAGGGCGTGAAGGTTAAAATTCAGTGTAAAAATATAGTGCAAAAAACAAACCATCAACTTGTGGGATTTTGCCTCAGTTTTAGAGGAACCTGTGTAGAGACATACAAACATCGAAGACAAACACTAAATTAGTGAGATCTGTCAGTAGTGTTTTCTGCAAGACTGATCTCTGAGTACAAGTGCTTAAGGCTAGTCAAAAGATGTGACCGTAGTGCCATAGACGGTACGTTAGTGCAAGAAAACGCTGATCTGAGCACCAGACAAGCGTGTGGACATGCACTATGGCAACAAGGACTAGTCGATTGAAAGGGCGGCTGTTGTAACATCACTCGTGGTTAGCGATCAATGGGCCAGACCGTAGGGCCAGTGGGGATGTCTATACAACATGAGCTACAGAATACGACTAGTAAGTGAAAGTTTAAAGTAAGGAATTCTCACTTGTTAATTAAAAGATCCCTACCCCATAGGTCTCGAGAGGGGGGTGGGGCGACAATGGCACACCCTGCAAGGGGACAATAGATCAAAGATGCGAGGTGAGAGTAATGTGAAATACAAAGAGCGGAAACGTGAGTTACTTAGCTCTGTGATGGTAGGAAGGATGGATCTTACGCCCACAACGCCCAGCACCCGCTCAGCACCTAGCGTCTCCTGCAACCGGACCTCGTTGATGGTCCCCGTTGTTCGGAAAATGCTAAAGTAGAGTGCCGGTAGGGGTGGGAACGCTGTTGGAGAGTGTTAGCCAATCCAGGCACTGCCATCGGAGTGAGGCTTGGGAAGCAAGCTCCCTCCCTCTGTGTCGTCAGCGGAGGAGGTTCCAACCACATAGCGAGGTGAAAACGAGGCTTGGAACACAAGCCGAGTTTCGTTCGTGTCTGGAAAAACTTTATTAGTTTCTGAAATTGAAGGCATTACAAGAAGGGCACTATATTTTGCACATAACTTTATAATAAATGGCAATAGGTGCTCAATACACTGTAAAGCTAGTGTAACAATAGAAGGCTCATCACGCATGTTGTGTAAAGAACGGAGGCTGTTCTTCAACACTTAGATGTGAGTGACATTAGAAGTGCATGGGATGGTCATGGGTAGCAGATCGGTCTTGCAGAAAACACTACTGACAGATCTCACTAATTTAGTGTTTGTCTTCGATGTTTGTATGTCTCTTTTATCTCCAGACTACACAGGTTTCTCTAAAACTGAGGCAAAATCCCACAACTTGATGGTTTGTCTTTTGCACTTTATTTTTACACAGTATTTTAACTTTCACGCCCTCTGGTAAGGGTGGACCTTAGCGCGCCCACACCGCCGGGGTACACTACTAACAGTCCTGAAGAAAGCCCAGTAAAACTACACATAAAAGGGCAGAAACATGTCGACCCCACTCTAAGTGGAAATAACCAAAACATTATTTGGTAGATTTCCCAACACATATTTTTAACCATGTCAGGCTGACCATTGAATAAAATTTTTTGAGGGACAGTCCTTTGACATTTTTAATATCACTCATTTTTCACACTACTGTCACGAAAAAACCAGCTCCGCAGCATTCTGGCGTTGTAGCACACCAGGGAGGCATTCGGCTTCTCCTGGTGGGCCCGATGATGAAGCATGGCACCACCCAGGGTGGTGAGTGAGGGCTTCCTAGTAAATCCCTAATGATTTCCAATGTGATTCTTTCTCTGCTTCTTGTGCTTAAACATTTGTCTCTTTTGACACTCTTCTGTTGTTTGACAAAGATTTACCTGGGGGACTGAGAGTGTCCTGACTTTTTTCCCTCTCTCTCAAATTGGTATCACAAATTCCCATTGTCCAGTATTTTCAAATAGGAAAAAAAATGAACCTACACATAAAAATGAGTGTGTGTGTAGGGACAAGGTTAGAGTGTGTTGCTATAGATTTGGGGCAAGGAAAAACGATGGGTAATTAAATTACATTTCCATATTTATTGATGTGAATTCTCATGTATGCCACCTTTGCATGTAGAGATGCTATTTGTTTTTGGAAGTGGGAAAGAATTTTTATTTTTAATTTATTTGAAGCATTTTACAGCACTGCCAGATAGACCATGAGATGGTTGAGCGCTTTGCATGAAATTGTGAGGTGTGAGGGTACTATATAGAAAAAAGAGATTCTGAACATTTGAGTGAATAAACAGGGATTGGTAGGAGTAAACTGTTGAAGGAAGCACCATTCAGAGCATTTATCTGAAAAAAGGGATTTTTATAAAACAATAGGATAATTTGAATCACAAGCATTGATCTAGGATGTCTGAAAAAGGTGGGTCCTAAGTTGCTTCCTCAAAATAGTGAGTGAGGTGAACTGACATTGATCAAGTAGGAAAGAGTTCAAGGGTATAGTGGCAACCACAAAGAACTGTATTTGTGCACGCTAAAGTGGTTTTAAAATTAGGAAATTCCAAGCATGCCTGTGCTCCTCAGTCCTCATAATCCGCTGGCTATTGTCAGCGGATCATGAGGATATCAGGATATTATCTATATAAAGTGGGGGGGGGGCTTTGATAACTGAATATAATTTTAATTTCCCTTCTCAGCACAGTTGATCCCTTACCAAGCCTACCTTGTGTATCTGTCTGTCACCAATCTCCTTCCTCAGCAGAGAGGCTTCCTTTCACAGCATTCCAACATACTCTACCTGCTGCCCAACCCAATACAGAATTTTCCCTGCCCTATTGAATTGTGCTCTTGGTTCTGACTAAATGACAATACATTGTAATACTGTAGAAGAAGGTAAAGTAAACAGGCAGAATAGCTGCAGACCTACAGCCATGTTGTAAGATACTTCTGAAAAGTAAGAAGATATTGAGTCCAACTTGGAAAGAAGATTGATCTAAACTGGCATGGCTCAGGTGAAGAAAATATTTCTCATTTTCCATTGTCACATGCATGAAAAACTCTTGGTAGGGATACGCAAATTTTTTTTCAAACATGCCTAGTCAGGCTAATTGTAAAAATCCACCATAAGGGTAATAGCCATTACTTTTTTTAATCAAACTATGATATCCATAGTTAGCCACACCTTTATCGTCATGACCAATTGCCACTCTTAGTGGGGCATCATGGAGTAGAAAATGGATATAGTGAAGGCTGTACCCCCTTGATTAACAGTTAGTATGATACTTCAGAGCCTTCTCTGGCAGCACAAACCTAGCTTTAGCCTGCAGTTGATACATTTGAATCCATCTCACCCTTTCACCTTCATTTGTGGACATACATAGTATTTTTAAATTTTTAATTCTAAGAACGATTTTGTCAACTATGCAAATTGTTGGAGCTTTACTACACTGTAGGTCTACTAGGATATTTGTAGAGTGCTTCATCACCACGAGGGTATCCTGGCACTGAGCAGGTGAGGTGCGAGACTCCATAAATCTAGTTGAGGAGCCAGGTCTTAAGTTTTATGCAGAAATCAAAGAAGATGGAAGAGTTTCTAATGTGGAGAAGGGGGTTCTTCCATTTTTTGGGTGCGATGTAGGAGAAGGTCTGGACCCTGATTCTGGTCTTGTGTATTCATAGAACCTGTGCGAGGGCTCGTCCTGCTGACCTGATGTGTCTTTTTAGGTTGGTAGAAATTGGTTCTACTGTTAAGGCATCCTGGTCCAGTCTTGTGGAGTGTCTTGAGGTGGGGTCGCGATATGTTCTCGACGAGGGATGTTAATTATGAGGTGTAATGCTGTGTTCTCGATAGTTTGAAGTCTGCTGGTTAGGTGTTTGGGGACTCCGGCATAGAGGCTGTTGTGTAGCCAAGGCTGTTGCTCATGAAGACTTAAGTGACTATCTGCTTGGTGTCAGGTGGGAGTCACATGAAAATCCTTTTTAGAATTTTCAGCAGGTGGAAGCACAACAATGCCCCTGCTTTGGTCTGAGCTGACATGTCTAGTTTTTTGTCAATGATAATTCCTAGATTTCTTGCTTTGGTGCTGTCTGTACACCTATGGTTAGGCAGCTACCAAGTGTGGTACAGATTAATGTTTCTTTTCCAAAAATTATCACTTCCGTAAGGTCTGAGTTGAGTTTTAGACAGTTATCTTTTATACATCTGGCAATCTCAGTCATGCAAGTCATGAATCTGTTCCTTGTGCTCATTGTTTTCTCGGATAGGGATTCAATGAGTTGAGTATTATCTGTGAAGGGCAGAACTTCTAATTCTTGGGCTCTGATAATGCTTGCTAGAGGGTCATGTATATGTTGAAGAGTGTTGGGCTGAGGAAGGAGCCTTGAAGAACACCGCAGATGAGGTCCAGAAACTCTGATGTGTAGGGTGGCATGTTGACTGACTGACTCCTTTCAGTTAGAATGAGGCGAGCCACTTGAGAGCATGTCCTTGGATGCATTACTCGTGCAGATATTGAGTGAGGACAGGATGTAAGACGGTGTTGATAACAGCCAAGAGGTCCAGCAGAATGAGAGTTATCATCCCTCCTCTGCCCAGGATCAGCTTGATGGCGTCAGCAGATGCAATCAGCCGCGACGGTAGTTCGTGAGTTTGGCGGGTTGTGTGATAGGTTTCTCCGGCAGCATGTTGACAAAGGCATGTTTCCATGTTGTTGGAAAGGTTAGGGTGCTGATGGAGGTATTGAGTATTTTAGAGAGGGTACTCCTGATGAGGAGGAGTCCTTTATTGAAGATGAAGTGCTGGCAAGAGTCAAATGTGGCCCCAGGGTTGATGGTTATCGTGAATTCTGCTGTTTATGTGACTGTGATCAAGTTCCAGTTGGTCAGGATGTTCTCGCTTTCTCTAATGGGAAGGGTCTCTATGAGGTGGCTAGTTTCAGGTTGGTCCTTACAGCTCATGTAACTGTCCTTGATTTTGCTGTCAAATTATCTGTAGAGCTCGTTGCATAGCTCCTGGGAGGGGGTGATGTTGTTGGTGATGGCTGTGGGTGCTGTGAATTATTTTCTCAGGGTGAAAATGTCCTTACTTGTATTGGTGCTAGAGAGTATGCAGTCTGTCTAGCACTTTTTTCACCTTAAATGCTGTAAATATTATCCAGTTTAGTAGGTCCCCCCTGCGTGTGACCTCATAATGCTAACTACACAAATCTGTTTCAAGGTCAAATAAATTGTGCCCCTCTTACAATATTAGTGGAGTCTGTGAGCACCATGCTGTATCATTTGTGACACCTCACGAGGTTCACTGCTTGCAATGTGGATGTATCTAGATAAACAAAGTGATGTGTAGTGACGGCACAGGTTGTATTTTAAAGGCCATCCTATAAGCGTTTGTCTTCTTCTGTGCCCACCATAGAGTTGAATAGATGAACGTCCTTCTATCCAAACCAGTGAGACTTATGCCTCTTGAAATATCCTGCCAAGGTTTTACATAAAAGTGTATGATACTTTTTTTTATATTAAATATTATCTTTAAGCTAGCTAAGAAGCGAACCAGTTGAGACACACCTTCATGTTGAAAGTGTCTGAAATAATTGTGTCCTTCAAATATATTGTAACTAAATGTTTGTACACCGATAAAAGGGAAGAAATTGTATTAGCCAAACCTTTGTGACTAAAGTCGATAATATAATAATGAATTGGTATTAAACATTTGAGAGACTCTTTGATATGATGGTGAGACACCATCGGCGAGTTCAATTAAAATAACAAGCAGTGGCAAAGATACTATGTCTGGCATTTGCCATCTGTCTTTTGCCTTTGGCAATTCTTGTTTTGTTCTGTCATACTGTTTGCAAAAATGTTATTGTTGGCAAAGCTGCCTCATCAATATAAAAAAAAGTGGCTAAAGTATTTTGGGGTCTTAAATAAAGCACGTTACAATAGTAGTTTGTGGCACTTAAAAAGACAACTTTGTGTGTGGATGTGCTACTTGTGGAAGGGCAGCATGCCGTGACTCACAGTGAATTCAGCCAATCGCTGAAGTGGGCTGATCAAGGGCTTCATGATGCATGATGAAATGGGTGAAAGAAAAACAAATGTGAATGACATAACAACCGACTAATGGGTGAAGTATGTCTGCAACCCCATGTAATTGACAATGCTAATCTCATCATTTTAGTAAAATCAAAAGTTCTTGGCAAACTCCAGACCTTAAAGTCCAATTGATTTGGCATTGGTTGCCTATTGCCTTTGATAATGCTTTTTTCCTTTGTTTTTGTAAATCTTTGCTACAACTAGAGAAAGGATTGAAAATATAGATGGCTAGAGAGCCTTGGAAATGGGTTCAAAATATATTGATCTGGAGACCAAACATCTGTCAACCGTTAGATCATACATTGCATCTTCTAGCTGTAATAATGCTGCAGACTTGTGTGAAAACACTTGTCAAGGTGAAGTGGAACACTGCACTTCAATCGTGTTACGAGCCAAAACACACAGTTGTGTCTTGCTAGAATATCAGGACATTTAATGTCACCGTCTTGTTGTTGAAGGAGTGGATCCGGTATTAGCATTGCCTTTTGTCTTGACATTCGTTTAGTCCAAAAGTGTTTGCCAAGCTTTACTAACATGCAAGACAGTTTTAGTATAGGTAGCAGCAGTGCAAGCTTTTCTAACAGCAATAAGAATGAGTGACCATAGCAAGAGTTCAAGATGGCGTCACAAATCAGAACTGATACAAAACAGGCAGCTTAAGTTTACCTCCTCACAAAAGAGAGACAGGTCAAGTAGCAGAATCACAACCTCTCTCCCCACAAGAACAGGTCTGAATCCAGCAGAAGTATAACCTGCTTCCCTCTGTCACTGTGAGTCCTGCTGCCACTGCTGTAACTCACAATGCTGTTAGGTCATGTTTGTCTTACTGCTGTGCCTCTCATCACACATAAAGCTGTCATTCCCTACTGCTGACAATTAAAAAGAATTGGTAAGAGCTGGAGAACCCCAAAGTGAATAGGTGGACGTACACTCCAAAGATCTTGCGAGGCAGCTCAACTAAAAGGGCATAGAAGAAAGGACTTTTTGCAATAGCTCGAGAAACAGAAGATTTCACAATAATTGTGGTAGGGCTCAGCCTGTTTTGGACACATCAGTGCCGAAAGTGATAGAACCGGTAAGAATGGATCCTGTATTTCTTATCCTGTCTGTCACTAGGGCAAGTGTTGAAAGATCAGTTTTTAAATGTCCAGAAGTAAAACCAAAGCTGTTCTCTCCACAATGGAACCATATTGGTTATGTATTTGTGAGACCTGACAGCCTTAGGGTGGTCTTCCCCCCAACGTGTTGCCTATATCCTCTATTTTTAATGACATCATTTTTGCGTGAGCTGAAAACTTAATTGTACGGCCGAAGGTCCATAGCCCACATTGACAAAGTAGAGGCTGTGCATCACAGTAGCTTTCCACTTTGTAAATTGATAACACTCTCTTCTGGGTGTCAGTCGCAAACCAATGGTATGTGATTGCAAATGCAAACCGTTGTTACATTCCATTGCATTGTTAAATTTCATTGCAAACCATCAGGTAGGGGGCACACATATCAGGACCTCTTTTCCTAATGATTCATATTGGTGAACAAGGTAATCATTGCAACTCAGAAAGACATTTGCAAATCACCAAGGGACATATGTATCAACATCCTGATTTGCAATTCTCAATAGCGATGTTTTAGAAATCGCTATTTGAGAATTGCAAATAGGGATGTATGTAAAAAAATCGCAATTTTTTAGCGATTTCTTAATATTTCTTAATTGCGTTTAGAAAATTGCAAATTGCAATAAAGGAATACTTTCCCATTCATTTCTATGGGCCAGGAGGCCCATAGGAATGAATGGGAAGTTATTCTCAATTTGCGATTCGCAATTTGAGTATCACAAATTGAGAATAATTTCAAGGGTGCAAGGGATGCACCCCTGAAATTTACATGTGTGTGCATATGGCACACATACATGCCCTAAGGGCATGTATGTGCGCCACATGGCACCTTTACAAATGCCAAAAAGTGCATTTGTGAAAGAAATCGCAATTTACCACCAACTTTCAAGTTGGTGGTAATTTGCGATTTCTTAATGAGAAATCGCACAACTTGGTTGCTTCTTACATTGCATTTAAAGAATCACAAAATTTAGGATTCCTTAAATGCAATCGCAAAATAAGGAATCGCTAATTTTGCGATTCCTTATTTTGCCTTAATACATACCATTTGGCAAAATTGCATTTGCAAACTCCGAAACAGGTGTTTGCGAATGCAATTTTGCTTGATACATATGGCCCCAAGTGCCTTTGATAAATTATGCCTGGATTTTAAAGTCACAAAGTCATTAATTTTGCAAATCGCAGGCATAGCAACCACAACATCCATGTATGCAGTTTTAAGAGTTCAAAAGATATTTATTTTTAGCAGGTCACCTGCTTCAAAAGATTTGAGGACAAAATACACATGCTGTTGTTTTTTCTTATCCCATTGGCATGTTTCAAAATCATCCTGCAGGATAAAACAATGTGATGACATGTTAGAGTGTTAGCATCAGGGTAGACAGACAAGATCACCCTTGTGAGAGAGCAGTAAATAATGTGCAATCCCATACTATATGTTAGACCTGGCATCTTTTCGCGTTGTTTCCTCTGTCTTTTTGCCTCTGACCTCCTGTTGTTAGGTCGAGCATCAGTGCATGCGCTGTCTGCAAGACCTTTTGTAATCACTTGACTCCACGTTATTCCAGCCTGCCGCTTGCCATAGGCTCCCTCCAGTGCCCCTCTTAATTGATGCATCCTGAGTTGTTCTGGCAGCCGGTAGCTCACTTCCGTTTGAGGCAGAGGAGCACCGGCCGATTACATTCTCCTAACCGTGTCATCCTTTATCTGGTTCTATGGAGAACTCTTTTGTTTTTCAAATTTCACTGCAGGCATGGTGCAACCTTGTCCCACTGCTGCCTCATTCTCACGCTTTTGCTTTCAGGGTAGCTTTGTTCCATTGCTGCCTAGTGTCGGTTTTAAACAACTGTTTTAATTCCTGAAGCAACTGCTTAAGAGATCACAGAGTGCACACAAAAGTCGCGCACGCTGGTCGTTCGTTCATGCTGACATTAATGGAATACATGATTATTCTGTCATTTATGGCCCTGAAACCGAAGTGCCTGCCAGTTTTTTTTATCAATTCCCATGACACTTGCTTCGGTATTTAAGATGATAATTAAACGAAGGGCAGCACTTGCCAATAAAATAAAGAGTTTATAGAAGGAATAAACAACGTGGAATTATTATTTATGCTGCATGGAAAAAAAAATGGTTCTGCTTCTCCTTTTTTTCAAGGTACTGTGCTGCCCACAACAAGGGCTTCTTTTGACATCTGTGCGAATAACTGAAGTGAATGACATTTTCATATGGTGTCAAATGGGGTGAGACATTTTATTCAGGTCATTTTTGAGTAGTTTTTAGGTCTCGGGCCTAGCGTACACTGCGCATGCAGTGTCGTGCATAGCGAGCCTATTCTGGGCGATTTGAAAATGGACCTTGCATTCCACAATGCTCGTGTCGTTGTGGAATCCAAGGTCCAATTTCATTGGCCTTCGGGTGCGTGCTGTTTTTAAACAGAACACGCAATAGGCCATAGGCGGTCGCGTAACTCCGCCCAAGGCCTATTGGTGTCTGTTACGCGCACCAGAGGCCATATGTTTTGAATTATCGTGGCTTGACAGCCACGATAATTCAAAACATATGCTCGCAGTGGCGCGCGCGCGCGGATCACTTCGGGCCTTTTTTTTTTTTTTTTACAATTGGATCGCTTTCGCGATCCTTTGAAGTGCCGCTTGTTTGTTGTGCTTATGGCCACTTGCACCTTCTCTTGTGCTTTCCACATTGATTTCCCCCTTCCATTCTAGGCCAGTTAATTAGATCATCATTAACAGCTGTGATCCATTCAGGCCAGAATCTTGTGCCGATCTCAGCTATAAGCCAACGAGTCTGCAGAGGCAGGACTGATTATACCGCAGCCAAGCGTAAAACAGGTTCAATATTTTTATAGCAATGATAGGTCATTCAACGTTACCCTTTCTTGTCTTGGGTACTCGCAGGGGCGTAGCTGACATTGGTGCTGCAGGTGCAGTGGCCCAGGGAACCACAGGCCGGAAAGTTCCACAGAACCCTGCTTGGTGCTGTATTTTATCATTTAAACAACAGCCCATGAGGACCCATCGCACTGGGCTGCCAGGTGCTTTTTGTGCCACGGATTGACTACCCACAAGTGTTTTGGTGGGACCCATATTGTTGCATCGCAGTAGGTTGGGGGTTATCTGCGCCATGCCCCTGGACCCGTTTCACTGGGTTTAACATGCCCCGGAAGTAAATGTCCATTTTACACTCAGTGCAGCAGGTGTAACATTTACGATGCGGCACGCGATTCATTGGCCAGCGTGTAGTCTCCGAGCAGGACAGCGCCATCGCGCGGCTCTCTGTGGCAGAGCAGAGTGTGAAAGGCTCGTGCAATTGTGGTTTTTGAGTAAAGGACTGTGCGGGGGGAGGGGGGGTGCTTGCCCTTTTAGTCACACTATAGCCCGAACCCCTACGTGCGTTTGGATTACATAAAAAAACATTTTAAATGAAGTGCCGGTCAGAGGTCCTGCATCCTTGCGTTGCGCCCTCGCACACCTGACATCCGACGGCTTCACAGTACAGAGCATTAATGATTTGCCGAGAAACACGCAGAGCTCTTGTAATACACGTTTGACTGTAGTTCTATATTTTTTTCGTTTGCACGCGCGTTGTATTGATAATGTAGCTTCATTGCATTGTTGTTCGTCCTGAACCGAGTGAAATACGCTGCTTTAAAAAGCACACGTTCCTCGCACGTTTACAGGGCGCACTTTTTAATGTACGAATTCACAATCAAATTATTTTCCATAGAAACATCAGCACAAAAACAGTAAGGCAACAACGCCACCTGTCCCTGCTTTGCTGCTAAAAAATAATAACTTCTATAACGGGGCAAAGGCATTAGTTTCATTACAGCAGCTCAGCGGTTTGCAGGTTTGCGTTTACTCCGTGTGAACACGGGTCGGAGTGCAGGGTTCATTCATTCTTTTTTTCTCGTTTTCTAGGCGCCGAGAAAGATATTCCAGTGACGTAACCAGAGGGACGGAGCATTCCCACAAATAGAGGTGGTGGGGGCAGGGGGCTGAGAATCAAGTGCCTTACAGACGAGCACAGGCAGAGAGACAACCCCCCCCACACACACACACAGGTACTGCCAGGGATTGCGCTTGTTATCAATGATAACATCCCAAGGCCTGCTGACTAGTGGAGTGGTGTGGCTCACTGGTTAGAGGCGGCAGACCTGTAGGCAGAGAACGGCCCGGGACCAGGGTTCAATTCCCGACGCGGCAGAATCTTGGACCAGGGTCAACGGACTCAATAATTCTTGCCTCAGTGCCTACTCTAACCAGGGAACACACTCGGCAACTCTGGGCATTAAGCTTGCCTCATCTCTACAACGGCCCTCACAGACGCCGGAGATGCCTGGTTTCACCCTGGAGATACCCAGTAAGGGACCATCTCACAGGGAAAACCAGGACGGGTTCCCCAGAGGTCTACAGCGCCAGGACACTCGGTTAGAGTAACAGTGCGCTTTACAAGTATCCCACATTTACATTTACTTCCTGGTTCAAAAGACGTGTTCTCCCTGTCCACCGCATAACAACAGCGCCATGATTTTGGCAGTGACTTTGGGAATTTTATGGACGCGGATTCTGTTCTAAAACAGATGACTCATTCAAGCCCTGGGAGATATGTCATTGCCCCCATTATTACAGCAGTGACGGTGTACACAATGGAAGAGTAGCTATTTGTGTCTTAGATGTTATTGTCTGTAGTTTTAGCCTGGGCCTTTGTGAAACCACAAGGGTTCATCTGATTCACAAAGGGACGCGTCATGCTCTAAACTGCCACATGTTTTTTTGATGCCTTAAGTAGGTAGTTCCAGATGGCTATGTACCGGACAGCAGAGTTTCTTGCCAGCGTGTTTTTTCCTATTCAGTGGCCATGCTTTTCACACATCCTCTGTTGGAGAGCCTTCTTCAATTTGCACAGAAACAAAACTGACCAGGCAGAAACATGTCATGCTGAAGGTGACAGTGCCTGCTACAGTAACACCTCATGCTTCACAACTTGTGGGGGGGACCATTGATGTGTAGGGTGGGCCATTGTATGTTTTCGTGCTGTTGACGACCTGTAAATGCACTTGCCTCTGGCTTATTTTCATTTTTGGCAATGAAGCGCAGGCCCTGTATTGCTGGTTTGAAGGAGTGCATGTCAAACCAGTGATGTATCAGTGGCGACGTGGCCGAAGAATACTCACTCCATATTTAGAAAAGTGTGTGGATAAGCTCCTCTATTGTATACATGGCCTCACACAAAAGTGATGGGAGCCTTAACGCTGACACTCTTTTTATATTTCCCCAGCAGTAAAATGTTGCTTTACAACTTATTCACTGCACCAATGAACGTGATGTTGTTTTTACCTTTACAAAAAAACTACACGATCCCAACAGCAGCCAGTTTCTCAGCCATGAGTTTACTGCCATAAGGCCGGTGGTGGTGTCTGTATTAGACGCTTGAATGATCCGTGATCACTGGCCATATAGTAACAGGGAAGGCCGATGCCTTGTGGCTAAAATCACAGCATGTTGAATTATCCTCAGTGGATGATCAGGCATGCGCACTGGGCAGAAACCATGCTGGATTGATGCCAAATGCTAACAAAATTACCAGAGGACATGGATATGAACAAGCCCCCTTCCTTTCAACCACAGTCCATTATATTGCCCAGCAGTGCTGATTAGAGATTACAATTACAGACAATATGTTGGGACAAATGTGCGGCGTTGGAATGCCGGTTTTGAGCCCTGTGGTGGCAAACATGAACTTTGCCGTCCAGTATTTACAGGTACATCATAAGGGTTTTGGGGCCCTGGGCCACCCCTAGTTTGGGGGCCCTGTTTGGAGCGGCTGTGAATTTATGATCCAATTTCAGCTGTTTCAGGCCCTCTTTGGCCAGGTCACATTCTAAATGTGTTTACATCTAATATTCAGAGAAAGTGAAGTGTGTTTTTTAATATTTTAACACAGCAGCATCTCACTAACATTACTGCAAATAATCTCTGTGACATACTCCTATTTCTCATATACATTGTCCTCTGTTAATCTAAAAGAAAGTTTTTTATGGCTGTTGTATGAAACATTAACACAACATTTCTCTGCAATGTGCCTGTAATAGACTCTCATACATCACCTCATTAAAAATAAACTGTTGGCCTCCACATGTGTCTTCTGTATGCTTCCTGGACCACCTGCAGTTTGTTTGTCAGAACTGTGGTATTTATATCCTGCAGGGCTCCCTTTGTGGTTTAATAACGCCCCCAAGTGCCCTGGGTAAGCTCTAAATAGTTCCCAAGTGGTGATTTAACTGCGCCTTCAGTGAGATGGGTCTTTTAGATGCGACTGCGTGACTTCCATATACTCGAGTGGCCCTACATCGATGGCAGCCTCTACATTTGGTACTGTCCGCCCTAAAGTGGGAGTCCCTGCATGCGCATTGGTGTCTGTTCTGACATGCCGTGCCGTGCTTCCACTATGCCTTTTACACATCCCCAAACAAGTATCGCACAGATCAGGGTCTAAACAACACCCTTGTAGCCATGTCCTCGGGAACCTGGTAGAAAAATTAAAGCACTCCACAACATTACCAGGCTGTTGAGCAATCTACAAGTAATGCAGTCAAGTCACCAAGAAAGCACTGTAGGCGTCCCAAGGGTCTGGGCAGCGCTGTATAAATATTAATATGTCTGTAAAAGGCAATATAATGCAAATAGCAGCTTCGCCAACTCGGCCTTTCAGCCTTCCGAAGGTTGATAGAGTGATCTCGAGATGAGCAATAGTAAAGTCTGTCCCTTGCAGCTCTGCAGAACGGTGGCACAAGTCCTATATACCAAGCAGGGTGATATTTGCAGCAGGAATACTTAGGATATAGTGCAGAAATAGGTTTTGAAGTACCTTATATGTATGTGCAGCTAGCCTAGAAAAAGTGTGTAGGGTGAGCAGTATGTTAGTGTTCTGGGTGAGCAGTGTGAGTATGCAGGGTGAGCAGTGTGTGGGTGTCCAGTGCCAGCAGTGTATGAGTGTGTAGGGTGAGCAGTGTGTGAGTGTGCAGGGTGAGCAGTGTGTGAGTGTGCAGGGTGAGCAGTGTGTGGGTGTGTAGGGTGCGCAGTGTGTGAGTGTGCAGGGTGAGCAGTGTGTGAGTGTGTAGGGTGAGCAGTGTGTGAGTGTGCAGGGTGAACGTTGTGTGAGTGTGCCGGGTGAACATTGTGTGAGTGTGCAGGGTGAGCAGTGTGTGGGTGAGCAGTGTGTGAGTGTGCAGGGTGAGCAGTGTGTGAGTGTGTAGGGTGAGCAGTGTGTGAGTGTGCAGGGTGAGCACAAATGACATGCTTTGGTGCCAGTGAAGTCCAGTGCTTTCACTGGGACGTTGTTCTAGGCACCTAGAAGACCTGACATATGTTACTTGAGGCACACTGGTGTGGTGGTGTTAAACAGGATGAGCCTTACAGGCAGTAAGGACGAATCCTAGGCACTCTGATGGGCACCGTGGTGCGTAAGATCAATAAAGTTTTGAATTCAAAGTTGAACGTAATTTGTGATAAATTTATTTCAACAATCCTTGTTCATAATAGTAGTCGGTTGATCACGATTCAATGTTTCATCATCATATTATAGTCATATAATCCAATGAATATAAATTTTTACATTTCTTTTGAGGTTATACATTCAAAGCAGTCCCCGATGCATTTCGTGCTGAGATGCACTTCTTCAGGGGGAATCTGGAAGGTAAAGGGAAACCATATGTAGGGCGCTGATACAGGAGTCCCAGACACACAGTGTGTATAACTAAACTAAACAATGGTGAATGAAGACGGTACCAAGGTTACACTAGGCGAGAGGATGAAAAGACAGTGTGAGTTCATCTTCGGTTAGTGGAAAGGAACGTGAATAAAGGACGGTTCAAACGTAAAGATAGCATGCCAGTGTGTTGTGTGAAAAGATAGTATCCAAGTTAAACATTAAAAAGTCGAAGAGTGAAAAACAACAGTGATCGAAAAATGAGAATATACATAGTGATCAGTAGAAACATAAAAGAACACTGTGCGAAATTGAAGTATCCCAAAGTAATACACCCGAAATACTAACATGTGGGATTATAAAAGCGACGGTGCGTTAAAAATAGGATACTGCTTAACCGAACTGAGAACGTGAGAGAAAAGGCAAAGCTCTTACCAAGTATGCAAAAGGTTAGACCCATTCCGCAAAGTAATCCGAGTGAATACCGAGCTCAGATTCGAGAACCCGGAAGACGCCACGCATGCGCGTTGGATGGGGTTAAAAGCACATGGAGTCGAAAAAGTGAAAACAGACTCGTTTAGGGAAATGGCTAACAACGCGAGTGAAAAGAAAGTGTACGGTTCAAAAGGTCACAAATAAATAAAGGGTGAATATAAGAAAAAGTGAAAAATATAAATCAATAAGTTAGCAAACAACGTAAAGCACAAAGGAGAGGCCTGTACAGAAGAAAGGAAAATAATAAAGATACAGGAAGCAGTGTAGGTAAAAGAGTGGCATGTATGAAAGACAATACAAAGATGAACATAATGTAAGAGACTGAAGAATGGGATGATGCAAAGAACAGAGGAAGGGTCACAAAAGAGAATAGAACAACCTAATGGATGCGAGACAAATGTACACAAAGGGCAAATATACATAAAGGTTATCAATCAAATAAGCATATCATTTCACAGATGGAATCAATACAATACCGGAACAGTATATTTAAAGGTAATAACTGTATTCCAATCTGTCATTGAGTCCTTTTGGGTGCATCGCTAGAAGACGGTGTATCCAATATAATTCACGGCGTAGCAGGTTTTTATTATTGTCTATGTGAGAATGTTTATCTACTACTTCCAAAACAAGGAAGCGAATTTGGCTGGGATTGTGTCCATGTTGCACAAAATGGGCTGCTACACAAGATTTGAGATTTTTAGTACGTATGTTGCTACGGTGCTCCGTCAATCTTATTTTGATTTTCCTTTCAGTTTTACCTACATAAGGTAGGCCACACGGGCATTTCAGCATATATATGACGTTAGTTGAGTCACAGGTAGCATTGACTTTCAGATGAATAGGCGTCCCTTGGGTAGGGTGTGATAGACAATTTCCTGAAATGATACTGCTGCAATGGCCACAGTTGTGGCATGGTATAGTGCCTTTGTAGGTAATTTGTTTTTGAGTTGAAGATTGCTTAAGCATGGACGCAATATTTTTAGAGCGTTGGTGCGCAAAAATTGGCGGATGGTCAAATATCTTGTTAAAGTCCGTTTCAAGTTGTAGCATTTGCCAGTGCCTGCGAATAGATTGTTTGATTTTTGAGGATTGTGTCGAATATTTTGAGACAAATACAACTCGGGTGTCTGATTCTGTAGGCTGTTCTCTGGGTTTTAATAGATCCTGTCTGGATTTATTCAAGACTCTGGTTTTGGCTGTTTCTGTAATTTCCTCTGGGTAGCCCCGTTGTTTGAATTTAGTGATGATGGTAGAACTGTTATGGTCAAAATTTTCAGGAGTAGATGCAATTCTTTTGGCCCGCAAGAGTTGCGAATATGGCAGGTGTCGTTTTAAACTGGGTTGGTGGAAACTCTTATAATGCAAGTAGTTATTCCGGTCGGTGGCTTTTGTATAGATTGAAGTGACAAATTGGTTGTTAGTTAATGTGATTTGTACATCCAGAAAAGATATGGATTTGGAATCAAAACTGTGAGTGAATTGAATGCGGTCATCTACATGGTTGAGATAATTGATGGCTTGGTGAAGTTGATTCTCATTGCCTGTCCACACTAGGAAAATGTCATCAATGTATCGGTAATAGGCATATATGTGTGGTTGCCACAATTGGTGATTCAATATATATTTGGTCTCGAATGAGTACATGAACAGGTTAGCATATGCAGGAGCCGCACAGTTGCCCATGGCGACTCCTGATAACTGTTGGTAGAATTTGCCAGTCGATGCTTTGAAGTAGCTGTGATGTAAAATATATTGCATGAGTTCCATGATGAAAACTTGTAAATCCATGGGTTTTTCACTGTGTACCAAGGCAGTTTCTAGTGCTTCCAGTCCCAAATCATGAGGTATCGACGTATATAAAGAGTTAACATCAATAGTACATAAGATCACAGGTTGATTGGGTTGTATGTTAATGTTTTGGAGCTTGATTAGAAAGTCTGTGGTATCCTGTATGTAAGTGGACATGTTTGTCACAGATTTTTGCAAATGTTTATCAATGTACTTGCCGGTTGGTTCATGAATGGAATCACATGTGCTCACTATCGGTCTGAAAGGTGGCTTGGTAGTATGCTTATGAATTTTGGGTACAAGATAAATGTATGGTATCTGGGGGTAATCTTTGACTAGAAATCTTTTGTCTTTTTCGGTGATGGTTCCAGATGAGACAGCTTTGGTAACAATGGTAATCAGAACCTGCTTGTACTCATAGGTAGGATCAGTATCCAAGAGTAAATATAGATCAGGGTTGTTCAGATGTTTGTCTAAATGAAGGTTGTAGTAGCTGGTGTCTAAGGCTACTAGTGCTCCTCCTTTGTCTGCCTTGCAAATTTTTATATTGCTATTAGAAGAAAGTTGTCTTAATGCTTGAAATTCGTTAGTTGATAAATTGGAACGGCGTTTGGGAGACGTTTTAAAGATAGTGTGAATATCTTGTTGTACAGCTATTTCAAATGTGTCCAACACTTTATGACTTGTAGGTGGGATAAAGGAACTCTTTGGTCTTAATCCCATTAGGGTACTTTGATCTTGAGTAGTTTGTGGCGGACATACATTGGTGAAAAAGTGTCTTAAACGCAAGGTTCTCATGAACTTACCGATACATTGATGACATTTTCCTAGTGTGGACAGGCAATGAGAATCAACTTCACCAAGCCATCAATTATCTCAACCATGTAGATGACCGCATTCAATTCACTCACAGTTTTGATTCCAAATCCATATCTTTTCTGGATGTACAAATCACATTAACTAACAACCAATTTGTCACTTCAATCTATACAAAAGCCACCGACCGGAATAACTACTTGCATTATAAGAGTTTCCACCAACCCAGTTTAAAACGACACCTGCCATATTCGCAACTCTTGCGGGCCAAAAGAATTGCATCTACTCCTGAAAATTTTGACCATAACAGTTCTACCATCATCACTAAATTCAAACAACGGGGCTACCCAGAGGAAATTACAGAAACAGCCAAAACCAGAGTCTTGAATAAATCCAGACAGGATCTATTAAAACCCAGAGAACAGCCTACAGAATCAGACACCCGAGTTGTATTTGTCTCAAAATATTCGACACAATCCTCAAAAATCAAACAATCTATTCGCAGGCACTGGCAAATGCTACAACTTGAAACGGACTTTAACAAGATATTTGACCATCCGCCAATTTTTGCGCACCAACGCTCTAAAAATATTGCGTCCATGCTTAAGCAATCTTCAACTCAAAAACAAATTACCTACAAAGGCACTATACCATGCCACAACTGTGGCCATTGCAGCAGTATCATTTCAGGAAATTGTCTATCACACCCTACCCAAGGGACGCCTATTCATCTGAAAGTCAATGCTACCTGTGACTCAACTAACGTCATATATATGCTGAAATGCCCGTGTGGCCTACCTTATGTAGGTAAAACTGAAAGGAAAATCAAAATAAGATTGACGGAGCACCGTAGCAACATACGTACTAAAAATCTCAAATCTTGTGTAGCAGCCCATTTTGTGCAACATGGACACAATCCCAGCCAAATTCGCTTCCTTGTTTTGGAAGTAGTAGATAAACATTCTCACATAGACAATAATAAAAACCTGCTACGCCGTGAATTATATTGGATACACCGTCTTCTAGCGATGCACCCAAAAGGACTCAATGACAGATTGGAATACAGTTGTTACCTTTAAATATACTGTTCCGGTATTGTATTGATTCCATCTGTGAAATGATATGCTTATTTGATTGATAACCTTTATGTATATTTGCCCTTTGTGTACATTTGTCTCGCATCCATTAGGTAGTTCTATTCTCTTTTGTGACCCTTCCTCTGTTCTTTGCATCATCCCATTCTTCAGTCTCTTACATTATGTTCATCTTTGTATTGTCTTTCATACATGCCACTCTTTTACCTACACTGCTTCCTGTATCTTTATTATTTTCCTTTCTTCTGTACAGGCCTCTCCTTTGTGCTTTACGTTGTTTGCTAACTTATTGATTTATATTTTTCACTTTTTCTTATATTCACCCTTTATTTATTTGTGACCTTTTGAACCGTACACTTTCTTTTCACTCGCGTTGTTAGCCATTTCCCTAAACGAGTCTGTTTTCACTTTTTCGACTCCATGTGCTTTTAACCCCATCCAACGCGCATGCGTGGCGTCTTCCGGGTTCTCGAATCTGAGCTCGGTATTCACTCGGATTACTTTGCGGAAGGGGTCTAACCTTTTGCATACTTGGTAAGAGCTTTGCCTTTTCTCTCACGTTCTCAGTTCGGTTAAGCAGTATCCTATTTTTAACGCACCGTCGCTTTTATAATCCCACATGTTAGTATTTCGGGTGTATTACTTTGGGATACTTCAATTTCGCACAGTGTTCTTTTATGTTTCTACTGATCACTATGTATATTCTCATTTTTCGATCACTGTTGTTTTTCACTCTTCGACTTTTTAATGTTTAACTTGGATACTATCTTTTCACACAACACACTGGCATGCTATCTTTACGTTTGAACCGTCCTTTATTCACGTTCCTTTCCACTAACCGAAGATGAACTCACACTGTCTTTTCATCCTCTCGCCTAGTGTAACCTTGGTACCGTCTTCATTCACCATTGTTTAGTTTAGTTATACACACTGTGTGTCTGGGACTCCTGTATCAGCGCCCTACATATGGTTTCCCTTTACCTTCCAGATTCCCCCTGAAGAAGTGCATCTCAGCACGAAATGCATCGGGGACTGCTTTGAATGTATAACCTCAAAAGAAATGTAAAAATTTATATTCATTGGATTATATGACTATAATATGATGATGAAACATTGAATCGTGATCAACCGACTACTATTATGAACAAGGATTGTTGAAATAAATTTATCACAAATTACGTTCAACTTTGAATTCAAAACTTTATTGATCTTACGCACCACGGTGCCCATCAGAGTGCCTAGGATTCGTCCTTACTGCCTGTAAGGCTCATCCTGTTTTCATGTTATATGCACCTTCTGGACCAGGAAGGTGACTTCCTAAGCACCTATAAACCAGACTACTGATCTCACTCAGTTTAAGTACCATTTTTCACCCTGGAGTGCAGCGGTTCCTCACATAGTGGTGGTGTTAAAGACAGGGGCACTGCTTTCAGGGTCTTTGGCTCCTAAGGGGAACCCAATCACTTGCCAGCTCTTTCACAGGAGCGCAACATTTCCATGCTCCCCCATCTGACCAAAGCTTCCATTCCAGACGACAGACCCCGGTGTCTCACAGAGGATCACACAACACCACACAGACACACACACCACACAGACACACACACACAACACCACACACACACACACAACACCACACACACACACAACACCACACACACACACCACACACACACAACACCACTCCACCACACACAAACACAACACCACACCACACACACACACATAACACCACACACATAACACTACATACATAAGACCACACACATAACACCACACACACACCACAAAACGCCACACACACAAACACACACTCACCACCACACACTCACCACCACACACTCACCAGGCACACACACACACCACCAGCCGTCGGTGCACACTTTCAACAGGCACACACAACACAAGCCATCACTGCACGCTTTCACCAGGAACACACACAAACCACCAGCCATCAGTGCACGCTTTCATCAGGCACACACAACACCAGCTTGCATTGCACGCTTTCACCAGGCACACAAACCACCAGCCATCAGTGCACGCTTTCACCAGGCACACACACCACCAGCCATCTGTGCACGCTTTCACCAGGCACACACACCACCAGCCTGCACTGCACGCTTCCACCAGGCACACACACCACCAGCCATCGGTGCACAATTTCTACAGGAACACACACCGCCAGCCACCAGTACACACATCAATTGTTAACGCATCCACGATTAACTATTGTAGCCATCGCAGTATAGCACAATTTACTTTTAAACATATTAATCTAAAACGCAGCTTGCCACCATTGCTACAATTCCAATCCAACCCACATAATTCCACTACACACCACATGCGTACACTCCATAACACATGGCGAAAAGACATTGCCATTTACAATGCCATTAGCTCAAACTCAAATAAATCCGAGACCTATTGCATTTCCAATGCTTGTTTGTGGATGATTTCAGCTTGGGTTTTGAAACGTTTTTTGGCATTGTTCACAGGATGGACCTTTAGTAATTCAATAAAAATAAATGGCATTATGCATTGGTTAAATACTGCCATTGTTATTGTTTTTAAATAAAAGGCGTTTGTATTTACGTCACAGGTCACAGGCATTGAAGTCAGCAGCCCACAATGCCTGTGACTGCTTTTAAATAAAGCAGTCTGTCTTTTTTAAATGCAGCCTGTTTTCCTTAAAAGAAAACGGACTGCATTTAAAAAGAAAAAATGAAACTTTGCAGTTTTGTTTTTTTAAGACCACTGCCTGCTCTTAAAAAAATATTTGTTTTTCAATCTCAATGGGGAAAGGGCCCCGTGGGACTCCTTCCCATTTGCGAAAGGGTAACCACCCCCTTCAAGGAATAGGTAAAATATTAATGTTTTGTAACCATAATTCGGTCGCAAAACAGTCATACATACCATTCAGATTCAGCATTTGGAAAATATGCCCTAAATGCACCCCTTCCAAATACCGAACCGCAAACACAAATTGCGATTCTGTAACATGTTACCGAATTGCAATTTGTGTTTCGTACATATGTAAAGGCATTTTTGCGGTCGGAAACGGACTGATCGGCCGTTTCCGACAGCAAAAATGCTTAATACATGTGGCCCTTAGTCTTTTCATTTTGCACTTCAGCAGAACAAATTCAAACAGGCCCTTCGTATAACTGTATTTATTGATTATAGTTTTATTCTCAGGCTGAAATCCGCAGGAAGAATGTTACAATTCTCCCTGGAAGCAGAACACTAATGTCTATTATATTGTCAGTGCAGCGAAACCACTTTTTCTGTTTTTTAGTTTGGCCAGACACCACTGCTCTAGCATGGGGTCATAGAATGTCAATAGGATATATGGTGTGTGGGGGTAAGGCAGTGTTAAAGGAGTTCATTGTAAATTACAAAGGAAGAGAACACAATTTAAAGTGAGCTATGTAGATGATAGACTTGGATACCATCTTTTGGGTTATGAGGATTTCTGTAAGTTTTTTCCACCTGGGGTGTTAGTTGACAGTTAGTTCACATTTAGACTTTAGTTAAAGTGACCTGCGGTGGCAGAGCCTGCTTCCCTGGGGCTGTGTGCAAAAGCGCTCCAGCCAAAGAGCATCTTTCCGGTTTCCCCCCTCCTCTCCACCCCACAGGAGCCCTCCTGCCTCAGCTCCCATCTCTGAACGGAGCAAAAAGTAGAGTTATCATTGGCCTGTGAATTCCTGACATTCCTGACCCTCCCTCGCTGTCTGCCCAAGCTCTCCCTGCATGAGGAGTGGACACATAGAGCAAAAGACCCTTTTAAAATCACTTGCGGGGATAGATGTTGATCAAGCAGAATATGCGGCGCTGCGCCTCAAACATGCTTTTTACATAGGAGGTGATGGTTGTGGGCGTCTCCTCGCAAACCGCCTTCGAACACAGCACCGAGCGCATAAAGTGACATTTATACAGGACCCTGGGGGGATGAGAGTAGCGAGGACACCACGATCGTCGATGCCTTCAGGCAATTCTGTGAATCATTATACGCGGCTCAAGTGTTGCCGGAGACCGAACCGACTCGGTACCTGCAGGGTGTGGCCACGTCTAAATTGTTACCGTCCCAGGCTGCTGACCTAGAAGCTCCTATACGGTTGGAAGAGGTCATCTCGGCGATTTCGCGCCTAAAGTACAATAAAACACCGGGCCCTGATCGTTTCACCTCTGGTTTTTATAAGAAATTTTGTGGGACGCTGGCCCCGCTCCTCACACGTGTTTTTAAATCCGTTGGGTCGACAGCGGCTTCTTCCTTTCCTTCCTCCATGCTAGAGGCCTTAATAACCGTGATCATCAAGCCAAGCAAAGATCCTCGTCTTTGCGGCTCTTACCGCCCAATATCCCTTCTCAATGTTGACTTAAAGATTTTTACAGATATCCTAGCAGCCAGACTCTCCCGCCATCTCTCCGGACTGATAGATCCGGGTCAATCGGGCTTTGTCCCCAGGCGCCAGTGCTCTGAAAATACTAAACGCCTTCTCCACCTGGCGGATAGGTCCGATCAATTTCCGGCAGAACGCATGATCCTTTCAGTAGATGCCGAAAAAGCATTCGACAGGGTCCATTGGCCGTATCTTCGGGCGACATTGATTCATTTTGGCCTACCCGAACGCTTTATTGAACAGATCTTTCAGAGCTACGCCAACCCCACTGCTATGGTGCGGGTGAATGGCATGGCATCAGCGGCCTTCTCGATACGCAGAGGGACAAGACAGGGTTGCCCGCTGTCGCCGCTCCTCTTCGCCCTCTGCATGGAGCCTATTACTCAGAAAATCTGGGATGACCGTTCCATCATGGGGGTGTTTGTTGGGGGATCGGAGCACAAGCTCTGCCTCTATGCAGATGACGTGGTGGCGACCCTGGAACACCCTTGGGAGTCCCTATCGCCATTCTTTGACAAGTTGGCAAGATTCGTACTGACCTCGGGATTTCAGATTAATGTGCATTAGTCACAAGCTCTTAACCTGTACCTGGAGCCTGAGACGCTCAAATTCCTCCAGCGAAAATTTCGGATCCAGTGGGTCCATGATGCTATCACCTACTTAGGCCTCCGGGTAGCACCCACCATTGCTAACACTAGACAGTTGAATTATTCGGCACTTCTGAAACAAGTGCGGGACTCCCTCCGCAGATGGAGACCTCACTCCATCTTGTGGCTGGGACAGATAGCAGCTGTGAAGATGGTGTTGCTGCTTCAAATTCTCTATATCTTTCATACCCTTCCATTGATGCCCCCCGCCGGGGTTTTATGTGCTCTACATAGGGACGTGGAATCCTTTATCTCTCATGACCAAAGAGCTTGGATGCGCCAAGATCTTACATACAGAGACCCGATGGACTAGGGGTTCCAGACTTATTGGCGTACTGGTGAGCGGCTCAAGTGTGAGCATTAGTGGAGTGGTCACGCCTTGAATCCGAGACGCACTGGTTATTTATGGACAGGGCTCTTGCAGCCCGGTCGCTGTGGGGCGTTCCCTTTCTCCCTCGCCAGGGACGATATCACAATTTATACTTATCAGAGTTAACCCGGCCCATAATGTCAGGTTGGGATAGCCCAGCGACCGCTAGAGGGCTCGCAACTTTTGCATCCCCTATTACACCCATTGTACAGAACCCGGATTTCTCAACTGGCCTTGACTATGGGGAACTTCACCACTGGACGACAGAAGCTACTCGCTCTATGGGGCATTTCTTTTACCTTTCCGGCCTGCACCCGCTTGTGGAGTTCCCTACAGATCTTGGGCTTCCCGAATCTGAGCGCTATCGCTACCTACAGATAATACATTGGGTGCTGTAGGGAGGGTGAGGGAGGGGGCGGAGAGATTGCTCACACCGTTCGAGAAGTGGTTAATTACAAGACACAGCGACACACATTTAACCTCAGATCTGTATAAATGTATGAGGACTCCTTCAGACAATGAGAAATCCCCTGGTCAATTACGTTGGGAGGGGGAGCTGGGAAGGGAACTTTCACTGAAGGAATGGAAGGACATATACCACCGGGCCCGTCGCACGGCCCGCAATGTTGCTTCTATTGAAACGGCTACTAAGCTGGCCACCTATTGGTATCTAACCCCTGTAAGGCTCCATAGAGGCAACACCTCGTGTAGTCCGTTGTGTTGGAGAGGTTGCGGCATGCTGGGTACTCTTACCCACTTTCTCTGGGACTGCCCTTCCCCGGGGACATACTGCCCATAAATATTAGATGAGATCAATTCCTACTTCGATACACAGATCCCGAGATTTCCAGCATACATCCTTCCCGGCCTCCCCAAAGCAGTTACCTTCCCACACCACTCTAGGGGAGGCAAACAAATCCCTTTCGTGTTTCCGTTCGTTGATGTTTTTGCCAGCAATATATGACAGTCACGTGCCGGGTTGCCTCCCGATGTCTGTGGAGCACGCTGGCTCATTTGGTCCTTCTGTGAATAAAACCAATAAAAGAAATTTAAACCAAAAAATTGAAACTCTCTGTGTACATATCCCAAACTCACACCTTTGCTAACCCTCCGCACTACCTTGTTCTTCATGTTTACATCTCAGAGTCTGCTTACAACTTGCAAGCTGCTTGCTGTACATTGAGCCAGGCCATGATTAGCGTGTGTCAGGGTGGTGTTAGCATGAACTCTACTTTGATAACATGCTCAAAGGTACAGGTTTTCTTTTTTTAGGAGCGAGGTCTATTGACAAACGTTTAATTGCCAGCTGCAGGCTGCATTCACAGCGCATGGCATGATGCTCCTCGCACCACAAAGGGCTCTGTGCATCTTAAGAAAGCGAAACACTTGTCATCTTGGTTAACTTGTGAAGTGACATTACAAGTTGTATCTTTGTTTACCCTAGTGGTCTGCTGAGTCTGTAAAGAGATGTGGCTGTATCCAGCTGGGTTTCCGTTTATTGCCGACACAGCCAGGTCACACCTAGCAAACAAGCATTTACAATGCAATAGATGTTGCCTTACTGAAAGTTTGAGCTATTGGTGTTGCATTATTATTTACAATGCCTATAGCTTAAACTTACTGCAATACGAGACCTATTGCATTGCAAATGCTTGTTTACTGTGTGCTGAACTTTGTTTATGCTGGTGTTAGGCACTTTACCGCTGCTGACCAGTGCTAAAGTGCATGTGCTCTGTTTCTAAAATGTAATGACATTTGGTTTCTCCATGAGTTGCATATTTGATTTACTGACAAGTCCATAGTACATGGCACTGCATGTGCCCGGGGCGTGTAAATCAATTTCTACTAGTGGGCCTGCAGCACTGATTGTGCCACCCACATGAGTAACCCTTCAAACTTGCCTCAGGCATGCCACTGCAGAGCCTGTGTGCGCCATTTCATACTGCCATGTTAACCTGGCAAGTCCACCTACTTGCCAGGCCCAACCTTCCATTTTATTACATGTAAGGCACCCCTAAGGTAGGTCCTAGGTAGCCCCATGAGCAGTGTGCAATGCATTTAAATTGTAGTACATGTACTTTTGAGTTTTACAAGTCTTTGTGGTGAAAAACTGCTAAATGTGTTTCTTACTACAGCAAGGCCTATCTCTCCCATAGGTTAGCATTGGAGCTGCCTTGTAACAATTTACAAGTGTGTCTTCCAATTGGGAGCAGATTAAAAAGAAGTAATTTAGTATCTCTGGACTCACAATTCAAAACACTTATTTTAGTGAAGTTGGGTTTTAAATTGCAGGTCTGAAAATGTCACTTTTAGAAAGTTGGAATTGTCTTCCTTTAACCATTCTGTGCCTCTGCCTGTCCCTGGAATACACATCTGGGTTGGATGACAGCTGGGCTTTATGAATTCACTCTAGAGCATCACACACAAAGGGAGCTGAGGTGTGCACTGCATATTAGGGCCCATCACCAGGCTTATGGGTCTTCCTGAGCTAGAGTGGTGGGAGGAGTTGACACTTGCTGCTAAATAGGGTTGTGTCTGTCCCCACACAAAGAGCTGCATACCCCCTGCAGTGGTGGCTGGTGGAATTTGAAAGTGGTGAGGCGCAAGAGCAATAGAGCGAGTGAGGGAAGTGAGCGAGCAGGATATACAAGAAACGGGTTACAGTGGTGTTTGCGCGAAAGAACGTTTTTTTACATTTGTGTATTTTGGTGTCATTTTCAGCACTTTTTGTGATAAAGGTATTTAAAGTACAGTTCTGATAGGCATATACAAAGGAAAATTCATTTAAAAAATCCATACAATTTCTGGTTTGCCATTGCACAGCACTGGTGCACAAGTTTAAGCACCTTTGACTGCCCATCAAGTAATTGGTCCATTTCACCAAGTTGATCACAACAAATGTTTATGCACGAGTGTGTTTGTTAGAAAGTGCGTGTGTGTTCAATGAATGGATATTAGTGAATATGTTCAGTTAGCATTTCAAGATTGGCAAGAACTGTCAAGTAAGTTTCCGAGTAATGACTGGTCCTGTTTATGACCCTGCTGAGCTTTAAAAAATGTATTGTGTGCAAATTAGCCGGAGAAAGAAGTTAAAACAGGCAGCACACTGAGGTCAAATCTAATAACAATTATATTGATTCCATTCGACTTGCTAGTAGCTGAGGGTGCTAATCTACAAAATAGAAAGTGTACTCTCTTTGAATTCCCAACAATGTATTTCTTCAACACGTGGAAGCTCTAACATTAGACATTACATTAAAGCACTGCACTAAGACACATTTATTAAAAGTGCTAGTGTTTAAACATGAACTTAGAACCATCCTGCTCCAGCCCCACCCTGTTGACAGAGCCATTAGTGAAATAAGAGGCAAGACAGTAGTCATGTGACCCAGATTGTAATAGAGGGAGCAACCTTATAGTCTATTAAATAAAACACAATATATTTTTGTACAGCTGGCATTCTGAACTCTCAAATTTCAAACTGCTTTCATAAGCGATAAAAGAAAAATGAACATTAGTATAATAAACTATTTACCTTTGATCACACAATTTGGTTAAGTGTGGAAGCCACGGTTAATCCATTTTTTATGGTTTGATCTTGTACAAATCAGCCACTAAATGCGTATCTGTTTTCTCATTGTTACCTTAATTGTTACTCAGTACTTGATGGTAAAGCGAGAGTGAGGAATGGCAGGCAGAAGAAGACAGATGACAGCTCAGCTTGTTAATTTATGGGCTTAATTGGGCACCACTTCGGAGGACAGAGGAGTCAGACTGGAAAGTGAGTGAAGGCACTGCCACAAGGTATTCACATTTCTTTTAGAGCGCCACTGCTGTTACTTATCATTTTAAAATAAACAAGCTGCTGGTAATTGCTGTTTGCAGTTACCGTCATTCACATGCATTAAACTAGGGGGGCTCCACTCGAGGATAAACTACTGCTGCCTCCCAGTAATGTGTCTGGAGCGAGGACCAGGAAGGGCAGGGTCTTATCCCCTACAACATCTCCCTACTTCAAAGGCTAAAATGGGTATAAGTACTGGACCTCTGACACCATATACTCAGAACACTTCTGGGCTCAGGACATTCTGCCAGGAAGAAGAGCTGCTGTGCTGCCAGGAGGAACTGCCACTTGCTGTTTTCTTTGCTGTGTTGGCCTGCTGCCTTCTGCTCCTTGCCCGGGAGTGAGAGGACTGAACTTAACTCTCTGCATCCTGCTCTCTAAGGGTCATCCAAGGGCTTGACTGAGCTTGCCTCCTGTTGCTGAAGCCTCACGGCAGGGCCGGCTCTAGGCTCACGTAGGCCCTGAGCAGGGAGTATAGGTAGGGGGCCGAGGCCGCCAAATCCCTGCCAGGGGCCGCCACGCAAATATGTATCTAAGGATATATATTGGCGTGGCGGCCCCTGGGGTTTGGCGGCCCTGTGCAGGTGCACAGCTTGCACATGCCTTAGGCCGGCCCTGCTCACGGACATCAGAGACTTCACCTTCGTCTTTCAATCAGCGCCTGGGCTCCTCTGCTGCAAGTCTTGACCTGCCAAGTGGTGCCTAACCCACTCCTGGGCCCTTGGAGGTGAATTTGGGGCTGCAAACCAAGAAAATCGACACCTCAGTGCTGAGTGTCAGTAGGAACCGGCATCTTCTTTGAAATCGACACATCACCGCTGCCTGAGCTGAAGCTGTGGACACCACTCGCCGAGTGTGCGATGCCACAACCTCGGCTTCAGCACAACCCCAACCTTGTTGCAGCACCTCTGAAGAACTGCAGAAGCGTCAGTCTCAAAACTGTGCCACTGATGTCCGTGGAACCCCGTCCTAACTCCGCCGCATCATCAACCCTGCGTGATTCCCGATAGATGCAGCGCCCAGTGGTTCAACTCCACCGACGAAGAATCTACACTCTGCACTCTCTACCACGAAGTCGCCTTGGGGCCACATCACCTTCTGGAACCGAGGTTTCACACCAGCAACCATCCCATCACCTCCTCTGTGCAATGTATCGTCCCAGAGTAGCAAAAGCTTCATTGACCCTGCCCTGCCTAAATAAACTGTGACTCCATTTTTAAGACTTTAGGCCATATTACGTGAGGTATGACACTAGAAAAGGAGGAAATTATGTTGTATGACGTGTGCGTTATGTTGTATGACATATGCATTAGCCAAATAATGTCCGGTGCATATCGCTTTTTTCTATTTTTTACCTGTTCAAGAAGCGCAAGTGGGTGGGAGGAAGCAACGCCGGAAGAAAGAAGCAACATCGAGGGTTGGAATGGGAGAAAGCAACAAAGAGCACAGGTGGAGGGAAGCAACACATGGGCTTGGACAGGGTAAAGCAACTGGAGAGAAGCAACATAGAGTGTGGGAGTAAACAAACAAAAGAGAAAAGGGGAGCAGTGAAGGGAAAAGAAAATGGATGAGAGAGCTGTGTGGATCTAGGGAGAGAAGTATTTCGAGATAGCAACACGGGTGGTTGAAGAAGCACAGGAGGGTGAGTGCATCACAGAGGACGTGGAAAGAAGCACAAGAGCAGAGAAATCACCACACAAGCTCAGCCTAGGGGGAGCATTAAACAAGGGGCACACATCAAAAACACATGCACTTTTGTGGAGTGCATAGAGTAAACTGTGGCACCTGAAAAATGAACAGTGGAAGAACTCAAGTAAAGTGTCAATGAACTAGGGAAGTGACAAACCAAAGAGAGGAATATGAGCCTACATAAGCAAGCACATGACAGTGACAATCCTTCAAACCAATGGTGAGTAACAGGCGGGCTCTAAGCTCACTGCAATCAAACAATACATATTGCAACGGACAATGCTTGTGCTGTTTTTTTTGTTTTTTTGGGGGTTTTAAATGGCGCAAACTTGACGTGAAGGTATTGGAATACCCTCCATGAGCACCAGTTACGTTACACAAGCATTGGTTGCTCCTCCGCTGTGGCAGAGGAGTGCTGCACCACTGCTTTTGAGCAGTGCAAAGTAACAGAAATATAAAATGATAATAACTTTGTGTTATCATTTTATGCTTCCATTGCGAGCAGGCGGGTGGGCGGGTTTTTCTGCTCTGCTCTCGAAGCAGGGCAGGTGTGCTTTGCCCACTCCTAAGTGCGCAATGACTTTTTTGTCGTCCCTCTCGGGGGCATGCATCACAGCCTGAATGGGGAACTTGCCCGGTCCCCATTCCCTGGTTGAACGTCGAACCAGGATGCTCAAAACCAATCACAACGCTGCATTGCAGCATTATGATGGTCAGGTGAGCCTGGCTGTTCTTCCGTTCTTCCTGGCTTCCTGTCCCACGGACAGAGCCGGAGCAGAGATGCAAGACCCGGTGGAAAGGTAAGTGGAAGGGCGAGATTTTGATCGATACCTCATCACTATTGATCTAAACCTCGATCTGGTCGACTGAACCTTTGTTGCCTGTCATTGAAGGAAGAAAGTGCCTCTCTTACCAAGTTAGTTCACCCAATAAAGGACTCCGCTCCAAAAGATCACAAACAACTTCTAGCTTTCAAAAGTTTATTGTAAGGTTAGGATAAGCTGCAAATACAGGCATCTCAGAATGAGATTCACGAGATACACAGGTCCAACTACATACATGTGCTCTCTGAAAGCCCTCAGACGAGCAACGAAAATTACCAGCACAAGTTCTAAGAATAATAAAGCTATCAGCATTGACGCATATTGAGATCTCTCCTTCATTTAAGTTGGAGGAAAACACACAGGTTAGGCTGTCCCTACCCTGCTCTAGATGGTATCCCTACTTAACCAAGTCTCAACCTAACAAAAGGTGTCAGCAGTGAATGACCCCCAAGGGAAGTCACTCACTCTTAGTCTCTTGGTGAAAACCTATAGTTCTCCAGTCATGACCCCTCTCTGCCTACCCATCCGCTCTCTAAAGGGTCCTCAGGCATCTGCTCTAACTCCACCCAGGGGTGCTGTCCCTAATACAAAACAGTCAACAACATTTGAGACACCCCTCGTGAGACGCCCCTCACGTGGTGTAGCTTCTGGCTTTTTCCATGCTGCTTTGTATTGGGCCTCATACGTTGGAGTTGACCTTGCTTCTCAGACTCTTCTCCGGCCCGCTGATACCCCTTAAACATTCCGGAACCCTCCTCCATGTCTGGGCCGTCTACTGAACAGACCTCTATTCATTTTATTTATAATCGGATCCTCCCTTTTCTCTTGCAGACAGACATCTGCAGCCAAGAACCCAACTCTCATAGACTTCCAAAAAGGTTCGCAACATTTCTCAGCCCAGACATGTACGTGTAAATCAATGTTAAAACATTTCAGGCCTACAACATTTCTCATAATGATTATAGCATTCAACTTCTTAAACACATCTATAAATCATGGCCCATTAATGCAATGACCAAAACATTAGTGCAATCTATGTCGTGAAAAGAAACACCTTCTAGCTCTTCCCTTCTAGCTCTGGCCCTGAGGCCTACCACATTCTGCGTTTAACCACATGCCATCTTACATTTTAACAGCTACACGACATGGATTCAGGAATAATCACATCTAATAAAATCATATAGTGTCACACATTTCTGTATTAGTTCCATTTCTACTTAAATCTCTACATTAGCTATACATTCAGAATATAATTGCAGATACTACTAGCACTCATGGCATTTCTCCTCATGATTTGTGCTTACTACAGGTAAGTGTGATGCACTCATACATTTAGGTCTGTTTGCGCTCTCTCAGTTCCCCCCTTTGATGACCTCTCGGGGTCATCACTAACATTTAAACTGCAGTTATTGTTAGCATAACTTGTCTCTGCGTTTCCAGAGCCCTCAGACTCCTGTACTGATTATCTTGTATGGCAGCCAATCTCTGCAGCTGCTCTCTTTGGGCCCTTTCTGACCTTCTCGCTCTGTACCATTTGAATACCCTCACCAATCCCCACAATATGATCCCACAGATCAATATTATGATGATAGGTTTTAGTATATACCACACAAAGCTTTTGCCTAAGGTGGAGATCCACCCTCCAACTTCACTCATTCCGTGGCCCACCTTTTCCCAGACATTTTCTCTACTCAAGTCTTCGATCTCCTTGTGAATATCAGTTATGTTCCTAATAACTTTCTCAAGGGGCTTCGAATTGTCTGGAATGTAAGTACAACATTCCTGGACCTTCAAAGCCTTACAGACTCCGCCCTCTTTTGCTAGTAGGACGTCTAACGCAAGACGGTTCTGAAGAACCATAGCCCTTATCGATTGCATCTCTCCTTCTACCAGCATTAAGGACTGAGCAGTGCTGGCAGACAACCTGTCGACGACTGTTGCCAGTCGTCTAATTTTAACATCATTAAGGATTAGTCCCAAAAGAGGGAACATAGCTCCAAAGACATCTCCAACCATTTCTGCCTCTCCTATATCTCTCCTTCCCCTCGATGATGTCTTGCCCTCGATGATCTCTAAGTCTTGTGCATGATATATTTTGGGGAAGACAATTGCTAGGTAACATGATCCATACCAGTTGTCAGGTAGTCTCACGTAGGCATTTCTTCCACATACAAAATACACATTTGGAATCACTTGCATTCCCTTCAGGAAATCCTTAGTATAGTACTCTATATTGAAAGCATGTTCACAGCTGACTTCTCCCACGTATACATTTTCGTAATACGTTTTGGCTCGGTGAAGACATAGCTTTCCTTTCTGCGTCTTATCTAAAGCTATTGGACCACTACTACCCTTTCTCTTGTGTGCCTTCTCTTCCTCGGTCCAATCTGTTTTCCATTGTCCTGATTTTTTCAAAATCTTTTGTCTCCTGTAACGATCATCCACCTGCCCTATGAACTTCTTCTCGACTTCTGACACTTTGCATGTCAGGTTATTTCTACGGGCATGTGAAGTATCTAAGGTAATCCAAGGAATGAAGAACTTGGCCAGTCTGTCTTCACTCTTCCAGTAGTCCCATTTGTTCATCTGCTTATAATTTGGGACTTCTGGCAACACTGAATCATAGTTGGAGAAATAGTATTCAAAACTATCTCTCCCATAAAATATACTAAGCAATAAGCTACATGTAATGCCATATGTCAGCGGGAGGTGATGATATCTAATGCCTTCATCTACAGACGCCGGCAACTGCATGCAGACGTAACAGTCCTTAACCTCCATGGCATCCACGTATTCATATAAGAGTTTAGCATAAGCATTTGACCTAAAGTCTCCTTGGGACTCATCTACGTGTAACCTGCGGGCTTCTGCAGCTAATAACGCTTTCTCTTGAGTGTTTTCCCTTTTCTCACCAGTAACAGTGGGTGTAAGCGTTTCTACAGATTTCACATCAGTTACCTTCGCCTCTTCCTCATGTCCCTTTACATAAGAAATTGTTACCACTAAAGCTATTAATATTATCACTCCTACTATTAGTGTACCTAATATACATTTAGCTCTGCGGTTCTGGGTGCCGGCTTCCATTTCGTCAGACAATATAGCTCTCTCTTATCTTGGCACAAAGTTCCTTTCTTCACGTTCCTTTACAGTCTCTTTTTACTCCTTTTGTCTTCAGAATCCACACAACTGGAAGCTGACAACCTTCTTCGCAAAAGTCCTTTAACAGTTCAATAAAGACAACCCTAGCCCTTCTCCATCAACTCAAGGGAAGTTCCCTAATATTCTCTGCTTCCTGGGCGCTAGGTAATCTTCTTTTTTTCTGCTCGCTTTATTTACAAAGTCCTTTAAGCATCTACTATCAAGTTTGTGCCTGCAGCTTCGATAGCAAAGTTCAGTATTTCCAAACGAAGATTGTGCTCTTCATGGGCTGTTATCGTTGTACCAAAGTCGGGGAATTGCAATTCTGAAAGAAACATGTGTTTTAACTTGCTGAGGCGGGGAGGTCTGGGGAGCATGAATGTTAGTGACCCTTCTTGTTCGACTCCGGGTACCAACAGTCGTATTTCCACGGTGACGATGGGCTCAGAACTGGACACCACCACCGCTCGAATCCTCCCTGTCTCCTGTTTCAAAGACATTTGTCGCCAGATATGTCCACTCAGGTGTGGAGTATCTTCTGCTAGGCACACGCACTCTTCTTGACCTTCTTCGGTCCGGTGCTTCCGCGCCCTGAGCACCTTCTTCCGGGTCTGAGTCTTCTGATATCGGAGGGAGGGTTATCTCTGGAGTTGACCTCAGGCTAGAGCTCCTTCTTTGCGGCCAATTAGCTTCTCCACGTGCCCTTCTACTCCTTCTTCTTCTTGTCTGTTCTCGCTCTCTGTCAGACCTGTCAGTGTCTGACTCATACTCCCAGCTACTTTCTCCTTCTGTAGCGTCGTCTGTTTCGCTGTTGTACTGACCGTCCTCAGCTTGGTCAGACTCGTTCCCTGCTTCCGCTGGCACCTCTACAGCTTGGCTAGCCCCCTCTATGGCTTCTCGGTCCTCTGCTGGACGTCTATCCGAGAGAGGAGCTGTTTCTTCCCGAGGTGCTGGAACCCTTCGCGTATGTGACGCGTGGATCCAATTGGGCAGGCCTCCCACCTTCACAGCCGTATTCGCGATCAGGATGATCTGGAAGGGCCCACGCCAACGAACATCCAGGCAGCTTCTTCTCACATGTTTTTTCACCAGGACCCAGTCCCCAGGATACAGGTCATGGCACGGGCCCTGGCACGATGGAACCTCGGCAGCCTGCACCTGAAGGGACACAGAATGAATGGCGTCAGACAGCCCCTTACAATAGTCCAGGATCATATCATCTGTGATATTTAACAGTGCAGTAGTTGGGACAGATGGCAGCCTCATTGCTCTCCCCATTAACACCTCATGTGGTGACAACCCCGTTCTTCTGTCTGGGGTACTACGAAGGCTCATGAGGACCAATGGCAGGGCGTCAGGCCAACTCAGGGTCGTTGAGGAACACACTTTTGCAATTCTGGCTTTGATCGTGCCATTGATCTGCTCCACAATTCCTGAGGCTTCTGGTCGGTAACTGCAATGCAATTTCTGATCTATGTTCAGAGCCGCACAAATCATCTTCACAAGCTCGCTGTTGAAATGCGTTCCCCTATCTGATTCCAAAGAGGCCGGCACCCCGAAGCGCGGAATGAGTTCCCTAAGCAGTAACTTGGCCACTGTGAGGGTGTCGCACCTACGTGTAGGGTATGCCTCAACCCATCTGGAGAATACACAAACAATCACCAGGACATAGCGGAGGCGGTTGCACCTCGGCATTTCAATGAAATCTATCTGCATTCGATTGAATGGACCTCCAGACCTTCCTATGTGACTCAGTGCAACTGGTGTTCTTTTCCCTACGTTCAGCTGCTGACAGGTCACACAACGCTGGCACACTGCTTCTGCTGCTATTCTAAACTTAGGATTGTACCAAGTCTGTCTAAACACTCTCAGCATAGCGTCTCTCCCTAGGTGTACGGGACCATGTATGTGTCTGGCCATTGGGCTCACCATCTCATTGGGCAACACTGCTCTGCCATCTGCTGAGACCCAAAAATGGGACTCACCCACTACACATCCTGCCTTTTCCCATGTTTCTTTTTCAAAATCAGGAGCATTTTCTTGCATGTTTGCCAGTTCGTCCCAAGTATCAACAGTTTCCAATATCATGGCTAATTCAGTCCTTACATTTATTCCACCCACTTCCACCTCTGTGAAAGAGTACCCTTGTTCTGCGCAATACCGCGCGACTTCGTCGGCATATCTATTGCCTTTCGAGACGAAGTCCTCATTTCTGGTATGTGCGGTGCACTTTACAACTGCGATACCTGCTGGACATTGCAACGCCTCTAACAACAGGCGCACAAACTCTCCATTGCGAATGGGAGAGCCTGAAGAGGTCATGAACCCTCTTTGAGACCATAACTGCCCGTAATCATGAACCACCCCATAACCATATTGGCTGTCGGTGTATATGGTGACTCGAATTTGATTGCTTGCCAAGCAAGCACGTGTCAAGGCAATAATCTCGGCTACCTGAGCGGAGTGTACTCCTTCCAGGCACCCAGCTTCTACAACTCCAGTAATTGTACAAACAGCGTAAGCTGCTCTCAACTGCCCAACTTCGTCTCTTACACATGAGCCATCGACAAAGAAAATTTCGTCTGGGTCGGTCAGTGGCTCATCTACGATGTCGGGTCTGGGTTTGGTGCATAGTTCAGTCACATCGAGGCAGTCATGGTCTGTACATTCATCATCATCCTCGATATCATTTGGGAGTGGCATCAAGGTGGCAGGGTTCAAAACAGAGCATCTCCTGAGGGTCACATTCTCTGCAGCAAGAATAACTTGCTCATAGCGCGTGAGCCTGCTGTTGGTCAGATGCTGTGTTTTGGTCCTGGTCATCAATAGTTCAACAGAATGGGGCACGCACACCTCTAACGGGTGCCCCATGACGATATTTTCACATCTCTCAATGCTGACACCCGTTGCAGCAACGGATTTGAGACATCCGGGCAACGCTGCGGCTACTGGGTCTAAAGTAGCCGAGAAATAAGCAACTGGTCTACGGGCATTCCCATGGATTTGGACTAACACAGACAACGCGCAACCTTCTCTCTCACAACAGTAAAGCAAAAATGGTTTATTGTAATCAGGCATTCCCAATGCCGGAGCACGACACAGGTCCTCTCGCAGCTGTAGGAATGCCATCAAACAGTCTTTGTCCCATGGTACCGGATCGCTCACCTCCTTATGCGTCAGTTTTTGCAAGGGCTTTGCTTTCAGTGAAAAGTTCGCGATCCACTGTCGGCAATAACCCACCATCCCTAAGAACATCCTGACCTCTCTCTGTGTCTTAGGCGCATTCATTTTCATGATCGCCTCTATCCTGTCTGGTGACACCTTTCGTTTGCCTTTCTCTATTCTGTGTCCCAAGTACTGCACTTCTGTCAGGCAGTACTGCAACTTTCCCGGGGACACCTTGTGCCCATTGGCAGCTAGGTGATTTAACAAAGCAATGGAGTCCTCCCTGCAAGCTTCTTCTGTTTCTGACGCCACGAGGAGGTCGTCTATGTACTGGACCAGAACTGACTTCTGGGGCAGCACTAGACTTTCAAGATTTTTCTTCAAAAGCTGGTTAAAGATCGATGGGCTCTCTGTATACCCCTGAGGAATACGACACCATGTTAGGACGCGACCTTCCAGCTTAAATGCGAAAAGAAAATGGCTTTCTTCGTCCAGAGGGATCGAAAAGAAAGCCTGACAAAGATCAATCACAGTGAACCACTCAGCTTGGAATGGAATCTGAAACAGTATCACTGATGGATTCGGTACCACTGGACAACACGAAACGACTATGTTATTAATCTTTCGGAGGTCCTGCACTATCCGGAATTTCCCATTTGGTTTCTGCAGACCCATAATCGGGGAGTTGCATGGACTACCCACGATTTCTTTCAGTATTCCCTGTTTAATCATGGACTCGATCACGGGTTTTATGCCTGCAATCGTTTCTGGAGTCAATTTATATTGGGGTGTTCTTGGGAACTCAGCATGCGGTTTCACTACAATTTTCACTGGGTCCACCCCTTTGACCAATCCAATCTCTTCCCCAGTGAAGTCCCATACTTCTGGTGCCACTGTCTCTCTCAAGTCCCAGGGGAGCTCATCTACTGTCAAAGTAGGGTACAGCTCCACGCATATTCTTGAGTTTGCAACTTTGAAGTCTGCGTCATCATCATTGGTCAATACCTCCACTCCCTGAGGTGTACAGTATATTGTACAATTCAATTTACACAACAGGTCTCTGCCTAGCAGACACACAGGACTTGAATCGCAAACCACAAACTGGTGCTCATCGCTGTACTTCCCTATTTTCACCTGTACCGGTTCTGTCAATTGGCTGGTTATTCTCCTGTTTGCGACCCCCACCACTTGTATGGTCTCTCCAGACATGGGCAGGTCTGGAACTGCAGCTGATCTGATCGTGGACCTAGTGGCTCCTGTGTCCACCAGAAATGTCGTGGGGCACCCTGCTACTTCTGCTTCGACATAGGGTCCCCTCTGGTCCACCTCCAAGGCTGCCCCGAGGGTGCAGTCTTCTCTTTCCACTCTCTGTCCAGTTAATGGGTCCACATAATAGCACTCTTCTCCTTCTACAAACAGGGGCATCTGTCTATAGGTCTTACCCATATTCCCTACTCGGGGAGGTTGCGGGAACTGGGCTCGGGGAGGAGCCCCCCCCCCCTTTTAGCACCTTTCCCTGGTATGGCGTCACCCCTCTCGTAGGCGCTCTCTGGACCTCTTCCTCCTCTTCCTCTTGTTCTCCTATCTCTACATTGTAGGGACACTCGCGTTTCCAATGTCCCACCTCGTTACACTGGTGGCACCTAGTCGTTTTCTTCAGGGCAGCTATGTCTATTCTGGGTCTAAAGGTGGAACTCTCCTCATTGCCCTTGTTCTGACTGTACTGCTTCTTTCCTCCTGTACCTGTTC
The DNA here is from genome assembly GCF_964261635.1 of Lissotriton helveticus. NCBI lineage: Eukaryota > Metazoa > Chordata > Amphibia > Caudata > Salamandridae > Lissotriton > Lissotriton helveticus. Next base: position 1,539,369,228 of record NC_136067.1, on the reverse strand, counting down.
CTTGCTGCTGTTGCTGCTGTCCCCCCTTCCCTGCTGCCTGCATCTGTACCACCATCAATTTTTCTTTTAGTTTCTTAGCCTTGGAGTCTATCTCATCACAGCAGTACCTGGCATATCTCAGTATTTCGTCTAGGGGTCTATTTTGCCAACAAATCAAGTGTTGCTGAATCATTAAACTAATATCCGGTCTCAGTCCCAGGACGAACTTGGACACAAATTGCCCTATGTCTTTTGGATCCATTACATCCAAGCCGCTATACTGTTTAAACGCCTTCAGCAATCTCTCATAATATTCGTGGACTGTCTCTTTGGGTTCCTGTCTGGTTCGGTCTATTTTGACCCAATCTATGTCTTGCATTGGCACTTTCTCTTTCAGCCAAGTCATCACTCTCTCGAATTTTGCCATCACAATCTCGGACGGCCCATTAGTCTTAGCATCTCTCTCCGGCTCCGTTGTGGGCCACTCAGCGCTAACCTTGCATGCTGTCCACAGATCTCCTGGTACTACAATGTCAAACAGCGTGTTCAGATCTATCCATAGGACCTTTGAGATTTTTACAAATCTCTCAACTTGCTTGTACCACTCCACTGGGCTTTCCCGCAATTTGGGGAAGGAGGTGGTAAAAGCAGCTAAATCTCCCCTACTCCAAGGGACATGTACATAATTCCCATTTGCGACTTCACGCAAAGGGTATGCTTCTATTCCCTGCAGCCTTCCTGGTGTCGTACCAAGCGTGCTTCTCCTGACGGTCCCTTTCTTGGACCACCTCTCTTCCCACTTATCTAGTGCCCTCCATGTCCTTATTCCAGTGATCAGTTCCCTTATGTGCGTTTTCAGCCCGATCGTTCTCCTCTCATCTAGGTCTCGATCTGTATAATGTAGCCTGTGGTTACCCTGTAATGCTTTGGTTCTTGACAGGTCCACCATATATTTGCCTGCTAGTTCGACTAACTTCTCATGGATTGCTCTCGCTTTTCGAGTGATGTCCTTTGCCATATACAGTATTTCATCCTGCTCATACATTTCCATTCTTTCTAAAGGCAGGGTACCATCTATCATGTCATCCAGGTCTGACCTTAAGCTGGCGACATCGAGTCTCTTAGCTTTTATCTCAGCTCGCAATATGTCTTTCGAAGGGGGCTCACTGGTCTCCCTACCATCCCAACTCCGAGCTCTACGTTTGGGCTCGGGAGAGTTAATGAGTGCTCTCCCTTGCTCCCATCTCTCCAGGTCCCATGCTCGGCCATCCGATCTTGGAAGGTGATGGAACACGGGCCTGTTACCCCCACTCTCTCCTGCTTCTCTCCTTTCACCGTACGCCTCTCTGTTATTTTCCCTCTGGTCGCTACTCTCCCTTTGCCTAGTATCACTCAGTATCCGATACGATCCTTCCTGGTTCCCCATATTCCCTGGGCTGCGCTCGTTTCCGTCATCACAGGGACTATGGTGCGACCTCTCACAACTCCCATTCAGTTCTCTGGTGCCGGGCACACAGTGGGTACACTTAAAGCTGTTTCTGTACTCTTGCGTTCTCCTCTCCCCTTCACTGAGTATTGGGCGCGCCACCCCTCCACTCCCGGGGCCCCCGTTTTCCAGGTCCGTTCTATCTCCACTCCGGGCCCAATGGGTGACTCCCCTACTATCTCTCTCTCTCCAGTCCCACTCCGGGCTGCTCTCCCCAGCCCCGCAGTGAGTCCGAGCTCTGCTGTCCTGACTTTCCCTTTCAGCTTCTGCAGCTATGATGCTCTTGTGAGCCTCCACTGCCTCATCCCACTTCTTCATGTACTCATTTAGCTCTTGAAAGGATTTTCGTCCAGATCCCCTCAGATCCACTGGCCATCTAGGGCCCCCAGGATCCCCTCCTGGATCCCCTGCTGTGTGCATCGGGGTGCTCCACTCTCTGGGTATCGGCATCTGACTTGGGGAATTGATCGTATCGTTCCTCCTTGCCGTCTCTGCTCTTTCTCCGTCCTTCCGTACCCGTTCTTCCCCTCTTGCTCTCTCTGGGTCATATATCGATACTATAGGACCTATGGTAACAGGTACCTGCAGTGCAGCTGGTAATCCGTAGGATGTGGCGCACTCCGTTTCCGGCGCTCTCTGTACCACAAACCTCCCGACTACCTGTTGCACCTGACTAGGCTGGGACAGCTCTTTCTTTGCCTCAGGATCCCACTCTGAACTGGGAAGCGGTCCATGCTCCCCTGCATTGCCCCCCTTTTCTCTTTCACTATGCTCGACCTCTCCCCCTGCTCTATTATACGGGGGTGGCCTGTCTGTCAATAATCTGTTTATCAGGCTGTCCTCTGTTTCGCTCTCATCATCTTCTTCTAGGGGGCTTTTATTTCCGGGCACCTCTAACACCGGGTACAGTTTATTTACTTCCATGTTATGCACTCTCCATCTTTTAGCATCCGCATCCCACCTGGCATCCTGCACTGCCCTTACCGATCGTTTCACCCTTTCTTGTCGTCTGTTCATATTTTTTCCATGCGCTGCCCTAATCCATGCATCAAGGGCTTCAAACTGGGTCGGTCTAGGCAAGGGTCTCATTGAGGTCATGACTGATTTTAATCGATGTAACACCTCTAATCTGAACGTCCCGTACTTCGGGAACGTCAGTTCCTCATTTCCTTCCGTAATCTTACTCCACTCTGATATCCAAAGGATCGTATGCAGCCCAACATTCACTGCCATGTAACGAGCCGGCGTACCCTCCGGCGGGGCTTCTTCCCCTTCATCCGATCCCCGCTTCTCTTTTTTAAACGCCGCTCTCAGCCATTTAAAACACTTCATAATTATGCGCACAATATCCAGCCTCGCTACTCTGTTTACTTCCTGATGACAATCCACCAATCCTAACGCGGCTTTGCTAACTTGGCCTATCGCAGCGCGGTCTTTCTCCGGTCGGCCAATCCCAGCTCGACACTTTCTGACGTCTTTGCTAGCTGGCCTATCACAGCGCGGTCTTTCTCCGGTCAGCCAATCACTGCGCGACACTTCCTGACGTCACTTTTCTCCGCTTCGCAGCAGCACCCCTCCTTTCTCAACTCGTCTCCCGGTCATGCATGCGTCCCATTCATACACCGAAAAATGACTACTTCCGACCAAGCGGTCACTTCCCTCGACTGTACGTCCACAGTCTATATGTAATTGTCAACACAACTGACGAAATGTCTATCGTCTCTCTGATAGGTTGCTTACACACACAGTAACCTCCGACCAGCGTCCGTTACTCACGCACTCACTCTTACGTTCCCCCTATCTCGGTCTTTCGGGTGATCAATGGTACCTCATGACCCCCTTCACACTATTTGACAATTACTCTGGGTGTCCGATACACCCGAACCACTTAAGCTCTCCTTGAACTTAAGATTTCCACCGGTTGCGCGCGCTCACAACCTGTTCCACAGTCACTCTACAGACATTCAACTCCGCCAGACATTACAACATAGATACAATACAAAAACACCGCAATCTAACACGCATGACCCTTTATACTCACTCTCGACCGATACTGCTGCTTTTTCTGTCTCACGTCATCCGGATCTTCTTCGGCGGGCGGTTCTTCCGATCATCGATCTCTAGGGGCCTTGGGGTAAGCTAACCTGGCCTAGGTCACCGTCCTCAAGAAGGCAACCATCCTCTGCTACCAACTGGAAGGGCGAGATTTTGATCGATACCTCATCACTATTGATCTAAACCTCGATCTGGTCGACTGAACCTTTGTTGCCTGTCATTGAAGGAAGAAAGTGCCTCTCTTACCAAGTTAGTTCACCCAATAAAGGACTCCGCTCCAAAAGATCACAAACAACTTCTAGCTTTCAAAAGTTTATTGTAAGGTTAGGATAAGCTGCAAATACAGGCATCTCAGAATGAGATTCACGAGATACACAGGTCCAACTACATACATGTGCTCTCTGAAAGCCCTCAGACGAGCAACGAAAATTACCAGCACAAGTTCTAAGAATAATAAAGCTATCAGCATTGACGCATATTGAGATCTCTCCTTCATTTAAGTTGGAGGAAAACACACAGGTTAGGCTGTCCCTACCCTGCTCTAGATGGTATCCCTACTTAACCAAGTCTCAACCTAACAAAAGGTGTCAGCAGTGAATGACCCCCAAGGGAAGTCACTCACTCTTAGTCTCTTGGTGAAAACCTATAGTTCTCCAGTCATGACCCCTCTCTGCCTACCCATCCGCTCTCTAAAGGGTCCTCAGGCATCTGCTCTAACTCCACCCAGGGGTGCTGTCCCTAATACAAAACAGTCAACAACATTTGAGACACCCCTCGTGAGACGCCCCTCACGTGGTGTAGCTTCTGGCTTTTTCCATGCTGCTTTGTATTGGGCCTCATACGTTGGAGTTGACCTTGCTTCTCAGACTCTTCTCCGGCCCGCTGATACCCCTTAAACATTCCGGAACCCTCCTCCATGTCTGGGCCGTCTACTGAACAGACCTCTATTCATTTTATTTATAATCGGATCCTCCCTTTTCTCTTGCAGACAGACATCTGCAGCCAAGAACCCAACTCTCATAGACTTCCAAAAAGGTTCGCAACATTTCTCAGCCCAGACATGTACGTGTAAATCAATGTTAAAACATTTCAGGCCTACAACATTTCTCATAATGATTATAGCATTCAACTTCTTAAACACATCTATAAATCATGGCCCATTAATGCAATGACCAAAACATTAGTGCAATCTATGTCGTGAAAAGAAACACCTTCTAGCTCTTCCCTTCTAGCTCTGGCCCTGAGGCCTACCACATTCTGCGTTTAACCACATGCCATCTTACATTTTAACAGCTACACGACATGGATTCAGGAATAATCACATCTAATAAAATCATATAGTGTCACACATTTCTGTATTAGTTCCATTTCTACTTAAATCTCTACATTAGCTATACATTCAGAATATAATTGCAGATACTACTAGCACTCATGGCATTTCTCCTCATGATTTGTGCTTACTACAGGTAAGTGTGATGCACTCATACATTTAGGTCTGTTTGCGCTCTCTCATAAGTGTATATCTATATATGTTATTTTCCCATTGCACAACCCCGCGCCCACCCTCGAACCCCCACGCCCGCCCCACCACCCTCTAGTCATGACGGGCGCCTCTGTACACAAGGATACTTTTGTTCTTTGGTAGCCACTGGGTAGATTAAGGGATTTGCCCAGAATCACAGGATGTTGAGCCGAGGTTAAGACTCGAACCTGGTTTACCAGTTCCAAAGTGGTCAACTGTAATGAAATTGAACCTCTCTTTTCGTAGACGGAACCAGCAAAAAAGGTAGAAATCGGTTAGCTCGACGTTACTCCCTGGTGCGAAACGTTTTGCAAATAACGCCGGAACGTACTTTAGTATTCATTCTCACGAATCTGAATACGTGATAAAGATTGCAAATGATTTTGCAAATGACACCGAGAGCAAAAGCATTCATCCGTTCTTTACATCCTTTCTTTAAGGAGCCCTCTTTGTCTTTATTGTGTAATTAAGCGGACGCCAATTCTCACAGAGAACTTACTGTAAGGAAAACTCTTACAAACGTCTTTCGGATCCATTCCTTCTCATTGAACACACGGCATCTGTTCTCCGATATACAAGGGGAAATATATACCATGCAACAATCTATACTCAACACACATAAATAACCACATAACAGAAGCGTGTTCCGAAATTGTCCACCAGGTGTCACAAGAGTTCCAAAATGAAACTGAAAGTGAAGTTGTCTTGCTGGCGTAAATGAATTTGTATTTATTTTAGTTGAATACAAATTTATATAGTGCGAACATTACCCAAAGGTGTCAGATCGCTTTAAAATAGAACGAAGCAAGTTACATAAGGCAATGTGAGATCTAGAATCAAGTACTCATGTTCCAGATATTAAAGATGGCATGATCCTTTGAAACGTACATTTAGTCAACCTTTTCGGACAGTGAAAATTCTCATAATATCTTTGCTAATTTACTGTAATTGTGGCATGAAAGCCTGCAGGTGGTAGACTTAAATGCTTTTAAGACGTCATGCAGCAGCAGCATAGAGACAAACGGAAAGCATGCATCACTGGGAGTTTGCTGTTGAAAGTCCTTTCACGCTTCATTCCCCGGGTGTATGCTTCAACGGTAGAAAGCCTGTCTGACTGAGGGGGTTTTCGTCGAAATTGACACACTGCAACAAACCACGAAAGTGCGTTCATGGTTTAAGTAGGCAGTGCTTTAAATGGAAAAAAATATGTGCAGGTACTCGCCAAATTAAGATATGGACTAGGGGGTGGGATTTGGGGCGAGACTACAGGGGCGGGGCTATGGGCAGTGCTATGGGACCCGGCCAGGGGCGCACGTTTAATTTAACTGAGATTTAATTGGTGTGCAGATGTGTATAATCATACTAAAGCATTTCCAGTTTCTCTTGAGTATTCCGTTCCCCTTATACGTACAAAAAGGTACATTTAATATTAAATTGGGCTTCTCATGGTGCAACACCTAAATCACATATGACTTGCACAATATATTTTCCTTAATATTTTTGGGAAACATTTAACTATGGTTAACCCTCTTGTCTTATTGCCACCTAGCAGACATCATCCACCCCCCCCCCCCCGCCAGATGGCATAGCTTTGCCTCAAAGCTCCTTGTTCTAAAGTGTGATTCTCTCTTTCTGGAGGTGGGCAAGCTGCTGAAAAATCGTGCCAGGATGCCTGGCTCTGGCTCAGTTCCAAGTCCTCTTGCACCGTCAAGCCCAAAATGAACTTAGCTTTGATGTTGCATCTGCCTGTAATCCAAACTCTAATCTCATGTGCAAACAATAAAGACAAAATAGTGAACTTTGTTGTAATACAGCAGAGAAAGAAAGATACTGCCTCTGGCTGAATTGCACAAAGTGAAAGCAGAAATTCTGGGAACAATCCCGGCTTCCCCACTGACCGAACTGTGTGATCACAGACAAATATATTATCTCACCTAGCCTCCATTTTCTTCGTCAACACATATGATAGATAGTATATTCGAATGCACAAATTCCAGATGTGTGCTCTACAATAAAATCTTGTGTTAGATTTAATACACTATAATGTTGCTTCATTCATTAAAAGAAAATAGGCCATACATAATGTACACAGGAAACTCACCTTGCTTCCTAGTTCACTAATGGCAGTGTTTTAACCGTGAAAGCAAAAACTCCTCTCAATGCTGTGATTTAAGCTTATGCACCAAGATAAAATGCTTCCATGGGATTAAAAAGCACACTTTTATTTCAGTGGGAATGTTTTCAAGGCTCCACCTATGCACAGGATTTTAAGGCCATGCCAGAATTCGTGGTTCAGCTCTGACTGGGCTCTCCTTGTTAGTTTGTTGGTTTTCCCACCTCTACCCTTCCCGGAGCCCCTGCATTTTACCCAAGAGAAAACTGCTTCTAAAAAACAAAGTAGAGTTGTGCTGTAACTGCGGAAAAAGGAGATCTGCACTGGAGAGAAAGTGGCCTAGCACATGCAACATGCAGACCCTTTCATGTGCGCTTTATGGGCAGAGTGTGGTAATTCAAGGCTTGCAGCTATATATCTGATGCTGGACCCTGCAGACAACATGCATTCATGCAAGACACGCCCGCAAACATAGAAGCACTGGTGCGCGCAGAGAGGACATTCAATGCGTGTTTTAGAAAATACTCACGTTCGCTGACATCCACATTAATAAACTTGATTCCCACTCTGCTTCTGTGTCACTGTTAGAAATGGGGTCTCTAGTTGGCAAGGTTGTGCACATTTGTCCAAATAGGGACCCTTCTTTCTAGTCAGGGCAGGGGAGTAACACTCCTAAAATAACCCCTGCTCACCCCCTTGGTAGCTTGGCACGAGCAGTCAGGCTTATCTTAGAGGCAGTGTGTATGAATTTGCACATAACCCACAATAATGCAGTGTAAGCACTACAACAGGACACCACACCAGTTTAGAAAAATATCCAATATTTTGATATACTTGAAACAAGACCATAAACGATAAAAATCCACAATACAGTACTCAAAAATCTTCAGTTATCAAAATACTCTTGAAAAACAGTCTTCGATGTCGATAGCTCCGTCCGGAGCTATCACAGCGTCGTGAGAAAACAAATCCAAACAGTTCTGGCTGACCGCGGCGTCGCGGGCCAGCTACGGTGTCTTTAGAAATGCAGGCCATCAATGAGCTCTCATTGAGCTTCCGAAAACATGGCGCCTGCAAAGGTCAGTTCCGGAGGTTGTGCAGGAGTCATCGGGGGACCCTCGAAGTCACACGCGTTGCAGGTCGATCTCCTCTCTGATGGAGTCAGGAGTGCTGGCGTCGGCAGGCGTCGGGTGCTGCGGTGCGAAGAGCAGTGGTGTGGCGTGCGGTGCCCTCAGGTCGCGGTTCTAGCAGTGGCACGGTGGCGGTGGCGTCGGTGAGACCAGGGTCGTGGTGCGAGACGAAGGCGGTGCTCGTCACGGTGCTGGCAGGTCACGGTGCAAGCAGTGGCGTCGTCATTGCTGAAGCAATGTTGTCGGCTGATGAACTGGAGGCGATGGTGTCGGCATCGAAAGGCCAAGGCTGCGGTGCGGGATGAGAGCGGCGCGTCTTATACCTTTATGAGCGGTGCCCTCGAATAACTGTGCAAGCAGCAGCGTCTATTTCGGCTTGGAGCATTGTTGTCGGGGATACCAAGGCGTCGTCATGAAGTGAGGCGGTGCAGAGTGTGGTACCCACAGGTCACGGTGCGAGCAGAGGCTCGGTGGTGGCATCAGAAAGCGGCGTTGGTGAGCACAGGGTCACGGTGCGGCAGTGCCCAGGCGTCGTCGTGAATTGAAGTCGGTGCAAGTGCGGTGCCCACAGGTCGCGATGCGAGCAGCGGTTCAGTGGCAGCGTCAGCAGGCATCATCGGTGAGACAAGGGTCGTGGTGCGGCCTAGCGGCAGTGCCCTCTGTGGTGCCTTCGAGACACGGAGTCGGCAGGCGTTGTAGATGTTGTTGAGTTGTTTTCCTTCTGTTGCAGCACAAAACACACAGTCCCCAGTGCTGAGGGCAGAAGAGCTTGAAGTCTTTGTAGTTCCTGAGACTTCTTGAACAGGGGGCAAGCTCTACCTCAAGCCCTTGTAGAAACTCTCAAAAGCAGATTGCCGAAAGTTCAGTCCAGTCCTCTTACTGCCCAAGACAGAAGCAGCCACTGCAAGCTCACACAGCAAAGCACAGAGCAAAGTGGTAGTTCCTCCTCACAGCTTCTCCGGCTCTTCTTCTTGGCAGTCTTCTTGATCCAAAAGAGTTTTAAAGTTCAGGGGTCTGAGCCCCAATATTTATATCCCAAAATCCTTTGATCTCCTAGGCAGAGAGTGTCTCTGCCCAGCCAGAACCAGTTCTGCCTTCTCGGGGGTGAGGTCCTGGCAGGAGGCGGGGACGGCATTGTCAGAGGCCGACCAGGCCCTTTGAGATGCAAAGAAATCTCCTCCCACTTCCCCCATCGCAGCCCAGGTCTATTCAGCCCTTTCCTGACCCACCTAGACTATCTGGAGCCACTCCTGCTCCCCAGCCTTCTGTCATCCAAACCCAGACAGGCAATCCACATTCCAGCAGAGGCACACAGGATGACTGAGCAAGAAAATACCTACTTTCTAAAAGTGGTATTTTCAAACACAGAATAAAATAATCACCTTCACTAAAAGATGCATCTTTTGATTCTGAGTTCAGGCATACTAAACTTCATTTTCTTACTTAATTCCCCGGGCTTGTTATGTTTATAAGATGTTATAAACAAACTTCCCCTTCTGTCCTATGGGGAACAGGGAGCCTTGCAATAGTGAGAAACGAAATTGGCTGTAATTCCCTAACAGGGCATGTCCACCCTTTCACATACAGTGCACCCTGCCCACAGGGGTACCTTGGACCTACCTTAGGGGTGCCTGACATGTAAAAAAAGGGAAGGTTAGGGACTGGCCTGTGTGTGCATGTGCCAAGTCGACATGGCAATTACAAACTGCGCGCAGATTCTGCAATGGCAGGTCTGAGGGACATTTTCTAGGCTACTCACTTGGGTGGTACAATCTGTGCTGTAGGCTCACGAGTAGCATTTGATTCACAGGCCCTGGCACACTCAGTGCACTTCACTAGGGACTGACAAGTAAACCAAACATCCGATCATGGAAACACCAATCCATAGCATACTTTACCACAGGAGCACTTGCACTTTACCACGGATCAGCAGTGCGAAACGTGCGCAGAAATGCTACGCCAGCAAAAACAATGTATAAACCAGGAGATCAAAAAGCAAAAACTCAGGGGAAACACGCCCTCAGCCTGGCTCCAAACAAGTACTGCCCTACTCTGCTATGCCAGCAGGAAGCCTTCTAGATTTCATGCCGAGTCACGAGGCATGGCTTTTAGAAAGCCCTGCCCACACACCCACTTTGCTATTGATTCCAAGGAGCATGAGTGGACCCTTTGTCAATAATCGCAGTGTGACTCCGGCCCCTCCCAAACTCCCTGCCAGTCCTGAATACATGCATATAGGCCGCAGCTCAATTAGCACTTTGAAATGGTAAATTAGCACTCGATTATCAGAGTACTTCAACAAAACGGCCCGACTCGCCTTCTCTGTCGCCGCTTCTTTTTGTAAATGCCAAATGTCAGAGTTTGAATTGCTGTCCCATGAGTACCGGTACTCTCTTTGGACAAGGAGAAGTTCCGGTACTCAAACGTAGAAAATGTAGAAGTGCCGGTGCTAAGTACCGGTGAGTACCGGCCCATTTAAAGCACTGCGAAACCCCATTGTCTATCTCACACATTTGATAAGCCTCACACTTTTCTAGGTCTCATTTGACTTTCAAACTTTTTTCCTCCTAGGAATGCCAAAGTGAACCAATATTTTGATTTGTTATTTACCAAAATAGAAAAATATTGCTTTCTTTTTTAAGTGTTTCAACCCTGGCAGGCCTTCGGCTGGGATTGGTGGAGCCTATTTTGATTTCCTCTTGTTGATATTGAGGGGTCTATTACGATGGCGCCAGGTGATGGGACGGCCCGATATGTGTACGGCGGTCCGGCATGTACAATTAGGATGCGCCCGTCCGCATTGCGGCGGGCAGTGCTGTCAGCAGCATTTGCTGCAATGCAAAAAATGCATCTGTGCATTTGCATGCACAATGTGGCAGGCACCGCACTGTGCCTGCCACGTTGTGCATGCAAATGCCACGTGCCCCCCTCCACTCACCCAACATCCTGGGGGCCCGCAACGGGCCCCCAACTGTAAAAACTGCATGCCTTTCCGTGGCGGCGAAAAGCTGGTTCCCGCAGCCATTGTAATATAGATGGCGGTGTCTAGCAGACACCGCCACCATATTCAACCCTTTTCCGCCCAGTCAACTGGTCGACCGGGCAGAAAATTGGCGGACGGTCTTCCCATCATAATATGGCGGGGTGTAAATGGGAGGCAGGCGGGGTATTCTGTCGGGTGGATCGCCACCGCCATGCGGGCGGTGGCGATCCGCACGACATTGTAATAGACCCCTTAGTGTCTCAAGCCAGTACCTCAAGACAGATATCCACAGTTGTATTACCTGTGGGAACTACCGGCTTTATATATATATATTTATGTTAACTGTTGTCAGGGCTTAATTTAAGGCAGTGGTTTCCGGTGCTCGGTACTGACACTTTATTTTCAATACTGGGCTTGTAACAGTCTGCCACATGGTGGCGCTGTCTGTATAATTAAGCGCTGGGAAGGGCAATGTGTCGGGCAAGCTGCAGTAGCCTCCTGACAGGGGCTCTGTCACTAATCTTTTAAGAAATTGAGCATGAATCTCTTATTGCGCTTTATTCCCACAGCTTTGGAATTATTGAACTATTGAGTTCATATTTCTGACTGTTAATTTGACTCTTCTTTTAAATGCAGGAGGACCAGGGCCTTGCAAGCACGCAATGGGCCTAAATGACGCCTCAGGATTGTTCTAATTGAAATTACGACAAGGCCCTGCATTTAAATAGTGCAATATGGACTTTTATTCCCTGACTCAACTCAAGTGTAAATTAAACAAAAAACATTACATTGCCTAAGTGATTATTAGAAAAACACGTTCGACTTTCACAAGGCCCCTTTAGTACTACGTATAAAATGATTGTCTGTAGACAGCTTTTCTTTCTTAGGTGATCGACAGACAAATGCCTTCCTATTTTCCATAAGCTGTTCTTCACTTACATGCGTATATTTATGTATAATGTTATTACCTCAACACTGTGGGTTTTTGGAACCCTTTTGTACTTAAACGCCTTTATGTGTTATGAGCAATGTTCCCTCTATTTGTTTTCCTCTGTGTGCGGCACTGTAAGGTCATTGTGTGCTGCTGCCAAGGCTATGTGTGCCAGGGACCAGAACGCATGTGTGGGTGCTCCGTCTAAAAAAAGTAGCGCAGCCAACTTCAAAGTGAAAATGTCTATGAGGCACGTTTAAACAAAGTGTAATAAAAATTAAGAAGGAAAGAAAGCTTTGGTAGCGCGGACGCTGAAGTAAAAGTGGGCGCGCTGTGAATTACAAAAATAAATAAGCACGGCCGCTAAAGTGAAAGCGCCCACGTTGAAAATTAAATTAATAAATAAACGCAGCTGCTAAAGTGAAAGCGGGCCACGCTGTAAATTAAATAAATACGCGCGGCCGATATAGTTAAAACAGACCGCAGTGGAAATGAAAAAATCCATGAGTAAATGACATGACATAAAAGGTGGATACGTGCTGTGACATCGTGGGTGGCATAGGGAAGATCATTAAAGAAAACAGTGCTCACCCACTAGATAAACCAGACCATGTAACAACACAAGTAAAAAGTTCAGTCGTTATGGGAGGACACAAATGCAGACAAGGCGGGACTACTAAGCCTATTCACAAATGAGAAGCAACAACTTCGAAAGGACAGTAACAGGAGCCAATTGAATAGATGGGTGGAGCTTCTATGCCATACCTCAATACAGAATGCCTCGCAGAGCAGCACATGCGCTGCCCAGGCTAGACCTAAAAACATAGAGGCGCGTGGCCTAAAATGATTCGGCGCTGTGTGAAGAAAATGGGCACACGCACCAGTTGGGCCCCCAGGACACTGTATCCGATATGACCCCCAGGGGCAGTTCCTTTTAAAGGGGGGAGGAGCGTTGACCCGCCTCTGGCAATTCTCCCCCACCCTTTAGACCAGTGTTCTTCAATCTGTGGGGTGCGCCCCCCTGGGGGGGCGCGGCACCTTCCCAGGGGGTGCGCGCACTCCACTTCAATCTGACCTTTGTTCCCTGCTTCCCTCCATCCGTGCAAGTCTTTGTGTAGGATTCCGGTATGTGGAAGGGGGAGGGAGGGGAGATAGATGGGGCAGGAGGTGCCCGCTCTTTTGTCATGTTAACTCTCCCAGGAGGGGGTTAATTCACAGGGCTGACAGCTTCAGCTGCGGTGGGAAGCATTTCAGCTCTATGAATTAACCCCCTCCTGGGAGAGTTAGCTCTTCCCAGAACGGAGACCTAAAAACACTAAATACTGTGTGGAGGTTTACCTACACTGCGCATGTTAGAGGGTTACTTCACTCTCCAGTTTTCTACCTTTCCTTTTCGCTTTCTGCCCGTTATTTCTTTTTCTCACCTTCTTGCTTTCTGTTCCCTATCATATATGCCCCACGCTCTTTGTCTTTCTCCTTACTTCCTTCACAGTTTTCATATTTCTTCTTCCGTGTACCCATCTCTGTAGGTTCATTGCAACCCTCCCCCCCACCAAGTTTCTTCATGGTATTAGTGTAAAATATTATATATGCGGTCCTGCATAAATAACTGACAGAAGGGGATGACCTAATTAATTAATTATACTTTCTTTGCAGCCCAGTCTTCTGTGTTGCCAGTGTCAGGCCCAGTGGCTTTTCCAATATGACTGCTGAAGTGGTGGATTGCCTGGATTCCCTACAGCACTGGTAAGGCTTGTTCTCTCACAAGAGGGCCAGTGCGCCTCTGCTCTGTAGTAGGGGCTACAGCTGTGGTAACCAGTAATTCGAACCAGAGGGGGGCATGTTGGGAGGGGAGGCAACACAGACTCACGCAACCGTCACCTGCTGAAGGGAACATCACCCCCAAACAGGGCTGGCCTTTGCTCAGTCCTATCACTGGGCGGAATCACATTTCAACCTCCCCCCCCAAACCCCGCCAACCCACCCTGACTTTGTCCTAGCTGTAGCCCACAACTTCATATAAAAGATGAACAAACTACAAACAATTTACAACTTTGACTTTTTAAAAACATGTTATTTTTGCATCATGTTGCTCTAGACACCTCATTTATAGCGAGCACAAACAAAAATGCAATTACCAGAAAGCAAAGTGAATCACTAAAACTTAAATGAATACCACTAAATATGTAACACTAAGGACCTCATTATGATTGCGGATAATCCGCATACTCCGGGCCGGCGGAAGCCACCGCTATTAAGTCCTGCTCCCTTGTTAACACTGGAGCGGGCCTTTAATAGCCGGTATAGCCCGCTACGGCGGGCTATAAGGCTATAATACCTTCAAAATTAAATGTGCTAATTCAAAGCGATTAACTACAGCCTATTTTAGGAGAATAAAGAACAATGAAGCAGTAGACTAACAGTAACGCATCACCTTCACCTGGCTCTCGTGGCTGGCTAGATTAGAAAAAAAAGCCATAGCTAAGGCTAATATTCCAGACTTATGGGCTTATTTATAATTCTCGGACGCCGTCAGTGTGTCACTTTTAACATGGGAAAAAGTAACTTATGGGTGGCGCAAAGGGCAAGCGCCTCAATGCCTCCCCATCGCTTCTGGAGATTTACAGGGAAAGGACTGCGGCTGCTCCATTATTTTTGGGAGTTGGAAAGCAGGAACGGAGACTCATCGTTTGGAATGGAAGAAAAACCTTAATAACAGACCTACCTATTAGAACAGTATTATATGGAAGGCAAGGGCAGTTAGGTGGTTTGCATTAAAACAAACATTTGGCATTGGATTATGTGCTGGTGGGTTTTGTAACAGAGCAAATAAGTAACCAGTTTAAAAAAGTCTTTAATATACTCAACTCCAAGGGTTGGTCACATGCTTACACTGTAAAAAGTTCAATCGGGTCAGGGACAATCGATATTTGCCCGGCAGTATTGCCTCTGTGACCCTCTAGTTATTTAAATCAATGAAGAGGCAGGCGCTGGAGACTGGAAAGCAGGAAACAAGGGTTTTTATTCTCTCCGGAGGAGAACACAACGAAACGGACAGAAGGTATCGTTCTGAGGTGCTCTAACTGTATTCCTGAGGCCTGGCCTCTTATACACACATTTATGACTTTATTGTAGATTACACATACATGTTAAAAGCTTTGATGTACGGAAAAGACATTCTCGGAACTCCCCTTTGGGCCCGTTCCCACACACATTTACAGTTGAAGTCCCCACCCTAGTCACAACAGGTGATGAGCATCGCGCAGCTGGATAATCCGCCGATTCACGGAATGTGGGGGGTTTGATCGGATCTCATGGGGTGGGGGCTTTGATCAACCCGGGGATTCTTTGATGGGGGAAGCTTTCTATTGTACGGGGAGGGGCAAAGATGGTATCGGCAGAGCTGGGTGTCGGCCTGGGAACGGGGAAGACAAAACGGGCACACGGGGAAAAAGGGGGTTTGCATCTAAGGGCCGGAGATCATGAAAGGGAAGCAGGGAGGTGTCGCGCTGGGAACAGGATGAAGGCCTGGGGCAGAGCAGCGCCGAAGAGGGGTTTATGACTCAAGGCAGGTGCAAGCAGGGGGTGGTCAGCGTGCAGGCTTAGCGAAGGCAAAGGGCTATGTCAGGGGCCAGCGGCATGCAAAAGGGTTCGTTCTGATCGGGGCATCTTAAAATGGCGGGCGCGCACGACAAAAGTGTGGCATCAGGGGAAGAGGCAAGATGGCGCAGATAATGTTCACCAAAACGTACTAATTTTCAACAGTCCTCCCTTTAACATATTCAAGACATCTTGCTGGTTCATTTTCTACTCGGTTCTATTGTGGTGGGCATGAGAAGGAAAATGGTAAGAACCCTAGATAAAAAGAGTTGTAAACGATACATTTTAACTTTTCTAGTTTTCAGGAGGCGGGCCTATTTGATAAACTTTGATAAACTTGTTCAGCAGGAAAGTCATAGGAATGTAATACAAAAACGGCGAGCAGCAAGTACATATCATAACGTGAACTGGCAGGTTAATACATATTTCAGATTCGGATTGGAGCAGGATCAATACAATGGCGGCTGGGAGAGAAATGAGGCATAAAAAAACGGTGATTGAGGATGTCAAATGTTCGAAGTTTTACAAGTTCTCATTGTTCTTTGTGGTCTTTCGTTGGCGCTGTTGAGCACCGGCGGTGGAGCTACAAGTCCAGCTCTGTTCTAAGTTCTGCGTTGCAGGGCACGACCCTTTCCTCGCGTTTCTGGTCGGAAAGGTCCTTTTCGCCCTGTGTCCTTTGAGGTGATTGTCAGAAAGTTCGGATGGAAGAAGAGCGTACAAAACAGTCCATAGGGTAGGTCAGAGGGAAAGGGGGATGGAGCAAGGCCAAATTAGGAACAAACTAGGGGAACGAGAGACTTCAAATAGGCGGGCGTGTGACCGAATTCAGAGAGCGGGGACTTGTCGACAGGCATTGGACATCGAGCAGGGGCATCAGGTCGACCCTTTCTTCTCATGTTGTCGAAAACAGTGCCTCGTCCTGCAGCTCTTTTCAGTCGTGGTCTCGCCTTGGCTAATGTCGCAGGTGTTCCTTAGTCTGCAGTCGGGCCTCGTGCTCCCACATCCGGTCCTTTCCTCCTCCAACAGCGGTACCCTTAAACAAGTTTGAAAAGACAGTCTTTAGAAAATTTGCAGATGAAGATAATCAAAAAGTCTATTTCTCTCCCAGCTCCAGGCAAAGAATGAAAAATGCCCGTTATTTTAGTGTTCACAACTGGCATATGAATGACCGGTGACGGGTTCTGTTGGATTTACTATGACTTTCCTTCATAATTATTTATTACAGGCATGGCAGTTCATCTGATGGTAACCCACCCTTGTGAGACAAATCTGGCGAAGATATGCCGTTCTCTAGAGTTTTACATTTACAAAAGGGTGCAGTGAGTCGTCAACATGGTACTACACAGGTATTTTGCTGAGAGACGAACATGGCTAAACATTTCCTTTCTATCGGTGCATCCTGTTTTGCAACTACTGCGGGGTTCATTTCGATGATTTCTTTACCTTGAACTAGTCTGTTAACCTTGTAAAACATCATTCTGGGTCCTACGTAACCTTTTACAGCCCGATTACTTAATTAGGAAGGACAGGGGTTTTATGGGAAACAACCAGGGACATATACAGGGGAGGTAACGGGGGTGGTCATTTTTCCGGTTTGGGTATTGCGACAATTCGGGGAGGGGAGGGTCGCGTATTCTGAGGTCCTTGTCTTATACTATAGGAGCCGCTGACATGTAGTTCCCTTATTTTCGGGTCAGATTAGGGAACCTCTGTCGTTTTACCTGTCCTTTCCCTTACAGCCCAACCTGGGTTCATTGACTTCTAGCGGAAAAGGAGAGGTAACGACGCGGTCTCAGGGTGATTGTATTAAAGACAAGTTTTTGTGCAAATACTGACGGTATTTGAAGCCAATTAGGTGGGGTGCTAGGGGTGGCAGTCTGCCAATTTCGGGGCTAACCACTCGGAAGAGTGGGAGTGCAAAAATAGAGGGAGAGAGAGAGAGAGAGAGAGAGAGAGAGAGAGTGCAACGGCAGGCTAAATAGTACACGTGCAACAGAGAGGGTGGCAGTGTATTCAAGAAAGGCTATTTAGTGCATTACACAGTAAAGGGCATTCACGAGTCTGCGTTAGAATCTTGTAATCATGCAGTTTGAGCATTAGACAGGGTAGAGGGGACGTGCCTTGAGAAAAAGGAAAGAAGAAAGGAGGTACCATGTTGTCGCACTTTCTCGCATTCTCGGTCCTTCGACCAGTTGGGCCAACGCCTCAGTCACACATACACACATTCCCTCATAGTTTCGCATCATACGTGACATGGGTTCATTCGTCCGGTCTGGTTTAAGGGTGATCACTTTTTATCAGGTTGTGCTAATTTTTCGGGTTTGTTCGGTACGTGAGTAGTCTGCAGGCGTGCTTAGACGCCACCTTGCGGCGCTAGTCCGCTTCGTGTATTAGACGTGGCAAGGCTTCAGATCTTCGCCACACCTCGGCTGTAATCTCTGATGTAACCTGCAGAAGGAGGAAAAAAAGGGGGGGGGGGTGGGGGAGACAGCATTCGCGCGCATTCAAATACATGGATTCATAAGTCCTTTACTTACCTCTTACTCGTCTTTCCTCCTTGGGGCAGGGTCCCCGGGGATATGGTTTCTGGAGTCGGGGGGGGGTAGTGTGTTCATGTAGGGCGTGTGCGGGGAAACATAAAAAAGGAAACCAGAGGTGCCTAGTGCGAGGTATCTAGTCAGAGGATGTATTTTACTGTCGGGATCCTTAAACCTCTTTCAACGCTGTGGCGTTCTAAGGTTCTTCGGTTCTTGGGTCAGCTCCGTTCCCTGATACTTTGGAACGTTGTACTTTATAACATTTACATTATTTTCTTTCACCCTCCTTTTACATTCCCTCATTTACACCGTTCGTTTTACCCATCCTTGGAAGTCAAGGTCTTCCTCTACGCGAGAGCTCATGGGTCAGTCGCGTACTTTTAAGGCGGAGTGTCGTGTTGTCGATCCGATCCGTCCTCCAGGGCTGGGCAACCATCTTCTTTTAACCTTAAAGAGAGAGCAGAGTAGGGTGCACAGAAAAGAACTTTCCCACCCATCCCATATTTTTTTAAAATAAAGCATGCAATACCCGTCCATGGTTTCAAAGACTTTATTTTGCAAAATCATTTCAGCATATGGATTATGAGGGTGCGGTCGTATTTGGCCGGTCGTGGCAATGGCTAAAGTGCGTACAGTGGGGGGTGTCGTTTGCAGCAATAAAAACATCGGAAAGTTTTACTCATTCATTTGTAAGAGACTAAAACGTCTATTAATTGGCTGGGGGTTCGGGGGCATATATTTTCATAATTTAGAAGCATAATCATAACAGTTGTAATCAGATTTCCTATATGCATACCGTACGTGTGCGTCGTAAATGGGGTTTACATCAGTTATAAAAATATAATACATTGTACATTCGTAATCAACATTTGTAACGGGGATCTTTTCATACTGTTCGTCGAGTAAGTTCTCCTTGTCTTTTCTAGCCAAGTGTACAAAGGATCATATAAAATCTCAGAACATCAAGTTTATATTAGTGCGAAGGAACACCACGAGGTGTTCGTAAGTTCCGATTGATACCAGCGCCATTTTGGGCGGGGCCGGCTCAGTCCGGAAGCAGCATCAGGGGGAAATGTTTCCATTACTGGCAGTTTGGACCAGAGTCCTTTTCGGCAGTTCTAGAATTCACGCTAACAGAAGGTGTGGCAATGTCATGTTTGTTTCGTTGGCGATCAAGGCAGCCGTCCCTTACCGGAAACCTGCAAAGGCCGAAGGTTCCGCCGGGGACCCTTGTAGGATCTTCAAGGCTGCGGAGATGCTGTCGGAGATGGGGGCTCGTGCTCCAGAGGGCAAATGTTCGAGTTATATTGCTGGTCAAAGTTACTCTAGTGGCCGGGGCCCACCTTCCAGCGGACCCAGACGCCATTTTGAGGCCCTACCGGGGCCACTCTCGTCGAGTTTGCAAGAGTGGAAGAGACCCTTCGGAGTGAAAGGAAGAGGTCCCTGTTTTGTGAAAGCGGGATGTTCGGCTGGGGTGCGGCTGTGATGCCCCCACCCGGGGGCAAGGGAGACTCGTTCGCCTCGTCTCCTTCTCCCGGTGTACTCCATGCCGCTCCTTTTCATCGCCCCGCATGAAGGCCTCTCCACATCCGGTGTTCCCCAAGTGCCACCATTGTACGTTCGGTGCTGCGCAAGTACTGGGGTGCCACCATTGTACGTTCGGTGCTGTGGAAGTATTGGCACCATCGCCTGACTGGGGGTGTTCGGCGTCGGGCTGGGGGCTGGGAAACCTCCTACCGGTGGAGGTGGGAGAGGCTCGTCCGCGTCGCCTCTCCCTCCCAGCCCAACTTGGACAAATTGTTGTGGAGGTACGTGCAGGACATCCCGCCGTCCAGGACTGCTGCGGCTGTGACGGAAGAGAAAAGGAAGAGGTGCCTCGTTCTCCTCTTGACATGTGGCGGGACTACCTTAGTCTTTCCAGGCCCGTTGCGGCCGGCCAAGGAGACATGTGGCGGGACTACCTGCAAATGCCCAGGCTGCGGGCTCCTGCCTCTCCTCCGGCTCCCCCATACGTTAAGATTTCCTGACCAAGAGTTGGCGGCCGGGCTCGCCTTATATGGGTTGCCGTTGGCTGGGCGTAGCCGTAACCCTGCCCTACTTTGGAAGGTTCCAGAATGGGGGGGGCGAATGTTCTGTTTGACTTTCATTTTCTACAGTTTATCGTTATTATTCCTTGTTTGTTGTGTTAAATTAAAAGTTCAAGTTCATTAATGGTCTACGGATTTTGTTTTACCATTTCTTTCTTTCCAGGTTGCTTTTATGCTAAGTTTCTGCTAACAGAGGTCGAGTAACACGGAAACACGTGTAGAGGGATGACGCAGATTTGCACATTACATACACACAAACTCAGACGGGGGACAGTACAAGTACGACATACAAAGACCCAAGACAAATATAAAAACAGTTATTGGTCATAATTATCTCTTTCCGTCTGTGAATTTTAAACGAGGCTGGGTTCCCGTCTTGACATTGCCCGACCTAGGAGAACGTGAGCATGCCGCTGAGATTTTCCTGGCGAAATCTGTGCCATCGGGCATAATCAAACGTGGTGGTTCTGTCTGGTCTGTCTATGTAAGTCGGGTTCTTCTTTGTCTCGCGCCTTTTCTCGTACTGTCGGTCTGTCGTTCTTGTCGGCCCTTTGCCTTTACTCACGCTCAGTAGAGTCGGGCATTGGGCTTTCCAGTGTCCGACATACCTACAAAAAGCGCATTGGTCTGACCCTAAGTCTGGTCGTCCTTTGCATAGTGTCGGGGGATAAGTTGTGGGTAGCGGTGTCCTGGGGTTGTCCTGTCGGTATATTTCCCTACTTGGTTTATCCTCGTCTTTTCTCTGTCGTTTCGTAGCCTCTCTGCGCCACATACCGAGACTGTCGAGCATAATTGGCGTTGTCTTATTATTTCGAAGGGCTATTTCTAACGTTTCTATTTTATCAAGGTCAAAGGATCCTACCAGTGGCCACTGTTTGTCTTGACTCTCTTCGGTATACCTGTGCCATAATTTATTATAAGCTATGGTGACTAACCCATAGTTTATGAACATGTCCTTATTAGGGGTGCCTTCTAGTGGAGCTATATGGTCCACCTCTAACACCCGGTCCGGGCTAAACAGGCTATTTATCAGTGGGGAGAAGACAGACATGACGGCTCGTAACGAGGGACTAAAAAAGTCAGCACTGCCTATCTTATCACTAGGTGCAAAGACTAGACAGAATATTTCTATTCTACGTTGTTTGCAGGCAGTGAATACCTCATGGACCAAAAAACCAAAAGACCAATAAATAACAATGGGGAGAATGAGTAGGTCCGCAAAGATCTGCGTTACCTACCCTTTTCACTATCTGCAAAAAGGGTGGTCACTTCCCTGTTTGCAGACAGGGAATCTCCAGGAAACAATATTTTTGCGAACAACAGTTCAGTTTCAAGCAATTATTAAGTGGGGGAGAAAGAAAACAAGCACGGCTGCTACCCTACCTATCCTCCACTGCTTGCAAAGAGAGAGAGCCTGTTGTTTCTCCGTTTGCAGACAGTGAATCTCCAAAATAAAAAAAATAAAAATAAAACGAGCAATACTAGTATTTTTGAACAATCAAGCAATCAAACAAATTTTTTCGCAACTTGTCGTGGCAACACGACCTTACCCGGACCATGTGGACAGTTTCTTGTCTTCCGAATCCAGCGCCCGATCGTCCTCTTTTTCTCGTATTTCTCACAGCACTCCTGATGGTTCCCAGTCAGGACCGTAGATCACTCGAGAGAGGTCTGTTCGGAACTAGTGAAGTTCGGATGATCGGCTGCCAGACGAGGGTCTATTGGGCAAGAGCTCTCCCGATCGTTGCAGTCGTTCACTCTGTCGTCGGGACCTCTCCCACTGGATCCACGAGTCGCTGATGGGCCCCACGCTTGGGACGCCAATTGTAAAAAGTTCAATCGGGTCAGGGACAATCGATATTTGCCCGGCAGTATTGCCTCTGTGACCCTCTAGTTATTTAAATCAATGAAGAGGCAGGCGCTGGAGACTGGAAAGCAGGAAACAAGGGTTTTTATTCTCTCCGGAGGAGAACACAACGAAACGGACAGAAGGTATCGTTCTGAGGTGCTCTAACTGTATTCCTGAGGCCTGGCCTCTTATACACACATTTATGACTTTATTGTAGATTACACATACATGTTAAAAGCTTTGATGTACGGAAAAGACATTCTCGGAACTCCCCTTTGGGCCCGTTCCCACACACATTTACAGTTGAAGTCCCCACCCTAGTCACAACAGGTGATGAGCATCGCGCAGCTGGATAATCCGCCGATTCACGGAATGTGGGGGGGTTTGATCGGATCTCATGGGGTGGGGGCTTTGATCAACCCGGGGATTCTTTGATGGGGGAAGCTTTCTATTGTACGGGGAGGGGCAAAGATGGTATCGGCAGAGCTGGGTGTCGGCCTGGGAACGGGGAAGACAAAACGGGCACACGGGGAAAAAGGGGGTTTGCATCTAAGGGCCGGAGATCATGAAAGGGAAGCAGGGAGGTGTCGCGCTGGGAACAGGATGAAGGCCTGGGGCAGAGCAGCGCCGAAGAGGGGTTTATGACTCAAGGCAGGTGCAAGCAGGGGGTGGTCAGCGTGCAGGCTTAGCGAAGGCAAAGGGCTATGTCAGGGGCCAGCGGCATGCAAAAGGGTTCGTTCTGATCGGGGCATCTTAAAATGGCGGGCGCGCACGACAAAAGTGTGGCATCAGGGGAAGAGGCAAGATGGCGCAGATAATGTTCACCAAAACGTACTAATTTTCAACAACACCTCATGTCACCCTGGCCCCCAGGGCCAGGAAATCTACAGAGCACATCTTAATGCAAAATATTAATACCTTTAACAGACAAATCAATTCATTGAGGCCACTATTTTAAAATTTAAATTGGGAGAGACGTGATGAACATTGCTAAAAGAGGGCAATTTTAACTCTCTGCTGCAGCACTTCCTTCAACCATTGTCTCATTCATTCAAAAGAGAATGAAAATTTCATGTAGCGCCTCAAGCTCCAGGTACCATCTTTGAGAGGAGACACTTCCCCCACCCAAAGGTACTCATGGAAGAAACAGATTTGAAGGGACTATGCCATGAATTAACCCCCGCCTGACCTGCAGGCCGAATTCAGAATACTCTCATGAGTTATCTGGAAGTCTATCCTTAAGGGGCCAGATTTACTATAATTACAAATTCATTTCAGGCATCATCAACTTCAGGGTAATCACAAGTGCGAGTAGTTCAGGAAGCGCACAAAAAGTGTGCAATGAAAGCAGTAACTTTCTGAAAACATTTAGGGACTGATTACGATCTTGGTTGGAAAAATTACAGTTTAGGCAGCCAGAAGTGAAACAGGCTGCTCATTTTGGCTGGATTTTGATGGACTCAAGAAGCCCATCGGCCAGTCGGATACCGGCCCGTAATCCATATGGATGGTGTTTTACGCCGTCCAGATGACGATGCTCAGTTTCCAGCTCTGAGCTAGGGAGTTCTCAAAACATCTGACAACACTGTCTCCCCTTACAGCCCCTGTCTTGGCTGAAAATGTCTGTAGAATATTCAGCTTTGGGAGAAACTGCTATCAAAACTCTCTTGCCTTTCAGCTCGTCCTATTTATGTGAGATTGGGTTCTCAGCACTTGCGGTATTAAAGAC
Source organism: Lissotriton helveticus (assembly GCF_964261635.1). Classification (NCBI taxonomy): domain Eukaryota; kingdom Metazoa; phylum Chordata; class Amphibia; order Caudata; family Salamandridae; genus Lissotriton; species Lissotriton helveticus. Next base: position 1,539,345,227 of record NC_136067.1, on the reverse strand, counting down.
TAAGTACTGTTCAAGACTGGATGTGGAGCACAACCTGAGGATGGCAGTAGCAAAAATCCATCCACAGATTGACCGTCTCTGAAAAACAGGCACACCTGTCACATTTATGTTGGTGGTGTTATTATCAATCCATGTCATATGTAAAACAAAGCATCCTAGTAAAAACAATTTGCACACATTTTATCTTGGAACATGGTGTTTTGAGCTGTGTAATAAGCCTCTGTCATTTCACCACACCCACCCACTCACAAACCTGCAGTTTACTAAACACTCTTATTGTATTGAATGTCATTCGCTGAATATGCCCGGAATGTGCGCGTGGCGGTCGAGTCCAGAAATTTCTGTCAGGTGGTGGGGGGCCCAACGTCTAAAAACAATTCAGCTGGGGGGCTAAACCTACAAAAGTGTGAAGACTTCTGCTTTAGACCATACCATTGTGGCTACTTTATAATGATCATAGTCAGTCAGGCACGCAAGCGCTGTTCTAGTGGCGAGTGTCGGAGATTAAGGGCGGGGCAGGACTGATGGCAGCAGAAGGATCAGGTGATTTTTGAAGCTGGCTGACCAGTGAACATGTCAGATTGGCTGGCCGTCTTGTGACTGCCAGCTAGACATGCGCACTTCACAACGCACAGCTGGTGGTAACCTGCCAGGTATTGCAGGCACAGGGACCTAGGCTCAAAAGGAGCGCTAGGTTAGACTGCTCAAACCAATCCTGGGGCTTCTCTAATGCTGAGATCAGCTTCAGGATTGGCTAGGTTCACGATGGCACGAAATCAACGTGAACTACCTTCTGTTTCTTTCCTATCCAGAGCGCGTGCACTACACACCACCTGGGCCTTCACCTACTTTGTTTTAGATCGGGTATTTTTTTTACTTATAGTTTTATATAGTCTGAACATGACCCAAGAGGGTATCAGAGCGCTTTACAAGTGGTAAGGAAGGAAGAAATAGCAAACCAACAACAAAATCAAGAGCGAAACAGGATGTGGTGGGTCCCAAAATGAGGCAAAAAGTCACCATCGGGACCAGGCTGCGCACAAAATATACATGATCATAGAAGTTCAACACTTTACATGGTACAGCAATTGAGGGCAAATGTGGTGGGATACTAAAGTACATGAGCCTTAGAGCGAGAACTTGTTCATTAGTAACACCATGACTTCCTTTTTAAATGATACGAGTAACTTCTCAGAATCGATTGCATTGATGTACCATTAATTATATAGATGATTCTATCCGGACTGAGATTACCATTTCTGAGAATGTTTCCACACTGAAAGTAGCAAGTACCAGACTAAAAGTTAGCGTAAGGGAAATTGTTAGGTGTACATTAGTTAAAGGGCAGTGTTTGGTTTAACTGACGGGTAGAGTTAAGGTTTGGATTTGGTTCAGCGCTGGGGTAGGGTTATTCTTCAGTTTAAGGTCCGGGAACTGTTGTGGCAAGACTCAAAATATTCACCATAACTATGCTAGACCACCCAGGCATACATCACAAAGGGTGGTTACATCAGGCACGAGGTACCATTTTTGTGCCGATCTCGCGCACAAAAAATCAAGAGCAAACACATCTTCAATGTAATGTTGCAAGACACAATACTGGCACTATGAAAACGCGCGTAAGCACAAAACATCAACAATGTAATGCTCCCAAGTAAAAACCACCACCACAGGAAGATCTGACATACACATCAAAATTAAACAGCTGCATACACTACATGCCACTACTGGGATTACCAATTGCACAAAACACTCCTAATGCAATATTCCTAGACACAAAACATCGCAACTGGCTTGATAGCATTCTGGAATAATCCCAGATGCAAAATATCACCATCATAAAATTCTCAAGCACTACATATGAGAATTATGATTTGCCCATGTACAGAATACTGCCACCTATGATCACGACAGGGAAAAAATGCATATCTTTTGCACAAAATATCACAATTGTGATAGGCACTTGCAAAAATATGTTGGGACTGTAATGATGTTAATAACAAGGAGAGACAAAAGGGGTTTTTAAAGGTCTATCAAGCATTTCCTAATACTAGTAACAAAGGAAGGAGTATGCAGTTCCTAAAGAGGCTGAAAGTGACTGAGGAACTAAGTGCATATGACTGGCTTACCCAAAAGGAGGATGAGGAATCCCTCCTTTCAGATTTAGGGCCCATGCTTCATCATTGTGCATGCTCCTCGTCGGGTCGGCGCTGCAATACCCGACTGGCACCCTCAGTGGGAGCTCTTTAGCAGAGATCTTTTATCCTTGCCATATGGTGAGTGTGTGTAAGGGGCCCTAAAGTGTAAAAGTGTGGTGTTGTGGTTACTAAAAAGGACCAAGTGAGTTATCACAGGGAAAGGGAGGATCAGGGCAACTAATTTAATAATCCTGTCTACCACCCTGATTAAAATGAGTGATGGCTACTGTCTATAGGGATGTTATAGGTAGTTGCTCTAAGCTTCAGGTGGTCAACATGTTTTGCCTTGGTTGTCCCAAAGAGGATCAGGCTGCAATTCTTCAGGACCCAAAAAAATATTATAAGTTGCACTCTTCACTAAGAGGCTGATAATGAGGTGTGATGACCTAGATATTACCAGTCTGTTGGCAACCATTGGGTGTGGTGTCCATAGGTGCGGTAGCCAATCTAAATATTATTCAAGATTGGCCTCATCGGTTGGTGGCATCGAATGGGCACGTTTAGTCAACGTGTGTCGGAAACTCACGCCCACTCGGCGGAGGACCTAACCTGTGATGCCGGTTCCAGGAAGGACTCTTATGATCTCATGTATAAAAAAAATCATTAAGATGATCTAATGCTCAACAAAGCACTGGGAAAACCCCACGTGCAAGACATCACCTGTGTGCGGGTATATGCAAACAATTTCACTAACACTAAAGAATATTTGATTATATATAAAACATCAATATGTTCTCTGTTTTCTATGTCAAAGATGTTTCCTGATAGCCCAGGACAAAACTGTTTCATGTATAATATTTTAATTCAAACGATTTTAAAACCATAACTTGTACCTCCCAGAACCCAAATATATGAATGAGCCAAATACAAATGTCTCTCTTTCTTGGGGTTTTAAGATGCTACAAACAATGTGGGCCTTGTGGATCTCTGAGGGTGGGCCACCTATTTATTTATACTTATACCTAAAAGAAATGCAGCCAGTCCAAAAGCATGATGTATGTTTTACACGTGCTTATGAACTTGATGCTTGTTTTTTGTTAATAGAGCGCGGCTGGGGGCTGATTGTGGACCTTTGTGAAAATATGTGTTAATTGCAGCGCATGGCAGTGCTGCGATTAACAGGAATACTTTCACAAAGGCCCACAAACAGCCCACAGCCGCGCTCCATAAGACATGCATTAAGTTAAAAAACACAACATGTAAAACACACGTCGTGCTTTTGGACTTGCTGCATTTAATTTCTTAATAGAGTGCGGCTGCGGGCTGTTTGTGGGCTTTTGCGAAAGTATTCCTGTTAATCGCAGCATGGTTATGCACTGCAAATAAAAGAAATATTTTCCAACAATGGCCCACAATCAGCCCCCTGCCGTGCTACATTAAGAAAACAAATGCAGGAAGTGCAGGAGCTTCTTGTGGATGAATGTGTGCACAGGATGCCATTAAAAGGAAACTTACCAGCCACTCCCGGCGACGCGAACCCTCTCTCAGACGATCTGCTATGTGCATGCTTCACATAGGACACTGCGCGCTCGGGCTGAAAGAAGTGTGCGCCCGCCTTACTGGGAACATAGGGAACATAGGTTATGAGTGCATGATTTTCATTTTACATATCTTTTTGTATAGTTACAAACACCAAAGTGATGCATGGAAATCTTCCCCAAAAATTCCCAAATGGACGCTACCACTGCTATTGCTCGAGGTCGCATTCAGGACCACTGATTTTCAGCTACTGCGCACTATGGACATAGATCAGCCAAATGTAAATCGCCAGTTCTATGGAAGACAAAACAGTCTAGACAAAACTGATCGGTCGAATTCTCTCCAGATAGGATCACAACCAACCCCAGACTTGTGTTGACTTATCTGGGACTTCTCAATGTGAAGTGTGCTTGAGCCCCATGGCACAGTATAGGGGTGGGTGGAACTGGCGGAGTTTCACTCTGCTGAATTCTGCGGAGATATAGAAAAACTCAGCGAGTTTCCATGGAATTTCGCCAAGGGTGGAAAATATGCGTCTGGCATGCTTTCGCTACATTTTATTACTGGTAGTGCAAGCAGTGCTGAAAATCAGCATGAACTGCACCATGCGTTGTGCAAGAGCATGCAGCCACTCGAGTTGATTTTGCTGCAGCTCGAGTAGAAAATCTGGGCGAGCTGCAGCAATGCTACTTTAAAGGCAGCTCTCCGACCATGACATCATGTGAACGCTGACGACAAACTGTGTTAGAAAATCACGCTAGGGTGCACCAAATCTTTTTTGCACTCACCAGTTTGCATATTCTGGAGGCTTGCGGGAGAGAAATTTCACAACGAGGCGATTGGCGGCATTTGGCCACAACTCCTTGTTAAAGACTAACACAAAGTGGCCACAATTAAGCCAATCCCACAGGATTTACATAACATTTTGCCTACCCCTACACAGTGAACACTGGACTCACGTCTGAACACACCTAGCACACCTATGTAATCTACAGCAACAAACCAACAAGCACTGGCAAAGCAATCAGATCTCACCCTAAATACAGGTTGCAGATATACTGGCTTTGACAATTGTTTTCCACAGTAGCTGCATTTCATGCGTGAACATGCATATCAGCCTTCTCATAATGATTTTTAGATCTTTATAAAAATCACTTCTAGATCACCATTGTACAGGTGTGTGTATGCTCAGAGTCCATCTTGTAATTTTATTTTGGAATATAAGGAAAACCAGTTCAAGATGACCACTGTGCATGCACGCACACACAATAACTATCCTCAATTTCTTTTATATAAAGATGGCCAGATGACGCTATTAGATTTAACAAGGAGTGGACAATCAAAAGCAGCAAACACATCTTCAATGTAATGTTGCAAGACACAATATTGGCACTATGACAACGCGCATATGCACAAAAACATCAACAATGTAATGCTCCCAGGTAAAAACCACCACCACAGGAAGATCTTACATACACATCAAAATTAAACAGCTGCATACACTACATGTCACTACTGGGATTACTAATTGCACAAAACATTCCTAGTGCAATATTCCTAGACACAAAACATCGCAACTGGCTTGATAGCATACTGGAATAATCCCAGATGCAAAATATCACCATCATAAAATTCTCAAGCACTACATATGAGAATTATGATTTGCCCATGTACAGAATACTGCCACCTATGATCACGACAGGGAAAACATGCATATCTTTTGCACAAAAAAATCACAATTGTGATAGGCACTTGCAAAAATATGTTGGGACTGTAATGATGTTAACAACAAGGAGAGACAAAAGGGGCTTTTAACCCCTTCGCTGCTAGGCCTGTTCCCCTCCTGTGCTAAGCCTTTTTTTGGCGATTTGGGGTAGTGCGCGCTTAGACCCCTGTAACTTTTTGACCGCATAAGGTATCCATGCCAAATTTGTGTCCTTTTCTTCCAACATCATGTGGATTCTAAAGGTGCCCAGGGTTTGAGGATTCCCTTGGAGGGGTCCCAGAAATTAACCAAAATACAGTGAAATTTTTGTTTTTTTCAGAAAAATGGGAAAAACGGGCTGCAAATGAAAGCCTCTGGGTTTTTCCCTGCAAATGTTATCAACAAAGGGTTTGTGGGGCTGAATTCTCCATTTTCTCAGCTTTTAGGGAATGACAGTCTTTTCTCCGAGAACCAACATTTTTTACACAGTTTTGGCATTTTTCTGGGACATGGCCTATTTTTGCTATTTTTAGAGCTTTCAACCTCCTTCCAGTTAATGGTAGAAATGAGTTTGAAAGCAATAATGGATCCTAGAAAGCTATACATTTCCAAAAAGTAGACAAACTTCTGAATTCAGAAAGGGGTCATTTGTCTAAATCCATGAAGGTTTCTTTATAGAAACTAACTGTTAAATATTGGAATAATTGAAAATTTGTTAAACAAAACAGCCTTTTGTCTCAACGTTTTCACCTATAACTTCTTGTAATTTTGACAACTCTTGGAAAGCAATATACCAATACATCCGGTAGACCTTCCTGGTTGTGGGGATTTATAGGATGTGTAGTTTCACCAAGAACCCGACGAACCCAGATCCAAAAACTGAGCAGCAACTTGCAATGGTATTTGATTATTTACTGGGTATAGAGCACTTATTCTTGGAAAATGTATACATGGAAAAATCTGTATGTAAGACACCTATGTATTTCTGAATTGGGTACAAAGTATAGAGTTTAGAAACAGTATATATTTGCACATTTTCAAAATTGGGAATACTCATACTAGCATGAGAATTATTGGTCATTTTTTAAAAAGATTTTTTTTTACACAATGTCTTTCATTGGGAAGGGAGAAATGCATGAAAACTCAATTGGTAATAACAGTTGATTTACAAATCTGAATTACCCTAAGTCCCCCGATAAAAACGGTACCTCACTTGTGTGGGTCGGCCGTGTGCCTGTGACAAAACGCAACGTTATTGCAACTCAATTTCGAAATGAAATCGTGCCCTTTTTTGGCAAAGAGCCTACCTTTTGTTTTTTAACCCTATCTCTGCCGGCACCTAGGGAAACCTAGCAAACCTATACATTCGTGAAAACTAGACACCCAGGGGAATTTAGGATGGGGTGACTCGACTGCCTACCACCAGGTTCTGTTACCCAGAATCCCTTGCAAAGCTTAGAAATTGACAACAAAACGCATTTCCCTCACATTTCTGTGGTGGAAAGTTCTGGAATCTGCGTGGATCAACAAATTTCCACCCACCCAGCATTCCCCTGGGTCTCCCAAAAAAAATGGTACCTCACGTGCCTGGGTCTGCCTAGTGCCTGCGACAGGAAACAGCGCAAAACGCAACATGGTTGCAACTCAATTTCGAAATGAAATCATGCCCTTTTTTGGCAAAGAGCCTACCTTTTGTTTTTTAACCATAGCTCTGCCGGCACCTAGGGAAACCTAGCAAACCTATACATTTGTGAAAACTAGACACCCAGGGGAATTCAGGATGAGGTGACTCGACTGTCTACCACCAGGTTCTGTTACCCAGAATCCCTTGCAAAGCTAAGAAATTGACAAACAAAACGCATATGCCTCACATTTCTGTGGTGGAAATGTCTGGAATCTGCGTGGATCAACAAATTTCCACACACCCAGCATTCCCCCGGGTGTCCTGAAAAAAATGGTACCTCACTTGCCTGGGTCTGCCTAGTGGCTGCGACAGGAAACAGCGCAAAATGCAATGTGGTCGCACCTCAATTTCGCAGTGAAAATCTGCCCTTTTTTGGCAAAGAGCCTACCTTTTGTTTTTGAACCCTAGCTCTGCCGGCATCTAGGGAAACCTAGCAAACCTATACATTTTTGAAAACTAGACATCCAGGGGAATTCAGGATGGGGTGACACGACTGTCTACCACCAGGTTCTCTTACCCAGAATCCCCTTGCAAAGCTAAGAAATTGACAAACAAAACGCATATTCCTCACATTTCTGTGTTGGAAATGTCTGGAATCTGCGTGGATCAACAAATTTCCACCCACCCAGCGTTCCCCGGGGTCTCCCAAAAAAAATGGTACCTCACTTGCCTGGATCTGCCTAGTGGCTGCGACAGGAAACAGCGCAAAACGCAACGTGGTCGCACCTCAATTTCGCAGTGAAATCGTGCCCTTTTTTGGCAAAGAGCCTACCTTTTGTTTTTGAACCCTAGCTCTGCCGGCACCTAGGGAAACCTAGCAAACCTATACATTTTTGAAAACTAGACACCCAGGGGAATGCTGGATGGGGTGACTCGACTGCCTACCACCAGGTTCTGTTACCCAGAATCCCTTGCAAAGCTAAACAATTGACAAAAAAACGCATTTCCCTCACATTTCTGTGGTGGAAAGTTCTGGAATCTGCGTGGATCAACAAATTTCAACCCACCCAGCGTTATCCTGGGTCTCCCAAAAAAAATGGTACCTCTTGTGCCTGGGTCTGCCTAGTGCCTGCGACAGGAAACAGCGCAAAACGCAATATTATTGCAACTCAATTTCGAAATGAAATCGTGCCCTTTTTTGGCAAAGAGCCTACCTTTTGTTTTTTAACCCTATCTCTGCCGGCACCTAGGGAAACCTAGCAAACCTATACATTTGTGAAAACTAGACACCCAGGGGAATTTAGGATGGGGTGACTCGACTGCCTACCACTAGGTTCTGTTACCCAGAATCCCTTGCAAAGCTTAGAAATTGACAACAAAACGCATTTCCCTCACATTTCTGTGGTGGAAAGTTCTGGAATCTGCGTGGATCAACAAATTTCCACCCACCCACCATTCCCCTGGGTCTCCCGAAAAAAATGGTACCTCACGTGCCTGGGTCTGCCTAGTGCCTGCGACAGGAAACAGCGCAAAACGCAACATGGTTGCAACTCAATTTCGAAATGAAATCGTGCCCTTTTTTGGCAAAGAGCCTACCTTTTGTTTTTTAACCCTAGCTCTGCCGGTACCTAGGGAAACCTAGCAAACCTATACATTTGTGAAAACTAGACACCCAGGGGAATTCAGGATGAGGTGACTCGACTGTCTACCACCAGGTTCTGTTACCCAGAATCCCTTGCAAAGCTAAGAAATTGACAAACAAAACGCATATTCCTCACATTTCTGTGGTGGAAATGTCTGGAATCTGCGTGGATCAACAAATTTCCACACACCCAGCATTCCCCCGGGTGTCCTGAAAAAAATGGTACCTCACTTGCCTGGGTCTGCCTAGTGGCTGCGACAGGAAACAGCGCAAAATGCAATGTGGTCGCACCTCAATTTCGCAGTGAAAATCTGCCCTTTTTTGGCAAAGAGCCTACCTTTTGTTTTTGAACCCTAGCTCTGCCGGCACTTAGGGAAACCTAGCAAACCTATACATTTTTGAAAACTAGACATCCAGGGGAATTCAGGATGGGGTGACACGACTGTCTACCACCAGGTTCTGTTACCCAGAATCCCCTTGCAAAGCTAAGAAATTGACAAACAAAACGCATATTCCTCACATTTCTGTGTTGGAAATGTCTGGAATCTGCGTGGATCAACAAATTTCCACACACCCAGCATTCCCCCGGGTCTCCTGAAAAAAATGGTACCTCACTTGCCTGGGTCTGCCTAGTGGCTGCGACAGGAAACAGCGCAAAATGCAATGTGGTCGCACCTCAATTTCGCAGTGAAAATCTGCCCTTTTTGGCAAAGAGCCTACCTTTTGTTTTTGAACCCTAGCTCTGCCGGCACCTAGGGAAACCTAGCAAACCTATACATTTTTGAAAACTAGACATCCAGGGGAATTCAGGATGGGGTGACACGACTGCCTACCACCAGGTTCTGTTACCCAGAATCCCTTGCAAAGCTAAGAAATTGACAACAAAACGCATTTTTCTCACATTTCTGTGGTGGAAAGTTCTGGAATCTGCGTGGATCAACACATTTCCACCCACCCAGCGTTCCCCTGGGTCTCCCCAAAAAAATGGTACCTCACTTGCCTGGGTCTGCCTAGTGGCTGCGGCAGGAAACCGCGCAAAACACAATGTGGTCTCACCTCGATTTCGCAGTGAAATCGTGCCATTTTTTGGCAAAGAGCCTACCTTTTGTTTTTGAACCCTAGCTCTGCCGGCACCTAGGGAAACCTAGCAAACCTATACATTTTTGAAAACTAGACACCCAGGGGAATGCTGGATGGGGTGACTCGACTGCCTACCACCAGGTTCTGTTACCCAGAATCCCTTGCAAAGCTAAACAATTGACAAAAAAACGCATTTCCCTCACATTTCTGTGGTGGAAAGTTCTGAAATCTGCGTGGATCAACAAATTTCAACCCACCCAGCGTTCCCCCGGGTCTCCCCCAAAAAATGGTACCTCTTGTGCCTGGGTCTGCCTAGTGCCTGCGACTAGAAACAGCGCAAAACGCAACGTTGTTGCAACTCAATTTCGAAATGAAATCGTGCCCTTTTTTGGCAAAGAGCCTACCTTTTGTTTTTTAACCCTAGCTCTGCCGGCACCTAGGGAAACCTAGCAAACCTATACATTTATGAAAACTAGACACCCAGGGGAATTCAGGATGGGGGGACTCGACTGCCTACCACCAGGTTCTGTTACCCAGAATCCCTTGTAAAGCTTAGAAATTGACAAAAAAAACGCATTTCCCTCACATTTCTGTGGTGGAAAGTTCTGGAATCTGCGTGGATCAACAAATTTCCACGCACCCAGCGTTCCCCCGGGTCTCCTGAAAAAAATGGTACCTCATGTGCCTGGGTCTGCCTGTTGCCTGCGACAGGAAACAGCGCAAAACGCAACGTGGTCGCAACTCAATTTCGCAGTGAAATCGTGCCCTTTTTTGGCAAAGAGCCTACCTTTTGTTTTTTAACCCTAGCTCTGCCGGCACCTAGGGAAACCTAGCAAACCTATAAATTTTTTAAAACTAGACACCCAGGGGAATTCAGGATGGGGTGACTCGACTGCCTACCACCAGGTTCTGTTACCCAGAATCCCTTGCAAAGCTAAGAAATTGTAAAAAAAATGCATTTTCCTCACGTTTCTGTGGTGGAAAGTTCTGGAATCTGCGTGGATCAACAAATTTCCACCCACCCAGCGTTCCCCCAGGTCTCCCAAAAAAAATTGTACCTCACTTGCGTGGGTAGGCATAGTGGCTGCAACAGGAAAAGGTCCAAATCGTACGGTGGAGAATTTAAAATAACCTATAGCAAAACTACCTTGTTTTTTGGGGGGGGCCTGAGTTTTTGGCCCGGGGCTCGGCGGCCATCTTTGGAAACTACCAAACCCAAACAGTTCTGAAAACTAGTCACCCGGGGGAGTCCAGGGAGGTATGGCATGCATGAGTCCCCCAATGTCTTCCTAACCAGAATTCCTTGCAAACCTTAAAATTAGGTAAAAAATCACTTTTCCAAACTTTTTTGCATTGGATTTCCATGCCGGCAAAAATGTCCTACCACCCAGCGTTCCCCTTGTTCTCCCGAGTAAAATGATACCTCACTTGTGTGGGTGCCCCAAAGCAGAACAGGCTAAAAATGATTTTTTTTAAATTGTAGTATTTAGGATTGACAAATTAGTCACAGGCCTTTGGCCCACCCACACAAGTGAGGTATCATTTTACTCGGGAGATCAAGAGGAACGCTGGGTGGTAGGACATTTGTGCCGGCACGGAGATCCCACGCAAAAATGTATGGAAAAGTGTTTTTTAACCTAAATATACGGTTTGCAGGGATTTCTGGTAGGAAAACATTGGGAGACCCACGCATGCCATACCTCCCTGAACTGCCCCGGGTGTCTAGTTTTCAGAACTTTTTGGGTTTGGTAGCTTCCAAAGAGGCCCGCCGAGCCCCGGGCCAAAAACTCATGGGAACCCCCTTGCAAAACCAAATTGTTTTGAATGAATTAAGTTTTCAATTTGAGAGTGTGCGATTCTTGGGACAATATTGCATGGAAATTGTGACAGACAATTTCAAGTTTGCAGGAGATTGTGGATAAAAAAAGAATAGAATTCACCAGAAAGACATGACCATATACTCCCATGGTTTAACAATAATATCTAAATTTAGTAAGTTATTTATAGCTATAATGTACACCTTAACAGAGTTACTCAAAAGTCAAACATTCAAGCAGGGCTATCTATTCCTCATAGACACACACATACAGGTTCGATTTGGCACGTGGGCGAGTGATGGTTCAGTACATAAAATTTTATTAACAAGATATTTCAACAAAATGAAATGCTCTGTCAATAAATAAATGCATAAAAACTGAACCAGTGACTCGCAACTCGTGAGCTGTAAAGCCACGACAAGGCACCAACCGTTTTACAGGCCATTCATGCACCTTTCATACCTGATACACACCAGACCATTGACACCATCCGGAAGCAAAAGCAACACATTACAACATTCACAATAAGGGACAAGGTACACCCTACTTCAGAAAGAGAAAAAAGACAAATATTACTGCGCAGCCATCTAATCCGCAAACACACACACATACTGGTTGGATTTGGCACGAGGGTGAGTGATGATTCAGTACATACAATTGTGTTCGCAAGTAATTTCACAAAAATGAAATACACTGCGTATAATTGCAAGTATGATAAACTGAACCACTGACTCACAGCTCGTGAGCTGTAAAGCCACGTCAAGGCACCAACCTCTTTACAGGCCATTCATACACCTTTCGTACGTGTGAAACATACACAACATTCACACCGCCAGCCGCGGACCCATCACATTACAACACTCACACCAGCAGACAGCGTCATTCAAGGGCCCATCACTTTTACACGCCCACATTTCTGACACTGCAACTACACAAAATGATGGACTGCGTGGAGTGTCACTCAACTAGCAGTGTGTGTAGTGACCAACAGAAAGTAACTACTCACACACCGCCAGCCGAGCGCCAGTCCACCCACACCACCATCCAAGCACCAGACCATGCACACTGCCAGCCAAACACCACTGCGTGCACAGACAGACAAGTACCACTCCACGCACACCACCAGCCAAGCACCACTCCACACACACCACCAGCCAAGCGCCACTCCACACACACCACCAGCCAAGCACCACTCCGTGCACAGACAGCCAAGTACCACTCCACGCACACCATCCAGCCAAGCGCCACTCCACACACACCGCCAGCCAAGCACCACTCTGTGCACAGACAGCCAAGTACCACTCCACGCACACCATCCAGCCAAGTACCACTCCACGCACACCATCCAGCCAAGAGCCACTCCACACACACCGCCAGCCAAGCACCACTCCGTGCACAGACAGCCAAGTACCACTCCACGCACACCATCCAGCCAAGCGCCACTCCACACACACCGCCATCCAAGCACCACTCCACACACACCACCAGCCAAGCGCCACTCCACACACACCACCAGCCAAGGACAAATCCAAACACAACACCAGGCAAGCACAAGAGCACGCACACCGCCAACCAAACACCAGACCACGCACACCACCAGCCAAGCACCAGTCCACAGACACCGACAGCCAAGCGCCAAACCATGCACACCGTCAGACAATGGACACAACACGCAAACCACCATCATACTTTAGTTTTTTTTTAAATAAAAGAAGAACAATAACAAATTGCAAATTGATACAAATCTACTAACACAACAACTAAATCTAAAAATACTACACAAATGCCAACTTTGAAACTGAACAATAAGTTTTAAAGAATAAAGACCAACCAGTTCACTTTACCACTCATGGATGCTCTAAAAAATTATTTTGCGTGTGGTACAATCTAAAACAAGCAGGTACACACAGCCCGGGGTTTGAAGGGCAGTCGGGGCAGTACATACGAACCTCCTTCCGCAAACCTCTTCGCCAACAGACTCTACATCTCCGACTGGGAAAGTCTTTTGAGGTTGTAGGAGGAATTTGATCAGGAAAGTGGCGATCTTTCAATCTGGCAACATCCTCCACCACTCCAACTCTAGGAACACTTGCCTGTTCCACTAAAACAAGGCTGCCTATTACAGACTCCTGAAACTTTACAAAAGTCATCTTTGACTGGGGACAAGATTTCTGGAACACAACAAAAGCATTAAAGGTTGCCAAGTGGAAAAGATGGATAGCCAACTTCTTGTACCAAATGTAAGCCTTACGAAGAGCAGCATACGGTTCCAACCTCTGATCTCCTCTGTCAACACCACCCATGTGCCTATTATAGTCTAAAATGCACACAGGTTTGCGCACTTCTGCAACCTGACCCCAAACAGTCACCGGTTCAGTGCTTTCATCATGTATGGAAGTCAACATGTAGACATCTCTCCTGTCTGAAAACTTCACAGCTAGAAGCTCCTCACAACGCAATGCACTGCACTGTCCCCGAGCAAGCTTTCGACAAACAAGTTATTTTGGGAAACCTTTACGGTTTGAGCAAATTGTGCCACAAGCAACAGTGTCCACTTTGGCCAATTCCCTGAACAACCGCACACCAGTGTAGAAGTTATCGACATACAAATGATGGCCTTTGTTAAAAAATCCACGACCAAGTTCCCACACAATTTTCTCAGTCACTCCAAAAGTCGACGGACAACCAGGGGGGTTAATCCTGGATTCCTTACCAGTGTACACCCTGAAATTAGAGACATATCCAGTCTCACTGTCACACAGCATATAAAGCTTAATTCCATAGTGTGCCCTCTTACTAGGAATGTATTACCGAAAAACCAAGAGGCCCTTGAACAACAGCAAAGACTCATCCACTGCAATTTCTTTCCCAGGATAAAAGATGTCAGGAAATCGATCAACGAAATGATCAATGACAGGCCAAATCTTGAAAAGACGGTCACAATCAGGGTGATCTCGTGCCAAAGCAGAACTATTGTCAACAAAATGCATCATCCGAAGCAGAAGCAAGTACCTATCACGACTCATGACTGCCGGAAATATAGCTGTTGCCATCAAGGGACTAGTAGACCAATATGAAGCCATTGATGGTTTCCTAAGCAAGCCCATCAAAAAAGTTAAACCCAAAAACTTTTTCATCTCCTCCAAATTTGTGGGAGTCCACCGGGAAGCTCTAGCGAGGGGCTTAAGGCTGGCACTGTTCCCCCTCAAAAAATGTTCAGCATACAAATTAGTCTGCTCTACAATCTCTGCCAAAAACACATCATCCATAAACAACTTGAAAAAATCAATAGGCTAAAAGTTTTCAGTGTTCACCCTACACCCTGGGACACCAGTAAATTCAGGCAATGCCGGCTGCACCATGCCTGGTGCAACCCAGAGGTCAGAACTTTCAACGTCAAGTCTTGCAGCCGCAGGCTGCCGCCCAGCTGCCTCTTGTCTCACTACACCAACTGGAAGTCTAGCAGCCCCAGGCAGCAGCCCAGATGTCTCTTGCCGCACTATTGGCACAGCAATGTCCTCCGCAACCACAGGCACTTCATCCACACCAAAGGAGCTTCATCAGCACTCAGAGTGTCTTCATCATCAGATGAAGCCATGTGTAGAGAAAACTCACTACCTGAATCTTCACCTCCCACCTCTGGCTCAGAATCAGAGTCAGTCTCTGGACCATGGTCAGAGGAAGAATCAAAAAGCATTCCAACAACTTGCTGAGCAGTAATCCGGCGGCTAGCCATTATCCTTACAAATAAAGGAGTCTGCACAAACAACTCAGCAACCCCAACACTGTGCAAAGTAAGTTAAAAAATGTAAGCCTTTATCACAAATATCTATATTTAAAAAAATATACAATTCACTTACAAGAGACAACTACACTCACCAGCACCTACTCTGCAAAGACACAGCAAATAGGCAATGATATCCCACTTGAAAGAAGAAAAAAAAACTTACATCTACAGAAGTACACATCAAAAACAAATGCAAAACATGTTTTACAGTCACAAAAAACAGAAACCAAACATACTCGTATTACTACACACTTTGCAAAATAAACAATTACATTACAATTGAACAAAAAAAGGTCTCTTACAAACACATGCAACTACAGAAACAGCAGAACAACAGAACCACCAGTAACGGAACCGCACACTGCAACAATCTAAAGAGAAAATAAAACAATACACATTAGAAGAAACAAAAACAACACACATTACAACAGGCTATGTCACAGGGTATGTCACAAACGGGGTGTCTGTCCCCATGGGGGGCAGAATATAAATCATTATAAACGTGGGCCCCCTGGAAGCAACCCTACGGAGGACAGAGAGGCCAAATAAAGACACAACAGAACATACTTTTGAAAACAAATGGGCCCAAAGAAGCAACCCTTGGCCAAGGGGTCGCTCCCTATAAAAAAACAATCCCTGGAGTCTAGTGGGTTTTTCTATCCCCCCCTGGGTCCAGAAACGGTAAAAAAAACAGATCTGCCCCCAGGGGGGCAGAACAGTCTACAATATTTATATTGCCCCCTGGAAGCGACCCTTGCCCAAGGGGTCATTTCCTTTATAAATATAATTAAATCCCTGGTGTCTAGTGGGCTTTTCTTCCCCCCGGGTCCAGATGCGGCCCAAAAAACGGCCGATCTGCCCCCAGGGGGGGGCAGAAAAGTCTAAAAAAAAATATGGGCCACTTGGAAGCGACCCTTCCACAAGGGGTCGCTTCCTTTATAAATATAATTAAATCCCTGGTGTCTAGTGGGCTTTTCTGCCCCCCCCCCCCCGGGTCCAGATACGGCCCAAAAAATGGCCGATCTGCCCCAAGGAGGGGCATGAAAGTCTAAAAAAAAATATGGGCCACTAGGAAGCGACCCTTCCCCAAGGGGTCGCTTCCTTTATAATTACAATCAAATCCCTGGTGTCTAGTGGGCTTTTCTGCCCCCCCTGGGTGCAGATCGGCCAAAAAAACGGCCGATCTGCCCCAGAGGGGGGCAGAAAAGTCTGAAAAATAATTTGTCCCCCTAAGGAAGCGACCCTTGCCCAAGGGGTTGCTGCCTTTATAAATATAATTAAATCCTTGGTGTCTACTGGGCTTTTCTGCCCCCCTGGGTCCAGATGCGGCCCAAAAAACGGCCGAAAAGTCTAAAAAAAATATGGGCCACTAGGAAGCGACCCTTCCCCAAGGGGTTGCTTCCTTTATAATTACAATCAAATCCCTGGTGGTGTCTAGTGGGCTTTTCTGCCCCCCCCTGGGTGCAGATCGGCCAAAAAAACGGCCGATCTGCCCCAGGGGGGGGAGAAAAGTCTGAAAAATAATTTGTCCCCCAAAGGAAGCGACCCTTGCCCAAGGGGTCGCTTACTGCACAGAAAAAAACACACAAACATAATCCCTGGTGTCTAGTGGGGCATTCCTGGTGCACGATCGCGGTGCTGTGCGCGATCGTGCACCAGGAATGCCCTGCATTGGGACATCAGGGGAGAGGAAACACTGTTTCCTCCCCCCCGATGCCTCAAGGCACCAAACCCCCCCCGCCCCACCGGAGACCAAACACGAACCTGTGTCCTGGACGCGCTGGAAAGAAATGGATTCCAGCGAGTCCAGCGCTTCATGATGACGTCGGCACGCGCTATGCGTGCTGACGTCACCAGGAAGCGTGGGGGGCCAGGGGGTGGCGGTGGCAGCGGAAAGTCTTCCGCTGCCACCCCTGCTAAAAAGACCACGATCGATGCCCCGGGGGGGGGAGCGCCAGCGCTCCCCCCCAGGGCTGTACTGATGACGGAGCGGTTCCGTCATCAGCACAGCCCAACCGACGCTGATGACGGAACCGCTCCGTCATCAGCGTCGAAGGGGTTAAAGGTCTAGCAAGCATTTCCTAATACTAGTAACAAAGAAAGGAGTATGCAGTTCCTAAAGAGGCTGACAGTGACTGAGGAACTAAGTGCATATGACTGGCTTACCCAGAAGGAGGATGAGGAATTCCTCCTTTCAGATTTAGGGCCCATGCTTCATCATTGTGCATGCTCCTCGTCGGATCGGCGCTTCAATACCCGACTGGCACCCTCAGTGGGAGCTCTTTAGCAGAGATCTTTTATCCTTGCCATATGGTGAGTGTGTGTAAGGGGCCCTAAAGTGTAAAAGTGTGGTGTTGTGGTTACTAAAAAGGACCAAGTGAGTTAAAACAGGGAAAGGGAGGATCAGGGCAACGAATTTAATAATCCTGTCTACCACCCTGATTAAAATGAGTGATAGCTACTATCTATAGTGATGTTATAGGTAGTTGCTCTAAGCTTCAGGTGGTCAACATGTTTTGCCTTGGTTGTCCCAAAGAGGATCAGATGACGCTATTAGATTTAACAAGGAGTGGGCAATCAAAAGCAGGAGTGCCGTAGGGCAGCAGGGAACAGTGGCAGCTGGTGGTGGCAGCATCACATACTGCAAGCGGGCAACTCAGAGACAGCAATAGGGTGGGAGTAGAGAGGTCCAGGTTACCATAGTTGATTATGTAAAGTCCTATCCTATTACATAAACCAATGCACAATATATTAAAATGCTACAACTTTAAGAAAAGCCCACCCAGCCAACAGGAATCCTTAAAAATGCCAACAGACAATGGCTGAGGGGGCTGACCAAAAGCTCCCCTTTCTATACTGGATGTGTGTGTTCTGTGTATGTAGTAGTATATTAGATGAGTTCTGCTACAGATGCTATAAGCGTCTGCAGGTAAGACCTAAAAAGTGCAGAAAGGAATGCATGCATTAATCTCAGCAATCGGTGATCACTAAGGGCGGAAACTGGTCAGGGTTTGCATGTGAGCCCTTCTGTAGCACACAAAGACCTGGCCTATTGGAGCTAGAACTAGACTGATTTTCACATGACTTTTCTCAGTCTAGAGTAGCAAAGTTGGCCGAAACTATGGGTCTGAAATGAGACCCAATGCCTGAGATTAATTTAAAACTGTAAAACATTCAAACCATCACACATACTGCCAGCCTCCAGTTCCATGGAAGACAAAACAGTTGCAAAAGTCATTACTGACGCCTCAAGATATAAACTGCACAGCAAGTAGGAACAATTCCCTTCTTTAGGATAAAGATTATTTCTGTGCATTGGAAGTGATACTCTCAAGAGGAAAGAAAAGCGTGAACAGTAAGTTTTTAAAAGAGAGAGGGCCCTATTCACAAAAAATCTGAACCCGTGCGGGCTGTGATTTAAGCCTCCACCTGAGCATTCTTTGTTTGTATTTTTCATTCCAAAAAGATTCACAGAAGTACTCCTGGAGAGCTGTACCAGGGGTAGGTTTCCAGGCGTACTTGTGGTAATGTCATGTGACTTTTTTAATAGCTACTATTCCTCTTCTTCTGAGTTCTCCACAGCATAAAACTCGTCACCGAGGAGTGGAGTGGGCCCTGTGACACAAAATCTCAGTGAAAAAAGCCCTTCCCTTTCACCTCAGTAAATTTGGGGGTGAGCCATTCCCTTTCTATCGTGGAAGGGGAGCTAATTCAGTCTTTAGCTAGAGTACACCTCCAACCGTTTCCAGGCTGGAAAGAGTAGAGAGGAGTGTCCACAAATGTACATGCTTGTTGGCATTCTGAGATTTCCAAGGCAAACCATACCTTGAACGCCCAGCTCCCACCCTTAAGTGGGATTTCTCTGCACTTTTGGTGAAGAAATATGCACTCCTAAATGCCTGATAAAAAGGAAAAATCGAATGAATGTGTGGAGCAAGCTAAAAGAAAAAATAGTTCTCTCATGTAAGCAATGTGCACTCAAGCAATCACAAAGCAGGGTAAAAGCTAAAGTATCCAGGGGCAACATGGGCCAACAACGAGAGATAAATAACAAGCATTGGAAATGCAATAGGTCTCTCATTAGGAACGTTTGAGCAATTGGTATTGTAAATGACACTTTTTTTATTTATGTGTTGGTTTTGAAAATAGCAAAAGTAATAGCTTTGTCAGTTACAATGTCAATAGTTTTAACTTTCGCAAATGTGACACCTATAGCATTTGTAATGCAATGTGTGTTGTATTTACGTGACTTAGATGTATTGATATTGCAAATAACAATGGCTTTTAATTTTGTAAATATGCCTTGTTTTCATTTCCATTATAATGACAATAATCCTTTCTTTGACCCTGTGCTCAATCAACGTGGACTGTATTATAGTGAATACAAGGGGCTTAGATAAAGAAATAGGAGAGGCGAGGAGGAAGGGAAACTGGGGTAAGGAACAGCCGACGGAGGAGAACAAGACGGAGGGCATTGCTGTGGGGAGGGGGGAGGAGAAATGCGACATGGCAGTCAGGGGAGGGGGCGGTACGAGGAAGAGCGGCGATGAGGATGTGAAGGTCTCACATGAGGGGGCGTGGTATCTTAAGTCGTGTTGCTTTGGGAGGCAAGATTTAAAACAAGCATTGGAAATGCAATAGGTCTCGCATTAGGAAAGTTTGAGCAATTGGTATTGTAAATGACACTTTTTTTATTTATGTGTTGGTTTTGAAAATAGCAAAAGTAATAGCTTTGTCAGTTACAATGTCAATAGTTTTAACTTTCGCAAATGTGACACCTATAGCATTTGTAATGCAATGTGTGTTGTATTTACGTGACTTAGATGTATTGATATTGCAAATAACAATGGCTTTTAATTTTGTAAATAATTAATACTTAAATAAAATGTATTGTAATTTATAATGGCAATAGCTTAAACGTTTGTAAATAACTTTTGTGAAGATTATGTTCAGTGTATTTTATTGTGACGAAAATCCAAGAACATTGCATTTGCACCTACACACACACACAGCCACACACGCACACACACACACACACACACACACATAGATGTGGTGGTGGTGGATCTGGGGGATATGGTGGTGGTGGATGTGGTGGTGGTGGTGGTGGATGTGGTGGTGATGGTGGTGGATGTGGGGGTGGATGTGGGGGTGGATGTGGGGGTGGATGTGGTGGTGGATGTGGTGGTGGATGTGGTGGTGGATGTGGTGGTGGAGGTGGTGTTGGAGGTGGTGGTGGAGGTGGTGGATGTGGTGGTGGTGGATGTGGTGGTGGTAGATGTGGTGGTGGATGTGGTGGTGGATGTGGTGAAAGTGGTGGTGGATGTGGTGGTGGATGTGGTGGTGGATGTGGTGGTGGAAGTGATGGTGGTGGAAGTGATGGTGGTGGTGGATGCGGTGGTGGATGTGGTGGTAGATGTGGTGGTGGTGGATGCGGTGGTGGTAGATGCGGTGGTGGTGGTGGATGCGGTGGTGGTGGATGTGGTGGTGGTGGATGTGGTGGATGTGGTGGTGGTGGATGCGGTGGATGTGGTGGTGGTGGTGGGTGTGGTGGATGTGGTGGTGGATGTGGTGGTGGATGTGGTGGTGGATGTGGTGGTGGTGCATGTGGTGGATGTGGTGGTGGTGGATGTGGTGGTGGATGTGGCGGTGGATGTCATGGTGGATGTGGAGGTGATGGTGGATGTGGTGGATGTGGTGGTGGATACGGTGGTGGTGGTGGATGCGGTAGATGTGGTGGTGGATGTGGTGGTGGATGTGGTGGATGCGGTGGATGTGGTGGTGCATGTGGTGGATGTGGTGGTGGATGTCATGGTGGATGTGGAGGTGATGGTGGATGTGGTGGATGTGGTGGTGGATGCGGTGGTGGATGTGTTGGATGTGGTGGTGAATGCGGTGGTGGTGGATGTGGTGGTGGTGGATGTGGTGAATGTGGTGGTGGTGGATGCGGTGGTGGATGTGGTGGTGGTGGGTGTGGTGGATGTGGTGGTGGATGTGGTGGTGGATGTGGTGGTGGTGCATGTGGTGGATGTGGTGGTGGTGGATGTGGTGGTGGATGTGGCGGTGGATGTCATGGTGGATGTGGAGGTGATGGTGGATGTGGTGGATGTGGTGGTGGATGCGGTGGTGGTGGTGGATGCGGTGGATGTGGTGGTGGATGTGGTGGTGGATGTGGTGGATGTGGTGGTGGTGGATGCGGTGGATGTGGTGGTGCATGTGGTGGATGTGGTGGTGGATGCGGTGGTGGTGGTGGATGTGGTGGTGGATGCGGTGGTGGTGGTGGATGCGGTGGTGGTGGAAGTGGTGGTGGATGTGTTGGATGTGGTGGTGGATGTGGTGGTGGATGTGGTGGTGGATGTGGTGGTGGATGTGGTGGTGGATGTGGTGGATGTGGATGTGGAGGTGATGGTGGATGTGGTGGATGTGGTGGTGGATGCGTGGTGGTGGTGGATGCGGTGGATGTGGTGGTGGATGTGGTGGTGGATGTGGTGGATGTGGTGGTGGTGGATGCGGTGGATGTGGTGGTGCATGTGGTGGATGTGGTGGTGGATGTCATGGTGGATGTGGAGGTGATGGTGGATGTGGTGGATGTGGTGGTGGATGCGGTGGTGGTGGTGGATGTGGTGGATGCGGTGGTGGTGGAAGTGGTGGTGGATGTGTTGGATGTGGTGGTGGATGTGGTGGTGGATGTGGTGGATGTGGTGGATGTGGGTGTGGTGGATGTGGTGGTGGATGTGGTGGTGGATGTGGTGGTGGATGTGGTGGTGGATGGAGTGGTGGATGTGGCGGTGGATGTCATGGTGGATGTGGAGGTGATGGTGGATGTGGTGGTGGATGTGGTGGTGATGGTGGATGTGGTGGTGGATGTGGTGGTGGATGCGGTGGTGGATGCGGTGGTGGATGCGGTGGATGTGGTGGTGGTGGATACGGTGGATGTGGTGGTGGTGGATGCGGTGGATGTGGTGGTGGATGTGGTGGTGGATGTGGTGGTGGATGTGGTGGTGATTGTGGATGTGGTGGTGGATGTGGTGGTGGATGTGGTGGTGGATGTGGTGGTGGATGTGGCATGACATTTTTATTATATACAGAGGGGTACTTATTTTGTACCAATCACTGACCGATGTTAATGTAAGGGTTGTAGATGGTGGGTTGCGCGTGCCTTGTTTTCATTTCCATTATAATGACAATAATCCTTTCTTTGGCCCTGTGCTCAATCAACGTGGACTGTATTATAGTGAATACGAGGGGCTTAGATAAAGAAATAGGAGAGGCGAGGAGGAAGGGAAACTGGGGTAAGGAACAGCCGACGGAGGAGAACAAGACGGAGGGCATTGCTGTGGGGAGGCGGGAGGAGAAATGCGACACGGCGGGCAGGGGAGGGGGCGGAGCGGGGAGAGCGGCGATGAGGGTGTGAAGGTCTCACATGAGGGGGCGTGGTATCTTAAGTAGTGTTGCTTTGGGAGGCAAGATTTTAAAAAAGCGCCATACTGAAAGAAAGGCGTGCGCCGCCTTGTTGAAAGTGAAAGGTGCTGAAAATAAACATATGCAGCGGCACTACTGCTGAAGCGCAAGTGCGGAGCTGGTTAAAAAACCATGAGTAATTGAATTTTAACGGAGCCTGCTGTGAGGAAAAAAAGCCTCTCCCGCCATTGTTTGTATGCGCTGTGCTTTGCTCAAACATGAAGCACGACGCCCAGGCGATGAGGAGTGCACGACCCCAGAGCCTACCCCTGCTTGGTGTACATTTAAGAACTCCGTTTGGTCTCTCATGAAGGGGTGTGGGATCTTAAGTTGCGTCGCTGCGGGAGGCAAGATAAAAAAACAAGTTAAACAAGTTTAAAAGCAAGTTTTAAGAGGAGACGCGGCCGTGAAACTGAAAGTACGGCTGACGGGCCGTGAATAATTATGGGGTGAGAAATGCACTGGGAGGGCTGCCTTTGATGTGGTAATGCGAGGCAGGCAGGCAGGCGGCTGGTGGCATTGTGCACGCGCTTTTTAGGGCTTGCGCTTGCGCAATGACCTAAAAAGCACATGCACTGCATGGAATCGCCAGTGGAATCGCCAGTTCGGTAAACTCTCGATAAGCCCCTATATATCTCGCTCCCGCTCAATGCGCATGCGCATTGAGATAGGTCGCTCGACCTAAAAAGCGCCATACTGAAAGAAAGGCGTGCGCCGCCTTGTTGAAAGTGAAAGGTGCTGAAAATAAACATATGCAGCGGCACTACTGCTGAAGCGCAAGTGCGGAGCTGGTTAAAAAACCATGAGTAATTGAAATTTAAGGGAGCCTGCTGTGAGGAAAAAAAGCCTCGCCCACCATTGTTTGTATGCGCTGTGCTTTGCTCAAACATGAAGCACGACGCCCAGGCGATGAGGATTGCACGACCCCAGAGCCAAACCCTGCTTGGTGTACGTTTAAGAACTCCGTTTGGTCTCTCATGAAGGGGCGTGGGATCTTAAGTTGCGTCGCTGCGGGAGGCAAGATAAAAAACAAGTTAAACAAGTTTAAAAGCAAGTTTTAAGAGGAGACGCGGCTGTGAAACTGAAAGTACGGCCGACCGGCCGTGAATATTGAGGGGGTGAGAAATGCGCTGGGAGGGCTGCCTTTGATGTGGTAATGCGAGGCAGGCAGGCAGGCGGCTGGTGGCATTGTGCACGCGCTTTTTAGGGCTTGCGCAATGACCTAAGAAGCACGTGCACTGCATGGAATCACCAGTTCGGTAAACTCTCGATAAGCCCCTATATATCTCGCTCCCGCTCAATGCGCATGCGCATTGAGATAGGTCGCTCGACCTAAAAAAGACAAGAAATCTATTCGATCATGAGCAAAGAACAGACCCAAAGCCCACTCTAAGCATATGTTCAAGTATAGTTGTCAAGTGGTCTGTGTCAGGCAGCTTGAGCTGTCTGTAGTGCGACTGAAAAAATGATATTATTGGTATTGTCAAATGAAGGCCTGTAAGGTTATTTCCCAGACATATAAAGCCCTGATTTGAGATAGTAGGTAATATATTCAAATCGAGTTGTGTCAGCCCGACCCCCACAGGGTGTCGAAGTAACACGAGACAGCAGGAAAATGACAATTCGGTTACTACATTCTAGACTAGGTGTATTCTAAATCTTCTCTTTATTTTATTCATCGTAAAGCACATATTATGGCTTTGCTGGAAATATGCATAGATATACAGCTGGTTGTACCCAGCCAAATTGCTTAAAATAATTTGACTGTACTTCTGATATATGAGTGCAAATAGTACTAGAATTAAACATAAAGTTCATTTACCATTGTGGAAAATCTGAACAATCTGGAGTAAAAGTGAGAATATGGCGATCTGATTAATGTATGGTGTGTATTTGTGAAGTATGTTGAGGTATGAGTTTGTGAAATGGCTTGCTGTGTGCCCTGTGAGATTTTTGGATTTGTAACGTTCATTGTTAGTTTATCAGGTGGATTAATCACTGTATTGTTGATGTATTATTCATATTTGTGAATTAATTGCTGCATTAGCGGATTGGTTTGGTTATCCGATTCGTCGAAGTCCAAGATCTTGAGAGATTGGTGTTTTTACTTGTCTGCATAAGGTAGTGTGTAGTGTGAGGTGCTGCACGGACTTAGGGGCCCATTATGATAGCGGATAATCCGCATCCTCCGGGCCGGCGGAAGCCGCCGCCGGCCCGGAGGATGCGGATTATCCGCTGCGGACTGAGAAAAGACCCCCCGCCAGATTAGGATGGCTGGGGCATCTTTTTTCAGTCCGCCACTTTTCCGCCGCGGTCGCCTTCCGCCCGCGGCGGAAAAGCTCTAACATGGCTGGCGGTGTCTATCAGACACCACCAGCCATATTAGGATGGCTGTGCTCCTATGCCTTTCCACGGCGGCATTTCCGCCGTGGAAAGGCATACTGTGTTTACTTTGGGGGCCCGTTGCTGGACCCCAGGGATGAAGGGAGGGTGGGGGGTGCACATAGGTACCCCCCTGCCTTTGCGTGCACAAAGTGGCAGGCACCACGCGGTGCCTGCAGCTTCGTGCATGCAAAGGTAAACATGCCTTTTTTAACATTGCGGCGTGTGCTGCTTCAAGCAGCACCTGCCGCAATGTTAAATATACAGGATGTGACCGCCAGGGTGGCGGTCACATCCTAAATAGCACATCCTAAATAGCACATCCTAAATAGCAGCGGACGGTCCCTCCTCCTCTGGGGAGGCGGACGGACGCAGGTCCGTCCGCCATCCTAATAGGCCCCATAGTTAGGGGTTGCCAAAACAAATGAGATATCTTTTCTAGTATTGTATGCCTAATCAAGTTTGGTCTGTCTGTGCTCCTCAGTATGCAGGGGTAAGAACATTGACCAGAGTGGATAGAGCTGGATGGAGGTCTGCCTAGTTCGAATTGTGGTTTTGGAATGGTACCATGGAAGGTGTGATTTCCGATGGTCTTTGGCTATTAATGTTGAGATTTGATTCGTGTTATTTTAACTTGCTGACTTCCTTCCTAGTTTAGGACAAGCAGACAAGGATTTATTTAGTGTACATGAATTGGAAAGTTCAGTATATGTTTTCAGCATTCACCAAGAAGAGCTGGTATTAGTTAGTCAGCCAGGGAGCCATGCTGGGATTTGTGAAAAGTCATCACAAAGCCCCGCTGTCATTGGTTGTTTGCTGACAGAGTTGCACAATAATTAATTGACTTTTGGCAGAGCTGCCCTGGAATTGGTTGTTGTTCATTAATTTGTTTATTGTGATTTTGAGTTTGTTTTAAATGAAAAACAATGGGGAATGTTTTGAAAAAGCCTATGGATTCTGTTTTGTGTGCTCTTGAGGGTAGCGAAGTAGCAGATGAAGGAATGCCTGCATAAGAAATGATGATGGGTATTGGGTTCTATGCTTGTACCTGGATTCCTGAATGGCATAAATATACTGCATCTAATAAAGATTTGCAGTTTCCTTTAGAAGGAACCTTTGACATTAAGATGCTGGATTTCCTTAGACAAACTATGAGAATTATGACGCTGATGCAAAAAAAAACAAAGTTATAGAATGCATTTGACTCATTGTGAAATTAAATAAATAGGCCTAATTACTCAGAAAGCTCATATTAAGGATTTGATTGTAAAAGCAGGGGAAAATAGGGACCTGAAGAAATAGGAGGAGAGATGGAAGAAAGGGACAGTGGGTTAAAAAGGAAGCAAAAGGAGCAGAAGGTAGGGCAAGGGGAACAGCAAGTGACTCAGAGTTAGGGGCAAAAATAGTGTTAGAGTTTCCTTTGAGGGAAGGGCATGGATGAAGTCTGGTGTATATGCCATGGACAAGGGCTGATCTTTTTGCTATCTGCACAAACGTTCCTAAGTTGTGAGTGGAACTGTAGATGTGGGATAAAGAGATGCACAGGTTAATAAACATATAACAGGGGATATGGACTGATTTGAATTCATTATTTGAGATTGTGGTTCCTAGTGATTTGTGAGTCAAATGTAAGGCAGTGGTTACATGGCCAACTGAAGAACCAGCTACGGTTGCTACTAATAATGCTCCTTCTGAGGAAATAGCTAACGACTACAGACACATTTGAGTATCTAAAGAAAATAGTGTCTGAAAAGGATATAAATTGGGTAAACATTTTAGATCTTAGCAGGAACCCAAAGAGTCAGTGCATTCCTTTTACGAGAGGATTTTCAAGAAAGACAGCAGTCAATCAGTCTGAAAAAGATGGAGTCATGTTTTTGCTTTTGTCATGGGTTTGCAACCAGAGCTTAGTATTCATATACAGCAGAGTGAATTGTGCTGGCAGACAAAGAGCATAGATGAGACTCTGAAGCTGGCAATGTATGGTAATGATACATTTGAAGCAAAGCAAAAAAAGATTAAAGACAAGTTGATAACTGCTCAGACAAATCAATTTGCACAAGTATCCTGGAATCAAATGGGTTCAAATATAACTTTTGTTCAGTGTGGAATGAAGAGGAGAAATGGTGCAATGCAAATACAAGGATGTGGAAGAGGAATGATGAACAATGATGGGATGAATGTAAATGTTGAAATGATGAAAAGAAACACTGCGTGTCACATCTGTGGGAACATTTGGATTGGAAACACAAGTGTTGCCAGAATCCTAATAGAACTCAGGGTGATGGTGTTCCCCAAATGCAGATAAATATGATTGTCCTAGCTCTTTCAAATCTTGAGCAGGGTATGTAGAATCTGAAATAAATTCAAATACCAATACCTTCAGCACCAGTCATGCAGCAAAACATCAGAAACAAAATGGCAGATAGTTCAGGGTACCAACAGAATCCATTGATTCTGAATGATGATTCATTAGGGTGGTGCCCTAGGTTGAAGGAGGATTGTTTCCTTGGAGCAGACCCAGCGGTAGACCACGGTGGCCTATATGTTAACGGAGAGGTCAATGGCCATCCCATGGTTATTGATTGTTACGGGACTATGCATTCTACCCCTCTCGAGAAGAGAAGTCCAAGTTGTAGGGATAAGCTCTAAACAAAGTGTTTACCAGATTACATCTGATGTCCCAGTTAGAATTGGTGATATGTAAAATAAACACCAGTTCATTTTGTGTTATTGAAGTCCTGTGAAACTGCTGGGCAGAGATTTGTTGTACAAAATTAATTGTGTGATTTGGTCTACACTGGATGGTGTTGCAATTGAAACACAAGATGGCGAGTCATTGTTTAAAATAAAGTCACAAGAGACTATAGTTCAGTAATTCCCAGCTGTAACAAAGATGACCTGCCTCTAGATTTAATACATACTGTCAAGAATGAAGTAAGGAATTTCTCTGGAAAAGAGATTGGATTGATAAAAAGTGCTGAATCAGTTAAAATAAAGTTTGATGCAATTTTACTTCAAACTATATAGGTTTTCAAAGGATGCAGAAGAGGAAATGAAGATAGTGATTGGAAAAATGATTGACCAGGTAATCCTTCGGGAGATACTTTGTAGTACTTGTATCTCCCCTATAATGGAAATTTAAAAAAACTAGTGGTAAATGGAGAGGAATTCAGGGCTAAAGAAAGATAAACAAAATCATTCCATGTTGTCCTTTGTTGTCTAATCCAGCAATGCTTTTATTGCAAATTCCATCAGATGCAGAATAGTATACACCCATTACTTTTATTGTAAATTCCGTCAGATGTGGAATTGTATACATTCGTCGACTTATGCCAAGCATTCTTTCCCCTTGTATGAAGAGAGACAGTTTCTCTTCGCATTTCAATTCCAAAATAAAGTTCTTGTGTGATGTAGGATCTCACAAGGGTGTACAGCATGTTGTCGCATAGGCGTATGTTACAAGATTTAGGACGTGTTTGTTAAGCATTACCTCATACCTGCATTGATCCAAGTGTTCCAGGCATTCATGCGCTAGCCGTTCTTGTATACACTTGATCTCATCATTACAGGATAAATCTCATTTGACATGCAAACTTTAGCACTATAAATCTTTAGTCAATTAATAAAAATAAAAACATAACTTGTAGCAAAAGGTTTGCACGCTGTATTTCCCCATGGGGATGTGTGTTGCGGACAGGTGCAGAATCCTCAGCTCTGTCGTCTGTACCATGTTAATTAGGAGAGGCTGGTGGGGCATCAAAGGAGGAAGAACCAGGTTTATCAGTACAGAGTGAGACCCTTTCACTGCTGAGCAGGCACCATAGTCCATCTCAGTCTAAGAGTCTCCACCTAAAAAGTTGGTCAGCCCCTCAACCCACAAGTCAGCAAGTGGTTGCCTGTAAATCTCTCTGTATTCTTCACCATGCAGCGCAGCCCCTTTTGCCAAGGCCCAGGTCTCCACCTCCTTTCTCCATCGACTGTGTGGGGACTATGAGGGGATTTCCAATGATGTGCAATGTGTCTGTGGAATATTCCCGGGGCTGAGAAATCTATTGCCTACTTTTTTCTCTGGCCATCTTTTATATAGCCCCCGGAGGCTTATACCAGCCATATGAAACTGTTGATGGCCTCGACTATGTTCCAGGTCTCTCGCGACCTGCATCCAAAAGCACTCAATTGTTGGGCAGCTTCACACAATATGGAAGAAGTCTGCATCAAAAAGTTAACACCTAGGAGAGCCCAAGTCCATGATATGTAACATGACATTCAGTCTGCTTGGCACAAGGTACGTACAGTACTGATAATTAAATTGTGCACATTTAAATCTTGTGTTCCTTGTGTAGTTGTATGAGCATTGT
This sequence comes from Lissotriton helveticus, assembly GCF_964261635.1. Lineage (NCBI taxonomy): Eukaryota > Metazoa > Chordata > Amphibia > Caudata > Salamandridae > Lissotriton > Lissotriton helveticus. The sequence continues at coordinate 1,539,315,691 of NC_136067.1, read as the reverse complement.
AGGGTTTGGTCACACTCCTTACCAGTGAAAGCCCTACAGAGCAAAGATTTCCATCTGTCCCTCAAAAGTTGCAAGTCATCTATCCTCCTGGAAAGTGCAGCTCAGTACAGCCAGGAGATCAGGTGTCCACCTTGACCAAATGCCAAAAAGGTCTGCAGTAGCTCATGTACAGGGGTTCCAGCTCCAACGCCCAATACAGCTTTCACAGACCAGCATCCGGGCCATGTATGTTGAAAACTGGGTGCCTGGTATACCAATGTCTGTCTCCAGCTCCTCCCACATGCGGGACATGAAATAACCTCCTCTGGCGATAGGGAACCCCACCAGTAGAAACGCTGGGACATAGAGTAAGGCTGGTCCCACACTGTGACAGGCTCTACCCACCATCAGAGGGCCATCCGTTGGAGTTGCATCCAGTGGAAAGGAGCCAAATTGACCCCCAGAAGCATGGCCAGTAACACCCCCTCCCTGCACACAGTACCAAATACTCCCAGCTCAGCGAGGCTGAGTCTCACCAGCCAGCGAGCAATCCACTTCAGTGCAGCTGCAGAGTAGTACAGCTCAAAGTCAGAACCCACAGACCACCTTTAGAGGTTGATCATTGGAGTGTGCATAGTGACACACTGGTCCATATCAGATCAGTTACCTCAGCATGCCACTAATGGATTGAAACCACGACTTTGATATTCAGATGGGCAAATTGGCACAGTAGTAAAGAACTCTGGGCAACATAACAATCTTGGGTAATGCGATGCGGGCCATACTAAGAGTTTTCAGCATCCTCTGAAATGCAACACTACCTCGGAGGACAGGCAGCACCCCTCTCAGGTTGCCCTCTCTGATGTCACTGTGGCATCTCTTGACCCCAGGTATTTGTGCACTGTTGGTTCCCACCAGAGCCTGATATCCCATGCTGCTGCTGGAGGCTGCACCAGTCCAAGGGATACAGGTAAGGTGCAGGGTTTTTCCAGTTTGTTTGCAGGTCAGAAACTTGGGCGAAATCCTCCAAAAGGGACACACTTCATGGAATGCGCGTACCCACGTCTCTCAAAATAAATTGCATATCATCTGCATAAATCGAGACAGTTTACTCCTGGTCATGTGATGGAATCCCCTTCCCACAACCCTCCTTCTTCAGCAAACAGCCACCAGCTTCATGGCCAGTGCGAAGAGTCTGTGAATGAGGAGGTAACCCTGCCACGTACTGCGATAGACATCAAGAGCGTCTTCCCATAGGACTTGCCCATGTGCACGGGCCTCTGCATAGAGCAGCCTAACCCACCTGCTCCACCCCTCACCTAAAGCCATCTTTGCATAATCGCTTGCAAGTAGTCCCAGTGCAGCGTGTCAAAGGCCATGGAGAAGACCAATGCTTCTGGGTACCGTGAATATGGTGCAGTTGCAGTATATTAAGCTAGGTGTTGCACTTCTGGATGAAGCTGTTTTGGTCTTCGTGTATCAGAGCTTTGAGGTGGGGTTGGAACCTGGTTGCCAGTTTCTTTCTCAGGATCTTATACTCCAAAAGGGCTGTAAACTTGATACAATTGCCCTTTTAAGTCATTTAGCTGACAGTGGAAATTAGGTCTCCCCAACCAAGATGCAGTACTCTAAAAGAGAAGTGGTCTCTCTTGGAGACCATATTGAAAAAGGTGTGAGGAAAATCGCAACAGAACACATTTTTTAAGTTCTACGAGTGAGTCCACTAACCACCCAGAGGAAGGCTGGGATATTCTTTACAATTGTTGGCTACCATTGTCAGTGGGTTCCAAACGTTTCCTTGATTGCAGTGCCTTTAGTAAGGCTGACCCCTGTGACATACAAGAACCAGTCCTATTTGACAAAGAATGAACTGAAGCATTTAAGGTGTTGAGAGAGAGTTGGTGCTGTGCACCAGCACTGGGAATGTTAATCTATAACAGAACCTTGTTCCTAGTCTGTCATAAGAAAAGTGGATGTGCTTTATCAATTCTGGCACAGTAACATGGTGGGTTGGTGCATCAAGTTACATATATATCAGCCTTATGGGAACCAGTCGTTGTAAGTCTTCAAGGATGTTAAACATCAGTTGCAGCTGTCTATGTTGCCATCAAGCAGATTGAAGGAATAGAAATGGGGCATACCTTAATTGTATATGTCCCTCATTCAGTTGAAAATGTGTTGACACATACAAGAAAACAGCACATGACAAACAGTATGTTGAATCGTTATGAGTAAGGCATGCTTGCAGTTGAGAACATTTGAATTAAAAGGTGTAATTCACTGAACCCGGAAACACTGTTTCCGGTTTGGGACAGACACTGTAAAGATGTTAAAATGATTAAATTGATGAGATCGATGATGAACCAGAGCATGATTGCATCACAGTTACTGAGTTGTGTAGCAAACCATGACAATATACCAAAGAAACTCCATTACAAATTGCTGATCTGACATTTTCCATTGATGGTTCTTGTTTGAGAGACCAATATGGAGCACTAAGGGTCCCCTATCCAGTATGTTCCATTTCTGAGACTCTGGAAGCATCTTTCCTGCAGAATGTAACCCCAGCACAGGTAGCAGAATTAGCAGCATTGACAAGAGATTATATTTATTTTAAGAGTTGGATATGGCAATTCATACAGTCAGTCTGTATGACTTTGAAGTAGTTTCTGAATATGATTAACTGTAGTCTCAGAGGGGCCTTATGACATCTTAAGGAGTTCCTATTAAAAACAGTGTTGACATACTGGATTTCGTTGAAAACAATACAGCAGCCAAAGAAAATTTCTGTGGTCAATTCCATTGCCCTAAAGGCTGGTAAAAGCCTCAGGGCATTGTTACGAGGGCCTTCCACCTACTTGCACAATGCAATGTGGTACATGCACGATGCAAAGCCCCGAGTCATATTCATGTAGCCACACAAAGCAACTATGCATGGCTTCACAAATATGGAGTAATTCAACGCAGCTCAAATTGCTGCGTTGCTTTACTCTGCACAAGGGAGGCGTTCCATGGACGTTGTGGTGGGTGTTCCCAAGCAACTCCAATGATTTTTTACGCATTCTCAGACCTGTATACCTGAGAATGCATCACAAACTTACACCTCTCCAGGTGAGGCGTAACAAGAAGAAATGTGTTTATTTCTTCTCAATTTTTCCTCTTTCTATGTGTGCTGCATTTCGCAGCATACATAGAAAGAGAAAAACAGCTTTACGGATTGTGTTTTTGCAGGAAGGTATGCCTTCATGCACAAAAATATTAATAATAAACCTGAAATGCAGGCATTTTGCACCACGGTGCAAGAGTGCCTGCGTTGGCGTTAGGCTGCTGAAATGGCACCAGCGCAAGGGGAAAGGACAGAAATGCACCATATTCAATAAATACAGTGAATTCATGCCCTTTCCCTGTGAAGTGGGACAGCGCAGCAAGGTAACTTGCTGCTCTGCCTTGCACCACTATTCTAGTAAATGTGCACCCTAGTTACACTTGACAACAGGCATGCAGAAAAAATGGCAAAATACTGTACATGACTAGATGAGACTGAGGTGTAAGAAACAAAGATGATGAATCAAAGGAAAGTACCATTACAAATTCAGAAAATGTAACATGTTTACTTTCAGCTCAATTCAGACTTCTTTGAGTGAGTTGAGGGATTTGCAGGAGGATGACTTGTATGAAGAGAAGAATACATTTTAAAGCCTTGGCTACAATAAAAATGGCTGGGACCTCTATGTTAATGCTGAGAGTAAATACTTCTTGCCAGACGGAATGTAATAGCCAATGGTCAAGTTCTTGTATAGTCAAACAGAGAGAAGGTAAAGATAGAATAACAGGAAATATAGTGGTCGTGACATAAAGAGTGACTGAAACATATTACACATATCAACAAAACAAAAATCTGAAATATATTGTATATAGATAACACATGAAACAAAAACTTGTTTGTAGCGTCAATTCACACTGAATCTTCCTTGATAGACGTTTGATTTTTCATTCCAAACAAAAATGTGCCTATTTGGGCAACAATGCTTGTGCAGTTAACACTTTATGTCACAACCACTATATTTCCTGTTGTTCTGCTTTGAATATGTACATTATGTATTAATTCGGTTCATTATAATTCAAATATGATGTATGATTTTCTAATATATCTGACACAATTTTTCAAGTTCAATTGAGTTTTTGTCAATGTTTATGGTCAGTTGTGTGTTTCTATGGATCATTAATTGATAGTCTTATCTCAGTGAGGACAACGTGATACACAAAATGGTCTTCTTCGTGGCAGAACCTTTGTCCATATAACATAACTATACCCAGGTTCTGCACATGACAGTGATAATCCATTTTTATTATTGATCTTTCTAAAAGAGGCATTTTTAAAAAGGTAGTGGTAAATTCATACACCAGTAAAAGGATTTATCATTACCATTCCAATGATATGAAACATGACAGAGCTACTCCTTCTCAATCAGGAATTACAGCCTATAAGTGTAATAAGGAATTCCCAATGTTAACCTATGAGAGGGTATGCCTCACCATAGTGGAAAATTAATTTGGACGGTTTCACTACCAGGACATATAAAATTGAAAAGTACATTTCCTACCTTTTAGTTACCCAGCACCCTGCCCTATGGGCTACCTAGGCTCTACCTTAGGGGTAACTTATATGTTATAAAAAGGGGAGTTTAAGGCTTGGGAAGTGGTTTAAAATGCAAAGGCGACATGGCAGTAAAACTGCACACAGAAGCTCTGCAGTGGCAGGCCTGAGACTTGTTTAAAGTGCTACTGGTGTGGGTGACACATTCAGTGTTGCAGGCCCACTAGTAGCATTCAATTTACAGGCCCTGGGCACCTGTAGCACACTTTACTAGGGACTTATAAGTAAATGAACTGTGTCAGTTGTGGATACGTCAATGTTACTATATTTTAGGTGAGAAGCACAGACACTTTAGCAGTGGTTAGCGGTGGTAAAGTGCTCAGTCATAAGGCCAACAAAAAGTAATCAACAAAAAGGCGAAACAAGTAGGCAAAATGTTTGGGAAGACCACTCTATGGCTGTCAGGCCTAACACGTATCCCCCCAGCTGAAAGTGGGGAGAGCTACCTAACCTCTGGGCAGCTCTCTTCACTAAGGTGGAAGTACCTAGTTGCTCAGCATTGACATTGGCGTTGGCGTGATCTACCCTTGATCTATGTTCCACCGTAAAGTCCATTCCTCGTAGGGAGTTGGACCGCCTCAACAATTTTGGATTCTCATCTCGCATTTGCATTTGCATTAGCCACCTATGGGTCATGTGCTCTGTCTGAGTTTGGAAGTAAATTCTAAACAGATATGGTCTCAACTTCTTCAGTGCCCAGACCACAGAAAATGTTTCCCTTTCAATAGTACTCTACCTCTGTTCCCTGGGAAGACATTCCCTAGACATGAAAGCTGCAGGTTGGTCTAGGCCCTCACCATTTAGCTGGGATAGACTTGCCCTATGCCATGTTCAGAGCCATCTGTCTGTACAATGAATTCCCTGGAAACGCCAGGGTGCCTTGAGCGCAGGGATTGTGCACATGGCCTGCTTTAGGGAGTCAAGTGTTTTTTGGTATGCTTCTGTCCAAATCACATTTCTGAGCAGCTTCTTTGAAGTCATCTCTGGCAAGGGGGCAACAACAGTCCCATTTTCCTTGAAAAACCTCCTGTAGTATGTTATGAGGTCTAGGAAGGCTCTCACCTCAATTAGTGTTTGGGGGGCTCCCAAGCCATGATCTACCTTGGCTTGGAAGGGCTGCACCTTACCCCTACCCACCCGGTGTCCCAAATGCAACACACACCCCTGCCCTGCCTGGCACTTGCTGGCCTTGATAGTCAGGCCTGCCTGTTGCAGGGCCTGAATCACTTCCTGCATGTGAAAGAGGTGGTACATTCAGGTGCTACTGAAGACAGCTATGTCATCCAAGTAGGCCGCACTGAAAGCCTCCATACCACCCAAAACCTGGTTTGCCAACCTCTGGAAGGTGGCAGGGGCATTCTTTAAAACAAATGCATCACCCTGAATCGATAGTGGCCCTCTGAAATGCAGAAGACTGACCTTTCCTTGGCTCCTTCAGTTAGGGCAATTTCCGAGTACCCTGACATGAGGTCAAAGGTACCCAGTGACTGGGCAGCCCCTAATCTATCAATCAGTTCATTTTCCCAGGGGATGGGATGAGCATCAGTCTAGGTGAATGAATTAAACCCCCTATAATCTACTCAGAGCCTGAGTTCCGGTGTAGTAATCAGAAAGGCAGTTTTTAGTACTAGCACCACAGGTCTGGGCCAGGGGCTACTTGAGGGTTCAATCACCCCCATTGCCACCCTCTTAGAAAGCTCATCATTGATGTTGGCCCACACGATGTCAGACAACCTGTACATTGTATTGTTGACAGGGAGGCTTTCTCCTGTGTCCACATCATAGGTACACAAGTGGGTGGTCCAAATAGTGAGGGAAAAGAGAGAGGGGAACTATCTCAGCAATTGGGGACGCTCCTCTGCTAGCCTGAAATCAGGGTAGGGGAGAGGTTTACACGTTTCACTGACCCATCCTTCTCATTGGAGACTAAGAGATCAAGGAAAGGTTCACTCTTCTTTCATCCCCTCCATCTGTCACCAGCACCATGATGACTTCAGACCTCCCAAGGTTTTGTTTGAGACAGATGATATGGAGCACCCTGTGAGGGTGCCTGGGGTCTTGAGGTCCACCAGGTAGGTCACCTCTCCCTTCCCCTGAACTATTTCATAGGGCCCAGTCCAATGGTTTTAGAGGGCCTTCGGCTCCACTGGTTCCATCACCCACACTTCCTGCCCAGGTTGTAGTTCCACAGGGGTAGCTGTTTGGTTGTACCACTGTTTCATCTCTTCCTGGCTGACCTCTAAGCTGTCTGAAGCTTGCTTCCACAGCTTAGCCATCTGGCTCCTGAATGCCAGAATGTAGCTAACTACATCCAGGGAAAGCTCCCTGAGAGCTTGCTCCCACCCATCCAGCACCAGACTGAGAGTTCCCCTTACAGGATAACCACACTAAAGCTCAAAGAGGTTAAATGTAAACCCCCTCTATAAGCAAAGAGAAAGCATTGCAAGAGGAATTTAGTGTGAAAGATATGAATGTGGTTTGAATGTGGACTGGTACGGTGTGTGTGGGACTGTAATCTTTGCTAATTGTGCTTATTAGATATGTATATGTAATGTGCCTTATTCTAATGAAATAATAGTTTTACATGAATTTGACCAAATAACAAATAAATAAAAAATAACATAAAGGTCTTTTTTGTGTGTTTGGCTCCAATTCTAGTTTGTCAGCCTTTGTTGAATTTGTAGGATCCCTCTGTAGGACCTGTATATATCCATTGGGCAGGGTTTTGTGATTTTTTTTTGCTGTCTTACCCCGTTGAGCTTGCCCATTATGGCTAAATCCCTACTGGGAGCCCCCTTCTATTTAGTTATCAGAGGTATCACCTGCTGCTTGTGCTTCAGCCTGTTGCCTCATGACCTCAAGGGCTGCACACTCTCTCTGTTACCGAGCTCCTCCTTAGTGGGCCCCCCTTGACTTG